>NC_088788.1:17154630-17871982 GCF_949628265.1 Cloeon dipterum | reverse complement strand
TTAATCCGATTTGTTTCTGCGGTTGCTTATGCGTCTAAAACTATAATATATTCAGTAAAAATAAAATAAATTGCAAGAGCAACAATTTAAATTCTATAGAACTGTTGGCCACATTTAGCAGTTGATCAAAACGTAAGGTTGAACAATAATCTCAACAACTTGCAATAATCAAATCAGGACCAAGATGCCGTTAAATTTCAAAATTTGCCAAACTTATTAAAAAGTTAAATAGTTTGTCAGTGATTTTTCACCTGATTTCGATTCCTCTCGTCGCAAATAGTTAATGAATGAGGAGGTAAATTTCCGTAGTCGCTAAAATCATGATTTTTATATAAAGAGGCAGAGTGCTCAGGGCGGATCTCGGCAACGGAACCTTGAGAAAAAAATGGCAACGCTGGGCATAAGGCAAGCATTGTACAGTGTTTCAAGGTCGAGCTAAAAAACGGTGCCGTGATCCGCCCCCTTGTCGCTTGGCTATAGCAAGCAAACTTTGAAGCCAATTTTCTCAGAAATTGAAACTGAAATCTGGTGAATTTTTTGTTATCCGTTCGCGGTGCATTATTGGGACCCGGGTTTCAGCATTCGTGCTAGTGCAGTGCGCGCCCTTCCCGGTCCTCGGACAGGATAAAGAGAGCAAAAAAATCAACCATATAAGTTTCTGCCACACACATGCGATTTGCACATGGTTGCATTAAAAGCTGCCCTGTTTGAATTTTTTCATTGTATCTTTCAACTACTGTTCTTCCTTCAAATTGTCTATTCCGCGTGCGGCGTGCAACACACAAACGAAGAGCGTGCAGACAGAGGTGGGCGCGAGTCAGAGCGTGGGTGGGGTGAGTCACGTCTCGGCGTGGGAAGATGAGCACCAGGGCGGGTCCCCTTTGTTCCACCGTGCACCGTCGTCGTGTATGTATGTGTGTATGTACTGCACGATATGCGCGCCATACCTCCGCACACATAGCCAGCAGCTTCTGTCGATTTCGCCTGTTTGGCCCAGCGCGCACACCAGAGAGCGAAAAATAATAATAAAAAGGGAATACGCGCTCTGCGCCGCCAGCCAGCCTTTCAAGCCGACTTACTTGCACGAACCGCTGCGAAGAAAAGCAAGCCGCCAGTTTTGGTTTTCAGGGATCGATTTCAACCGACGTGCCGTTTTGCAGATAATATAAAAGCCATACTCGTAATGAGGGCCGTTTTTCTGCCGAAAGCCTCTTTGGTTGAGTTTAATTTAATGTCAGATTTTTTTGGTTTTTAGGACACAGAAAATTACTGACGGAAATTGCAACCTGATCAATACAATTTGGTTTTATTATTCAAAACTGTCCATTAACTATTTTGAATACTGGCGTTGACTGATGTTTCACAAGATTTTTCTATAATTAAAGGTTCAAAGTTTTTCCTAAAAAAATCAGCCATTTTTTCACTGTTGATTATTTATAGATAAACTTGTTGGCATTTAATTAATTACGAAATAATTCAGCTCATGGTCGAAAAAACCAACAACTCCGTATGGTATACAGAAGTATGAATATAATCATAAACAATGTTTGTTTCTATCACGGATCTAGAAGTTAGTACACAGACGTTATTTTACTTTTTTAATGGCCCGACAGGTTGCATAGTCAGAAAGCATTATGTTGTGCGTTGATCTTGTATTATCTTTTGCGGCGGTTTGGGGAAAGAAAAGTTGAGGCAACTTAAAAGCCGGATTCAAGGAACATGCCATCTCTAGACATCGGGTGACGGACTTGATTTTCTCCCATTGTGAGCGGCGCGCTTTGAGAAACAACTCAAAGCGGCCGTGTTCGCGACCTCGGCCGCTGGGTTGATCGTGGCTATGGGGCGATTACTGGAATGTCACACAAAATCATTCCAGTTGCGTGCCCTCTATGCCATCCGCCATCCGCCGTCCGCCGCCGTGTGCAATATCATCTCTCTCAGCAACGTCAGTCCGGTGCAGGCTATACAGATAATGAAGTGAGCTCGATCGCCGACGAGCAGCTAGCCGAGCAGGAAAACAATCATATATGTATATTGCACGCACGGCAAGCAAATTGTGTCACCAACGATCAGCTCAAGCCGTGCAATCACCGTGAAAAATCGCGTCAAGTGCCCTCGCGATCTCAAAATGCTTACGACATTCACTCTCTTTTGCACGAAAAGTGTGGGAAATAATAAATAATACTACGCAGCTGCATGTGAAATTACACTAAAAAGCTTGACATTGAGCTGCTTGACCTTGCTACCTATGCATTGACCCTCTATACTACTCTTGCATATTCAAACTATTAAACTGTAACAAGTTAGAGTTAATTTGAGTAATAGATGTTATCGCACACATAAAATCAGAAAAAATATGAATTTTTTCATTATTTTTTTAATTCTGTTTAGGGGTGTCAACTTATGTTTCATTTTGATTGATCTAAAAATCCAAGCCCAAAATCAACTGCTGCTCAACTCGCGGCACGACCAACGCAGGAATTAAAAAAAAAAAATAATGAAAAAATTCATATTATTTTCTGATTTTATGTGTGCGCTAACATCTATTATACTCAAATTAACTTTAACTTTTTACAAAACTTGCACATTTTGTTCGATTGACAAGATTTTTAGCCCTGTACATGAGACATAACTTTTATTAAAAAACACAATACGGAAGCAGTTCTCATGCACCGCTTGATTATCATGCAAAATTTGTTGCCGATTTTCTCAGAAAATTAAACGGCCAATGATGAAAATGTTAGCACTTTTATAATTTTTAAAGCTATAGGGAAAAATTGTTTTCCAGAATTTTGCAGTGCATGGCATATCTATACAGTTAACCCCGCAGATTGCGTGGTTGTAGAATTTCTTCATGATTTGTATATTTCTAATGAGATTATTGATTATTTACTGCCACTTTTAATAAACAGCTATACAGTTACAGTTGCTCCAGGTTTGTGCTTTGGATCAGACTTAGACAATAAAAATGTATAAAATAGTAGACAATCGAATGCATATGCAATTTGCATGGATGCTATGATTCTTCATACAAAATTGCTAACAAATGATGTGGTTTGTTGAGAGTGGGTACGAGTACATGAATGACTCAGTGAGAGGAATGTCCGTCCGTTTGTGTCTGCCTGAGAAGAGGGCTTGGCTCCATATTAGTCATTTCCAACACAGGAAAGAAAATTAGGATCACCGCAGCCGCTTTGGATTTTATTCCGGCGATCGAAAAAACTGGGCGATGCCGGTGGTCAATGACCAGCATATGGCTCGCGAGAGAGAAAGAAAGTCGTCAATGAGGCCGCTTTAAATAGAGTAAATGTGTGTGTGTGTATTGATTGAGATGCTGGCACTCGATAGCGGTTTTGCCCTCTAATGGTCTGGTCAGCGAGTGGCCGAGCGGCCGACTCGATTTTATTGTGCTGCACGTGGAATTGAAATAAAAAAATGCAAGCAAGTGCAGCCGGCGATTTTGCCATTTATGGTGACAGTCTGATGCCCGTGCGTGCACTGTCGCCGACTGTTTGCCGACGGAGGATTGTATGTACGCAATTATTAATTGCTTTAAGTATAAGTGGATTATGAAAACTCATTTGACAATTTTCTGCAGCAGTTTGGAGTGAATGCGTCCAATAAAGGAATTAAAATTCTACAAACCATTAAAATCTTGATAAAAAATCACTCTCGGTTTTAATTCATGAAATACGCAGGCTATCATATATACAAACCAATTGAATCGCACTAAATTTTCTCTTTCTCTAGCTAACAAGGGAACCCTGAGTTATGTTCCGCCCCGCGAATCAGGATACTCGGTGCCAATTTTTAGTTTTACGTCAGACAATTATTAAAAATTCATTTAGAACTCTCGTATTTTAAAGTTGATCCAAATTGATCTTGCTTTTTTATCGCCCCTGCAATGTTTGACCAGAACTGGAAGTCGATCTTTTTCACAATAACTGCCATAACCACTTTTTAATTTGTAAAAACAAGCAAGTATCACATAACTGAAACGAATTGCAGTGTTTGGTAACATCGCAGAAGACTGAATATTATTATTAGTCTGAGTGGCCTTCATTACTTGTTAGAGAAAAAACTTTTTTTAAATCTTGGACTTTATGAACTCTAATTGCGACATCTATTTCGTTTGATACGGCTTACACTACAATTAATTAGAGCACACTCCTAATTAGCAGTGAGATTAGGTATTTAGGTGGAAAGCTCGTTGGACAGTAATATTTTTGGATGTTGATCAAACGAGTTTTGCAGCTAAACTAATGAATTTATGTGCCACAATTAGCAGCATGCCACTTTTATTGGCACACACCATTCGCCACAATAAAGCCCAAGATTGGTCTCTGGCAAAGAGTGCGCTGAGTGAGAGAGACCGCCCGGCATTGCGCGCAGAGTGCTGGAATGAATAACCCATCATTACCGCATTTAAATTATTATTTATCGCCGGAGACAAATTAGAGTCGTGACGCAAAATATGAATTATACACACAGCCCCCTCAGCAGCCGGCGTTTTGCTTGCCCGCCGCCGCCTCCGACGCCGCATCATTAATTACGTTCTAGAAAAAATGTCCTCAGCGCTTGCTGGCCAGCCGACGACCAGCGACGCATGAGTTATGAAAGATGCTCTCTCTCTCTCTCTCTCTCTCTCTCTCTCTCTCTCTCTCTCTCTCTCTCTCTCTCTCTCTCTCTGCGGCTATCATCGCGTATATAATATTTTTTTCGTTCTGTTGAATTCGGCGGCTGCGTGACTGGCCATTATTTTAATTGCTCTTATTGCGGCGGTGGTGGCCGCATGAAGGGTGTGGTGTGTTGATGCGGGGAATGATTTGAGAGGACCACCCTGCCGTGCCCACTTTGCCTTTGAGGCCACACGTGCGCGCGCGCTTACCTCATGTGAATTATTCCGCGCGCCATGTACTGCACCACGGCAAGAAGCCAATGCTAATTGATAGGGCTGTAATTTTTTTCTGAGATTCCAAATGACGCAGGATTATTAAATGAGCACAGCTATGCAATTGGACCGACTTTAAAATCGTCTAATGCTATTCCAAAACCGCATAAATTGACCAGTTACATAAACCCTAAGTGTTCGAAGCCGCCAACAGATGGCGCAACCATAGACTTTATTAAAAATTTAGTTTTAAGGCACTTCCGCTGTGATTTCAGACTCAATCTAGCTACCGTGCATTCTCAATTAAATCTCCTTTCTTTTCACGTGCTGAAAACCAAAATCGGTTCAGCCAATCGCCGTATAATCGTGAAAAAATATAATGAAATAAAAAATATTTTCCAACGTTTCTACGGCGAATGGCTGAACCGATTTTGGTTTTCAGCACGTCAAAAAAGCAAATTAATTGAAGAATGCAAAATAGCTAGATTGAGACTGATATCGCGGTGGAAATGCCTTAAAACCGCTTAAAACAAAATTTTTTAAGAAAGTCTGTGGTTGCGGCATCTATTGGCGGCTTTGAGCACTTAGGGTTTATGCAACTGGTCAATTGGCTAAAAATCCGTAATATAAACCGAATTTTTGTTTATATTGCTGGATTTTGGTCCTTAGATGGGCAAGGTCAAGAAACTTGCATCCTAGTTCCCAATAAAAAACTTTATAATCTCCATTTTCAGGGAATACAAACTTTGAATTCATGAAAATATTTAGACAAGATTTGAACTATGAAAATGTCACAAAAACTAAGTTGTGTATTCAAACTCAGATCCTTTTAACAATAAGTGTGAAAAAAGATACCTGGAAAGCCTTAAAAATTTACTCGGAACACATTTACTCCAAAAATGTCGTGACAAAATTGATGGACGATGCGGATATTATTCTTCTATTTGTTTTATCAGAAGACTTTTTTAAACAAACGATTTCACGCTAACTGAACCATTTATCATCCTCGGTCTATTATATCTCCTTTGGGATCATTCACGAATTCAAATAACATTCTATGACCTTTGCTTTACAAACCTCCAATTTAAACAGAAAAATATTTGTCCTTTTGTTATATCTCCACAAAGCCTGGTCTTCTCTAACAAATATTTTACCTGCTAAGGAAATGCAATAATTCTTTTTCTTAAAAACACGAGGGAAAGCGTGATTAATGGTGTTTTACTCCCTAAAATAGTTTTGAACACATATATCACTCGCCATTCTGTAAAAAAACTTTGGATATTGTAATTTCAATATGGAAAGCTATCATAACCGACGCCAGTACTTTGAGACGAGTAATTCATGCTTCATGCTATTCATATTGCGCGAAGAAAAAAGTGGACTGTTGCAGTGTTGCATCATGTTTTATTGTTCGCAACGAGTGTGATCCGTACGATTATGCCACGACATTAGGCTAAAATTGTTGATCAATTCAACATCTGTCGATCGCTTCTTTATTGTTTTTGATTGCGTAACTTTATTCGAAGTTGAAATGTTGTATATTCAATAGGACTCATAAAATAACTCCTTAAGGCTATACAATGTATGAGAAAAAAAAGTAGTTTTCTTCCAACATAATTTTACTTTTTCGCTTCAATAAAACAACGTCGATCAAATAAATAAAAATTTTTTTAGATAATAATGAATAGTAGTAAAGGCATACAAATTAATAACGCTATTAGTATCCAATGGCTATAGAGTTAGTAGCAAATTTTACTATTATTTAACTGCCGAGTTTCAGCGAGTTGTTCTCTTTTTTGTCCAAAGGGAGAGTTTTAGCATGCCTTGCAGCACGCAGGTTAAGCTGCAAAATGAGAAGATCCGCAATAAAAGTGTTCGATCGAGCGACCTTCGGGCGGCGCGTGGCGTGCGCCAGTCGGTTTAAAGGGCGGCGGGTTGGTGCGAGAGAGAGAGAGAGAGAGAGAGAGAGAGAGCGTTGCGGGCTGCAGGCTGCCCCTCTCGCCCGCCAGCTCGTCTCTCTCACCCGGCTGGCGGCGGCGGCGGCACCGGCACTTTCGTTCTCCACGCGACCGCCGAGTGTGGGAACCGTGCTGGTGCGAAGGCAGCGAGTTAGCTTTGTCTCGTTCGCTCGCTCGCCGCTATAGATCAAGAAGAGAAATGATGCCACACCCAAAATAATGCTTTTGGCGAGTGTGACAACGTAATTGAGCTTTGAGTGCATGCCAGCTACATGCCAGCACCGCGTGCGTTCACTCACTACATTACAAGACAGTGGACAGGAAATTGAGCGAGCACCGCTGCGTCTCTTCCTGAAAATCGAGCCATTCCGGCAGCAAGCTGCTGGTCCCCTGGCGGTGCGTGTTCACGGCTGCAGACGCCGCCCGATCAGCCAAGGTCGGCTCAAGAGGGATGATGCTGAAGTGAAAATCTTTGCCTCCCCTCCCTTCAAAGTAACGAAATCGCTTCCAATTGCCTGTGGGTTTTGAAACAAATAATGTGTTTTAAACAACTTCGCTTTAAACACTTCGCTTCAAATCAAAATTTAAAATTAGAAATTGCTTTTCGTGCTACATATTATAAAATAGAAGAAGCAGAATTTCACACTTTGATGTAAGGATAGCGAATTTTTTTATGTACTATCTCACGAATATTGGAAGCTCAGAAGTATATCGATTGTCTAAAATTCACAGCCCTAAACCGACTGTTGATTAAATTGTGTCTAAACTAATTCATATTCACCTGTAAAATCATAAATATGTGCTATTTACAAAATAAAAATTGGCTAAATTGGCTCAAAATTGGAAAACTGCTTATATGATTGAGATTCAACATCTTGATAGGCTCTGTCTGTACACTCATTATGCGTATCTTCACGAGCAATTCAGTGTCATAGAAAATAATTTTCAATATTTAATCATTGGTGCAGATAAGATCATTATCAGCCGAAAATAAACTGCTGCTGCTTTTGTAATTTGTCACGTCGGGGCGTTAGAGTCATTAAGAGTGGTCAGCAGCATGATGTGGACCGATTGATTGGCCCGCATTCTTTTTGTCTCGAGGAAGACGTCATCAAATTAGCCGACCCGAAATAAAACAATCAAATTAATTAGCTGCCCCTTTCACGCGGAACAACTGGCACGAGCAGTTCTCGTTCTCACACGCGTCTCTGCCTTTCAAACTGCGCAGCCAAAATGCCGCACCACCACTGCCACTACACATAACATTAGTTCCGAATCGAAATAGAGAAACACACACTCGGCCTCCTGCCATGCCATGGCATGGCGCGCGCGAGAGCCGGGCGTGTGTGTGTGTATTGATTTACAGCCTTTCCTCGTCGGGGAATATAATAAAAAAAGCAGTGGTGCACACATGCAAAAAATTGCGGTGCCTTTTATAATTTACGAGGCAGCAATCGGCGGGCCGCTAGGCCGGCCCGAATATTCGCAGCGTCAGCAATAAAACAACGCCTGGGTGCCGAGGTGAAAAATGATTTTCGGCGGCTGGGCTTGTTCCTCGGCCGGCGTAGGGCGGCGAATTAAAGTGGCGTCGCGTGGTGCGCCGCTTGCCAAATCTATTTATCACTCAGACTGGGTAGCGCACGCTTTAACATCGCAGGGAAAATTTTTGTTACGCTTTAGAAAAACTTAAACTAAATTATCCTTGCCACTGGTTTTAATGCTCTCATTGTACATTTATAATTGTCATAAATTTCGGGCTCAATTTGAAAGAATGGGGCGTGCTATTTTAGAGTAATGAGCGAGAAAAATACGACTTTGAAAAGCAATTTGGCTGGTTTTCAAGAGTTTGTGTCGTTAGCGGTGTTTTGAGCGAAAACCACCTTAAAGTTTGGGTCGGCGCGTGCACATGAAGTATTTGGCGGGTCCAGCGCAGCACCTGCTTGGCAAGCGCCGCTTTTTCGACGTAGGTGGACCCCCGCCAACGTTAATGATCCCCAGAACTCATTAGCGCACGTCAGGATAAAGAAATGAGCGTGAAAGAGGCCTCAAAGAAAAGTCACGCCAAGAGGAAATCGCCGTCAAAAAGAGTTAAACAAACCCTAAAGTTTTTAATCCGCTACACCAGCATTTCGCCGCCGCGTGTGCCATAATATGAAACGCTCGCTTTTTTGTGCACTGCTGGTCCAAACGCGCTCGTGCAGTAATTACACTGCGACAAAATAAATTGAATTAGCCCACCCACCGTTGAAAGCAGAAAGTGCTACAGCCGCAGTTGCCGCGCGCCTTTGTTGTTTCCACAGCCATCAAGTAAAGCGTGAACTCAATAGAAAACGTACTTACTGCAGATATGAAAATGATGTTTTGTGAAGAAAAATAGAAAACTGATTGCTAGAAAAGCAGATGGTGTTACTCCCATTTGAAAAAAGTGTCATGACATGTGGGACTGTTATTTTATCCACTCTGATTTGTGCACTGGCTTCCATTTGAAGAAAACACCTTAATTTTTCATCGCATCTGGCCTTTTGACCTAAAAAAATAGCTATAAATCAGCCAGAAAGAATAACATAATAAATCACCCGAAAAGGGGGTTAAAATTCTTTAATTTCGCCTTTCCATCTTTCCAGGTGCGAAAATATTCTTCATCACTAATGTACATATGATTTTAGCCTGGTTGATGCGTTTTCAAAAAAATGCAGTAAGTTATTTAGACATGCAACAGAACCTGTTACACATTCTGAAATATCAGAAGTGTCTCAATTCTTCCATATCATATTGAGTTAGACCTTGCCTGACCGGAAGTATCATTAAAAATCTAACTGCGCTTTTGAGACAGCTTTGGGCCAGTGAGTGGTGTGAGATGAAGCGCGCAGTTCTTGTGTCGCAATTATTCTCAGCACCTGACTTTGCGTGTGGTGCGAGAAAAAAACCGCAAAAAGTATTTCGCTCGCACATGATCCTGCAATTATGCTCTGTGCGCACGAGATTATCTTTTCAGAAATGCTGGCAATTTAATCCCTCTCCATATGGCCGGCAGTGTGCAACACAAACCAATTATTTTCGTGCTCTCGCAGCTCGTCCCAATTTGCAGCAGCGGCCGCGGAGAGACACAAAGGGGAAAAAAACGCGCGCTCCGAGACACTATTGCGAAAATGTTTGCGTCAGAAGCGAAGTGTCTTGCGGCCAATTACTCTTGTCTGCGCGCGAGATTTCCCGGCAAATTTGCTCTTGTTGGAATTATCGCCCATCTCTGGAGGCGCGCCTGCATTTGTGTGTCTGCTGCGTCATTATTTCATTTGGCCCATTCAGGGAGATGTCTCAATTTGCCGAATAGAGAGAGTGCGAGCAGCCAAAGCCCATTTGGGTCATTATGACCCTCTTTTGAAACGACGTGCGAGCTGCGGCCACATATTATCAGCAATTCAGACGCTAATTGCACGCGCAGCCCAGGCCTTCTTTTTTTTGCTCTGTATTTGACTGCGGCGCACTGCAAGTACTCGCTCTCGAAAATCTGCCCTGAATTGGATCAACTGGGTTAAAGTTTAGCGATTATTATACACGGATTCAGAGGATTTGAGAGACGGCGGATAATATGGACAGTGAATTCTGCGCTCAGATGAGGTTGTGGCGCCTTCCCGCCACTACAAACTAAAATATCAATGTTGGTATAATTTCCTTGATTGTAATAGGTGGCAGTGCAAAGGTGCAACGCACCTTTACTGCACCTTAACCCCCACTGCATAAATAGACTCTCACAGAAGCAATCGCATCTAAATGTTGTCTCTCCGACCTGGATTGGAGAGACCGTGCGAGATCAATCCAAATGGATTTTGTGTCATTTGACTGAACCCGAAACGGGGTAAGAAACAATTGTATTATTTGTCATTCGCTAATGTAAATGTCCGTTTTGTTGATTTGATATTGTGATATTGACTGTGATTTTGTATCTTTTATTATAGTTCTAATGCTACTTCAATAGCATGCTACGATCATTTATTACCACGACATGTCCGAATAAATGAGATGAACGATTAAGAACGTTAAGCTGCCCCTTGTATTAATTACGACTCCTCGAATCTGACCGCTACACGGTGCTGTTTGTGAGCGAAGCGGGCAGTGGAGGGGGCGAAAGAAACGCTATCTTCCCCCCTCCACTCGCAGCGAACGTTCTCATCTTTTCTCGATACTACAGCTGGCTGCAGGGATAAGTTGGCAGACGAATTTAATGGGCTGCCCCCCTCCCCTAAAAAACAGCAAGAACAAAGTGAGTTAGCCCAATATGCGCACACGGAAAGAATTACATTTCTTGCGTGCACTTCGCTTGTTTGGAAGAAAATTTCGCTTCTTGTGAAATAAATCCAAAAAATTCCTCAGGATTTTCAATCAATTCTTCTACAGTAAAGTTAGTTTTACTATATTGATGAACAGAGGATTTGAACAATGGGGCGCATTACGACACTGTTTTTTAGCTTGACCTTGAAACAGTGTACAATATGCAATCCTTATGCCCAGCGTTACCATTTTCTGTCAAGGTTACGTTGCCGTAATCCGCCCCCAGCTAGCAATAAAACAAATACCAGAAATTTTTCCAGTAGAAGTATTTTCATTTCATCATTTCAATTCATAAAATTAGCCGTAATGGAAGTCTCAAAAAGGCCCTTTTTGGCCTAGAAGGTAGAAGGAATAAGTACCTCCGTTCTATACTTTAATCCTAAATTTAGGTCTTTTAAATTCGTGCCTCATTTACATTCAATTAGTCCTTACATTTACAGATTAGTCCTCCATTTGAAACCAGAACCCAGCATCAGCAGCAGGGCAAACAATTTCCGCGAGTATCGAAAGCTGGATTAACTGGTCTTGACTATGCAGCGCGGCGGAATGGAAACCGAGAGCAGACGGCACGCGCGCAATTAAGTATGCATAGCGGCGGGTTTTGGAGGGCGCCGGGTTTGGGCTGGCGCGGAGGGGCTGTCTGCGCGGGGGTGGTGCGAAATTTTCCGGCTGATTGGGAAAGCGCGCGCGCCGGGGTTATGCGAGGTCATGGGAAAGGGGTCCGGCGCGCTGTATTGATCCGTGTGCGGTGGCCACAGGGGTGCAGCGGGCTACACGCGACACCCAACCCAACCCGCCAGCCCACCCACTCACCCTTGCTTTCTTCCCGGCTGTGGTGGCGAGTGAGTGGGCGAGAGAGAAGGGTGGCTAGGGTTACCACGTTTGAAAATGTATTTATATCAGCAGGGTTATATAGACTTAAAGCATTATTATGTAAATAATTTTGTCTAACCTTTGATTTTGCCTCATTTCGACTATGGTGAAATTGTGATTTGTATATAATTTAGGCGCGGTGCAGATAAATAAGGCGTCGACCCTTCGTCTTTAATTAATTAAATAATTTTTCCAGCGTCCTGAATCTTCAAAATCAACTTGAAATGGTTATACATAACCTTTTATCAGCCCATTCAAAAATTATTACCGTGTGAAAAATTAATATATTCTTTTAGAGAAACGGAGAAACCAGTATGAATTAACAATATATCAATTAATTCAATTCATGCCTGTATCAACTTGCTTAGTGGAAAAATTTTGGAAAATTAAATTTGTATTATCAGGATCCCTATCGACGATTAAATCAAGACTGTGACAACCCTAAAGGCGAGAGCAGTGAGAGAGCTGCCGGGTTGCCGACGCGCCAGGCGTGAGCACCGACGGGCAAGGCGCGCGGTGGGTCACGCGCCCGCCGCACCACCACGCGCCTCCCATTATTTCGCTCGTCTCTCTCTCTCTCTCTCTCTCTCTCTCTCTCTCTCTCTCTCTCGCTCTGCTCTGCTCTCTCGCTTGCACAATCGGCTTAATTAGCTGAGATCGCTGAGAGCGGTGGCGGCGGCGGCGGCGCCGTCGACTCGACTCGATGGGGCTGCAGACGGGAAAGGCACTCGCTTTTCCGTCGCAAAAACACTCGGCGGATCGCGCGGCGGTGCTCATGGGAGTCAACTCAGAACAGGCACGTTTCGCCGCCGCGCTGTTCTCTTTTCTTCTTAGCTCTTTTTGTCCTTTCCAGACGAATCTGCAAAGTTTAATTTAATCAAAACTTCTCTCGGATGAAAATCGCTCGCGCACGCCTTTCAACTGATTAAAATCTTCATTTGCGTTAGCGTAAAGGGAGTAAAAGATTTGAAGTTTCTCGGCCAGAAATTGAATCGCGTAAAACTTCAGCTTTTCGTTAAAAAAACTAATCGAGAAAATTTCCAAGATATAAATGGGAATTGTTCTATTTGCTTGTGATGAAATATGAAATGTCATGGACCGGAGGAAATAATTGGCTATAGCTCAAACAATATCAACAAAATTTGTGCCAGAAATTTCCTAAATGTCTTTACTAGACTTTATCAGTTATTTTTCTACGAATTCAAACATTTTAAAATCAGCAAGCTATTAAAATTGCAGTTTAAATTGAATGTGAAGATGATGTATGTACATTTTCTTTGAAACAATAACCATCGCAACACAAAAATTACTCAACAAACATATATCATATAATATTGTTGTTGACCCCAGCAAACTATAGCAAACATAATACGGACGCGAAAAAATTCAATAATAAAGATGGTCGACACAGAATGCGACAATCGACATCTACTTTATACTATTTTTCACAAATGGCGATTAACTAAGGATCTAAAATGACTGTCGCATCCTGTGTATACATACCATTCTTATTGAGGAGAACCACTCCAAGAGATGCACCGGGATGTCCCCGTTGAAGGGTATCACGCATTTTTTGCCCTCGCCAACGAAGTTTGGACCTGCTAGGACGTTCCGACAAGTAAAGTTGTTGTCTTGTCTGACGAAGGGTACAGCACACGTCAACACAACGTGCAGCGTCTCATCAGCGTCTCACTATTTTCATCGTCTTTTCCTCACCATGCACATTCCTTGCAACTTACATTCAGCAAGCCTGTAAATGACTTTTCTGTCCATACATCAAAGAACCTCGAGAGAGCCAAAGAAAAATAGCACCAAAAAACAAAATGTGAGCGCGTGGCAAAATTTCGCATTTTTTTAGTATGCATATGGATATGTAGATACAACAATGAAATATCAACGACCTTGAGGCTAGAAAAACAGAATTCGCTTAGGTCGGAGAGGCGCCGCGCGATTGATTAGCAGTGCACACAACAAGCGCGAGTGGCCGGCTTATATAGCTATTTCCCGTTTGACAAGTCGTTGCCTCATAAATAATGAATTCCATAGCGCTACTCGCGTGGTTATAGAGGAAGAAAGAAAAAGAGAAATCCACCCACTACAAGACACAATTCATTTCATAGTATAATCAGGCGCGCGCACGAGCGGTGGCGAAGTCGCCCATTGTGAAGTGTGTGTGCATTATTACTGTGTCCGCCCGCGGCAGTAAATCTGAATAAAAATTAAGCTAGTTGACATTCGGAGAGATTAAAAAATAAACAACAACATAAAATAAAACGAGCAGCTATCCGATGGCGAAACCAATGTGTAATAAATACATCACAACGCATCTGCATCCTTTATAATTATTGTTATTATGAATTCGTTTATTAAAAATTATGGCGGTCACGATTTGTCATCGGAGCAGTGGCCTTGCTTTGATATGTTAATTATTTGATCTTCACACACAAGACACGAGGCAGGCTAAAATTTCTGCAGACGGGACGGGACACACGTGTTTTCCATGCTCATTAATTTATGTTTCCAGCACTTATGTCATGGTGTTTTTGCGCAGCAGCCTACATTCAGAGAGGAGGTAGTAATTGCTCGAAATTCCTTTAAATAAATTTTCCGTCAACTTTTTAGTGATCTAAAAACATCAATTATTGGTGTTTAGTGTTAGTGGTATAGCAATATGAGTAAATATTTGAAGAGGCACGTTAACACACTCTTGCTCATCATGCCTTCATTCTTAATCACTACAAAACCATAATTATGTGGATTTCAAATGTTGTATAAACTCTATATTAAAATTAAAACGGACTTAATCCACGTTGCTTTAAAACTTTCTAATATTTATTTCCTACAAATTGCGGCTTCCCAGTAGAGCCGCATATTTGATGCGAGTAAAACACGATTAACAAGTTTGTGTGGACGTGGACCGAATCGTGGATTTTTTGCTCTTTTTATCCTTGTCCGAGGACCGGGAAGGGCGCGCACTACACTTAGCACTAATGCTGAAACCCGGGTCCCAATAACACCGCGAACGGATAACATGGGCGCACCAGGCCGCACAGGGACCCAGCCCACTGAAGGGCCACTTGCCTCCGCACCGAGGACTGCATTGGAACGCTAGACATTCATCCCGTGATGCCAAATCACGCATGCTGGAAAGGTGAAAACCAGCAAGTAGCGAGTCGGCCTAGAGTTATGCAGCCGACAGGGAGGGTTTCCAGGCGGTCACCATCCATCTACTGACTGCATGCACGCAATGTTGCTTAACTTCGATGATCCAAAATTCTACACCCTAGACTCTTAACACAGCAAATAATGATAAATTTTTCAATGGTATATTTTCTTAAAGTGTTCTTGGCTGCGGCGGCTGGTTGCTCTATGGATGTTAAAAAATCCTATTCAACTGTCAGCGACGCGGGGCACGGGCCGCCATAGGTGTGTCACTGGCCTTGATGAGCCCTGGCGGCGCGCCTTCCCTCTCTTACGAGTTCTGAGACTTTAGATCCTTTTAGCCATAATTAACGTTAAGGTGGTAAGGGTGGACTAAAGCGTCCGGAAAGGAAGAAGAACTGGTTATCATCCCCGTTTATTGATGATACCGAATAAAGTACATCACGACTACCTAGCGAGAGATAACACCCTCTTTCTCGAGTGCCGTCATAGGAGAGCAAAGTGTGTGTATATATGTATCAGAACGCGCGCGCTCCACAGCGAGGGAGAAGAGGAAGGCTCGTGCGGAGCCTTTTTATTTATACCTGAGTTTCACAATCAACTCTCCCCTGTGCTGGGCACCCTAACAAATTTTCTGTCACATAGTTGTACAAAATACTATTCATTGTATAATATAGTCAGGTAAAACCCTGACTTCAATCACACTGCTGACACTCTTGCACTCATATTCATACTCTCGCAGGGTGTTGTGTTTACCAAAATAAAATATTTTCAGTCATCATATCAAGCAATGCCTAAATTCTCTTATCGACCCTGCAGTTAACTTTCCAGCATAAATTACTTTTTGTATATTTTCTATATCCTTTTAAGTTGATAAAAGCTCATCAAATACTGCACATTGAGGATTGAGGTTAGCTATCGCGATAACTGTGATGTGCTCAAAGTTAAGAATTATACAATTTTTCAATATATTATTGCTACATAAGTTTTGCATTTTGGCAGTAAATAATCGAGCAATGAGAGGAGGGTAATCCCTTATTTAATGGTATGAGGTGCCGCGCGAGCGGAGTGTCCCATTTCAGGCAGTGGTGCGATAAAATGAGAAGCAACGCATAGTGGCATGCACCTTAGGGACATAAATCTTGTGGGCAAGGCGCTTGGCAGACGGTGACGCACACGCATTCGCCGCCGATATATTTATTCAAGTGCTCAAAGCAAGTGCGCGTCGCATCAATCACCGATCCGCCGCGCGCTTTCGCGCACAGTGCAGCCGCCGACAACGACTTATCTGCTGCTGCTGCGCCCAGCCTCTGAATAATAATAATTACACGGTGCTGCAAAGAGATGAGCCGGCCAGATTTCACTTCGCTTCGATTCAACTGGGTCGCTCGCACAAAATCCTCAGCCGCCGCTCTTTTGACCACCCGAGTTGCGGCTGAAATTGCTCTCCGCATGTGCTGTGATTCCCTCAGGGAGCTGCATGCAAACCGAATTTTTCTCCTCCATACAGATTCTCCCATTTCTGTTGCCAATTTCACATCTTGATTCAGTACTGTTCAACACAATGCATGCCTCATATTGATTTGAATTTGAATTGAAACTCTTGACTAATGTTTATTTTCTCTCAACACAATTTTATGTTGCGTTTTATCTAATTTAAACTGATATCAAGAATTCGCTTGACTTCTAAGATTTTTAATTAAAAATAACAATTTTTCACGAAATGAAATATTTCCCCGTAGATCTAAACAAGAATTTAGCGATTTCCAAATTCGAACGACTGTGGTTTGGGGACATAAAGCCGAATTTTAGCCCGGCGGCGGCTGATTGTGAGAGAACTTTTTCAGGTGGCTGCGACAAATTTTGAAAGTGTATTACAGTTTGAGTGTTAACTTATTGAAAAGCCCGAAAAATTAAAAGTGACTCCGGCAATTTTCGGATAAAAAAGCGGCGGCTGACGCAGCTTAAAATTAGTTAAAGTCACGGCGTATGGCGCTTGACCACGTGATCAAAAATTAGCTGGTTGGCGGGGCTGGACGAGAGCATTTATATTGCAGATATACCTGTCCTATTGCATAGTAGAGCTCTGCACGGGTGGATCTTTTTTCACCCGCACCCTCCAACGGAATTCTAAATTTGAACCCGCACCCTACCCGCAGTGAGGTTTGTTCCAAAACCCCGCACCCGCGGTCTTTTAAACCGCACACTTCTCATATTATAAATTTTTGTAATTCACCAGTTGCATAAGCCCTTAGTGTTCGGAGCCGCCAACAGATGGCACCACCGTATACTTTGGTAATTAATTTAATTTTAAGGCATTTCCGCTTTGATTTCAGACTCAATCCAGCTACTGTGCATTCTTCACTTAATATGCATTCTTTTGACGTGCTGAAAACTAAAATCAGTCCAGCCATTCGCCGTAGGAACGTCCGATAAATATTTTATATTTATTAACAAGTTTTTCACGATTCGGTGCCGATTGGCTTCACCGATATTGGTTTTCAGCACGTCAAACGAATAAATATTAAGTGAAGAATGCACAGTGGCAGGATTGAGTCTGAAATTGCAGAGCAAAGTATCTATATAGTTATTATCTATAATAAAGCGATTGGCTGGAAAGAAAATATTAAAATAAATTTATGGGAAACCGTAAGTGCATTTATTTTTCTTTATGAAGGCAAGCCCCGTTTTCTAAAACCACAAGCATACCCAATGAGTTGGCTAGCTTTGTTAATTTGCATTGCTGCGTAATTACAACGCGCGCGGCCGTATTTGCAAATAATTTTCCGACTTGTTGCGCCAAGGCGATAAATTAGAGATCGCACACAGGCAGCGGCAGCAGCAATAATTTCTCGGCAGCTATTATTCAAGCATCGCTGATGAATTATCTCTCGACGCGTCTAGCTTTTATACTAAACTTATGTGTGTAAGTATAAGTATACGAACGAACGCTCACATACAGGCTGCTTACAGAAAAAATATATGTGTGTAATAATACTCTAAACACGTAGCCAGGTAATTTTACTGGTGAGCCAAATAAGGCATCAAGCCTTTATTCTCAGACCTGATAAAGTTCAGTATATTATGCTTGGATTTTCAAGATTTGTACTTTGGAGCCTTTTCCTTAGGGTCACACTCTTTAAATTTAATTTGGAAGGGGTTATTTTAATAAAAACAGTATTTTATTGCATGACACTTCACTTTTGATTTATATTTAATCCTCTTGTTTACATATTTGTAGGATAGAGTTAATGTGCTCTTCGTCATAGTTACTTATAGCACATAGTTTGATACAGTTTGCCATATTCATGAAAGAAAAGTCGTATCAGCTGAACAAATCTCACAAGTGACCTGGAGTTGTTATTGGAAGATGCTGTGATTTTGTCGTTTATTAAGGCACTCGCAAGTAAAGTCATTAAATGATGTTGAGGCCTGGACTTTCAGGCTAGTAACGTAAACTGTAAACATTGTGATGCAAAAATTAAAAATGTTTTTACATTTATATTCGCGAAGCAGAAGGCACAAAACTCATAATCAGTCGGTTGCAAAAAGAGGCACTCTTTATGAAATAGGAATAAGTGACAAATTGCTGTGCTAAATTAATTTTTTAATAAGAATGTAGATGAGAGACCTAATCAAAAACCCATTGCAAAAGATTAACGCATTTTGTGTTCGTTCCATCTGATTGTGAGAGCTTGGGACGTTAAAACTATAAGGAAAATGAGAATCTAACACCAGGGTTGCCAGGCCCTCTTGACCAGAGGCAATGGTTCCTCTTGCGATGGACTGATGAAGTGGCCGATTGATCTGGCTTGCATGCTCAGGTTCAAGTTGATGGGCGGTAGACCGGGCGGTGTCATCGCGTGCTGCAGTAGACCGTTGTAGTACAGTGGTGGTGACGTGGATGGCGCAGAGAAGGGCGACGAGACTGTGCATGTCGGGGACGGTGAGCATGGCACCGCCATTGTGTTGTTGAACAAGCGCGCCTGGCTGGCGGGCATGAGCAGGGCGAACTCGCCGCTGGCCAGCAAGGTCGGCATCAATCGCAGGCCATTCAGCGAAGCAGGGTCGGCCTGAATGCGGGCGTTGGGAGACTGGATGGCCATTGGCCGCGGAGGCTCGTAATAATAACTTCTCCGCGGAGTCGCAGCGGCCGCGGCCAGTGGAGACGGCGTCGTCATGGGTCGGGCGACCAGTGGAGACGGCGTCGTCATGGGTCGGGCGGCCAGTGGAGACGGCGTCGTCATGGGACGGGGTGGAATGCTGCTGCTCTTTTGCTCACGTTTGAGATGTGCCAACAAGGAGTTGCGAATTGTAGGATCAACCCCGATGCGGTCAAAGAAGCGGCTTACATCTCGGACGCAGAGTTCGTAGCCGGCGAGGAACTTGTCACCCAATTCATGTTCCATGTTCATTTTTTTCATTCGGGCTTCCTTCAAAGCCCGGACTGCCATCTCCAGAATGTCCGCCTTCTCCAGCTTCGCGTGCCTCGGCTGTTGACAGAAAAAAATCACGACTTTTAGCATACATTGAACACTACCAATTAGCATAAATAATGGAAGATTTTAGAAAAATCAGCACGAAAAATCCGGACGAGAGGCATGAATAATACTGGTCATAAAAAGATAATTTATAATGCATTAAAAATTAATTGAGCTGCTCTGTTCAGTCAATAAGCAACAGCCGATAATTTTTTTCGGAGTTGGCCAAACTAAAAATCTGTTCTCTAAAAAGTAACAATTTTTTTCACGAAATAAAATATTTCCTTATATCTTGAAATACTTTTGGCCATACAAAGAGATTAAATCTTATAGTGTCGAAAATGCCATTTGGAGTCCTCTCGTAAATATAGACAAAAGTAGAGTAATTTTTTGACCACATGTGGTTTTAAACAAAATAATGGTAAGGCTTTGGAGTTTAAAATTGTTGTAAACTAGAAAATATTTCAAGAGAACACGTGTGAAAATAACTTACATCTCTCTTGGCAGCAGTCTCCTGGAGGAGGTCATCCTTGATTAGTGTGAGCGCATGGTTGATGCGCTGCCTTCGTTTCTTCTCCATATACGGCTTGTTGCTCTGAAAAACAAAGTAAGGCAAATTTATTATTTCGGCTCGCAGATTTTATCATGGGCAGGCAAGCGAGATCTGTTTCGCGATAGCAATTGATTCGTCTGCTGATAAAAAATGAGCAAGAAAGTTGGCAACTGGCCGGATTTGTGCGCGCGAACGCGAATAAAGCAGGCGCGTGGGACTTGCTTACTTTTTGGCGGCGAGCGCACGTCCGCCGCTGGGCAAAGTGTGCAGCTTACAATTAGTGCCTAGGCCGATTTATCCTTTCAACTTTATAGGGCTCGCCGGGCATTTGTCCAATAATAAGTCGCGCGAGCGCGTGCAATTCGAAAATAACTCATTGACGCCACGCATTTCTTTCTCGGTAGCCGCAGGCAGAAACGGAACCGGGCGCGCGCGCGCGCGCGAAATATTGCAAAAACAAGAAGGGCGGCTCGCCGCTTCATCGGGAATGGCGCTAACTGTAAGTGGCCCGAGCTGCCCACGAGATCCGAAATGAAAGTAAACCCTGCTTTGGCATGGAAAAATGAGAATGAAAACGCGGTAGTAGTTGGAAAGAAATTATGTGATAGGAACGACGCTCATATAACAAGAATCGCCAGGGGCGCAGCATTTAATTTCAAATGAAAAATTAAGTTGATGAATAAAAGGGCGGTATAAAAAAAGTACCCTGCAAACTCTGCTTGCGAATCCGAAAGGAATGGCTGGCGGCTTATTTGTATATTGGTCGGCCGGCACCTTGCCCTAAAGTCTCGCACCAACAATGTGCATTTATTTGAAGGCGCAAATTCATGCAAGCCGTGGCACCAGTCGCCGCCGCCGCCAACAAATTTCGACCGCACATTAATGCAAGGTGGCAAAATATCGATTTTCCGTCAGATAAACAGGAGCAGCAATTGCGCCAGGCACTCGGGCTCTCGAGCGGAGAGGGGGAGCTTTAGCGTCTGCCTATCGGCTGCCTGGCACGCGCCTTCGGACAATAAGGCACACGCACACAGCCTCCAACGCGAATGGCCAGGCTAAAATTCGTGAAAAATTGTGCTGCCTGCGGTTGAAATTCGTAGGAAATGATATTTATGTACTATATTTAAAAAAAACTATAAAATCATAGATAAGTATCTAAATTTAAAAATTGTACACACATACATACACCTCAGTATAGCTGACAATTTATTTATTTATGTATGAATATCTATGTATTAATTTTTAATTATTTTGTTTACATACATATTTCTTCGCCTATCCTGTCTACAAAAATCAACATGCAACAACAAACTCAACTTACCCGCCGACTCTCCGATCTACTCCTTGGCACTTCATGTGGTACCACAACAGGCGAGTTGCGCGGGCGTTCGACGAGCGGTTTTGGGGCAGAATCCGTGGGGGCAGTCTGGGCTTCGGAGGCCAGTGCATTGGCCTCTTGGCTGCTGCTGCTGCTGCTGTCGTTGGGGTTGCTGACCGCATTTGCAGCCTCAACCATGGCAACGAAAAAATTTCGTAGTGCGAGTCGTAAACAGCACGCTCTGCGCGACAGTGGCTTAGCAAACACGTCCGACGCTGTGGAGCAACGAGAGTGGAATGAACGAATGAAGAATGAGCACGAGTCTTCTGCGAGTGCGAGCTGATATGGAACACAGGAGCAGCCAGTGCCGCGCGACCAGCAGCAAGCCACCCCACCACATTTCCCCACAAGCGCTGCCTTGCTATGCATGCAGAGGCAGAGAAGCAGGAGAGGAGAAGAAGAAGGCGACGGAAGAAAGACTTACTGGCAGCACGACAGCACGAGCACAATGCTCAATCCATGTTCGGAAAAGTTCGCGCCGCGCCGAAAACGTACGCTTCCAAACAATCCAAACATCATGCAGCCTGTACTATTTTTCATAGCTTCACGCTTCACCCTGTTGTAGAAACCATAAACTAGTATGTTGTGGATCCAGGCCATTCTACCTGAAGGCAATTTAAATAAATTGAGAAGTTAAGTCCAAATAATTTCTAATGGTATTACAGAAAATTATTTTATGCTAACTAAATTAAATGCTTAAGAAAAATAGTTGAAATTTCTTTAAGTCTGAAGCTTTTAAAATGGACAATTCACCAGTTGCATAAACCCTGGGTGTTCAAAGCCGCCAACAGATGGCGCCACTGTAGACATTCGATTTTAAGGCACTTCCGCTGCGATTTCAGACTCAATCTAGCTGCTGTGCATTCTTCATTTAATTTGCTATTTTTTGACGTGCTGAAAACCAAAATTGGTTCAGCCAATCACCGTAGAATCGTGGAAAACTATTTTTTGAAATAAAAAAATCTTTTCCAACGTTTCTACGGCGAATGGCTGAACCGATTTTGGTTTTCAGCACGTCAAAAAAAGCAAATTAATTAAAAAAAAGCAAAATAGCTCGATTGAGTCTGAAATCGCATCGGAAATGCCTTAAAACCGATTAAAACAAAATTTTTAAGAAAGTCTGTGGTTGCGCCATCTGTTGGCGGCTTCAATAACTAAGGGTTTATGCAACTGGTCAATTGGAAAATAAAAAGAAATTTCACCAGAAGAATATATTTGTAACCTTTTTGTAAAATTATTTTCGAAGATGAAAATCTGTAATTGAATTTTCAAATGAAACTTCATGTGTGCAAAAGAGAAGTATATTTTCATAAATTTAAGATTTCAAAATTTTGACCATTTCACACATCACATCTGGATTCATTGCTACCACAATTCTTTCAAGAACCGGTTTCCGGATTGTCATTCGGCATTTTTGGCTGCATATTTGAGCTTTGCATTGGTGAAAACTTAAGAAAAGACACCAAGTTCGATGAAATTGGAAATTTTAAAAATTTTGTATCTCAGGGTCACGTCAGGGACAGACCCTGAAGGTAGATTTCAACCTTCTTTGGTCTACCCTAGGCCCCTTTAGTGTTTCTAAGCAAGTGAAATGCGAAAAACATCAACTTGACGAACGAGGGGCGAACTCGCCGCTCAAAGTGCATGCGCGGTAAAGCGGCCTCGAGAAGGTTTTCAAACTTCAAATTCGAATTGCAGCAAAACTATCGCGATTGCACCTATGAAACTTGGTGTGCTTGTGCAGAATTTCACGGGCTACATTTCAGCCCTGAACCCCAAAAAATCGTGGGGGGCTATCATCCCTTAATTTTGAATTTTCAAAAAAAGGTCGCAAAATGTGACCTTGACCTTCGACCTGGGATTTTTTGTAAATGCAAAAGTTGTTCATGATCAAAAACTAGGGTTGGCCGTGAAAATTTCAAGGTGATACCTCAACGCAGTCAAAAGTTGCAGTTTAGAATTCTTTAACAGAATTTGTTTTTCGGGTATTTTTGAGATACCGAAAAAATAGGGAACGCCCCCATTCCCGAGCTTAAAATTTGTAATTTCACCATCTATTAACAAGCACTTTAAGCAAATATGACTGCCACCTAAAAATTTCAACGCTGAAAAATCGCGTCCAATCGACCTCCAATCTCGCAAATAACTGCTCCTATAAATAAATTATAAATCATACAATTTTTGTTACCATCTTTATCCCATAGCCTCCCTTGGGTTGTTTGCATCATTTTAACGTAGCATTCAGTACAAGGGTGAAGCGAATGAATGCGATGCGAGCCAATGAATTCAGCCTGCATGGTGAGCGATATGCAGCCTGTCGAACTTACAACTTTAGCGGCACAACATATCCATTTAGGCGTTACAACTATTTTGATTATAAAAACTCATCGATTTTTGTGATCTGACTTCGAAAAAATTTTACAAACAGCTCTAACAAGCCCTGAGAAATATCACACATGCAAAGGATTTAAATCATGTGATGAAATCACAGAATGAGCATAATAAGATGGCGAAATCTTCAATATTTGGTGTAGCATATATACCGTGAAAAAAGACAGGACTAAACTCGAAATTACTATTGCGTCAGCGAAAGGCGTTTCGACAGGCACGTGCAGATTCCGCCTTCGTTGGCAGTCGCGAGTGAAGCCCCGCTCTCGTGTAATTGATGCACTAATTAGCAGGCGGCTGGCGCACTTGCTCAAATGCTTGATTAATTAGTCGCAACGAGCCGACGGAGAAACTCGCGAAAGGGAAGTTTTGGGGCCACTTCGGGGAGTGTATTTCAGTCACGTTTGAACAAATATTTATTTTGCAATGTTTCTAATTTTTCTAACTGGAATAAAATCAAATTTGAATTGGAAGTAATAAATTTTGATCGAGGAAAAATAGATTCAACTTTTTTTATTGTCATGGGTCAGCGGGGCAACTTTGCCCATACTTTCCCACACTCAAAATATTACAATTAAAACGTTAAATTATCAGCAGCGGGGGCCAGATTCGTGCGACGCGCAGATGTGGCGTCCGGTGGAATAATATGGCGCGATAAAACGGTCACGTGAAAATGCTCGAAAAGAACCAAGTTTTCGTCAATATTGTGTCTTGCACTAATTGTGTCTTTTGGATCGTAAAAGTAAACGCTTGACCCTCGTACGGGAATCCGAAAAGAGCTTTTTGTTTCCCACATTCAGACGCCATCTTAGATCTGCGCAGTGGGAACATCTGGACCTCGCTGATTATCGCCAGATTCTTGGCTTCAAGATAACCACACAATCTTTGTAGCAACAAAACATTCTATTGAGGCCATCATTAGTTGTTTAAAGGAAATTTGTGCAGAACTAGATAATTTCACAGCTTGAGCAAAATGAATCTTCCATAAAGCTCGTAAAATTAGTCTGAAGCTATATAAACACACTAAATTAAAAATGCCCTTGAATGCTAGTAAATTTCGAAATGCGGATAATATCATTTTCTGTTTTAATCATATAATAAAGGGCTATTAGCGAAGGTTTTGAGAAGAAAATATAAAATCCCACATTTCCGTTCGCTATTTCGGTCCTGTAGGCTCCCGGATCAGCAGTAATGTATACCCTCATAACAAAATTTATTCCACAGTATTACTCCGAATTACTAATCTGTTGAAATTTTCCAACTCCATTGATCATTGAGTTCAAAAACGAAAATAGAAAATTTGTATCCAGGGTACAATTACAAATTATCCTGCTTGTGTACTTTATTGCTGTTCCGAAATTAATTTCTCAGCAAAAATGTGTCTTAAGTGTATACAACACTTAAGTGCTGCAGCCTAAAAATTACTTAAGACTCCTCATGTACAGTAATGTTGTGCGACTACAGTGCACATCCCGATTAAATTTGTCAGTTAGCGAGCGAGCAGAGCGGTGTAACCATGCATGTGTGTCTCAGTCGTTACTGCGGCGGCGGCGTCACCCTTTCGCAAATCAATTTGATTGCGCGTATTAAATCGCAGGCAGAAGCCGTTCGGCTCCACGAGTGTTTGAACGAGCGAGCGCGCAGTGAGCTCTGAGCTCATCCTGTGAGTGTGTCGCTCGCTCGCTGATAGCCTGCTTGGCTGGCTGGCTGGCTGACTAGCTGGTGTGCCAGCCAGCAGAAGAGATAAAAAGAAGGACTGCTTCGACGAGAGCTGATGACACCGGGCGAGCAGGTCTTTTTCACTCTGCCGCCCTCCACTAACGTGACGTCCGCGCCGTAGGGAACTCCAACACACGTGAATCACATATTATAAGCAGATCATTTCGCAGCCATCATATGTTACTGCTATTCGATGCTGTGCAATAAATGCAGACTCTTGTTTTATTATTATAATTACTGGAGGTCTCGGCCGCGAGAGTTAAAGCGGCTGCCGGGGACCGACTTAGCCGATTTTTTTGCTCTGCGGCGGCTTGCCACTTTACCAGCGGTTGGTGGCTGACAATATTTGAAACTTGAAGTTTGATTGTGATTAACGGCCCAATGGGTGCGAAGACATTTTTTGCTCCTATACACATTTAAATGTTTGATCCTTTTTCACCGGCTGCTGGCACGGCTGGCTAAGATCTCTATTAATAACCCTTTGCTGATTATAGTGTTTATATGGACAATAAAGTCGTTATAGGCCCATATGCAGGGTTGCAAAAAACCCGCATTTTTTAAAAAAATGCAGTGCAGTGGTAAAATAAATGCGTTTTTTTCAATTTTTACCAATTTCTTGCAGGCAATGTTTTCATTTTATTTTTCAATTTTGACTCATTATTAGCATATAAACTCGACTTGAAACATTGTCAGAGATAATATTATGGAGAAATTGCGGCAGAAAAATGGAAATTGAAAGAAAATATCTGCACAGTGGAGGAAATTATGACCACTCCGACCGAAATTTTAGATTTTCACTGAAGAAAAAAGGAAATAAATTCATTTCGTGCAATTCATGCGCAAGAAATTGGTAAAATTTGAGTGGTAAAACCCGCTAAAAACCAGTGGTGAAAAAACTTGGTGGTAAACAAATGCAACCCTGCCCCTATAGGACAAAATTTACAATTAGTTTGATTATAATCTTAACTAAGGTTTTGCAGGGCTTTTTTGCCCGTACATTGTGCCACATCCAGACAAATAAATGCAAATATATATGACCATGATTGTCAAAAGAGAAGTGAGACGCTTGGTTCAATAGCTCTTTTTTCGAACCTCTGCTCTTCACTAACCGTGGGTTCTGAGCCTATAGTAGCACCGCCGACCAGATAACATTGAGTCCGAGTGGCCGCAGAGGAGCTTGGGCCCATGTTCTTTTCAAAATTCTATAAATGCACTTAAGTTTTTGTTCAGACCCAGATTCAGTGGGGCTACAGGCCTTGAAAACAGTTTTCGGGCACTTCAAAATTCAATACTTACAAACAGGGCCAGCAGTTTCGTTCGATGTGCTCTTGTCTTGCCAAACAGATTAGCTTCGTACATTGTGGTTACGCTGTAACTAAAGGGTTCAAATAAGATGGAATATTTTTGTATCTTTGGTCTCAACAGTGAACAAAATTAAAATTATTTTTAAGCAGGCATTTTTTGTTGAAGTTCTCAGAAATTTTGTTTTCTTTGAAGAAAATATCCGACATTTCATGACAATAGTCCTTGAAAGGGATTTACGTGAAAAATAAGGATTTTATTTATCTATATTTGAACCTTCAACTAGTGTACATACATTTATTTATTTGTATAATACCTTTAAAAAAATATTTATTGAAACGATAAATACACGTGGGTCCTCTTTTGTTAAAGATGTTTTGTACCTTGTACCACTATTTTTGGTAACAATCGAATTGTTGGAAACTCGCATTGTTATTTTAGGATTGGTAAAATAACATTGGAGATATTTGGACATTTATGTATATGCGGGGATCTAATACTCGTTACCCAGTATCAGGGATTATAATACAGGTTTCTTCAAGGAAGATATTTGTTTTCGCACCATATATATACCAGCGGCTCAAAGGGACAAATATCTGGGTAGCAGAAAATGATTCGGCCAAAGCTCCTTTGCTGCCAGTCATGCAGGCCCCATCATGTTATCCACTTGGCAGTGTCGTTGTGACCTTTCGAGCTTTTGGCCCATGAAATGATTTATTTTTTTATGGCCGTAAAATCCTGGAAAAAATCTCCCTTCATCTTGATTTATTTTTCTTTTTTGCATCTCCAAATAATAAAAAAGGGAAATGGTCAGCTCAATCAAAAATTGATCAAATTTTTACAAAAAATGAACCTATCAATTTACGAGCGATTTAACCTGGAATGTAGGCAGGCGTTGTTGGGTGTTCCCCACGTATGTACCTCACAGTCAGAAGTTGTGCATACGTTAGGCTCTCTCCCGCTCGCTCTTAAGTCGGCTCTTTTTCTCTGTTGGCTCGCAGCCCGCACCATGTACAATTTATACACACACATACACACACTGGCAGTCAGCGCACATATACATAGAGACGCGCGTTTCGTGAGAAAGGAGCCGGTTCCCACACTAAGTGAGTGCGGCGAGCTGCGCGCGGCATGGTCCCCATATTAACTCCCACACAGTCGCGTATTGAATGATGACGTGGATTGGCATTATCATCATCGCGTATGCACACTTGCTGCTCGACTCTTTCGCATTATTACGCCGACGTGAGCGCAATACCAATGCTGGCGTGCGCCCCGGCTCGTTGTGGGAACATTTTTCACGCCTTAGGGACGCGAGCGTGCGTCACTGTCGCGCCGCCGCGGCGGATTCGCCCGCCCGCCCAACAATTTATAGCCGGACGCTGCTCACTGATTTGCCAACAACGCGTGTCGCTGCCTCCGGACACTTTGTCCGTTGGGACAGCGAAAAAATACCATAACAAATCTGATTGGCAGCCATTATTGCTATGTATCGACCGGGGAAATTAATTGGCCTGATTAATGCCCCCGTCAGAGTTCAACCGATTCGTGTAACACTCTGTAAAATGCTCTGATTGATCGTGAATGTTTATGCTTTGCTAGTACAAAAAAGTGGCTCCTTTCACATATCATTAGAGAATCCTATTCAATGTTAATGGCCGATTTTTAACTGATGATCTCAAATATTTGGGAGCATAAAATACCATTGAGGATTTTGTGATTTTTTACATTAAATTAGTCGCAATTTGGAAGAGTTTTGATGGTAATTTAAATCTATTGCCAGGAAAAAAGTTATTTTTTCAATTACTTGAAATTTTGCATTCTGTGAGATATTGATTATTTATAAGAACATTTCCACTGCTTCCAGCGAGTCAAAATTTTATTTTATTTTTCCTGTCACAGTGCACACAGAAAAAAACGCGCCCATAAAGCTTTTATGATTAAACGGTTACCAAAAATTATTTAAGGGTGGACACTCATTAGATTTTTGTACACACAACATGACTTTTTTATGGATTAGCACAAAAATGAAAATTGTTACATTCCTGAAATCGTTAAAAAATTTAATTAATTAGTTTCCAGCATCCCAAATTGATTTTATTTTGATGGTTGGCAAAGAAATTAATTTTGCACACATTGAAGTTAAGAAATCCGTGTAAACTGAATTCGTTGAATTTATATTAAAACCCTGAAATACCTGAAATACCTGAAATCGATAAAACCGATAAAACAATTTAATTAATTAGTTTCCAGCATCCCAAATTGATTTTATTTTGATGGTTGGCAAAGAAATTAATTTTGAACACATTGAAGTTAAGAAATCCGTGTAAACTGAATTCGTTGAATTTATATTAATACCCTGAAATACCTGAAATCGATAAAACCGATAAAACAATTTTAATTAATTAGTTTCCAGCATCCCAAATTGATTTTATTTTGATGGTTGGCAAAGAAATTAATTTTGAACATATTGAAGTTAAGAAATCCGTGTAAACTGAATTCGTTGAATTTATATTAATACCCTGAAATACCTTGCATTTTATATGTGGGTTGAGCCACGTTCTTACTATGTACACACTTCTTGGGTTTTTTATGGGTTGAACCATAATGTTATTCATACACATTTTCTCCTCATTTTGAGTATCTGACCGAAATAAAATTCCGTTTTATATTTAGATTATTTTTAATACAAACTAAAATTTCTTGAACAAATTGTTATCATTCATCATCCTTGAAGGCACACACGATCTTGATCACTTCTTCAATCCTGACACTCGGTTCTGCATTGCCCAAACTACATAAGTAAGCCATAAGTTCAGCCTTGAGGTTGAAAGCGCTTTTTTAGCTTTATTTTAAAAATATTTTATGGGGAATTTTATTCCGTTGAATATTTAAAGGTATAAAAATGTTCCCACCAGCTTGCATCTTCCTAGTTCTTTGTGAAAAACGGAGCAAATTCTCACATGGAGTTGTTCTATAATTTGCAAACGGCATGGTTCTGAAGCTCTTATCGCTTCGTTCATAAAGCGTGGGCAGGGCTTTAGGCAATTTGAGCCCGCAGCCGCTCGGCGGAACTCGCGTAGGACTGTGCGGAATGAAAAATTAATTAAGCGGCTGCTGTGCAGGCGTGTGCAGGCAGGGGCGTTGAATTTATCTCGCAGGGTAATTACCCTCCTTTTGCGCCATATATAGGCCGGCGTGGAATATACGGTGGTGAGATATTCTCGCAAGCGTGCTGCTGCTGACGCAAAAGGTCACGTCTCGCGCAATAAAAGAAGGGTCTGGTGCGCGCCAGCGTAATCGTAAAGCTCAAACCGGCGCTGCTGGCAATATAAGCAGCAACCCCTGCGTGTGAGCCCACCCGGCGATATGCGTGCCATTAAATATGCACACAATATGGAATTATGTGCTGCTTGGCAGTTTCCCGGGATTAAAAGTGGATCTGTACTTGACAAAATGTTCAAAGGTCGGAGAAAAATTGGCATGAGGTTAAGCAAACTCTATGATCTTTACGCCAGAAATTATTCCTTACAAGGAGATTGCGTCGTAAAATTGTTTCAACAAAGTTTTATTTTTACGGGTTTTAGAGGAAAATTTGGGACCTCGGAATTTCATCTTCCTTTTGGATCAATTTAAAAAATGAAGTGTTTGGGGTTTCTCCTTGCCAAGCTTGATCAAAATATATCACCAAATCTGATGTCTATTGGTCAAAATTCATGCCTCTTAATATTGGATTGTAATTGAAATTTTGGAAATTAGACAGTTGAGCTTAAAAGTTGTCCCAGAGCACGTGAGAGCTTTGTGTGGATATTCCAGAGTTATTTTATTTTTGTTTTCGAGAAGTTTTACTATAAAACACGGACATTTATACCATCCCGTTGGCTCGCATTGTTAAGGCATTCTCAGGAGTGTCAAAGCAATGTGAGGTATTTGAGCAGTTCGAGGATCTAATGTCAGAGATGGTGAAAGGTGGTTAGTTTAGTGACTCGAAATGCTCGAATTGCTCAACGGGATAGGAGGTGCACCGGCGCCGACTCGCTTCTTGCTGGTTTGCACCTTTCCAGCATGCTTGATTTGGCTTTCACGGGACGAATGTCTAGCGTTTAAAGAAAAGTCCTCTGTGCGAAGGCAAGTGGCCCTTCAGTGGGCTGGGTCCCTGTGCGGCCTGGTGCGTCCATGTTGTCCGTTCGCGTTATTATTGGCACCCGGGTTTCAGCATTCGTGCTAGTGCACTGCGCGCCCTTCCCGGTCCTCGGACAGGGATAAAAAGAGCAAAAAAACCTCGATACATTTTCATCATTTTTGTGTTTTACAAATATTAGCAACTCAAAATCTCGGTTTCTAACCAGATTTAAGAAAATGGACCACTTTCAAGAGCCAACAATGCAAATGTTGTTCAATGTTGTCCAAGTAAAGATGCACTAAAATGTTTTCAACAAAAAAGATAATGTCAATTTCCACATTAAAATAAATTTCCCAATTGTATATTTTGGGATGATTTTTTTTAATAATTTTCACTAAAAAAATGTTACATCTATACCAAAAGTTTCAAGCAGAAAATATTTCTCGGAAGGCATCTGTCAAGAGTTAAACGTCTCACAATCAGAGTGAGACGTTAAAACAGCACTATTATTGGCTTGAAGGAAACATCTGCTGCGCATTAAAAATGGCAACAGTTTCCAATTCGATCACCCTGAAGTTCCGAGAAACGGTGCCCAAGTGCTCGAGCTATTTTGGGATGATGATGCAAATATTTTGGCTAATCTTAGCGAGCTGATCACAATGCTCACTTGAGTGGTACATGCTCGCTGGCACAATGTGCCACCCAATAACAAAACCCTCTCACATGCGCACAATAACCATTCTTCGGCATTTGAATATGCGCTTGCCGTGTGTGTAGTAAAAATCTTGACTGAGCATAATTTATCGCAGCGGCCGAAAGTACGTACACATAACACAGCCACATAGCCAGCAAGCGCTTTATATGATGTCATGTGAGTCACGAAATGATCTCAACGGGGATTATTATATCACATTTTATATCGTGCGCATTTTGCCCACATGCTCTTCTCCGGCGTCGAGTGCACAAATACGAATAAAGAGGGTGCGGTGGGGATTTTAATTCTTTTCTCAGGGTCAAAGAAATTCAGTTCTGCCTCTGTCATCAGACAATCATTTGCTTTGCAGAAGAGAATACATCAGATAAAAAGAAACAAGATTAAAGCATTATTTCCTGCATGTTAAAGTGTAAAACTCTTATATAGAAACTTTGTTAATGGAAGTGAAATTATTATTTTTGATCAGACGCTATAACAATTGATTTCCACTTGTGAGGTGACAAAAAATTGCTTAAATTATTGAATCACTAATTGTGGTTGTTGGCCAAAAAAATTAGACAAAGTTGTGTGGCGTCAAAATCTGCTCCTGGTTTTGCTTCATATAAAAATTTACAGCCAGCAATAAAACATATTAATATTTTTTATTTGATTTGATAAACCTAATTATGCTTTTAATCCTGGGACTTCTGACGAGTGAATCATGATAATGAGCTAGGATGAGATATATCTACTGCGTGGAAGAGAACGTCAAATGTATAAGACACGGGGATAGATGCTGGTTGTGGTGGTCTACAATTTTTTTTTTAAATATGATTCTTGTGTGTTTTGTATGTTTGTTTGTGTGTTTAATTACAGTCATGTGGATTAAAATATTTTTTACTCCGCTAGATAATTTCCCCTCATAGACCTTCCCTCACAAAGATTAATAAGCTTTTAAGGTTAAAATTTACAAAGAACAAAAGGTTTATAGGTTGATTGGCGGGTTGACAAGCCTTTCGTCACTCACATCCTCTTTTCCCTTTTTCTCAGAAAAAAGGTTTTATTATCGCGTTTTTGTATTCTCTGCATCTAATACCGTGTTTAAATTTTATTTAGGAGGTTAAAGTACTGCTGATGAGGCCTGCGATGCCGAAACAGCCGCTGTACAATAAAAGCACGTGTTATTTTATTTTTCCCTCTCAGAATTTGCTTACCTCCACCATCCTGAATGAATTTCCACGCAAAGAAAATCCTTTCGGTCAATTTAAATTGCTATTTTAAACTATTTTATTTAAACTGCCTTTTATCAGTCCACTTAGAAATTTTCTGTATGTGTACAGATTGCGTTCTTTGTTGTAAATAAGGAAACAGTATGGACGAATAAACTATTTGGTTTGGGCTAGAGGTACTGCTTAAAATACTACGTTCCGTTTTGAGTTGGTATTTTTTAACATAGGTATACCATAACCAATTAAATTATGGTTGTCTTATTGCTTCCTACTTTCATTACTTGACAAAGAAAAAACATCATAGAGTGATTAATAAATTTATTGTGTCCATATATAGCTCATTGTCAATTGTCTGAAGTATGCTTTTGTGAAAAATTCATTTTTTACCACAATTTTTTATATTTGGTTGTTTAGTTGGTTTATTGGTGCAATGTAGATCAAATTTTATGATGCGTAGGAGTTAGTTTTCACTATAAGCCAGCCACCTGTTGATTTGTCATTTTTTTAAAGAAAAAAAAATACTCCTGAATTTTTTAGATTCTGCGATTCATGAACATAGCAATCAGTGCAGATAATTATCAAATACACTTATGCTAGTTAAAGTAGTCGGATGGAAATCCCATCGAGCCTGATGCGCAAGTCGTGAATTTCCTTGATTGCCACCCCCGCGCCGAGAGCTGAAGTATACGTGCTGAACCTTTGTGGATTTGTGTGTTATAATGTTATTGTCAGTCGGCTAACCTGTCAACTGGCGTTAACCGTGTCTTTGGATATGAGATATTAAGCTCTCTCTCTCTCTCTCTCTCTCTCTCTCTCTCTCTCTCTCTCTCTCTCTCTCTCTCTCTCTCTCTCTCTCTCTCTCTCTCTCTCTCTCTCTCTCTCTCTCTCTCTCTCGTCGGCCCGTTTGCATGGGCGCGCATCAGGCGGCTGCTGTTGGCTCATCGTGAGCGGGCAACGCACAACATGTAAATCAGTGCACGTCAGGTGTGTGTCTGTGAAGTCATTTTTATTTCATCAGCATGTCGCTCTCTCGAAACTAATGTGTGCTTTAGTATACAAGAGCAAAAAAGAAGAATCATGTCGTCATGTTTTGCAATACCACGTGTTGGCGGATGATAATGCGGGGTGGATTCGTCAGTGACTAATCTGTTATTTCGACAAGCGGCGGTAAAACTTGACAAGCAGGCTTTAGAAATCTTCAAAATGACAGTTGTTTCCTGTTTATTGTGAGACTGCTTTGATGGTTGCTCAGAGAATTTACTATTTCAAAAAAAAATTAAAAAATAAATAAAATAAACCTCACAAATTTAGAATAAAACTGTTTTTATTGCTGCAGAGTAACTTATGCTGCACACCTGCCCACATTCAGAACACAACAAAAAACTTTTTTTTTTTTTGATAACAAAAATATAGCCACTCTTCATTATACCCAGATTGTTTATCGAGGTTTATTCCTTCTTTCTGTAGTTTCCTACAAACATGTCTGTTGAACAAAAAACACTTCATGGGTTGTGTTTTTGCTGGGTTGGACGCCAAAAACACAACCATGAAATGTAAAAGAACAAAAATACTTTATCACATTTTCTTGTTTTGTATTAATGGGAGGTCTCGTCAGCTGCGTAATATAATATGCGGTGGATGACTGTTTACTGGCTTCTGCCAGCGGGGTCCAGGTTCGTGCGACGCGCAGATATGGCGTCCAGTGGAATATGGCGCGAAATAACGGTGTCAGGGTTTTATCAATATTATCACGTGAAAGTGCGCGAAAATAACCAAATTTTCGTCAATATTGTGCCATAATGTGCTTTACTTGTACTAATTTTGTGTCTTTTGGATCGTAAAAACTAACTCTTGACACTCGTTCGGGAATCCAAAGAGAGCTTGTTGTTTCCCAAATTCAGACGCCACCTTGGATCTGCACAGTAGGAACCAATTTTATCGAACATCTGGACCCCGCTGGCTTCTGCTGAATTTTTGACTGGCGACGGCGGCTGAGCATTTTTACCGGTGACTGACGAGCATAGACAAAAGTTTGAAAGAGAGGTTTGAAATGGTCTAACGACTAACGACCCAATTATTTATCTTGGGAACTTATCCGACTTTTTAAATCGGTGGTTGGCAGCTTTTACTACGTAACACAAAATTTTTCGGCTGGTGCGACGCAGCGCGGCCAGCTGCGACCTCTTTAGGTTATTAGTATATCAATTAAACCATTGTAATTGAGATTCCTGAAAAATATCTTTTCATTTTCTGGCTTTTTTAACGTGGTCAACTAATGTTGAATATGTTGGGCTTGAAACTGGACTTGGCACTACCCGCACAGAAATTTACTGTCAAATATTAATCCGGAATATTCTGAGGATGGCAGAAAAGAATATTCCCAAAAACACGATCTTAAATTAATCTTTGACTATTCTAAGAAAATTCTAAGATGAACCTGAAAAAATAGTCTTCGCGATGATCTTGGAATGATCCTGGAATAATTCAGAGGATAAATCTTTGCATTAATCCAGGAATATCTTTTTATTATTCCAAAATTAATCTTGGGTTAAGTCATAGAATGGTTGGAGATGAATCTGAAGATGAATCATCAAGAATATTTTGAAAATATTCCTGAAATATTCCTTTGAACAATTTTTTGGATTATTCCTAAACGGTTCAAAAGAATATTCCTAGATTAATCCTGATGGTGAAAAAAATTAATTAGCATTCATGATTATTCTAGGAATATTCTTTGGACTAGTCTAGGATGATTAGTCCAAAAAGTTGATCTGAGGAATATTCCAGGAATACTCTTTTAGCTACCCACTTGAAAAAGAACTGAACAAAATTTTCCAAATTTTTTTCACGCAATTTTTGTTCTAAATTCTATAAAAATAAATTCACGCATGGTGTCTTTACGCAATTTTAGATTTAAAAAATCATGCACGCAAATATTATCTAAATATTTTGCCCTCCATTCACTCAGCGCGCTGACAAATTTTCCTTGTTTTTCCTATCCTATCCTCTCTTCACTTTACTTTTATTTATTTAAGCCGAATATTATAAGATGTTAGGTTTTTAAAGAAAGAACATTAAAATTCAAATTTTTAATCAAGGTTTGGTTTATAAATATCCTTCCTTTGGAAGTAAAAGAGCAATTTGAACAAAGGAAACATGTTTGTGCAAAAAAACTTCTGCTAGCACGGTGTATTTAAAGCTGCGTTAAGTTAAAACAATTATAGCGGCATAACAATTAGAATTCTAGACGCACGATGCAGCGACAGAGAAAAAAGGGTGGATTCGCCGTTGTTTGTTTGTCGCCCGCTTTGTTCCTCTTACACTCACAATAAGTTGAGCTGGCGCATGCACACGCGCGCGCGTTTAAATACCATCATGATGATGAGGACGATTAACAAAGAATGCACTGCGCTGGTCTTGTCCCTCATTACAGCGCGCGGCGGCAGCGGCAGGTGCAATCAAGCCCGTAAAATAACAATGTGGGTTGGTTGGTTAGTTGATATGGAAAATGATTTCAATGTATCCCAGCTGCTCGTTGAAAGAGTGCATATGGAGAAAAGTGAGTCCTCGCCGGCGTCGTCGTCGAGTTCCTTGGTATTATTAAAATATCAGACGGGAGTTAAAAAGCGTGTGTAGCCATCAGGAGAAAAAGAAGATGATGCTGCATGCACCGCGCCGATGCTCTCTCGTCTTGTGTGTTTGTAGGCAGGGCCGTGAAAAGTTCAACTTTGAATAATGTAAAAATGTTTAGAGGATGTCTTTCATTCTCCGTCAAATTATTATTGTTAATATTATGAAATCACAAAAAATGCGAGTGCCGCATTTAGAGAGCAAATACCTTATTTAGATTGTAGAGGATAATCACGGGAAAAATGAAAATTTGCAAGCAAAATGCACAGTCTAATTAGGATACTACATATTAACTTTCTTAATTGACATAAAATTTTATTTCTTCTCAACTGCATTGACAATGTCTCACTGCCCCCTTCGAGGTCATCTTTTTATTCCCTCCTGTATCGGCCAGGCTATTTTATACGTTAATGCATGCCGCATTATCGGCCCCGCCTGCAAGCTGTGAGTATTTTACTCGATGCATGCATATGCATTGTAGGATGCATTCACTTGACTTATTGTGCAGCTGCGCTACCTGTCCTAGGTCGCTGAACTCGTTACTCAACCATTTTCTATGAGGTGCTATGACTAAGAAAAATATCCCCATAGTATATCAAACCGCAATTGACTTTATACGAAGAATATCTCTGGGTTTTATTTGAATTCCTTTATGAACGAATAATTTATTCATCACGGAAGTGTATCAAAAAATGATAACAACAGGTGTTCACAGAATTTGAGAGCGGAGATTTCATGAATTTAAGAGACACAAGAATTGCATTTTTTTAAATCCAGATTGAATCGATACATTTATTGAATTTGACAAAACAAAAACAAAATGGAATGACAGTTACAAAGTATATTAAAATGTATATATAATCTTCTTATCAATGATCCGTTTATGTTTTGTGACAGTTAAGAATTATTATCAGATGCAATCTTATTTTGATTTTTCGGATATTTTCCCTTCGATTAGCCTGTCACGGCTAGATTGCTATTTTGTTGGTAATAATATAAATAATATTTCAAATAATCTGTGATTATCTTTTGCACTGTAAATCCCTGAAATAGAGGAATTTATATTTGGTATATGATGAGAATTTCTAAAGAAACGAAAATCCTAATCGTCTTAAAATTTTAAAAAAATCACAAATTGCTTAGCGGCCATCTCTTTCCGCTCTCCCTCTATAGTAAAGCCCTCTCATTGTCAGACCCTTAAAACCTTTTATCTGTCCCGCTGGCTCCGAAATGTCGGTGTGAAATTTCCTCTCCGCACGGCAGTCGCCAAGCGTGATGCAGAGTAACAAGATATGCGCGCCGGCCTAATTAAGGGCTGGTCGCCCTGACGAGAGTGCTGAGGGATGGAGCATTGACCCACGAAGATGCTGCCTTTTTATGGATGGTTTGGATTTTTCGACACATGTGCCTGACTGCTGGGCTATGCTCGCTTTGTTCTGCCGCCCCAGAGATATCGCTCCGAGATAAAATTTCTGACCTTTTCAGCGGCTCCTGCACTTTGAAAGTAGGCTGGTGGGTCGTTTTTCATGTGCTGGGGACAAACAAGTCGAGGAAAACTTTACTGCGCGCAAAAGGCTACCGCGCTTTTTGTTTGCAGCCACTTTTGTGTTTCTTTTTCAGGAGAACAGCAGCATTGGAATTTCATCACAAAGAATAATTTATGCATTCAAGGTAAAACTAGTGGCGTCGATTTTTTTTCTGAAAAAGGACAAAAAGGTAGCATGAGCCGCTTAGAAAATTGGGCTATAGAAGTTTCCCCTCTATTCTGTCAGGGCTGATTTGTTTACAAAAGATATTTATAAAACTCTTCTTCTTGTTAATAGCAACGTTTTTTCTGATGAAATTTCCAATTTGTTTTTTTTTCTACTGTCATATTTACAAGTTAAAATACATTAAATTAATACTTGGTAAGAACGGGCAAACAAATGCTAGCAGAAAACTGCAAAAACGCTTGAAAACACGCCGCATTGAGCCACAAATTACATTGTTAATGAATGAAATATTTATTAAACACCAAAAGGTGTACAACAGACATAATATACAGAGTAATTAAATCACATATCAATGCTCGTAAATTAATTACATTGTTAATCACATGCTAATTATTATCACAATTATTATCACCACAGGTAGCGTTCAATTTGGGCGGCAATTTTTACTTTACCACCCTAAATGAGAACGCTCGCTGGCGGAACACACTCCGCGTTGGTGGCTGCTGCAGACAAGCATGGTGGTTGTTCACAGCGCCTCGCAACTGGCGACGACTGAGCGCGCGCGTCATAGTCGATCGCACCTTCTCTCTTGATGAAATTCAGGTCCATGTACTTGAGGTGCATTTCGACAGGCATGATGTTTGTTTCTTGCAGCGGCGACGGTTGTCGTCCATATATAACACGTATAGCGCCCTCTTCTGCATTTTTTCGAGCTTAGTCGTGTTTGCCTGCGTGGTTGGGTGCCACGCAGGAAGTCCGTACGTCAAAATGAGCTTCACAAGGGATGACAGAACCTTATTATTAAATATAAAAAATTTAAAAAATGCCTTGCTTGATATGAGTAATCTAATTTTTGTAATAATGGTTCTATTTAGTTATTTTCTTTTGAGCGACAGATCAAAAACAATGTCAGTTTTCATCAGCATATTAAACGGAACATGCGAATGCATGCAATCACGGTCCATTCAAAAATTTCCCTCTCTATTTCTGTTTCATTAAGCTAGCGTAATTTCTGTCATTGTTCAGCATGGCAACTTGAAATCTCCGTCGTGTCATTCACTCAACAAAAGGCAAATATAATCAACACAAATGTAACTCGACGCCTTTCCAAATTATCGTCGCCCCATCAGCCCACAGAGTGAGCGAACGTATAAAATAATAAACACTGTGCTTTGTTTGCACCTTAATCATATCCTTCATCAGCTAAATTAATAACTGTAGTTTGAAATTTGACCCTCGCCGCGGCTCTCTCTTTCTCTCTCCTCGCGCGTGAAACTCAACCCTCCCAGCTTGGAAAACAAAAAGAAAAGCATAGAGGTAAATGTGCAGGTGTATTGGAGTAACGGTTTCCCTATACCTGCAACCATTAATTCGTGAAGCCGAGAGAAAAGCTGGAGAGCCCTTCATCGCCGCGGTGATAAACGATTGATCAAAAATTATTAATCTGCTCATTTTTACATTTCCCGTGCGGTACTGGGGGAATTCCGCACGCAGCCGCAATATACAATATATTTCAAAAAGCAGATCCGACTTCTCGATAGAGCCGCGTAAATAATGTTAGCTGCGTGCGTTGAAATTTCCAACTTGATAAAATTACACGCTAGATGACAAGACTTCTTCGCTCCTCTCCTCCACCACTGAATGCGCTTCATTCGTTATTTCAAATCAATCTCGGCTGTCACTTTGAAGTTTGCAGAGGTTATTGCCTCCCGCCCGGGAGCATGCCTCACTCTGATGCATCCCCCTCTGCACAGCAGGGATGAGGTTTCGAAAGCCGCTGGCAAGACGCACGCGTGCACGCCATTCCCTTACTGGGGTTTGATCCCTCGTTAAAAGACGCATATATGCGTACTGACAAAGAAGGCGAAAGAATGAAATTTCTATTTATGCGCTGCGCTGTTTGAAATCCTCCGTCAAGGTTTCTTGTATTGAATTTCCTCGCTTCTTTAAGGGCTGAAATGCTAGAAATAATTAAGGAGCAAATTCTTTCCCCTATAATCTTGTAGTCCGCAGGCTGTCATACAAATTAGTGCTTTGTGGATGACGAAATTATATTTTCTCTCTCTTGTTCAGAGATTTATGAGATGTGCCTCGTGGATTCTGAATTTTTTGGTCACCTTCCCCCCTCCCCCCCAATGGTTGACCAGAATAGGAAGTCTGTTTTTCACAAACAGACACGTGTTCACACCAAACGCCTCTGATACCCTCCACTTTTTAATTTTAGAACCCAACTGCAATTAATGGCTATATTCGTATTAACTATGATTTGCCGATTGCATTTCACCATTTCTTAAACTGTGATGTAAATGCTGCAACTTAATTTTAAGCCTGCACAAATACAAAATGTATATTTTTATTATTTATTAATACACTTTCAAGTGAAATGAATTATTCATAATAGAAAATATCTTTTTGTGTAATTTTATAGATTTCCTAGGGGTCCATTGCAAAGGACGTAATTTTTTTCACTATCCAGCAGTGAACCATGAGCAACGTTCTATTGAACAACGTAAAAGTGGCCTCTCAAAAAGATCTTGTATTAGATGCTTGGATGATCCGCCTGCAGGCGTTTTTTGGCAATCAAATCACAAACAATCGAACAAATTGCTTCGAATGCTGTCAAGGGATGATCTGAAAAATCCATTTGCCAAACATCTCGGATCTCGCGCCGGATAAATGCTTGATCTTTTCAATGTATTATATTCATGCCTCGTTGTGAAAGCGGGCGTAAGCCTCTGCTCCTTGTTGCACGAGTACACACGCGTAAAGCAGAATATCTTTATTATCATGCCCCTGTTAAGCTGATCTATTCAATTCAAGCGGGAACATGCATGCATGATTGATATAACAACAATATTGGCCTCCTTGATTGGTCCAGGCAGTGCACTGAAAAGGCTCTTTTTTAGAGGCTGCGTGCGTCTTGTAAATAAATTTATGGTTCACCTATATGTTTTGACCGAAAATGCCGCTCGCCCGCACTGAAGCCTATGGTCCCATTATGTTGCTGGTCCCCCACGCTCTTCATAAAAAAGAACACCTTGTGGTATATATGCAGCTAGGAGATTTTGTCCTCATCCTTAGACAACTGCTTGTGTATTGTTATTATCAGAATAGGCTCCTGCTTCGTTTTCTTTCAATTATTCTACATTTTTACATCCAGCGACGTAAAAATAAAACTGCCCCTTTGATAAGATCACCTCAGTTTCAAAGTGCAGACACATTTAATCGTCAGACAAGTTGATATTTTTTAATTCACGTCTTGAAAGGGCTATCTCAATTTTTAAAATACAGCATCTGTTGTTAAGGTTTGACACCTTGACTGAATACCCAACTGAAATTTAATACGCTTCAAACTGAAGATTATAATCACCAGAGAGTGATGGATTAAAATAGGTTATTCCGCGTTAAGTATAGACGCAAAACGCGAAACAAAAACTAAAAGTGAATAAATAAATAAATGTGCAGCTGAACTGTCAACGCGACGCAACAGTCCATTTAATTACACGCTGCAATAAAAGGCATTGTTTTTTTGTCCCCATCATATTCATCGTGCCGCTCTCTTTGCATGTGTACTTGATTGGCCGCTTTTACCTGCACGACAGCACTGCATATATGAGAATAATTACTTGCCCAACACCTGCTGACCGCTCGACTTATTTTTCAATTGCACGCACTAAATAAAGAACCACACATGCGGGGACGTGAAACACTGTCAACCGCTGAAAATCGTCAGTTTGATTGTACGGACTTTCAATTTAAACAAACGAATGAGCTATTTAAGAGGATTGATACTGCAAAATCCAAGAAAAACCTCTTTATCAATGCATAAATCAATCCCTACAGAATCAGCTCAAGCCAAATTTACCTATAGAGGTGCATACTGCTATAAATTTATAAAAAAAGTAGCTACAACGTTAGAATGTTTTTTAATTGGTGAAGGTTGTCTTCCAACTTGAAATCTTATTTTATTTCCCGACAAAGAGTTTTCCCCACAAAAATAATCATCACGGGAGGAATCGACGTCTGCTACGAAAATTCAAGCGTTGTAAATTTTGGTGAAAATTGGCAAAATTTTAAATTTAAATGTAGCAAGGTCCTCGAAAGGTTATTAATCACATATATTGTGTAGAACTAACAATTTAATAAACTGCTTATCATGATGCAAACCATTCTAATAATTTTCAGTTGTTACCCGGTATGAATCCGCTTTATAAAGATGCAAGTGGACGATTGTGTGATATCAATAGAGCGCTATTTACCGAAGGAAAATAATTAAATATTAGATCTTTCATTCCACTTTATTTTCATTGACTGATTTGCATGTATTCCTGAGAATTTAACCTCGGTAAAATTGAATTTAACAATACACGAAGAAGAAGAAATTTCTCAAAATAATTGAGCCCATTTGTACAGAATTATATTATATTTTGCATCCTCCCTCTCCCGCTATCGGCTGGTTTGATAGACACATACTATGTTACAAGGCTGACATGCAACAAGAAAAACGTTCATGCTCAATTATAAATAAACTGTGCTTAATTATTGATGCAATTAGATCAAGTTGTGAAAAATGGTGCTTTGACTAGTTTGTCCATTCCCTTGTAAAACCAGTTTGTTTTCCCTCTGTCACGCACTCAGCACATAAGGTGCTACATTAACATTTCAATTGTACTAATTTGTGCACACTTGTATCATTTTAGTCTCGAGACTTTCTTTTGCACAGTGCAATTATCCCTTTAAATGAATCTGTCATTTTTCACGTCCCCGTCAAATGGAGAGACTTCTGTTTTAAATCTATCCTTATTGCGGCACTCAGAGAAACACAAACACACACAAACACAAACTTGTTTCACATCATGGAGCGTGCATGCGTGTGTATTTTAAAAGCCTCTCTTCTTAATTAGAAAACGCCTGCGGCCGTAGCATTGACGAGAGCGATCGCCACTGCAAAGGTTGAATAAATTTTCAATTTCCCCAGCACTTAATTATGCCTGCGGACGCCGCGACACGCGCTCAGTATGTATTTCTGCTATGTTATTTATTATGAATTGCTAGTTGCAATTATTTGATTATGTAACTTACGTACAAATCGAGATATATCCAAGCGGAAAATGTGACGGGGGCGAGCGAGTGTGTTTGTGCTAATATGTTGCAAGTTGCTATATGACAATAATGCATGGAGGTCTCATTATAAATAGGTTGTCAACTCACCGTGAAGAAGGAGAAAAGCTAGTAATGTCACACGCGCCATTACTGCCATACGTTGTAGGAATAATTACACACATTGCAGGGCTGATGCCTAATGAGTATATTATTTATCAGAATCCAAAACCGCGCGAGCACTCTTCGTTTGTTTTGCAGCTCGAGAAATCAGTCATAACATTTATTCAGAGAAACTCAATTAATTGTTGACCTTTTCCCAATGTGGAGCCATATTTGTAATAAAAATTGAAAAAGCTTGCTTTCTTTTAACGATAAAATGAAAAAAAAATCCCAAATAAATATCCTGCGACAGAAAAATGGAATTGGTCTTATTAGTGAAATTTTCCAAACAGATTTTAGATTCAAAATTTGTCCAGATTTCCCAGGAAGATGGCTTCAAAGTTTTCATGCTGTTTTTCAGCCCTGTCAGCCCACTGAAAATCGTGTGTGTCACTTTTTCACTTAACAAGACACAAATATGTATTGTTCGATAATGCACAGATATGGTTCGAAAAAAAAGTAAAAAACCTTTGCAATTTTTGAGATGGTTGGAAATGTCTGGATTATGATTGTTGTTTGTTCTTAAATTGAATTTTTACCAATCCTGAAAAATTGTTTCTCTGCTAATTGGAAATTAGTGCAGTTTAAATTTAAAAATAATGGCTTATACAATCGAGCGATGAGCGCGCTGTCTCCTTTATTGAAAATTATGATTTATTTCACAAGAACAGAAATTTACCACCATTTAATAGATCGTGACGAAAGGGAATCGAATAAGCCAATTATTTATTCAAGAAGATGGGAAAAAATCTAAAATTTAACTATTTTTTAGTCTTAATTTGATAATTTACACATGCATTATAGAGATAAATTTCTTAATTTCACAAAAAATATTAAATTTACTTTTTTCTAGAGCCAATAATGCAAAATGCCTTTCATCTCCACTGTGGACCTTACTTGTTAAAGCCCGCACTGTTCATTTACTATTACTAATCATTATTAAACCATTATTAAACTCAAATTCAATAATTTTGTTATGTTCCATAATGACAAACACATAAATTTACCTGATTCCGTACAGAAGGAGATCCAACAATCTTTATTTTTTAAGCTGCAAAAGATACTACATAAAGCAAACATGGACGTTTTAGCGTAAAAATACGCGAAGCGAGCGTCGTCCACTGCGGCAGCAGCTCTCGGCAGCGGCTCTCGGCAGCAGCGCAGCAAATTAAATAAATATTGGGAAAGCGCGGTTTGATATCAAAGAGAGGCACCAGCACGGAGAGAGAGAGAGAGAGAGAGAGAGAGAGAGAGAGAGAGAGTCCGTGTTTGGTGCTCATGTGCTTTGAGGCTGCGGGAAATGAAGACAGGCGGTTTTATCTTGTGTGTGTAGACGAAATTTACGATAGGCAGCCTGATAAACACGCCAGCCTTCAGCAGATCAATAGCATATAAAAACGTGCTTACAGCAAAGAACCATATTTTATATCGCCAACGAACGAATGACACCATAACTTCACATAAAAATAAAATACTCGGGGCCGTCCTCTTTGACGCCCCGTTCCTCTGACAATGAGATAAACGGTGTCTGCGGTGTCTGATTTAAAATAATATTGAGTATCATCTCTCGTGGTGATTGCTGCCTCTAATTTAAATCCGTTTGGCCCACGCACGTAGCACGTAAATTCAACCAGGCAGCTCCCTGACTTCATCTCCCTGATCTCACATCTCTTTTCACTTTCATCTCCGCGCCTAGCGATCACTAAAAAACTTGACTCATCGACTCATTAGAAACTTTTTGTAACTTTGAACCTGCGTAGTACCTTTAGTCTCGAAGGCAGAATATTGACGCATTTGCTTGTTATTCGCCCAGAAAATGTGACGTTTTAAGCACAATTTGTTGACATGTATTTGAAAAATAGTTTAATTCCAAAGAATTGCAATATTTTAATGTGTTTCTGACTAGTCCAAATGCAAACCAAATTCATTGTTAATGGATATTTCACAATATCAAATTGTTTCGAAACATTTTGCAAGCTCGTTTCCCATCGTGGCACCTCACAGGGTGGCACCGGCTATACTCTAGTTTAAGAGTGAGACGACGCCCAGCCCCCAATTTGAACCATATTTGGGTGAAAATAGTAAAGTTGTATTATTTAATTTATGTGGAATTATTTCATTTCACTCCAATCCGCTCATATATTGATTAAAAATGATCATAATGTCCGTTGGTAAAATGACGTATTTGCTGCGTAAATAAATTTACGGCCAGTCTCTTTGGCTTGGCATATTATTTCGCAAAAACACGCGCTGTTGAGACGAGTTTCCCATTTCCTCTCCTTGGATTCGCGAGCTTCACGGCCGGCTCGAGACAGTCGAGACGGCGATTGCAGCACTTTGCGGCGGCGCAAAAAACGATTACGTGAAATAATTACACTTTTCTCGTGTTTCTACTCATTCACGGCGCGCATGCATTCCCGTGTGATCATTCTCATCCCTGCGGTCACGAAATTCGTTCGAAGCCGAGAGAGACCTTCATGTCCACTGACTGACGCGGCGGGCAGTGATATAAATCTATCTGGGAGCTGATGCTGGGAAGGAGAATTGTGTACCAAATCAATGGGAGCAGATTTTTCCCAAATAAAAGCGCCGGATTCACACGGCTTCACTGCAGCTCCCGACTGTAGAGAACGATGTCAAAACAACCAAATTAAGGGTCTTCTTGGGCGATTGGCCAGAGCAGATGGAGCGATATAGAGCTTTGCAGAGGAAGGTCATCACAGAAAAGCAAAAGACATGAGGTGCACAGATTTTCGAGCGCGTGTGTTAAGTGCACCACGCTAAATAAAAATTGGGATCACGCTGCTTCTCCACTTTGCGGGGGTTATTTCCTTTGTTTGCAATTGGTTTGTGCAGCTGCAGTGCATGGCTTTTCTGAAGTCGTCAAACCACTATTAGAAAAGGCAAGCAAGCGTATAGACACCAAACAAGCACAAAAGGCGGCCCACTGCACGCTGCCATCACAGTGATCGTCTATATTCTCTATTCATTTTTTTTTTTTTTTTTGAGTCAGAAAGGAAGCAATCCAGCCTCTAAATTTTCTCAGATTGCCGTCCTAATGACTCATCCTTCAACAGCTGCAAAGTGCTGGACGGGAAGTATTATAACCTCCGCAGTTCCTCCGATTTTTTTTTATCTCCTCTCCTGTCGGAAATGGCCTAATTGAATATCACTTTGTACTTTTTGCTGCAAAATTGACATTTACAGGAGTAGGAGATTCAATAAGAAATATTTCATAGCCAAAGCAAATAAAATATGCGTCCTTTCTTTTATAGAGTTAAAGGCAGATGGATCCATGGATGCCAATCACTCTTCTTGTATACATAATTTTCAACACTATACACTTTGCCGCAATACATGAATTAATAGCAATATCTATGCAGTTCTAGTCTGGCAGGCATTGTGGGAAAACTTAACAAAATATTATCAGAATTTTCGTTATATATGTCTATAAGAAAACAAATGTCTAGCAGCTATAATGCATGCCTTTACACTGAGTTTCAGAGCCAGGAAAATTTTATCTTCGAGAATACTAAGCCCATAATTTTGGTTATTTGAAGAAGTGTCATTTAAGCTGATTAACACCTCATTTCCAGCGCCTCAGGAACAAGAAATCAAATCCGCGGCGACAGCTCGCAGTGGATCAAATTCATGCCGCGCGGCCAGATGTGTGTAGTAAAAAGGCGAAAATTCACGCAGAGCTCGTTGGTAATTAATTCATCGGTGCGCGGCGGCGATTAAAATGCTTCAGCACGGGCTGGACGCACGCTTGAGTGGCTGGCAGGCTACAAAAAACGCGGTCCAACAGTATTGGCTTACCGCCGACGAGCGAGGCATCAGCAGATCGAGTTCGCCCGCCAGTTTTCTTTTCCATTTATTTATGCGCGTCGGCTCTCAAGAGACTGCCGATCAGATTTCAGGTCGCAAAATCCCTTTGATTAAATCAGCGTGACTTGTCAGGCGCGGTTATCGCTTATTCGCGCATTGTGTGCGTGCATTTAAAACACAATGCTTCTGCCTCGATGGCTGCGCGCTTTATGTCGGCATATGGGACACGGCCGAAAAATACGACACGGCTCTCCTCTTGCACACAGCCTGGCTCTGCGTTGGCAAGGTTGAGAAGGTCAGTGACCTAGAACATCACCGTCTGAAATTTCTTATTATGAAACACTTCTTGTAAAATAAAAATTGACACCAAGATGTGTGTTTATTTCGAGCAGGACAAAGTCAACCATCACTATTTAAAACCATCAATTGCACAGCCCTGCTTTCTGTGGAATTCACTGCGTCAGTTTGTGACTGAATTCACTATTAAAACAGCCAGCAGTGTGGGTAAAAAATACAGCTCTGCTGCTGAGATTATTTGTGAAAATTCGTCTAGAAAAATCTGGCGTAGAAACCAGAGTCGCATTCAATGTGCTGCCTTCGGTATGGTCTTTTGCTAAATTTACAACAGACGGGGCAGTTTCCAAGTGCACAACATGTACCAACTCATCCCCTAGGGATCTTCAAAGCAGTGATAAATCAATCCGTCTTCAGCAAATAAAAGGAAATCGACCGTCAGAAACGCGTATACACGGCATTCACGCAGACCACGCGCTTTTACGACGCGGCTAAATAATATCGCACCTCGAATTAGTGGCCGCGCACATCGGCATTTTAGAGCACTCAGCAGGTGATAATAGAGATTTGTACTATTAAATCGCAGATAGTGAATGGCTAATCTATTAGCGGTGGAAACTGCGGCGGATGCGGCATTAAAAGGGTCAGAATCGTAAAAGTCGCGCGTAAAACGCGCTGCCCTTCCCATATTGCGCTCACGCATTTCCTTCTCAGCCGGAATAGCGAGCAGCTAAATTTTAATGGGCCACAATTTTATTGTTGTGATAAAAGAAGTGGAAGGCAGCTTGTTTCTCTTAAGCCGGAGAGCATACATATATACCAAGTTTTATTGTGCCAAAGGGTGTGACATTTTCATTCCAAAACGCATCCCTCTCTGGCAAATGCGTCGTCTGCTCATAAATTTGGCGCATCCGGGGTTGGAAAGAAGCATCTTGACGCGTTTTACGAGGGAAATATTAAAATGGGAAACCACCTGTGAGCATGCCGGCCGGCCAGGCCAAAGGGCACTCCAAAATAAATCTCTGCGGCTGAATGGGGCGAAATAATAAATTAATGCTTTGTACACAATGAGTTGTACGTCTGTGCTGGCAATTCTCCTCGCCACGTGAAATAAATCAGATGAATTTTTTCCTCGCTTTATGAAGAAATCACAATTTTCACGTTCAGCTGGGCGTCTCACGCGCTTTCGGTGATGTATTTTTATTGCAAGTGAATGCGGCGCGATTTTTAATAAAACCCGTGCAAAAATTTATAAATCATTGGCCGCAAACATTTTTTTGGAGAGATTTGTGATATTCACTAAAAATTTAAGTACGACGCAATCTAATAATTTTCGAAGCAGCAGACCAAAATCGTGAGGATCGCATGGAGGGCCGATTATTAAGACACCCTGGAGAAAACGAGATTTATGAATGCGCTTGTTTACTTGGAGCTATACACTTGTGCAGATAAATGGAAAAAAGAAGCTCCGACGGGGGTCTCTATTCTCTAACTTTGTGCAAGTTGGTATCACCTGCTGAAAAAGGATACCATGGCATGTAAACTCTACCCAAGGGAATATTCTTTCTGAAAATAGTAAGCATCACGCGCGATGGTCGTTAAGCAATATACATTTTCCGCTAAATCCGAAATCCGACCACACCATCCGCGCGCACATCCAAGGGACACGCATGGAAAAATCCCAGAAATGATGTTGACACGTGTCTCCCAAGGAAATATTAGCTTTAGCATTAGTTTTCGGGGATTATTTAGTGCATCAAGTGAATGATATTAAAGTCAGATTTTGTTAAATTTCTCAAAAAAATACTGTATTTGTATTAGAGAGAATTTAACATTCTGATGGTTGGTTGGTTGCTCTCTGCTTCCCTGCATTAATAAATATTATGAATAGATTCATTTACCCGTGTGATTATTTTAAACTTGGAAATTTCGTGTGTAATCTTTCTGATTCTCAGAGTATTTGAATTTATTTTTACTAATTAATTAGATATTAAACCTTTATGTACAAGTTTCAGTTAACTTCACATCTATCAAGCTCATATGATTTAATGACCATTTCTGAACGTTTCTCCTCCTGGAGCCGATTGCAAGACTTTCCAAGAAATTTTCTGCGTCCATCCATTCTTTGTTGAGGTTAAGATGCAGCAGTTAGTACGGTTATTGTTGGGTTTCTTCACATGATTTACTGCTGTTTTGATTAAAAGGTGGATTTGTTTCACAATAACGCGTTTAAAAGGTTTAGCCTGCTAATTGCGTCTGAATTGTCATTGTGTCGCGGCTATTATGTGTTTTAAATTGGTGCCGATTGTGCGCCAGAATCACATGCGACGCTGCTCGCGCCGCCGCCGGAATCCGTGCGGCTCGATCGCCCACGTCGAATATTTTGCATGTTTCGCGCCAGGTACACAATGCTGCATTAATCATCATCCAAGAGAAGGCTTCTCCCGCGAAACGGTCGTCCGCGTGTAATTGTCACCTTCCCACTAAATCTCAAATTATTAATGTGCCCGTCATCTTGAAAAAGTGTGCTGCGTTGTGCCACACGATTTTCTATACTGCACCTTTTATAAGTTACGAGTTTTTTTCTGGTTTCGTGCCGTTTAAGAAAATTAATCAAAATTCTTGCTCTTCTCTTACTATGGAAGCAAATTAAGTGCCATACAGATTTATAGTTTTTATGCGAAGAATTTTTTGTACTCTACAAGGAATTTCATGTTTAATTTAAAAAAATATTAATACAGATCGTAAATTAAGCTCTCAGTTCTCAGTCTTATGGTTGAAAACTCGTGACGAGCTGCTTTGCTTCTGCTCCGGACAATCATTGTGTTTTTTCCGTTTTGTATTCCAAATCTTTTGCTTTGTTTGTTTCTATATCTTCCATTTTTTATCAGATTAAAATTTGATCAATATTTTCAAAAGTATATTTTTCTAGCAATAAGTGAGGTCGTTAATATTGCGAGAAACCCATGAAGCAGAAAAGGTTATTGCGTCTAGTTTCATTTACTATTTACTTAAACTTTTCAGTAAACTGTATGAAAAGAAGGATTTGCACGAGAAACATGCAAATAAATTATACGGCAAGTCGCATGTCGTGCTCAATAAATAGTAGGATTAAAGAGGCTGAAATTTACACACGCCGGCGTGATTCTCTCTCCCTCTCAATCTGTGTGGTCATCTCTCGTGCACAAATGAGTCTGAAAGGCTCTTTCATAACTTTGTTAAAAAACATGACGTGTTTGGAATAATCTACGTGTGAGGTACCATTAATTAACCTATTATGAGAGACGGCAAATATTTTTACATCTCCGCTCTCCCATAATGCACGACTGCTACGGCCGCGGTGTATAAAATTATTATCATCGTCATCATCAACAGCGCCGTCGTCCGGCTGGCTGCTTTTAAAATGCTCTCGTGTACATGAGATGCCGCGCGTTGCGGAGAATAGGAACGATTTTCATTTGGTTCGGCACGAACATGTGCACGGCGCATTAATTTGAATAATTCATTAATCATGCCGCTACTTATTGTAATCACTCTCTCGCGTTTCGTATCTTCTTCTTCCTCCTCTTTTCCCTCGCAACGATGCTACCGGGCTCTCTGCATAAATTAAACATGGCGGGCATCATAATGATTACTCGCAGATGAAGCTGGACAGCTTGATCAAGTCATTCGGACCTGAAATGAATTTAGAATAAGCATATACACTCGCGGACGCAAAAATGTTATCTGTGATTTTTGCAGAACACCAGAAATAGCTGAGAGAGTGCTAAATATCTTGTAGAACCACATCTAAGAGCCAACAACTATAAGTTCTGGTCTGGGGTCCGGATTCCAAAGATCAGCATCTAGAATGTGGCGCCTTCTCGCCACTACTGTCCTAATAGCTATTTTGCATTTAACCTGTATCGCCAGGTGGCAGTACAAAGGTGTGCGACAAGCAGTGCACCCTACTGCACCTTAAGCCTCTCACGACAGCAGTCGCAACACAATATTCTCTCTGGCTAGGATGAGATTAGGAAATTAGAAAATTCCATAAAAACTATTTCTTATAAGACCCGCACTACGGGGTAAGTTGTAATAATTGTTAATAATTGAATGTGATATTTTTATTGCTATAATTATTTGTTGTAATTGTGATTTTTGATTATTTATGTAATATCACAGTCTTGATTACTGCTAGACTCATCAAGCACGAGACTTGAATAAAGACGAATAATTGCACTACTAAACGACGCATTTCTGTCACGCTTCCACCTACCCACAAGAGATTTATTTAAAATACAAAATGTCCTTCTATTTTAAAGTTCGTGGCCCTAACCCTTAAAAAAATCGATGCTGGAATTTTAGCTAAAATCAAACAATATCAACCTAATAAATTTTTCTGGCAATTTCAAAAGCATCTTGGAAGCTAAAAACAACATGTCGGTTCTCTTGATGTGACCTTTTAATCCTCAACGCAACTTTCTTCAAGGAGTGGGTTACAAACTCCAGAAGACAAAAGCACACCAGATTAATGGAATGTAATAAAACACCCGTCGGTCGGCGTTCTGTGCACCTGGTGCTTGGTCCGAGGCATTCGATCAAGCCAGGGACCACCCTTCGTGACCTGCAGGCCGCAAAACAGATTGCGGCTGTTAAACGGTGACACGAACGCATCGCCAGCTCTTTGTTTGGCGTGCAGCCTGATTTCGATTCTAGAGAGGAGCCGAGAGCATTATATAAGATAAATTTATTTTACACACACTTCTTGAATTTCTATACTTAACCATTCTTACATTGTTTTTTTTTTTTTATTTAAAAGCAAATATTCAAGATTGAAATAATTCCAGTAAAAGAAAGGACAAACTTGGGTAACCTCTTAGGAATAGGCAATATTTAAAACGCACTTTCAGTCAGTAAAATGCACAAGCAAAGATTCAAGATTTTAAGTAAAAAAGCAAACTTTTTTAGATAATTCTAGAAAATGGCTGGTGAAAGAGTTGGATTAATTTAACAGCATATCTACTTTAATTTTATCCGCAGCGGTGCAGGCAGCCGACGAGGATTGATAATAATAATAAAAAGCAGGGGAGATAAATAAATTCGCGCCTTTTCCTCGCCTCTTTAACGGCCATTACCTTGTACTAATGACATTTTCCACTTTGCCACTTGTAAGGTGCCTACACAATGAAACCGGCCATATCTCACCTGGAGCTGAAGAACACGGCGGTTTGGGTGGCGCACCGACCAAAACAAATCGCGTGTTCCGCCGCCGATAAAACGAATCTCGTGTTGTGTGTTCCTTACTCCGTCAGACAATGGGCAAATAAATTTCGCGCCCTTTTCCACCGCCGGCCATTCTTTTGACAGCTCCCGTCACACGTGCTTTGTCATTGCCCCACCTGGGCCCAGGAATTTGCATTTTTCGAGTCTAATTGTGTAATGACACTCATTGTTGGTGCTCTTGATGGAGTTTGAAATAAGCTCTCATTACTTGCATGGGTGATGTGTGAAATAAATAATATGCCCGGCTGCACGTTGTGTGTATGTGTACTTGCGCGATTATTATTCGCATTAGGTTTAAACCATACTTGAGCAGCGTACTTAGCATTTTTGAGTGCCGCAACCAACATGTTTGTCATGCAAATTGCGCTCGAGTTTGAAGGGACTTGCGGGTGAGAAGCGTTGAATCGAAAGAATTTTCTCACTCTCGCTTCTATAGCTCTCATTCCTGCAATTGAAAGAAAATTGAACGTACGTTGAGCTGTGCTTAATTTTATTCCACAGTGGATTTATTTTAAAATTATGGCTATTGAATTTAAAACTCGTAGCACCCTTTCAAGGGACTATATATTGACACAAACGGAGCAAGAAATTATTGATTTTTCCCAATCACTGTATAAATTTAACCATGATTTTTAGTTGGCTTTTTCCAATTATTGGAGTGTCTGTCAATCGATTTGAAATAAATGTCAATTGCCTCTTGGAAGGTGACAAACCAAAACGATATAATTTTCCGATATCCTAAATTTTCCTAACTTACAGCTTGATGGCAAAGAGTTGCGCTGAGTTTTGTAACGATTATCTTGACTTCCACAAGAGCAAAGAGAACAAACTGAACACCATTTGGAAGCTAATTAAGAGGTTCAGCAGTTAAAGTCAAGGTAATAATTCAAAGATCACTAAAATTTTGCCGTTTTCTTAAAATCATCACCAGATATCGAAAGGCCATGAATTTTGGACGTGGGTGTGGGTTTTTCGGCTGTTATAAACTATGAAGCCGAAATTAGCATTCTTCGATCGTGTCGCTTTATCTCATTTTCCCCATCAGAACCTACAATTTGAGGTCATATAAATACATATAGCTAAACGTCATTTTTCACCGACAAAACAGTACAGTGAGACTTAATAATGCAGTCTAATATAAGAGTATCCGAAGCAAAGGGCCCGTAGCAAAAAATAGGCTCAAAATATTAATGTTTCGTGGCCAAGTATCGATTTCATACATAAAAATTGAAGTCTATCACAATTTGTTTGCTGTAAAAGAGCTCTGAGGGGCAACAGAGTGAAATGAGCAGCCCCTAATGATTCCATAAAGAAATAAAATTGAACAGGAAATTGAAAAAGATGTAACAGTGTACCCTATTCAACCTGTGCTAATAAAACAGATTAAATATCACTTCCAACGCAAACAAGCAAACCCACGGCAGCCGTTTCATTTTCAGCCCCAAATTATACATGATATTCCTCGATTATAGCATTTCAGTTTTTATACCCTAATGTTTGTATTTCTCAAGTAACACCGTGTAAGGCACAGGCAGCAGTGCATCAGGAGCAGAAATCATTATGTGTTTATCTGAGGAATCGAGAGAGCGAGAGGCGCGCGTTTCGAGAGGAAAACAAACACCTGATCCGTCTGCTTACGCCGGGTGTACCTACCCCGCTTTTTCGACGGGCACATATTCAGCAAAGGCAGTGGGCTGCCTTTGAAGACAAATCCTGGACGAGGGCTGGAATTTGTATTTGGTGAGCTTATAATAAATACAATATTTATTGCTGTGACGGCGGCGGCGTTGGAAAGGATCCTCCACCCGCCCTTCTGGACAAACACAAGCGCAGGTGCTTTTTTCTGCCTCTCGGAGCGTGGGAGGCGGGCGTTGCTGCTCCATCGTCGTGTTCTTTTTGTCCGTGTCGAGGAAAGTAGTGATTCTGCCGCATGGTATCGTCTTCGCATCGGCCAGACCTCAAAATGTAAACACCACTTAAATGCTGGGTGCCTCGCGCTGAACACGATTTTTATTTTCACGTGTGCGAGCTTCTTCGCTTCTTGAAACAGTCGCCAGATAATCCGAGAGCCATCTCGCCGCCCTTCGTGTTTCTGCGTCCATGCAATAAAGTAATGAATCTCTTTTAGTTTATTTTTCAAATTCTGGTACGTCTTTAAAAGTATAAAAATAAATGGACCTCGGATAAACACAATAATTCTTGAAATTAGAAGTATTTTTTAAAGCCATGCAAAAATTAAATATTAATAATTATTTTGAGAGGAATAAAAGTGTCTGTAAAATTGTAACCTGCGCGAGCCTTTGGCATTTTTTATAAACACGTTTATCACCTAAACGAATAAAACAACAGACTTTATATCTATTGGCTAGAATGGGTGTGTTTTTTACAATGAAATATAAATTCAAACATACCATTGTTTCCCAAAGAGTTTCTAATTTTTAGTTTGACACATAATTAAAAAAAACATCCAAATTTTGCTCAGATTCGTCGAAATCCCTCGCTTTTTGATTTGAAAATTACAATATTCTAAGTTTCTGTTTTCAAGAACAACTCAATGTTAGTATTAATATCTTGCAAAGTTGTTACAATGACAAACATACAATTTCCCAGTTAAAATAAATTTAAACAAAATATTTTTTAAAATGTAACAAAAAATTCCCATGAAAATGAGATTAATTTGTAACCTTGTTCAGCTGGTGATCCACCGTCTCATTATTTCTCCTTTGGCATCAAACAATCTTTTGTCTTCAACAACAATTTTTCATCTAGTATTGAGTCATTAATCACAGTTAAAAAGAGATTAAAACTCATCCCGACGATGGTAAAATTTCCACCCTAAAACGAAATGATTGATGCCACTCACCAACGAGGCCGACGAATTTTTACCAAATTATCCAAGTCTCGGCAAAATATCTAATGGTCTCTGCGTGTGTGAGCGAGACTTCCGCCCTGATAAGCACATGCCCAGACGCCCAAACACGCGCCCTTATTAATCGCCCTCATATATGAAAGAACACTCACATAGCCGCAACCCTTTGCTTTTTTTATGTTTAACTGTCGGGATGGGTTGGCGTTTTTTGTTAAAAAAAACACGCGCAAGAAAAATAAGAATCTTGACGGCTGGCAAGTGCATTTGGCGGATGCGCTTTAATGTGAGGGTGGTTTTTATCTATATAGCTAACTCCGAGCGTGAGACAGAGTGCACAAAGAAATTTTTTAAGAAATTTGAGAACAAAGATGGTTGCTTCCATCGATAAGCACTTGCAACGCGAGCATCCAAGTTATGTGTGAGGTCTATTTTACTAAGGTAAAATCATCTTGACTGTTGGAAAGTTTGGATTGGTTCGAAGGAAAAAAAGGCCAACTGGCCGCTCCACTAACTTGACCCAGTGTCATCAACAGAGACATATCTCCACTATCATCTGGGGGTGGTGAGTCAGCAAGCTAACCAGCCGCCAGCTATATTGTTGACTTTTATGTATTTCATCGCGAAATAGCGCTTCGCATCACATGATCAATGACAGCGAGCCCAAATATTATCTTTCCCCTTTTATAAGCAGCTTGGGTAGGAAACTTATGTGTGCTAATTGAAAATTTCTTGTGACAATCTCTAACTCGAGTGCACTTTAAATTATTATTAAAAATTTGGAACTGATCACCGATCTATAATTTTTGTCACACTTTAATATGAAATAATCATGAGTTTAGAAACATTTTTCAATTTAATGAATAAGCAAATAGGATAGCATAGGTTGCGTACTAAACTTGACGACAATCCTTTGTTGTGTTTTTACTACATCGTTAAATTATCCTCGAATCTATTGCCAAGCCGCTGAATCATGGCTTGGCCATTTTCACATGAAGGGACTAATATTTAATGAGTTTTACTCTCAAATTTCTTTACTTTATTTTTATTTTAGAACCAAATTATTTCATTCGTTTGTGCCTATTTAAATCTATTCACTGTTTACAGGTGAATAGCTGATTAAATATGGCGACCTTCACAATTTTAAATAATGGTGATGAAAAACCATCCATTGACTTTCCAAATGATTGATCAAGCATGTAATTTAGGATATGAAATTTGACGTATTTAAATAAGCTGCCCCTGTAAGAAAGTGTTTAAACTAAACTTGGGAAACACTTGAGAGCAAAATTACATTTTCAACTCTGCAGGTCCTTAGTTTTTAGTACGCTTTGCTTTTAATATTTCCCCTTCCATTAGATAAAATAATTATCAGGTTGACATAGGCTACATGAGGCCATCACCACTTTGGTTCACGGAGCAGTGAGCGCATGTAAGGATGCTTTTGCGTGCCTTTAATGACATATATTACCAGAGATCCATAACGAGTTTATGTAACTCTCGGAGGGTGTCAGCTGCTCTGCTGCGGAAGAAAAGGAAAGACCACCCGCGCGAACGGGGTGCCTAATGTTGTTCACGGCAGGCAGGTCATGGTTTTGGTTTCAGGTCTGCGTTCGCTTGCCCAACTCGCATTTTTACGCACTCTATACATAATGGGGCTTCGCGTCGTCGACCTCGGGCTTGTCCTGGGTCAGTGTAGTTCAAGTTACAAAATTAAACACGCTGATTTAATAATTCCCAGCCTACGTGCCTCGCGATTACATTTCAGCTTGACACTTTGGCTTGCTCGATCGCGGATCGGGCGAATCCCGCAAAATGCAGTTACATCCATCGCAGGGCGTGATAATTCATGCAGGAACGTGCAGATTAATTACATGATCCGTTTTAAGGTGGTGTCCATTTCAAATTTTATATGCACTGCTGAATAACATTTTTAATAAATCAATGAATACAGTACAACAGGAGTGCATTATTTAAATAGATGTAACTTTTGTTGATGAATCAATGGATAAATCAAGAGGAGGTAAAATTTAATTTTTACTCCAGTTATACAAATGAATAGAAAAATTGTTTAAATCCGTTGGCTTAAATTGCTATTCTTTTTTGCTGCTTACACTTGGGTGTCCAGAAAGGTGGCAACTGTTGATTCCAAAGTAAGAAACGAAACCAAGAGTGCGATCAAGATCATTTCAAGGGAAGCACAAAATAGTCACGCCTCGCGAGTGGGAGTTTTGAGAGAGTGCTTTTGATTAACAAGGGAGATTTGAATCGAGTCAGATTCCTAATTAAACTTTGTGCCCAAACAATGGCGTTTAGGTGGAGGATTTTGTTGACATCACAGCCTGTTGGAGTGCACAAATAAATAAACAGAGTGATTTGCATAAAACATCGCAGCCAGCTAGTTGTTCGACTTTTAATGAGGGGGAATAAAAGCGAGCTTTGTTGGCGTTTCTCTTCTTTTCCTTGCCAGGTCAAGAACTCGACATGCTTACTATGAATTTATCATTCTAGACGAGTCACTTGATAGAAAATTATTCTCCTTGGTTGCAATGTAAAATATATACATAACTTTAATTAAAATTCTATTTTGATGTGAAAACCCGTTTCCTCGGCGGGACTAGTAATTACCTAGATACTTGCACCTGAAACCCCAACCTGCCAGGGAAAAATTAAGATTCACGTCAGAGGTTTAATTAAATCGGAAGGAGCGATGCATTTTCTATTAACGCAACGTCTATTACTGAAAACTTTTTCACCGCTTCTTGGCAGGGCCCGTCACTTTTGATTGAATTTATTAAAAATTCAATTACGGCTCACCGTGAGAGTCGTGCGCTGGGGCAGCCAGCCAAAGTCGGCTCTTGATCTCGCACGTGATGGGCGTTCCCTGGCTCGCCGCTTCAAAAACAATAAACCCAGCATTAAATAAATAATTAGCAGACGATGACTTTGTGATAAAAGAGCAAATTGCGGATCGAGCATTCTCGCTTGCTCGCTCGCTCGCGTCCCGCTGAAAGGAGAAACTGTGCAAGGAGAATATAACTGCTCCCTTTGATTATTGTTTTTCACGGGCGGTGTGCATAACAGCGAAAATATTTATCAAGCGTGCGTACTTTCATCTCGATCCCTGTGCCCGCGGACGCGGCGGCGAAGTTTTCTTCTCATCAACCTGATTCACTTTTCTTGGCTCGCCAGGCTGGGGTTTCTTTCTTGATTGCTCTTTCTCTCTCTCTCTGTCGGAAAAAGATATTAGAGGTGCGCACATATGAAACTTTGCTCTCTGTGTGTGGCCTGAGGAGTCTTTTTTCTTGCCAAGCACGCATCAGCAAAACGAAGCGCCTTGATTTCGCCATCTCGTATTCGTGCGCATATACGTCAGGCTGCTCTCAACATAATGCTCTTTTTCTCTGAGTTTGAATAAGTTAGAAAAATATTTTATCACTTTTCGTTTCAAACCTTAAATCTTGCAGAAGCACATTTTTACCATCAAATTGCTTTCTAGATCTTCACTGATATGAAGGGACTATTAATTTGTGGTTAAACGTGGGGGATTTGATACAATGATAAATTCAGTGTGCATTGGCGTGAACCTCATTTTCAGGGAAAACATTATTTTTCTTTCCATATATATGCATATCGTAGGCTATCACATCTTTGCTGTGTCAATAAGTTTTTCATTGTGAGCCTAACGTTGATTGTCAATGTAACTGCGATGTGTTGAGGGAATGAGTTTCTTGCCTATCAAGAAAAAACTCTGAAAGGAGCTTCAAAACTATATGCAAAGCTTTGTCTATTATGATAATTTTAGCGACTTGCTATATGTTCTTTAAAATAGCTATTTATCTCCTGTTATCTCATATGGTATTGAAGCTGTTTGGAAATACGGGAAATACCTAACTTTAAAAGAATTAAATAATCTTGAATGTGCTAAGTCAAGATTTTTTAAGAAAATCTTATGTGTCGATAAGAGAATGAAATCAAGACTTGTATAAGAGCTTAGTTGAGACTGATTATTTTGTAAATGATTTAAAGATAAAAGTCTCCCTGCCAGATACGCCTGTGTATATTAAATTTTTGGAAAATATGATGCATAAAAAACCAAACATCCACCCCAATTTTTACAGTACTCCAGCTATGACAAATAAGAACTGGTGGTTACCTCATTGTAAGGATCGGTATGTTTTTACGAGATACTTCTTCCATGATTATCATTTTCTTTTATGTAAAGACAAACGTTTCCATCTTGATACTTTTGTCAATTATGTATGCCAATTTTGCGATGAAGTCTGTGTATGTATATATATATCTTCTCTATATAACTCTTCTTGCCACTAAAAGTGAGGAGTTGAGTTATTTTTTGCCACTACAGTCATAAACTAATTACGCTGGTTTCACGATCGCTCAAGGCAATATGATCGTGATCAGTATAAAATTCAGCTTTTGCATAACATACAAATATTTTTAGTCAAGTAAGCTAAAAAGATTGTAAATAAAGTTAAAACTTCCGAGTTGCATTAAAAATTCAATTTGAATTAAATTACGCCAAAGTGGACCTCACTATACAAACTTGTGGATCAGAGAAAGGCGATCGTATTGATTTGATAGTTTTGCAACAAGAAGCGAGTGAGCACTTGTGCAGAAATTGCGTTGCATCCCACCTCATAAATAAGCGTTGGCTGACTCTCGCGGTCCGCATCCTTCGCCGAGTCGTGCTTTTAGTCGGTTGGCTCACGTTGCCGGTGTCAGGTGAGTTGCCCGCGGCTCAATTATCGCTCGCAGGTGTGTGGGCCAAAGTGCGCGAATTTGCTCAAGAGATATTTCGCTGCCCCTGCTGGGACGAAATTCTACAAATTAATGACGACGAACGCACACAAGAGACACCGTTCCTTTAGCTGACCTAAAAACCGACGGCCTCGGGAGCTAAAAGAAACATAAGAGTAATTTGCTCGATTATCTCTTCTATGTATAGCATTGTTGATGCTTCTTAACTCAACAGATGCAAATGATGCGTATGTATGTAGTAAGACCTTTTTTCTTTTAGTTTATTCTGGAAGCTTTCTTGAAACAAAAACGCTGTGGCAGCGGCGATTGCCAGCAGCTGCTCACTATTATATAAAGCACAAATTTGAGTGTTGCAAAAATCACTCTTCAATTAAAACAACAATTAAAATTCAACCATTTGTCAGGAATTACAGCAATGGCCGATGCCACAGAATACACAAAATGGATTAATGCAGGGCAACAATTGAAAAATATCAGAATTATTGTCTATACAATAAGCAGTTGATCAAATATGGTGAATTTTAACAATTTTATTTGTTCTAAAACGAGTGATTCCTAATTTGGTCGACCCCTCGACTTTTTTGGGCACACCCAATGTGGAACAATTAAAATAGAGGACCTTGCTACAGTTAAAATTCAAAAATTTCATATTTTATTTACCATAAATTTGCAAGCGCCTTCTTATTAGTTATATTGCTGGCCTCTTTAATTTTTTTGTATTTTAAGTTCATGGCAAGTTAGTTTTTTTCTTCCTCTGTGACGTTTTGACCAATCAAGCGAGTGACATACCGTATGCAAATTTCGTATCTGAGCAGCGTATAATGCGAACATACATATTTATCTGCATGGCATCGCTAAAGCCCGTTTACAAACATCAACCGAAATCAACCGCTCGGCGCTGACTCTCATGCTCGTTAAAAAGCCCGTGCAATCATACTGGTGTTAATAATTTACGCATAAGTGAAGTGCGAGCAGCAATTAATCGCTCACGAAGACGAAGGCTGAAATTAAAAGGTGGCTTTTGGCTCGACGGAGGATGCGGGCTTGAGGAGGAAGTCATGCAGTTTGATTCTTAATTCGTCAATCCACCTGAGCGGCGCACGTGCGTTTTGCTTGATTAGTCTGCCTGCGCGTTGACCGCACCGTCGGCTATTTGTTTCATCTGATAAGCGCCAAGTGTCTATTCGGCCGTGAGAAAGGACTCGTCCCTGCCGTCGCGCGTTTGAAATAATAAACGCGTGTAAAAGACGCACCCGCCATGCGCCTTCTCTCATTCCTCAAACGCCACTTCCTTTTTGAGGGTTTACAATTTTAGACAAACAAGTATTTTCCATAAATTCCAGCTTCATAAAAAGAGGCATCGACTGAGAAAGGAAACAGATAAATTTGTTAAGGTGATGTGAGAAAATTTCAAGTTTTTTGAGATCTCTAAAAAGGTTTTCAGTCAGCTAGTTGCTTTCCTCTCCTCTCCTTATTACTATTTTCTTTTTCGAGATTGGAGAATATAATAAACTCGAAAATCTCCGCACCCCATTAGCATCGCGAAAGAATAAAATGGGAGCACGGTCGTCCCCTCTTTGGAGAAAAGCTGATGGATATTTAATAATAAAATAAGTTTGAAAATCATCAAAAGGTCGACCGTAGCCACCCTTGGAAATTGGTTCGTATTTGGTGTATTTTTTTTGGTTTGTCATATAGGTTTTATATTTTTCTTTCAGATTACAAAAAACGAAAGATTACCTAAGCCTTATAAAAAAATGGCTTTGACATTTTACATCAAAGCGTTCTTATAAAGTTCATAACAATTGAAAGCTCTCATTTATCTTTGAATTAAAACCATTCTTGGATTATTTACATTTAACGAAGAATTATATTGCTTGCTATAAATTAAAAATTTTGTATGCAAATATACGCTGTTTTTACGAGCGCCTTAAATGCATAACCCTACTGCTCACTTTTTATTTGTGAGAAACACTCGTCTCCCGCCTGTAAATGAGCGAAAAGCTATGCTGCCACCCTGATCGCGCATATTATTTGCACCGCACGTTTCCTTTTGTCACTCTTTTTTATTGCACTTGCCGGTGCAGACAATAAAGTGGAGAAATGATGACGCTCGTTTCTCACCCCTTGTTTGCACTATAGACGCGTCGAGTTACTGACTGTTTGAGTGTGAGCTTTTTTATGGATCTCCTCCATTTGCATATGTGTTCGATTTGAATACAAAACCGAGACAAAAAACGATGGGAAGCGCGTTTTTATCACTTTTGATCAGAAAAAAATTGTTTCATGTCTATGCAAATGCTGGAGAGCTTTAAAACATGATACTTTTCCATCCTCGTGTGAATTTACGGTAACTTCTAATTTTTATAGATTTCTTTTTTCATGAGTCATGGCAGAAACATTTTAAACATTTCGAAAGCAGCTTTTTCTTAGGAGCCTGCTGTCAAAATCACTGAGAAAGACATTTATCCAATAAAATTCCGCTCTCGAGTACACGAAAAATTCTTCTCTCAACACATCACTCAATAATAAAAATTTCTGATTGACTCGTGACCTGACACATCACATTTCTTCGCTGCACGGTCGGAAGGTTGCAAAGCTCACCAACCGAGAGGCAATATGCGTGTAAACACTGCCGCTAATTCATTTTTCACGTTCGAGTGCGGCTTGGTGCGAGAAAAGCTGCTGCGCGATCGGTGTTTTGCTTGTGTACATGCATCTCTCAGCACTCGGCGGACCTTTTAGACGCGTTACCCGCTGTGCACGCCGAGTTGTGCGACCTTTGCCCACCGATGACCTCTTGACCGCATCTCTGCAGCACCTGCGACCGACTCCTGAGGATGATGATGATGAGTTTAATGGTCGCACACACTTTTCTCAGCGCAATTGTGCGCCGCGTCGACGCCGCTGACCCTTATTTGCAAGCGATAAATACAGCATGTGAGTGCGGGGAGCGTGGATTTTAGTCGCTTTTTCTGCATTGCACAAAATGTTTTCGATATTATTTAAAGCCTTATCTATATGGCTATCAATTAATGATGCTGAGGTAGCTCCGAAGAAATAAAATCCTAATCGGATTCTACAATTGAATAATTTAAAATGTAATTAAATAAATAAATTTTCGTTCAACATTAATTTTGCTTCCAATGGTAGGCGAGACAAATCGATTGACGAAAAAGTTTCGAGCTTACAGAAAAATCTACAGGAAAAAGGTGGAGGAGAGTGCCACCTATTGGCAGGCACTACAACATTTTTATTTGCTTTCTGAATAGACACTTTTTGCTCTGCTATTGAGTTGAATGTGTTTTTTCAAGAGAGCGTTTTTATGAAATAAAGACCAAGATTATATTTTTAAAAATTCATGCAAGTTAATATTTTAACCATAATAAGCTAATCCTATCCAACCGTGAATTTTGAACATTTATTCTGAATATTTTTTTTTGCTATTGACGTATGATGTAAATTAATTAATTCGTCGCTCTAAGTGTTGTAGCGGTCGGATTCGAGTTAGAGGAGCCTCAAATTAAACGAAGGGCAGCTTAACGTCCTCAATCTTTCATCTCATTTATTCGGACTTGTCGTGGCAATAATCGCAGCATTAGAAGTACTTGAATAGAACTAAAAGTGACAACAATCACAGTCAATATATCACAATAACAAATCAACCATTTGGACATTCACATTAACAAATGTCAAATCCATTAATAACAAAAATTTCTTACCCCAAATCGGGTTCAGTCAATCTTTACAAAATCCATTTGGATTAATCTCGCACAGTCTCTCCAATCCAGGTTGGAGAGACAACATCAGATGTGACTGCTTCCGTGCGAGTCTATAATTATGCAGTAGGGGTTAAGGTGCAGTAAATGTGCTTTTCACCTTTGCACTGCCATCTATGAAATTCAAGGGAGCTATCCCAATATTCATATTTACGAATAGTTGCGGCACAGTGTCAACTCATCTGATTTTCAGGTCAAAATCTCGCGAAAATTAAAAGTGAAAAGAAAACTTAATTTTCTTTGCTTGCTACATTAAAATCGCATGTCATTTGAAATAAAATAAAATAATAATAATTATGTACACGCAAAAATATTAAAGAGGCGTGTTGTCTGATTAAATTCATCCTCTCTGCGTGAAAATGTCGGAGCTGACCCCAAGCGCACCAAGCGCACTGCTGGGAGAAAGATTTTATAATTTTATGCGCGAGAGGGAAACGAAAAGCAGCCAAGCAGGATTATCTGATGCGCGACTCGACTCATTAATCACTGCACCGGCTGATTTCAATTAATGCCGCCTGTGTTTTATTTATGCTGCTGCGCGGAAAATCAGGTAAAAAACGGAAAGCTACAGGCACTTTGCCCTCGCGCGCACCTTATTCGCGGCCGCCGAGAGAGTAAATATATTAATGCATTTTCTGTCCAATTTATTGCTTGGCTGATGTGCCTGTTTTAATTTATATTAGTGGATTTTATGCCTTTCAGCTCTCATAGCTTTTTCTTTATGAGATACCTGCGTTTCTGTTGTGAATAGATTTCTTTCGTTTTGAAGGAGGAGATTTTAAGTAAAGCTTTAAAGTAAAATTGAGAACAATCCTTTTTACCTTTACTTGAAATAGTATCCAAATATGAGGAAAAAGCTAATAATTTCCCAGATTGACGCATACATTTTTGAGAAAATCTGTTCAAGAGTTTGCATGTTAATCAGCAACAACAGTCAAGGAGGCGAGCCAGAGATTGATCAAGAGAGCTGTAAAATCTGAATGAAAATACCGTGTGATAAAGAATGTTTTATTTTTTCCTGTAAAGCATCCTGAATTTTCTTTGGCACCGACACACGCTTAGCCACGCGAGTGCACGCTCCAAAAGATTGCAAATATAATAGCGATTTTGAGTTGGCAATCGGCGGTGGGAAATGGCCCTTTCACCATATACACGATAACGGGACAACCACCTGTGATGAGATGTGGCTGACAAAGCGAGAGGATTATAGTATAGGTTGGTTTGCATGCTGACTTGACTGCAAAAAAGAGGCAACTGCTAATAGAGCCCCATTAAATTTGATGGCGTAGTTGTGCCGCCAGTCGCCTGCGCCAACAGATGAACCATTTTACGAGCCCGGATTTTAGCGTGTGTGCGATTATTTTACATTCTTATAGGCGAGACCAAGAAGGGCTTAGATAAAAAAGACATTATAGCGCGCAATTAGCGCTCTTTTTGCTCAATTTTATATTCCGCGCGATGATTTCATCTCTTGCGCCAAATTGACTTTGGCTCGGAGAATTGGAACGCGTTTTTTCGGCATTTTTACTGCCAGCAGATTCGGTGGATCGCAAAATTATGTGTCATTTAAGACGGCAAAAGGGGAAAATTGCTTTTTATGATCTCCCACAACCAGATTTTTATGCCAATGTTTTTTCTAACTTGGGCAAGCTAAATCACACACAACAGAGAATAGAACTTTAGAAATTTTGAAAATGTCTCAATGGTTACAATTTAGAGGCCGATTCTAACTAACATTTACAATAATACAATTACACGGAAGTTTTTCAGCACATGAAATATTTCTTATTTTTGTAATAAATCATCAGCTTAACTACGTTTCGGCATGTCATATTTTCTCATTTTAAAACCAATATACCATGAACAAAAGTTCATTGTTGTGCGCAAGGTCAAGGAACTAGGGGGGTCGTGCATTTTTCCCCAAAAGGCTATAGACCGCAGGTATAAGAATACAATGAACCATGTGTGGATTTATTCAGAGTTCACAAAATCCCTTTACCACAAAGGACAGGGTTGTTACATGCCAAAAGGTGCAAAACAACCTCCATATTCCAACCTGTCAAACAATGAGTCAAAATTTCGTTCCGCACAGACGGTTTTTTTATCGCTTTATTGGCCAAAAAAGCAACAGGGTCGACGATCGCCTCTTGCTCCTGAGGGGATGCTTGCAAGAGTTCGCTGACCTAGGAATTTTTGTGGGCTCAAGCAACAATGCAGATATTCCTCTCGGGATGTCGAGATGCACATCTGCTGTCACCGGGAATAATTTCTGCGTGACTAGGCTTCCCGCGTTTTTTGGCGGACAATGGGTGCGAAGACCGTTATTGCTCGACACGCAGCGCAATTTGTGATTTAAAATAAATGCCGACGCGCGTTTGTGTTGCGTAAGGTGCTTTTTTATTTTATTGCCCATTGTGTAGTGTACCACGCGGCCGAAAGGAATTGAGAAGAAGCTGCCGCGTGATTATGCTATTTGCTTGGACGATTCGATTGTAAATTTCTACGGCGAGAAAGATCATTCATTAATATCCTAACGATGTGCGGTGAAACTTCCCGTGCGTATTTTACACGTTTTGAAAGTCCCATAAATGGATAGAAAAATGAAATCAAATGTGAACACTCTCCTCAAACACTTGTTCCAGCACGATTTTAGCTTTTTGTCCGAAATTCTATTGATAAATTCGATTCAGGTACTTCCGGCAACCTGCATTTTTAAGCACCTTGAAGTAGTTTTCACGGAGCTACATCTTTTTTCAAAGAAACGGCCAATTCAGGTGAAGGAAGTGGCGGCATGGACAATGCAGAATAAAACCACCGACACACGCAGCGTCCAATCTGCACAATCGAAGAGTCAAGAGCCGGCGGAAGTACGCACTCGTAAAAAATGATATTCTTTCATGGAAAAACTTGAGGTCAAAACTGTGACAGTGTCGTATAAAAGCACATCTTGCGCGGCCGCAAAATAAATTAACAATGAGGCACGCAGCAAGCAGCCGAGAGAAACTTTCTTCTTCCTGTGGCTCATTCATTCATCTGATGCTCATTGAGGCGCGCGCCGCATTGCGCCGGGCTGTGCGGCGCGCGGATGTTCGTCTCATCAAGTGGCAACAAAGAGTGGCTATTGATGCCGGCTGACTGTGAAAGCGGCCCTTTGTCGACGGCTGGGCCCCCGTGGGCCGCCGAGAGAGGTGCGGCCGGGCAACGGCCACGCCGGAAACAACGCGTGCCCCTTCAATTCAATGCACTTGCATTCATCGCCATTGTCCCTCCTCACCGGCCGCGCACACGTGATGCACGCGGCCGGCGTCTGTCTCGCGGCAGAGGTCATCCGCACGGCCTGCGCCAGCATTGTCCATTCAAACCAACATGTCCCGATTGTAATGCGGACGTCTTTTGCTACAGAAAATAAATCATCCTCTTACCAAAATGGATTTGGTGCCAGTTTAATTCCTCATTAAAATAAAAATGTATTGTTAATTAATGCTGCACATCACTTGTGGCCAAAACTCAAAGTTATCAGTTTGCTTCAAAATGACTATTTATTTTTTTCGTATTTATTTATCGAAATTTTATATTGCCTGCTCTTTTTTCGCTATATTTAGGCACAGAAGGCATCTAGTGGCTATTTTTATTTAAATATAGAAGCAGAAGAACCTTAACAGAAAGTTAATAAAGCAATTTTAACAATAATAATTTTATTATACTTTAACAATTAAGGAAAAGCTTCCCCACAATAAATCTGAATGTTTTATTCATTTACACTGGCACGCGAATCCTGATAAAGTTGTAATATATAATCATTGGAACAAAAAAGTTCATGAATTTGCATGCGAACAAGGGCATCAAGATGTTTGATATATAATTTGCTGGCGTTGAAGTCACCAAAAGAGATTTGAGAATTCTATTCTTCAGCAGCCTCATTGGCGATGCTAAGAGCGTGTGCTTATTTAGATGATAAAATATTACGAATCGCCATGGGAGGTTGAAATATCAATTATTTTCGCCGTGTGTGTTGCGCGGTCATGCGAGCCAAGAAAACGAGTTTTTCCAGCTGAAAAGCCGGGCTGGTGGGGCAGCACGCGCGAATTTGCGATTCAAATGCCATCCTCTGCAGGCGGACGTCTTTTTCGAGACAAGCAAAATGCAAATCTGGAAATTAGTATTCAATTATGGGAGCGGACCATAGGTATTTGCATTCGAATAAATAAACACAGAAGTCGTCAACGTGAAGCAAGCTTCCCTTGACGCTTTTCTATACTAATTAGCGAGCGAACTACGCATGAATAGAACCTCGTTAAATTACGAGTCTAGGCTCGCCACAAATATGGGCATTGTTTAATTATCTATGAAATAATGATCCGTGCCGCAGTTTTTGTCGACAGCTCCAGTCAAACACACACAAAAAAAGGACAGCCTGTGTTTTTATCTTATGTTAATTTGAAACTTGTTGTTATAATAACAGGTCTTTCTCTCGAGGAACTCTAAAAAAGCGGCTCCCCTCGTGTTGGTAGTTTTTTGTAGGCACCCAACCCTCAAGGAATCTGATCCCACAGGAGCTGAAAGGGAGACGACGTTTGGTTAAGTCAATGGGGTGAAAAAATCGGCCGTGTAAGCTAAAGAGAAACCATAATAAATGGCTTGTTTTTTGTTTGACGCCTCTTCTCGATGCACCTAGATGGGCTGGGATTGATTTTGGTTAATTTAAATAAACATTTATGCATTAGAAACACGACTTTGAGCCGAGCACATCTCCTTTTCAACGTTAATTAATCAGATGCGAGTCGAGGGTTGTTTTGTTTAGGGTGTTGTATAAATAACGAATGCTGCGCGTTTATGGTTGATTGATGGTCGAATTCGTCAGGCGGAGAAGAGTTTTATTTGAATTTTAATTAGCATAATTTTGTTATACGACTGTGAGCGTGAAAGTTGTGCGTTTTAATGAGCAACTTGTTGCTCTTTCCCACGTTGGATTTATTTAATCGAATCATTGATTAATAGTGCGGAAATTTAGCGTGAGCTTGATGAGATGTTGAACGGGGTTTATCATTAGTTACATCTTCTAACTGCGGAAGAGATCTCGTCGTTATTCCTTTGGTGCTTGAAATTTGCTTACTGGCTGCTGCGATTCAAATCACAGGCAGCTTGTTTGGTCTTTAGAACAAGAGGAGCAAAACTTAAAAACATGATAATAAAGTTTCCTATAGATATTTGTTTATTGTTCATGATTGAAAATGTTACAGTCAGCAATTAAAATATTATATCCTTAAAAATTTAAAAAAACAAAAAAGTTGATTTAAAAAAAAGTCTAAATAAGCCAGACATTTTCTTAAGTGAAAGATTTCCAAAGTACGTTTAAAAATTGTAACTAAAAGGTTGAGACTATTCCACACAATATTCGTTTAAAATTTGTATTCTTGAATTCGTAGTTAATACTGTTGCAAATTTTGTTGGTTTTCCTTAATGTGAGCCAAAAACTGCGTTCTGCCCTTTAGTAAGTTTTGTGCAGCAGAGAAAAAACTATTCCTTGATCTTTTTTTTACAAAAAACTATCCTCTGCTATCAATTATCGTGCACTTATTTCTTGAGACCGCACATAAATCAAGAAATCGAGGCTAGCGATTTTTGCCAGCCCTAAATTTAAACTATCTCTCAAAATGATCCTTCAGCAAATGACATTCAAGCGATCTAGCCATATTAGAATATTATAGATTTTTGGGGGAAATAAAATCAGTGAATAGGCACTCTCATGGTCCATATGGTCAAAATTCTGCTTTTTATAATATTATTAATATTTTAAGGCGATTTTTTTATTTTGGAAGCCTTTTGATGATTCCAAAACTACTATTTTCAATATATGTATGTTATTTTAGCAGTTAAGTCTCGAAGAAAAAGGACATTTTTAGCTCTCATACATTTTTAAAATCAAGTGTTAGTATACTTTGAAAGAACGAGACTTGTGGTTCAACCGGATATCGGCTGTCTTTTCTATGACATAACACAACTACACAACACATAGAAGTACGCTCACAGCAAAAAGACCAAATGCAAATAGTGTAATCAAACAACGGAAGCCTCCACGTCAAATGCTCATCGCACTTGGCCCCGTGAGCGAAAAGATTTTTGCATCTGCAGGAGGCAGACTCACACGTCAGAAGTCGCCGACCGTTTTGTTTGGCCCGTAATACACATATCCTGTCACTGCCGTGAAGAGAACATGACTGCAGGCACCTTTTTCTTGCCTAAATGTAAACGTTGTGCAAACAAGACGTGAACGAGCACATGTATAAATAATAATAAGGCGTGCTCACTGTGTGTTACAAAAAGGTAGCACCTCTCCGGCAGCATCGCAGCAGCAGCAACGCCAGCAAGTAGCGACCTTTTGTCGGACGCGAAAATTATGCACGTCAGGCATACAAAACTGGCTAATCTAAAAGTCCCTTGAGCTGCGAAATGAGACTGCGGCGGCTCCATGTTTATTCAACAGCAGGTGGAAAACTACCTGTTGTGTGTGTGTGTGTGTGTGTGTGTACACTTTGCTTAAACTAATAGCCTAATGCGAAGCGCCCGCAGCAACGCGCGATTCTCTCTGCGCTGAGCTGCTATTTTGATTATCAAACGTGCTGAGCCACGATCGTATAATATACGCGCGTGTGTGTTATTATTATGGAGCTCTCATGCTCCGGCCTTATTTGGTGTCAAGATAACTTATTGCCACTGACGGGCCCGGTAATTCAAGCACACTTTGCTCCCAGCCAATTCCACCAAATCTTATTTTTCTTGATATCTTTATTACCTGCACACGTACTCCGCAATTTAAACTTGCTCTCCAAATCTTTGCATTAATTTTGGACCGTAACCTGAGTGGCAGCTGAATGCCTCAACCACCTGGGTCTTTTATAAAAGTTAATTTAAGATTTTAATTGCATTCTAAAAGGCAATAAAAATGTATGTAATATAAACAAGCAAGAAATTTGTGAGTGTGTGTGAAATGAAATTATTTAAACATTAATTTGAAATGATAAAAAAGGCTTCTAAATCAAAGTGCCGGTCTTTTGAAGACAAGCTATTCTGATATTTCATTGCAATTTTTGAATAATAAGTTTTTAATCAATGAATGATTCATTTGACTCAAAATAAACAACAGGTATAACACATCAACACAACGATTTTAACAGTTCATACAGATATTAAAAAAAATTTGTAGAGATAATAATATGAACATTGCAAAACATGCAAGTAATCGAAGAAACACGATGGTTGTTGTCATCTGATATGAATAAGAGCCAAAAGTCGTGCCCTGGCTATTTTCCAGTCCGTCCGTCCGCGTGTAATAAGATGATTTAGCACGTCTCGCCGCATTAAAAGCAAAATCGTGGCGATCCCGTCCTCTCTTGCACCAAATATATAATGCTGACCCTGATTTGCACATAAATAGGTGTAATTTTGAGAGGAGCAAGGTGTCGACCGACACACGAAATGTAGCACCCCGCGTGCTGCGGTAATTGCAGGACGAGAGTTGGCCCCTCGCGTCCAAATTAATACATTTGTGTTTGCCTTTCGTTGAAAAAGCTGACAAGGGAAGCTAAGGTGCGATATTTTTCACTTTTGCCACCCCGAGCGGCAATTATTTTCGTTCAAGCGAGGGTCCCCTCGGTATTTATTCTACGCTGCACCCTGTAATTTTCCCCCGCGGCCCGGAGCAAATCGGTTCCTTGCCCGCGTGTGCACCTTGCTCGCGCGCCGACCTGATGATAATTTGATTTGTTTTGTGCGCTTCCTCCAAATTAAAACACAGCAGGAAAGGTTGATGGGATTATAATATAGAATTTATCGGCTTGCAACAAGTAGAAACGAAACGGATCGAAACAACAGCTGGCACGTGTGAGAAGTGGTGATTTGAGATCTTGTTGAATTAAACAGTTCAGGTAAGACTCTATTTGAATGCTTTTTCATATTATTTACTTCGCTTGTATAAAAAGTAAAAGTAGAGTTTACGATCAACCCAACAAAGCATATGAATCTACCAGGAAAAAGCTAATTTATTGAAAGAATTGTTTAAAGTATGCTCATGATTTAAATGTAATTAATTATCTCTCTTGTCAACAATGTATTAGCTGAGATAAATTTGAGAGCGGTATAATTCACGTAGCATAAATATGTATTTTATCAAATGGAATTTTTGATGCTATTTGAAGATATAAATTTTCAATTCTGAGCTTCAAGTTTATTTCAGGGGTATGAAAAACAACATGATAACGGTTGGATGTCGCATATGAGCCCAGTGCAACGGGTCAAACTTGAATCGTCATGGTCCAGTGATGATAGCGAGATGAAAGTAAAAAGAAGCTGCTGCACCTGGGAGCAGAGAGCAATTATCGCTTCTCCCGTCGGTCAAGGTGCTGACATATTTATTAATTAAACCGTGCTGTCTGTGCATGACAGTGAATACAAAACAAAATTTAACGTCCATCTCCAACCCTTTCATCAATAAAATTATTAATGATTTTTGACTGACAGAAAGAGCAAATAAGTGACTCGGCAGACTCATGAAAGCAGCGATAATAGAGAGAGATAATCAAATACTGGATTCGGTTTATATGCAGATTTCAACAATTTCTATGCGTGACTTGTACAAATCCAACGCACTGGCGTGCATCGTTTACCAAAGGAGCTAATAATGGCGCTGAAACCCAGAAAGTGACCATAGAAGAGCGATTCGCAGGCGTCGCAGCACGGAAACCTCGCTCATCCATGCACTCATAATTGCATTGTAAGAATTTACCAGCTTGGAAAAAATCAACAAAGGTGAATTTATATACACACACAAACCCAACCAAATTTTTGCTGCAAACTCAACAATACGTATGGAATTCCGGCGGTAAATAGTCCGCATTTGACAACTTTTATCATTTTCTTCAGGCACCATTGTATACATATATGTTTATCCAGCGTGCCCCTGTGTGTGACACGAATCATTCTTCGATATTATTGCTGAGTCATGGTGATGCTTGCTCACCATTGTCCGACGCACTTTTCATATATATCAAACTAAAACTTGACCATTCTCGTTTGTTGAATGGTACAATAATATATTTGAGGCATGCATTTTCCATAAACCAAGAAGTTGTGCTTCTCGCTGCAAGGAATGATATTTATTATGGTCTTGATCTCTATTCAGCGAACTCAATGGAAACTTATTTATTAAGGTGAACCGAATGAGCATCAGCAGTCGCGTGCTGATAGAATTTTAAGGTTTATACCATCCTCACTGCTCAGTCGACGAGCAGCAAGCCGCCCCCGCCCGCGCACGCACACACCGACGAGCGGCCAGCAAGTGGCATCTTATTTTGAAAACGTTTTGTGGAATTGATTGATGATGAATTAATGGTAATCAGTTGAAGATAATTGTTGTTCTATTTCCTAGATGAAAAATTGCAGTAAGAAAAAATCAGCAAACAAAAATTACACCTAATAGTGTGTTACCAATTAACATTGGGGTCAGTGTCATGTCTGATATTTTATTGTATGATCTAGCTGAAAATTAATAATTCTTAAATCTGTATAAACATACATGGTAATGAAAAATGTACATCTCTACAACATGGCAGAGTACTTGCGTCATGAACCAATTGATAATTCATAACAAACCATTAGGTGTATTTTTTGTATGCTGGTTTTAATTTTTATTATATTTTCTTCTTTTTGACATTTTATTTTTTTAAGTCAAAGTGACTTAACAGAAATGAAACAACAACTTATAAGTTATTTTATTGTTATATGAGTTTAAAACGTTCCCACGGTCTGTCAGGTGTCTATTTCAATCAAAATGTGCACATCACCTTTTCGTGCACTGCACAAATCACCTTTTTTCGGCCATAATTATATACAGCTAATATCTGCAATGTAATCCACTGCGTTAACATGTAATAAAAACGCACCGGCTGACATCTTTATTGCGTAATAATCACATTATTAAACACACATTTGAAGCTTAGTGTGACGATCAGCTGAAAAAACAATGTTCCCACCATCAGTTGTTCTATAAACCAATTTTTTTTTCTAATAAATGACTGTGCAAACAATTTTTGTAGTCCTTACCACACTGCTTGTGAAGGAGCCTGAGGAAAAAATATAACACCCCTTAACAAAACGGCTCGGAGCGAGCTTTTTCCCCCTCTGGAAGAACTACATAAACACAAAGAGCAGTTCTCAATAGCACATATATATGCAAGGCGCTTTGAAATTGCCGCGGATAATTTGAAACCAACAGCGGAAGAAAACCCAAGTTGAGCGTATTATGTCCGTCTTTTTGGCGTCACCGAGCAGAAAATTCAATTTTTGGATTGAAAGCAGCTGCGCTTGAAAAACGATTTCTCCACTGAAAACCCGCACCACTGCAGATTGTTGCTAGATGAGTAATGATTTGAGTTTTTCCTCTTCTTTATTCGTGCGTGAGGTGGACGTATCTCAAACAGGCTGACAACACTTAACCGGCTAACCCTCTTCCTCCAAAAAGCGTGTGGAATTTTAATTTGACCGTGAAACGCGTGAATCACTACCTTTGTGGCACAAAATATTTTGAGCTTTACATTCGTTTCGCACGGAATGAGAGAACTAAAGTTTTTTTACAATTTTATGTAATAGAAGAATACAATGTGAAATTGAGACATCCATTACGAAACTTAAATATTCATTGCTTTTAATCCTGATTATTCTTCAGTTACCTAAACTAGTTATTTCAATCAAATAAATAGTAAATATGGGGAGAAAATTCATTTTATAATGTGGCAGTATTGGGACTATATAATTATTCCTCATATATTTTTAAAAATCAGAATCAGCAAAAGTAACCTGCCGTGCAGTTTGCATACGCTGACAAGCGGTCCCCATTGTTACATCAAAATATCCCCTTATCAATTTACGGGAAATGCTGATTAATTTAATATAATGTTTAATCTAAATTTAAATCCAATATCGTTCTTATATTTTTAGATTCAAAAATTTTGGTTTATTACGGGTCAGCAGGGAAACTGTTTTGATGATCTGAGAATTTAGAGCAGGTGCGAGAGGTTCCGTCTTTAATTCAAAGCGATTTCGTACAAAGGAGCACACAAGCCTATAACGACAAGGATCAAAAATGCAATTGTAGTGTGAAGCGATTGTATGATGTTGTTTGTTGTCACCATTGCACCATTCCCCATATCACTATTTGTATGAATGTATGAATCTGAGTCCTTACTCATTATTCTCTGAGGATATTCTTTCAAACGCCACACGTCCACGAGACACGCTGAAGAAAATGTCTCGCTATTATACATGCGGTGGGTGCGGAGCGCGAGGTTAAATTTAACAGGACGCAACACTCCTAGTTATCACAACCTTCCGAGGGTGCGTGCTCCCTTATGAACCATCAATAAATCACCAACTGCTGGGGCAATCATAACAACACATGAAAGAACTCAGTTTGAGTGTGTTGAAAAGCGAAAAACCTTTGTGATGACAATAAGTTAATCTGCCATGAATCCATCCAACTCAATATTCTTTAATTCCTAGGATTGCTGAGATCTGCAAGTGATGGTATTGCCGTGTGGTAATTTTTTTTGGTAAATTTATTGTAAAAACTGTTAAATAGGAACGCTTATGCAACACGCACAACCGGTACAACAAATTGCCGGTTCGCATTGATTCGCAAATGTAGGATGCTCGAAATGCAGATTTGAAACAAAAATTTCCAATTTAACGCTGCTCATTAACAAAAAACCAAGAGCCTTATTGGTTTTTGTCCACGAATGGCGCTCGTAAATTTTTCCCGTTGGAGACTGATGAATAAAATCAATTGAATAGTTATCAATTGTTTAACTCTTTGACATTCTCTAAAAATATAAAGCAGAAACAGTTTTTTTTATAAATCCGATAAATTCCAATTTATAAGTGTGTGTGCGTGCGCGTGTGCGTGGGTTTGCGCGTGGGCGTGCGCGTGGGTTTGCGCGTGGGCGTGCGCGAGGGCGTTCTCTGAAATTCTCTAAAAATATAAAGCAAAAACAGTTTTTTTTATAAATCCGATAAATTCCAATTTATAAGTGTGTGTGTGTGTGTGCGTGTGCGTGCGCGTGCGCGTGTGCGTGTGCGTGCGCGTGCGCGTGTGCGTGTGCGTGCGCGTGCGCGTGGGTTTGCGCGTGGGTTTGCGCGTGGGCGTGCGCGAGGGCGTGCGCGAGGGCGTTCTCTGAAATTCTCTAAAAATATAAAGCAAAAACAGTTTTTTTTATAAATCCGATAAATTCCAATTTATAAGTGTGTGTGTGTGTGCGTGTGCGTGCGCGTGCGCGTGTGCGTGTGCGTGCGCGTGCGCGTGGGTTTGCGCGTGGGTTTGCGCGTGGGTTTGCGCGTGGGTTTGCGCGTGGGCGTGCGCGAGGGCGTGCGCGAGGGCGTTCTCTGAAATTCTCTAAAAATATAAAGCAAAAACAGTTTTTTATATAAATCCGATAAACTCCAATTTATAAGTGTGTGTGTGTGTGTGTGTGTGTGTGTGTGTGTGCGTGTGCGTGTGCGTGTGCGTGCGCGTGCGCGTGGGCGTGCGCGTGAGTTTGCGCGTGGGCGTGCGCGAGGGCGTGCGCGAGGGCGTTCTCTGAAATTCTCTAAAAATATAAAGCAAAAACAGTTTTTTATATAAATCCGATAAACTCCAATTTATAAGTGTGTGTGTGTGTGTGCGTGTGCGTGTGTGTGTGCGTGTGCGTGCGCGTGCGCGTGCGCGTGGGTTTGCGCGTGGGCGTGCGCGAGGGCGTGCGCGTGTGCGTGTGTGTGTTTATGTACTATCAATGCGTCTGAATTTCAATACAAGTTCTTGCTCCATTTATTGAACTTGAATCACTTAGCTCTTAATCTTTAATCTCTGCGAGAAATCCACTACAAATATAAATTCTTGGGATCTTCTACGTTTGAATTGACGCATATATTGAGGCGTTAAGCACAAAAAAAAGACAACGCGATCCCCTGTTGTGGTTCAAGCGTGTGGGTGGTCAGCCTATTATTGGTCATCCTCACAAACATCCATTATTCAAAGAGCACAATAAGAACCACCAAGTATTTTGCTGGCAACAACAACCCTTATATATGGTCATATATTCAGGTATTTCGATTCAGTCACTTTGTGCTCTCACTACTTGGAAGGAGCTGGCTGCGCTGAATGTTATCACGCACATTTCGGCACAATGGGTTTGGCTGCACACAATGAGTCAAAGGCCATTGCCAGCTGTATAAATAAGCTTTTTCAGAGCCCCAAGAGATTAATACTGACAGCTTTCTTGAATTTAATACTCGAATGCGTGCACTCTCGCGTCAAATGTGGGTATAACTACGAGCAGTTTTCCATTCATACGCAGCTTCTTTAAGGCCGAGGTTATCTTTTAAATACTCATTTGTAAAGGCACAAGGGCTAGTACAATACAGTTGTGATTCACAGGGACCAATTTGATTTTGCCTTTTGGTGGTAAATTTATTAAAAAAATCCAAACAAAAAGTCTAAAAGTTAAACTGCAATAGACAAAATAAATAAAATATTCCGCGATAAATTTAACATTTCAGCCGTCAACTAAAAAAAGCAATCTTTTGCGTCCAGCTTCCTGGTGGCGACAGTGAGGGTCTGCTCTGCTCGCGGATGGGTGATATAATATCGGAGTGACAGCCACCCACAATGGCATTCCACAAGAAGTGCAGGATGTATCTATAGCAAGGAATTCCTCCAAATAATACTCTATTATTCCCCTCACCTTGGTCTCGCAGGTTGGGTGAATACACAGCAGCAGCAGCATGCGTGTGAAGCTGTGAATGCATGTTGGTCAAATATTTTGCAACCATTATCTGAAATCGGATACTTCTCGAGCCCTCCTATATAGAATTGACTGATGCTCTTTTCCACCTAAAATGAGTATTAGACTTTCAGATTACACTCATATTAACTTATCAACTCGTATCGAGCTGTTGCGCGAATCAACTACCCTCTTCAAGCAGTTATTCAAATCAACCCCTGTCGGCTGAGAGGCCTCCGCTTGTGCGCACTATTTTGACTGACTTTTCTTTTATTGCCAAGATTAATTGCCGAGCTGTAGTGCCCTTTTGTAGCCAATAAAATACAAAAGTAACCGGCCTGAGGGGTATTGCTTTCATTTCAGTTTGTTCCGTTCATTAAATTCTTTATGAAGCCACATCATCGGCTAAAATAGTAAAATAGCGGAGCCGTAAATAAAAGAAACCCGCACCACTGTACGTGCTTGTGTTCTCATTTCACAAAAGAGCAAAAGGGTTGGCTTAATGATGCTGTTTTTAGTCACTGTTAAAAAGTTTTAGAACGCTTGCTCCTGAGGGGTTACAGTCTAAAGAAGGAGTTTTAAGTACATGCTCTAGAAATGGGAACGGACTGTTTGCAATACCAAAAAGTGGCTGCTTTTTGCTTCTGTTGACAAGTTCAAAGTTTCGAACGCCACTTGCAAGGAGCGTGTATTTTATTTACGTCATTTGTGCTCTTGTCATCAACTTCAGTTTTAAAATTCTTGTCGTTACGTTCATGTGAACATTATAGTCTAGTTTTTTTAATCTATAAGCTGAAAGAAGTGAGTGTCATTTAAAGCTTCATTGACAGTTTTTTCTTGCTTGTCTCATAAATTAATGATAAATTAGCTAACAAAGGCATTTCTTTAGATTTTAAACAATACAATTTTGTCTATTTTTTTTTTAAAAAAAAAACTTGAGTATCTATAAATCAGTTTTAGAAATTTATCTCTTTATTCAGTTAAGTTTGTAAAGGTTCTCGGTCTATTTTAAATCCCCTTACAGCACCTGCTGGAAAAAGAGGGGAAAGCAATAAATCATTGGAAAATCGTCATGGCAATATCAATTAAATTTAACGAGCATTACTCCCTCACTTAATCAACCCTGATCCTCGAAAATGTCACGGTCGTGAAAAGTGCTGAAGAAAGGCAGGAAAGAAGTGCAATCCTATTGCGCTAGAGCATCATCAAACAGGATAACGCTTGAAAAAGGGCAGTGTAAGATAATTGAACTCTAATATATGTCAAATGATCAATTGAAGTCAACCATCGCATTTTTTATCGGCCCATCTCTTTTTTGACGAGAAACCTCATGATAGCGAGCAACACGTGAAAACTTCGTGTCGCAATGACATCGAGAACAAATACCATTGGCTCACGAGCAATCGGAGGAAGCCAAGTCGGAATTATGGACCAGATCATGTTTCTACCCCCCCCCCCCCCCACCAGGGACTTTTTTATTTATACGCCAAAACATTCGTCCCGTGAAATTCACCCTCGCATGCTGGAAAGGTGCAAAGTAACAGGTAGCCTGTCGGATTGCAGAAATTGTGGCGCAAATCACGCAATTGGGGCCATCGACCTCCAAACTTCGCTCGGATTCTCGCATAGCAAATGCACATTGCACGCTAAGAATGCGCTCATCTACACCAGCCAGCGGCTTGGTTATCAAAATCGTCTATATTTTGTACGTCCCCTACAATATTATGCCGAATCTCACTGTGCATTTTTTGACGAGGTGGATCATAAAATGTGCGCAGCAAACGCAACGCTGAAGCACAAAAAGCATGAGAGCTTTCCTCGCAGCAACCCCGAATTTAAATCTCTCTTTAACTCCGTTTAGCATCTGCAGACACCTGCATGTCACTACAACCATTTGTCACTCTCTACTTGAGGGATTGCGCGATGATAGAGGCTCTCCAAAAGGGTATAATACGATTTTCTCCCCGCGTGAGCTCAGCCCGCCGTAAAACCTATAGCTCCCCACATGATAGCCGCAGGGTGGCTGCAACAGAAGGAAATTTCACAAAGGAGGCTATTATTTTTATTAAATTATTTATTACATTGCTCTTCAACGGAATAATCCCGTGAAAAATTCGCCAGGTATCCGTTTTGCTCTCTGCGTTTGTCTGCGTGTGTGCCATTATTTTTTTATCGCACGCCGACCATCTATTGCTCGCATCGGACGCAGGTAGAACGCGAGAAAGAGATTAAAAATAATTGGTCTTGGCGCAATGATTGAGCAGGTTACCCGAACCACACCGAATAAATCTTATTAGTTATCATAGCTCGTTTATCAAATGTCACTGCGGTGGACGCCTGAATGCCTCAATTCAATTAAAATCCGTCACTGATTGAAACCTTGACACCTCAACGATCAAATAACAGGAGAATAAATACGGCAGAGCGAAAAAGAATAATAAATGACATGAAGAATTAAAACGTAGCTTTGCAACGTGAAAATTTTCGCGATTAAGAACATTTATTATGGTTGAAAGGAAATTTGTTTAGTAACAATTATTAATTTTGCAAGTTTGACTTACAGAACAAATTTTTAATTTTATATTTTCTTGAATTTCCGATATTTTTTCAACTCTGAAGTATAACGAAAAGATAATAAGACACTGCTCCTCTTATTAAGCTGATTTTTTTGTCTTGACGAGATACTTCTTGACGAACAAGTTGGGTGGTGAAGAAGAATGTATACAATTTCTGTTCAGCTGATGATTTGTATTTCACTGAATTTTAAAATGTTCAAATAAATGTTTGACGGCGAATTTTATTTTGCTAAAGCAGATTTAATGCTTTTGAAAAGTTTCATAAAATTTAATCTAGATTTTCTATAATAATCATGTGCTCATCTGCTCATCTTAACCCCCTACCGGGCATTGAGGCCCCGCCAGGTTATACTACTGTTGATTAAGGAAATGGTCCATTTCGGCGAGTGAAAAAAGATAACTACATTTTTCCAGAAAAATAGCAAACTAGCGAGTTGTGGGTGGTGGTCAACCACCTTTAAGAAAAAAAATAAATAATGTTGCCAGTAATTCGCTTCTTTTCGGTGATCTCTATTATATTTAGGATCTTTTCTTTCTTTGCATTCACCCTACATCCTCAACCATTGTTAACAGCGGGCTCGCAACAAACAAGGGCTGCTTACTCGACGCGCGGGTTTCCTACAATACGTCCCCATACCTGCGAGCCAGTGCACAATTTGATTATTTCATCGTGTGTGGCTTACCATGATAACAAACTGCGTACCCTCCCCTGACAGCAAAGGGTTCCTATGCTTGCTGGAGGAAGATTATCAAAATCTCCTTTGAGGATGTCTTTTATCGGGAGGGCTTAACGTAAATGAATTTTTACAAGCACACATTTAAGGGGATTCTTGAATAAACAAGCATTTTTATTCATTGCATGAAGAATGAAGGATTTATCATCAATATAGAAAATAATGTTGACTGTTATCTCTAACATAAAATTATTTATCACTTATATTCTTTAAAAATTGCGTCAGAAAATTTAGAAAACATCCTTTAATCTTTCAATATGTTAAAAAAATCATGCCGATCGAGATGCAGATCCAGTTCAACGACTTGCTGTTCTACAAGAAGTGTACCTGTGGCGTGACAGATTTCTATGCGGGCGCGCGTTTGATGGCTGGTCTTGAGCAGGAGGGTGACAAGGGTGGCGTCTGCTGCCACCCTTGGTGAGAACTCTTTTCGGCCAGCGAGCCTTTTCATTCAGGATCGCTGGGCTATGGAACAGTTTGCCTCAGCCCCTTCAAGACCGGCAATATGAATATTTCCCATCGGAGCTAAAAGATTATTTGTGGCGGGAGTTTTAACGTGTGTTTGTGAGTGTGTTTTAGCAAAGGCTGTGTACGACTCGACGATTCTTTGATAGCCAACGTTACAGTGACCTCATCACTTTGTACATGTCCCTTTTTGCTCTTTTTGTATATATGTAAATGACATTGGAGAGGAATAAATAATTAAACAATAAAAAGAGATGAAAACTAATGTTATCCGCAAATAAATTGATAGATTCAATAACAAATTGTGTGATCACTCGGCTAGTTTTAAAATGATATTGACCGATATTGCAGTACAAACAAGTGATGCATAAATCTCTCTCTCTCTCTCTCTCTCTCTCTCTCTCTCTCTCTCTCTCTCTCTCTCTCTCTGCACAAATTTTTTGAACACTCGGCGTACAAACTTTGAAAAATTAATAATTAACGGATGATTAACATCTTAAAAAAAATAAATTGAACTTTGTTCTTACACATTTTATCTCCAAACTTTCAATCAGTGTATCCAGTTGGATTTAACAGACACGCATCCGAGGAGGAAATTTATTACTTTCGGAAGACGATTTGTCGCGGCGCAATGCCTCCCTGAAAGGATCTTATTCTTCACGGCCATGCGTAGGCCCGACCGAGAAGTTTTTCTCCTCCACCACTGCATTTTCCTGTGTGAACCTGAATTAATGGCACGCAAAAGCGCTCAATTGAACTTAGATTGAGAAAGGGGGCTCATAGAGTGCCGCGCGTGGAGCCCATTTTTTATCGCACAAAGAGAGTGGATGCGTCCTTTTTACGCAAATTTCTGCCAAGTTTCTGGTAATCTGGCGTGATGAAAAGGATTATCGAGCTGCGGCAGATGCACCTTTCCATATTTTTTTGCAGCGAGGAATTTCATTGTGCTCGCTGGGTGAATGCGCTTGTCTGTCACTTTTTTTCTGAATAGGCTGAGGCTTCGCTTCGTTTTTCCCACAAAAGTGCTTTTAAAAAATCCGAGTATACATAGTATAACATAAATGAATATCAGAAGCTTCGGCCACCGATCTGAAAAGTGATAAGCTAACTTGTGAATAGGCAGTGTTGTTAAGAATGTGTCATCAAAGGAAAAGTGCAGGGGACGAATTAATCAAAACGCTCTCGCATTAAATTATCCGCCTCACGGAAACCATACCCTCTTCCTAGTTTTGACACGTGATTGTTGAAGGGTGCGGTTTTTTGCTCAACATCCTTCTGTGAATCCACCATCAGGGATCATCGAAGTAGATACAACTATACCATGCAGCTGCTGATTGTGAGCTTCTTCATTGTCGCAAATTCATTTTAGTTTGATATTTTATTACAAATCTGAATGGGACGCTTCGCTGCGGATTGTTTTATTTTCCCATATATTTTAGCATTTTCATAACTCATTTTTTTATGAAAATTCATTGAATGTTTTCAATCAACTGCGTTTATAATAAAGGGAAGATAAAATGTTTAGATGTCTACTCGCTCTTGCAAGCGCCTGGAAAGTATTCAACCCTGCTTGACACGTTGGCACGTCTGTGTGCATAACTTGTAACGAGTGATTGTATATCACTCGTTTAATTTCTTGTATGACTGTTATGATTCGCCATCCAAGGGAAATATTTGGAAATATTTGTAATTCGCTATTGAGAATGTTTGTGAGCCGGCAAGAGCGAATGCTCAAGCCTGGTATTAGGAGTGCGCGTCTATATATCCAATTTAATCCAATTTAAAACGATTTACTTGAGGTATCAACTTGGTCAGATTATATTTGATAATTTCCGCTAATACTTAAGAGCGAATTGAGTCTCAAATTAAATTTAAAGAAACAAGCTAATAGCAAAGTAGTGCTATAAAGATATTTAAGACCCAAATAACTCCTAAAAAATAAATGCCTAACTTTGGAGATTTCTAGTATTAGCACCCGAAGTGCACGCGTAAGAAATATCCACGTTTGAAATTGATCAAACTTTATTTGAGTAGTGTCAAATCAAAAATTCATCAATGAACATTTATGGTTGGACTGCAATTCCAGTTTTAGTAGAGATCCAACCAAGGAAGCTGGTAACCCGAGAATATCCAGCTGGATATCTTGTACAAGATGTCGCACTTCCAAACGAAACGACGCCAATGATAGTCTGCTTTGCATCCGATTCGTTGTAGGTCAAAGGTCCACCACTGTCACCCTGAGACACAGACGGTAAATTTATAATTATTAAGATCTATTTTGCTGTTTATTATAGTCTTATTGTTGGTCAAATTATTAATTTGAAAGTATGTGTATTTGAATGACTTGCCGAACAAATTGACTTGGTTACATAAGCAGCCGTGCAAACTATTGATGAAATAATTCCGCTTCCATACGACCTCGAACACGCAGAGTTGGAGATTACGTTGAGGTTTACAAACATCAATGTCTGGCTTGCAGCGCCAACTGAAATTTTTTTAAATGTAATTCAAACGAAAATCAATACAAAATCTCGCACGATTTGACGTTTTCCCAAATCCACTCGCTGTAGCCAGAATTCCCGAAAATGTTTTGTTTGCGTCTGAAGTTTTAGGCAGTCTAATTGGCTTGATAAAATCATCTGTTGAAATTTATTTGTAGCAATAAGTCGATAAAAAGCAAATGTAAATACTAAAGGTGTAGTTGTTAGGCATTTTGATGAGCGCAATATCATTCCAAATGCGAGCTGGGTCATAGTTTTCGTGAATAATTTTTTCTGTTGACGTCATTACAATTTCTCCTGTCTCAACTGTATTGCGGGTAACTCCACCAGCAGTGACAACGAACGTTACTCTCCTGCCAGACAAGAAGATTCAATTAGAATTTCTTCTTCAATAATATATATGAAGTGTGTGTAGATAAAATTATCCCAGCAAACAAAATCAATCAAATTATTCTATTTTAAAACATGAGGTGTCGGGGTTGAACTATTCCGTTCTAATAATGAGTTTGATTTATGCTGTTCTTAAAATAGCAATAATATACTATCGCAAACCAGACTCAGTGAAATTAAAAGACTTAACTAAATATGCTCTCTCGCTAATAGCAGATACACAATCTTTTGAAAATTTAATTTTGTTAGAATTTCTTTTCATGTTTAGTGTATATATTTACTTGTAAACGCAATGAGCAGCAGTCAAGATGAAACTTTCAGAAATAATAGATCCTCCGCAAAGCCATCTATCGTCAATAATTATGTAGACCTGCCACGGAAACTGCTTACTTGCTGCCGTGGTGCCACCGATGATCTGACTACTCAACACGGGGAATACTCTGGTACCAGCAATATCTATAAATGACAGTTTTATTGTAACATCCTCAAAATGCGATGATATATTTATTATACCAGGCTGCGGGTGAGTCCCATTGGGAGGATAGTCTACTTTCGGTGCGTTATTTGGGTCGTTGATGAATTGAGTGAGTTTTTGCGAGCTCCATTTTTCAGGCTTCTTACGTATATCCATTGTTGTTGGCGCTTTAGCACTTGATGCCTGATACAACAATTTCTTACACATGTGGAACGTTTTCTAGAAATTATGCTTACCTGGCGTAGCATAACTGCTAGCAGAACAGCGAAAAGACCATCACGAAGAGCTCTCATTTTTCCAAGAACTCAAAATGATTTCGACCAACATATTCCGCTGGTTTATATACATCGAGTTTCACCTTGTTAACTTTGATAAGACATATCGAAACGTTGGCTGCGTGTATAGGTTTTTGTTAGAAATACACACGTCATTTCCGTTGGCACTACTTGAATATGGAATAAAAATGCCACCGCTAAAAAGAAAAGCTAATATTCTCCTATGGAACGTGTTGTTATATAAGAACTGGAATACCCTTCCTCACTTTTTCCACCTTTTCAAATATTTTTTTTGCTCTTTTTATCCTTGTCCTCTCGGACCGGGAAGGGCGCGCACTGTACTAGCACGAATGCTGAAACCCGGGTCCCAATAACACTGCGAACGGATACGGGCGCACCAGGCCGCGCAGGGACCCAGCCCACTGAAGGCCCACTTTTTGCCTCCGCACCGAGGACTGTATTGAAACGCTAGACATTTGTCCCGTGAAGCCAAATCACGCATGCTGGAAAGGTGCAAACCAGCAAGTAGCGAGTCGGCGCCGGTGCGCCTCCCAGCCCGTCGAGCAATTTGAGCAATATTCGAGTCACTAAACTAACCACTTTTTGCTATCTCTGACATTGGGTAGCCAGTATTAGATCTCCGAACTGCTCAAATACCTCCCATTGCTTTGACACTCCTGAGAGTGCCTTAACAATGCGATCCAACGGGCTGGTTATTGAAATGCTTAAGTTGAAAATTTATAAGAAACAGACGTAAAAATTTACAGATTTTAGATTCCTCCCTCATTTTTATTTTGGCCAAGGCAACCTGTACGTTTTAATTGTTTCAAATGACGGTAGCTTAGTTTCCATACATGAAGTTTAAGGGCTTGGAACAGCTAATGTGTCAGCGCGAGGACGAAAAAATATTTTTTTAAATTTAATTGCTTTTAACAACCCATTCTAATTGGTAACAAATCGTATGGAAAATAGATCGTTTTGTTGATATAGATTTTCTGCTCAACCATTATAATTGGATTGTTGAACTTTTTAAATCCAGGAAATTCAGATGAATTTATCAGGAATGTATCTAATAATTACTAATCAGGGGGTTAGTAAAACATAAGTTATTTCATATATAAGATATTAATGATGTATTGATTTTATTTGCTTTGCTTGAAACATATTATTTCGGTAGCTTACTGGGCATCGAAAAATTAACCGTTTGATTTTTATTCAAATTGAATTAATTCCAGCAAAATTTATGGGCGAATAGCGATCCCGGTGTTGCTGGAAATCCAACCTAGAAAGCTAGTGACTCTGGTGTAGACTGCAGGGTAACGCAGACAGCTCCTCCTTGAAATGAACGAGGCGATGCCGATAATCGTCTTCTGGCTGTCAGCCTCTCTGTACATCAGGCCACCTCCAAAATCTCCCTTGATTGGAAGAAAATAAAATAGATCAAAACCACTGATGAGGAACCATTTTTACCCCACAAACAGACAGTTCAGGCTGTGCACCTGTGCACATCATGGAAGAAGTAATCGCAGTAGTTCCATAAGTGGCTGCGCATTCAACCTGAGACGTAACGGTGAGGCCAACCGTTTGAAGAAGGGTCGAAGGGTAGGCATCTGTTATTTTATTGGTTAATAATAAAAGGTAATTTGGGGAAATGGTCATTGATTACAGTTGCCCTTTTTGCCGAAACCACAAATGGTCACATCAGAGTCAACGAAAGTGTTGGTAGCATCAGATTGTTTTGGAAGGCGAATAAAATTGATGTTGGCTCCTGTTTGGCCAACGAATTTTAGAGGGTGCTTTTACGGCTGAAGTTTTATATTACCTAATGAGAACGGGGATGTCAACTTGATGAGTGCGATGTTGTTGTAAAGATAGAAGTCGTCGTAGGTTGGGTGGAGGATTTTGTTGGTAGAATATTTTGTAACCCCATTGGACAGTGCCGTTCGGTCTACGACCCCAGCGGTGACAGCATAATTACTAGTTCTGCAATTGAAAAAACGACCGCTTACTGATATGTCATTATATTATAAATTATAAATAATTCACTTGTAAACGCAATGTCCTGCAGTTAGTACATGTTGATTTGAGATGAGAGAGCCTCCGCAGATAAAAGAGTCATCGATGGTGATCAACGTGTGCCAAGGATTTTCGCCGAGCGTGGCATTAATGCCTCCAGCAATTCGACCATCAACACCTTTTGAGACTGATCTACCTGCGCTCGCTGTTTCAAAATATCGCACTAAGTTCAACTCAAAATATTAATAGTTGAGCAAAATTACAAGGCTGTGGAACACGTCCTCCTGGAAGAAAATCGATTGATGGTTTGTCCATGCCATCAGTGATATACTTCGCCAGATCTACTTGGTTGACATTTTTTACCTCTTTGCGCCGTATTGAAAAACGAATTCTTTTCCCTCCATACTCTCGAGTCTGCGTTGATGAGTTAAGTGCATAACTATACTCTAACAGAATTTTTTGAAAATTTACCCGCACAACAGCAGATAGGCTGATGAGCAGCAGCAGCAGCGTAGCGTGTGCAACTCCTTGCATGTTCGAGAGGAAATGGTTCGTTTGGCATATATTGGCCCCTCTTTTAGTGTGAACACCACGTCATTTTATTTCGAGATAATGATCGTTTGTCGACTAAAAAAGACAATTCTGCTGTGCTCTTAAAAAATGAATTTTGTCAAGAGACACGTTGAACAAATTTTAAAAATCAAAATGGAAATAACTTGTTGCAAAAAGAATAAATGGCGTACACCAAATATATTTTGACTTTTCTTTCATATATAGCATTCGAGTTTCTTGTAATTTATGAACGAAGTATTTATTAGACACAAAATGTGCACAAAATTCTTTTGATTTTGTATAAAAATTTCTTATAATATATATGCTTATAGATTATAATAATGTCAATTTATTTGTCATAATTATGAATGGCATATTATTTTGTGTTGTAATCATTATTGCTATACAAATTAAAAAGATTAAGAAATAGGTTTCTGTGATGATCTTTATTTTTGAAATCCACAATATATGCAAAGTTTACGGGATCGCAATGCCAGTTTTGGAAGAAATCCATCCCAAAAAGCTGGTGACCCTGGTAAATCCAGCAGGGTAGCTGGTGCACGTTCGCGGAGAGTTGAAGCTGGAAATGCCGATTTGCACGCTAATCCCCGCTTTTGTAGTGTAGGTGAGTGGACCACCGTAATCGCCCTTTTCCCGAGGAAGTGTTTTGTGAAATTTTTTTCAATTAATACGCAACACATACCGCGCAAATGGACTTGGTGGTAAGAGCCTGTGTGCAGATCATAAATTGTTTGATAAAGTTGGTGCCGTACATTGAGGCACACTGCGCATTGTTAATTGTGACAAGGCTAACTTGTTGCAAGAAGTTAGTCAGTAGACCATCTGGAAATTCGAAAAAAATATGGTATTTTTCATACTTTGATCTTAAGACTTTTTGTACCATTTGCCGTTTGGCCAAATCCAGAAGCTTTCACAGTGATGCTATCAAAAGCTTTTGTAGCATCGGCTTGTGCAGGCAGTTTAACTACATTGATAAAATTACCTGGTAATAATAGCCAATTGTAGAAATTTTATTTTGCATCGCACAATTAGGAGCTTACCCAAGGTAAACGCAGTTGGCACCTGAACAAGACCGATATCGTTCCACATGGTGAATTCATCAAAGTCAGGATGCAAAAATGTCGTCGTGGAGGTCTGTGTGGCTTCATTTGTTTCTGACACTAGGCGGTTGACTCCCCCTGCAGTCACTTCAAAAGATGATCCGCTATTTTGATGCAGTTTCTTTGTAATACAAAAGAGTTTTATTTTTGAAAACTTACTTCTTAAGGCAGTTGGCTGAAGTAAGCACAAAGGTTGTAGAAATGAGAGATCCACCACACACCACAGCATTGTCGGTTTTCAAAAAGACAAACCAAGGTACGATGGTTTGGTTATTAAGTAGAGCGCCTCCGATAATTCGGGTGAGAATCGTCGCCGGCCTCTGACTCGACACGCCGGCAGATGCTGTCAAAGTCAAAAGTTTAGCGCTGAAATTAATGCAAAAGGCTTTAACATACCTGGCTGTGGCTCAGTTCCGTTTGGTGGGAAATCGATATGTGGCTTGTTTTCCGGGTCTTTGTAGTAAGCTGCGTACTGAGCTTGGAGTCGGTCTTTGTTTGTTGCTGTAGGACCGTGTTGCTTCTGATGTTCATGATTAGCGCATTAAATTATCAATGGAAAGTCAATCACCTGATCAGAGGAGGCAATCAGAATTGCGCATGCAATGAGGAAAAGAACAGCCCTCATTTTAAACTGTCAATTCTTCCCAGTGACTTTCTGTAGTAGGTGTGCGGACGCCTGCAAACACGAAGCCCTCAAACAATATTTTACTTGGAGAGAGGGAGACCAACGCAAAGAAATTATCATTTTATCAAAACAATTATGGAGGCTACTGATAAAACGTTAAAATTCGAAAAGAAAAAATTATACGCTAACAATATACATTTAAACACCAAAATTTTGCTCAAAATATAACCTGAAGTTTTACATAATTTTTTTAAAATTGTAAAATTTTTACAACTATTTTATAAGCACAAAACACAATATATTTTAATTTAGTTTGAATATGGTCAATGTTGCTCTTGCGTATATTTCTAAATTTGTTTTAAATGTTAATTTGTACAATTTTTGATTAAATTTAATTTATGTAACATGTGCTCATAATTTTTTGTGCTGCCGTACAAATGCCATCCTGCTCCTACAAAGTGAAGGAAAAATACACTAAAAAAATACCACACCTCTGACTTTTCTAGAACGGAAGCATATCGCGATTGTAGATAATTATTTTTTTTCTTTTAAAAAGCCATTTTTTCGTTGACATTTGACGTTGATAGGAACGTCAACGCAGTAAAAAAAAGTATGCCAAACGAACGCCACGATGAGTTCTAAAAACTGGCATATACATGTGTCTGTTTCTGACGCTTTAAAATTGAGCAAAACATTCAGAGTAAGGCCTGTTCTAGCGATTTCTCCAGCAGACGCGAGCGATCAGACGGCTCTGGCTTACTCACAGGGGTCGATTATGCAACCTTCTCATCATCCTTGCCACGCTGGCAGTCAACATCTGAAGCACTTGTTGAATGTAGCGAGCGTTCCGAGAAGCGACAAACTGGTTTTGTCGTTTGGGTGGTCAACATCGTTGATAATTCAGTTCTCAATTACAAATGTATGCAATAGATTCGTGTGCGTGTGGCTGTGTTCAGAAATGTTAGCTGGCCAAACAGGTCCTCTAAGTCTGTAAAATCTTTTGACGCGCATTTTTTGTAGATAAATGCTTTGTTGAATTAAATTTGTGTGTTTTGGAAAATAAAACTTGATTGATTTTCCTGAAAATAAAAGTTCAGTTTGAATTTCACCTTTTTCATTCCCATGATCACTATTTTTATAATACATTTTTTGCACCAAAAGAATACTACAATGGGATAACAGACAGGAGGAAAATTTAATGTTTGAATGTTCTCTCTACAGTTAAATTTTTTGAGGCTCTATACAAAATAATTTTATTTTTGCATTTTTTGACAACATCAAAATCGAACTGGAATATGTAGTAAATATTTTGTATTTTGCAAATTTTTGTCTCCGTCCTAGCAAATAAACTCCCTTCAAATTTTTGGTTGACTATGAAAAGGATTTTTTAAAAAAAATATGATGCAACGTTTCACTATGAGCCTAATTATGATTGTAGATGTAAGTTCTGTGGCGAGACTTGTGAAAAATATCATATCCAAAAGTGTACAGCAAGAAAACTTACTTTGAGAGAAGCAGCGAAAATGTGTAAAAATTGATTAACCTTTAGATGTAGAGTGTTGCACGCATATTTTGCGTTTAATAAACCATTAATAATAATAAAAAAAATATGATGATTTTTTGCTCTTTATCCCTGTCCGAGGACCGGGAAGGGCGCGCAATGTGCTCACCTGGGTCCCAATAACACCGCGAACGGATAACATGGGCGCACCACGCCGCACAGGGACCCAGCCCACTGAAGGGCCACTTGCCTTCGCACAGAGGACTTTTTGAAACGCTATAGACATTCATCCCGTGATGACAAATCACGCATGCTGGAAAGGTGCAAACGACCAAGTAGTGAGTCGGCCTAGAGCCATTTACGTAGTCGGCAGGGAGGCTTTCCAGGCTGTCACCCATCCATCTACTGGATGCCTAAAACGAATTTTATGGCCCATATGAATTGAAAAAATGCATGAGTCTTCAAGATAAAAGGCCAGCTATTTTATTTTTTGCATCCTGTGTCTCTTTAGAAAATTTTAAAAGTGTTATTCTTTTGGCCTGAAGAAAAACAAACAGTCCCGATTTCACGAAAGCGTTTGAATGCACCTGTCGTCCATTCACATTCACGCACAAAAATCCAAGCAATAAATCAGATTTGAAAGGCTGTGCGAGCGTTGATTGATCGCGAGCGAATCGAGGCTGCAGGTGGCGGCACAATAACAATTGGGTGCCGCCTAGTTCTCCGCGCGCGCGTTCAATGGGAAAATAAATCCGCCGACTGACTGACTTTCATGACACTCGCGCGCACCAGAATAAACAAACTGCTGATTTCGCAGGGCGCGCGCTGCTATCTCTCCGCGAGCGCACGTTTTACACGGCTCGTTAAACCGAACATGCTGGACCATCAATCTGCGTTGCCGACGAGCTGCTGCCGCCGCCGCGCCGCTGAGAAAGAGGAGCAGCCACTGCTGCGCTGTGTGTGTAGAGCTGCATGCGACGGATATTAATCAACCCGATTTTTGTTTCGCTGTTGCGCGGCTCATGTGCCACTTTGCAGCTCTGCAAACTGTTTTTGCCCGATTTCGGTTCTTTGGCCGCTCAATCGGAGATTGCTCTCTGACGTTTTGCTCTGAGTGATTGCTTCGATCGAGCAGCCGGATCAGAATAGTTTCCAATAGACAGGCTTCTGAGATTTCAACTTCATGATATTTCCTTGAATTTATAACTGACAGCAACGAGAACGAAATGTTCCTTTTTTGCAGGCAGCTTGTATTGACGAATCCAACTAAAACCAGCAGCAAGTTAAATAAAATATCAAGCAACTAGATTTCAAGTACAAACGCTAAAAATGGAGCTGTTGAGCAAAAAAAAATTTTTTTAATTTAAATACCAGTCGGCCACCCAACTAATTCGTCCCGGCTTCAGCCACAGAGTCTGATCTCTGTTAACCAAGAAGCAAGACAGAGAGCAAGCAGTACATTTCTATAGTTACTTGGAGAATTCTGCTTATGAGGCTAAGCAGGGGATTTGATACGTTATAGTAGTAAATTTCTTTAAAAATCATGATATTCTTGAATTTCAGAACTATTTTAAATTAAAGCTCACTATTGAGCGGAAATTTTTACTAAATTTTAATAAAATTTAAATTTTTTTACCAATGCGTCGGATAAAAATTCAACGAATCTTTTCGATTCTTCTGACGGTTTGCATCGCTAATCACATGCAAAGATGATTTCTTTCGGTAACCACACATCCAGTAAACAATAAATATAATATTGTCGTATGATAAAAGACTTGTTTGTCATCTATTTCTTATTTATTATTTGTTTCATCATTTTGGGTTTTCGTTCTAAAAAACGCACTGGAAATAATTGCTGAAGATTGTACCACGAACCCAAAATAATCATTTTGCACGGACCTGATTTAAGATGGTTACAGACTGTTGTGAGCTTTGGTTTTTATAAGCTTTTGTATTATTTAAGTAGGTTTTGAATCATAGCACAAAATTGCTAAATGAAAATTAAAACTGTTTCAAGTGGACAAGTCAATTAAAAATTTCTGAAAATTATTTTTCCCTCCATCTTTAATATTATTTGTAAATTGGACAAGAGCTTCCCAGCAGGTTGCCGTTTAAATTTGTGATATGTTAATGACTATTACTTGGTTTTCTTTAAGAAATATTTCACGCTTGAAAAGGAGAGTGCCAAAAATTAAAAAACTGTCATTTCCTGACTATTTGAAATGTATTTTCAGAATTAAAATATACATTCAAGTTAATTCTAGCTTCTGAATTCAAGAAAAGCCATAAAAGAAAAACTTACGGAAAAAGCATTTAAGTGTAATTTGAGTCTTCATGAAAATGTATAATTACGGTTAAAGTGGAGTATCTATTAGTGTCCTCTTTTAAAATCCACCGTTTAAAAGCTGCTTGTTTATTGTATTTGCACACGGCGGCAGCAGCCCGCGTAGGCCTTGAAAGGAAGATGGAGCGGTGTGGGGCGCGCAAGAAACACACACACACACACGACTTGATTTATTCGAGCTTTGGCTGCTGCGCCCTGGCTGCCTCTGCGTGCCTGCTCGGTGGCGCACAATGATAATTAAAGCCGCATTCCTGAGGCGCACATTTGAATGAGCGGCGAGACGTGACCTGAGAAGCGGCTCCCACGCACCTTATATACATGCACGCCGCCGTAGCACTTGTGCCGCTGAAAATAACAATAATAAATAAAGTGCCAAGCAGCCAGTCAGCCAGACGACGGCCTTTGTCTTTTTCCCTTCGCTTTTTTATCAATCGCCGCGCGAGAGATTTGTCATTCATGCATCATGCCAGGCTGCATTATGCATGCTCCGCGTTTGCACATTCGGCGAGAAGAAATGCTGCCCATGCACTTTTCCTGCTGGCTTACTCCATTCACGGCTGTGTGTTTCACGTACCGCAAGCAAAAGTCGTTGATATGCACGGCACTCTTATTAGCCGGCTTGAATTCATTAATTTGCAGGGTGTCCCTCGTCAATGGCAGGCCACTTCACTCGCAAATCAGGGAGTGGTTTGCGCTGCAGTTCCTCAATAAAAAAAATAAATCTTAAAATTGTTGATTTTATTCATCTTAATTTATTTAATTCATTTGCGAAAACAAAGATAAAGGCAATTGCGAGTAAAATCAACTAGTGATTTTTTTCAGTAACATTTCATTCAAATTTGAAACTGTTCGATGAAATAACAAAACCATACAAGTAGAAACGATCAAACAGCCAATACATGTAAAGCACCTTGCATTTAAGAGTAAATTGCAAATAATATTATTTACTATTGGCCGAGCGTGTGTCATTGAATTAATTTCAACTGTTGTTAAACTCGTGATTTTTTTATTTTAAATTTTAGAAAAAACTTCAGACAGTCGATCAGTTGCAAATATAAATTATTAAGAATGGCTGGGAAATAAAGATTCTTAAAACAAAGTCAGCAACCAAGACGCGTCCAACTTCTCTTCCTTGCTGCGTTTAACGGGGGAGAATTCTCCCTTATGCTACACCACGACGGGTCGGCTGGCTTGCCCTCTATTCTGTGCTCAGTTGCTGGGTGTGGAGCTATTCTCACACAACCGGCGCTAGAGCGGAGTATTTGGGTGGCTGCTCGGCCTTTTGCTGTTTTTCAATCCTATACTTTGGTTTCATTTTTTGATACAATTTCGTTGCTGTTCTCACTGCCTGGTTCTTATTCTTATTTTTTTAATTGTTTGAGCTAGATAGAAACGTTCTTCATTAAACTTTTCAAACATAAATTTTTCTTTTACTCTAGCTCCTGAATTTTGAAATGGAACTTGTACAGGCAAGTATTTATTGTCACTTCCTCAACTGGTAGCAAAAATCTTTAAAGTAATTAAAAAATATGAATACAGGAGATCACTTCATCTTATTTGTTCATCTTCAAAACTGACTTTTTGCGGCCCTTTAACTCTCCCTAAATCGTTTTAAAATTTTGTTCTCCTTTTCTCAGAATAAGGAACCGTAAAAAAGTGACTTTAAACCTCTTTTCAGAAACAAAATGATGATTTTTAAGATTTTTTAATCACATTAGCATAAACTTAATCAAATGGTTCTCATTGCAATCAATTTAAATTAAAAATGAAATATTTTTTAAATCACCACCATGTGCCACGTGACTTATTGTCTGAAACTCAATGCTAATGAGAGCCCCGAAGGCGTGGACATTCGTTCTTTGATTGCCGCACTCTCAGCCAGCCAGTGATTGCCTGCATGAAAAATGCAAATTATGGCTGGAGTGTCTGCTCCGTGTGTGCAGTGCAGCATGCGAGCGGATCGAGCCTCGGCTGCGCCCGCTGTGAGCGAGAACACGAGCAGAATCGTAAAGTGCAGACAGACGCGAGCAATATCTGCTGAGCGCATGCATACACATATATTTGAGGGGAAAACAAAATGCACTCTTCTTGCGAGTGTTGTGCATGGCTGCATGCATAAGTAGATTAACAATACGACATCTCAATCCGCTCTCTCATGCATCTTTTATCACCGCGTTTCCTGCTGCGCTCAACAGATCATTCAATCAAGTCATCGCAGCAGGGGTGTCAATGTTTTCTCAATGGCATGTCATCACTTTGTTTCAGTGCAACCTCTCTTGTACAATTATTTCGCGAAAGAATATAATTGCAAAATTTTAACTGTCCTGGTTATTTTTTTATTTTAAGGAAATTAAAGTTGCAAAAGCAAAGTGATGATTTATGTGAAGTCAGAACTGGTTCGAATTCTGTTTCTTGTGCAGGACGCTAAACTACCTCAAAATTTGGGTTTTCTGTAAATTTGGTGCAGGGAATGCCAATAAAAATACTCTGTGGAAGTTGAAAAATGCCTGCACAGGTAATTTTTGCAATTAAATTAATTGAAATTATGACCAAACTGCAAATCAAAGCCAGTAATTCCTAGTTAAACTTTCAACTATTATTATATAATTTCAAGTTGAAGTTAAAAGCCCTTGGAGAATATAGCGAGATATATTTTTCTTCTCCTTTATATCATGATTGACAAAAGGGTCTAAGACATTAATATGAAAATAAGTGTTTTAACACAACGAGTAGTGGGATGTTCCTTAATAAAAAAGCACCTAAAGAAAATGTCCCAGAGTGACTTACTAGCAAATTATCCAAGAGAGACAAGAATGCATGTCTGAATCTGAATCGCGAGGTTCGCGAGGCAAGCGATGCCCGCACACGAGCTGCCGTGGGGAATTGGAAATGAGCGCGTGACTGACACCCATCACTTTTGGTTTTTTCTTTTTTATTCTTAGCTGATTCCATCGAGACACACACAAAGCTGGGTCCACCTTGCCTGTGAGGCAACCTATGGAAGAATGAAAAGGGCCGGAGACGTGCGCGTTTCGTGCTCGCCGTTTTTCATCACGACGCCGCCGCCACCGCCGCGTTGAGAGTACAAATAACAATCCATTCAGATAATAAAGTTGCGAAAGATCTCTCGCACGCCGTGTGTGGCGGATTATGCTAATTTATATGGTGCTGCTGCTGCCTCGTCTCTCGCGTACATGGAAAATATTATTGTGTTTAATCTCCTGCTCGCCGAGAGTCCTGCGTGGCTCTCGCACAGGATTTCCTGTTGTAAAAACAGACAACATTCGTAATGTATTGCTCCGGGAGAGCAGGCTGCGCGAAAAACGATACTCGATTATTTGTATTTGAATATGCAATTGGCTCTAGCTCCAAGCAATAAGAAATATTTTGGTACGTCCAAAGCATCAATTTCCAATGTTATAGCAAAGTTTTCCCCCTTGAAAAGAGGATATTTTAAACCATCACGTCAGCCAAGATTGAAAAAAGGACATATATGTACGAGAAGAAGGAAGTTCTAAGCATGCATGGAGGGAGAAAATAAATAGAAATTGCATCAACAACAACTACAAGCTATATAGCTAAAAGCTGTGCAGTCGACTCCGATGTCTTGCACATTTCAATCTTGACCATCATTTGATGCATATTCAAATTTTTTTCATATTTAAAAAAAGTTATTGTGAAATATTTGGTTACAAAGTATATGTTATCATTGATTGAATTACAAGAAAAATTTTACGAAACCAAAGGAGAATAGACAATTTTTCAACAATTAACACAGAAGAAGCATGACCCTAATTTAAAATTTGAAGGTTATGCAACGATTTTATTTTTGGGTCCTTACTTTTGCTGAAAAAATCCGCGAAGATAAAAAATATTAAAATTGATCGAATTCCGTATTGCATTACAATTTCGGTCAATTCCAGGCTGGCTCGGAAATTACCCACCAGCTCTTCCACTCGCTTGAGTGACTCAGAAAATAAATGCTTTCAAAGGGCAGAGCTCGCCGCTGTGCTATGCACCCTAGCGGTCGTCCCCTTTGACTAATTCTGTTTTAAAACACTTTTGCAACAAATTTCACGAAATTTTCTTTAGGAAATGGTTACTTTCCTTTTTCCTTTCAACTACAATCTAGAACAATCTAGAACTCACCTAGATATATAAATTTCTGTTTGAAATAAGTCACAATTTTATTGCCTGTCAAGTCTTTGATCCAATTGATTCCCTCGGGAGTTTCAGTTTAAAAAATCTTAGTAAAATTTCTTGTAAACAGAACTCTGGAACTTTTCAGTTAAAACTGTTCAAAGATCGAAACGGTTGCAATGTGCACCTGCACCTGACTGGAGGGCCCGCACCACGCAATCACACGTGTCCGCCGTCATGTAGGACGCGGCAGCGAATTTGCGTGCGTGCGTGTGTGCGGACGCGGACGACTGTTTTGAGAGGAAACGAGCCACAGGAGGAGTCGACCGGGGATCAAACGCGCGCGGCAAAGAAAAAATAGCGCGGGGCGGCGGTCACCAGGGAAAGTTCCCATAACACAAAACAATGCAGCGCGGCTTGATGAGGCGCACTTCTCATGGGAGCCGCCGCGCCGCATAGCAAGTCAACCGCTCAGCCACCTGTTGCTGGTCGCCCTGGTGTGGTGGCGTGGCGTGGCGCGGCCTGGCCTGCCGGTCGTTCGACGGCCACCCGTCTGACTTGCGATCCCGTCGGCCCGCCGCCGCCGCGTCACGCTCCACGACTCCTCATTCATCGTGCAGATTTACACAGATGATAGTAGTTTTTCAGGCGACTCTCTGTCCCTGTGGGAAACTGACAAGCTGGATTTCCAATGCAGAAATTTCCAGACGTTGGTTCTTTGCAATCATATGACGCCAAACCCACTTACTTCAGCACTTACTACACGTATAAAATAGAAGGCAGCAACAAAATGAATTTATGCCCTGGTTAATTATAAATCAAGTTTGAGCACAGATCAGCAAGACCATTAGCAAAAGCCTTGGTTCGACCTAGAAAAGAGTGAAAAAACATCAAGGCAAATGTTTTAACCTTTTTGTTCTTTTCAAAAAAAGTGTCTTGTCAATAATAAATAATAATTCATATTTAGAAGGTGAAAATTCCCTTAACTGTCATATACAAGAAACGGCAAAATGTTTGTTATGAAAAAAGAAATGATACAAATTTGGTTCGTTTTTTTATTGAAATCAGGAATTCAAGGTGGAAATGGAGAAATTAACAAACTCGCACGTTGTTCTTTTACTAGACAACAGCTGTTTCAGCTTAGGGCTGCTTTATTGATATTGCTTTGAATTTTTTTCATTTCATTTAAGAACAGCATGCTATACACACTTTTTAAATGAATATTCACTTGCTGGCCTGTATCAATCCACTTTAACAATTAATTGCTCGTTTCAATTTTAAGAAGTTCCAATAGAATTTCACACACTGCACGCAGGCTCGTCAGTGAAACTGTCGGAATGGGTATTCCACTCGGCATCGGATGAATAACCTGAGCTCGCGAGACCCCTAATTCCGAGGACCAATAAAGGGCACGACGAGGGTATAATTGGAGTGGAACTGCCATATCTCGATAAGAATCGCCGCGGCATGAGAGGTGAGCGAGAGGAGATCCATCCCAATTATTCTGCTGCGCGAGCCGCTCAATCAGTTTGAGGTTAGAGTGAATGGATGGGGTCTCGCCGCGGCCGCGGCCGCGCCGGTTTCATTTTATTTACACACATTTCTCGGCTGCAGGTGTGGAGATTTGGCTGATCATCATCATCATTTTATGGTGCCTCGCGCGCGGCAAACGCGGCGGAAATTCACATGAGCAGAGAGGCACGCGCGTTTCCCCGCCGACGATCGCGGCCTTAATTAGACGCCGAGAGGCTGTGCCCCGATGCATGCAGGGGCGCGCCTCTCAAATAATTGATTAGTGAGCGAAACCCCCCAATTAGACTACCAAATGTGATAAATGAAACATAGAGAAATATTAAATTTACTTAAGTCTTCAGAGCATGATTTTCGTTTCTAAATAAATTAACTAAATCGAGATTTGCATTATTTTTTTGTAGATTTTTTTATCAGTTCATCTCTTTTAAAATTGGCGACCCTCTAATAGCGAACAACTCGCGAAAACTTTGTGTCCCGACATCATCGCGAACAAATAACATAATCGTACAGCCTTCAGTCCAATTCAAGAAATAGACCAGCTCGGGTACATGCCTTCGCATGGGGTCTTTTTATTGACACGCTATACGCCATGCAAAATGTAATTCTTTAAATAAACTCAGATTTTATATCGATGCACAAAAATGTGATTTTAAAATTAAGCAAAAACTTCAAGCTGTCGATCAGTTGTAAATTTAAATTATTTGTAATGACTGCGAAACAAAGATTCTTAAATCAAAGTCAACAACGAAGACGCATCCAACTCTCTTTCTGGCGGGACTAAACGGGAGAGAACTCGCACGTAAGTGATACAGAATGTCGGTTGGCCGGCTAGCTTTCTGCTCTAACCTAATAGTGTTGGAGATCCACCTCTTACAACTGGTGCTGGCGCGGGGCAGTTGGGTGGGCTGATTTACCTTTTGCTGTTTTTCTATACGATTCAGTTTCGTTTTTTTATATTAATAAAATTTGATTTTGCTCACGACCAAATACAAATTTTCTCTAATATTCAACGAGTTTTAGTGTTGCACTACTTCTAATTTTGGAATGAAAATGAATTCCGCATTTCCTAGCAATATTTTTAACTCAGGGTTGCATGCCAGCATACGAGAGCAACTCTCCAGAACAAAAACAAGATATTAATACATTTAAACCGTGAGGGTGTGGAGTAAAAAATCCGGTGTCCTTATAAGTGGCCGCGCGTTGGAAGCATATTCATGGTGTACCAATTGCATTTAGGTGTGATTTGCAAATAGTTTTTAATCTTTAAAACAGAAGATTATCACTAGTTTAGATTAATTTTTAAATTAATTCACATTATTGTTAGACGTGTAATTTTTTTATTAAAAAATAGAAAAAACTTCAGGCTGTCGATCAGTTGCAAATTTAAATTATTTTCAATGGCTAGGAAATAAAGATTCTTAAAACAAAGTCAACAACCAAGACGCGTCCAACTCTCTTCCTTGCTGCGTTTAATGGGGGAGAATTCTCCCTTAAGCAACATCATTACGAGTTGGCTGGCTTGCCCTCTATTCTGTACTCAGTTGCTGGGCGTGGAGCTATTCTCACACAACCGGCGCTAGAGCGGAGTATTTGGGTGGCTGCTCGGCCTTTTGCTTTTTTTCAGTCCGATTTTTTGGTTTCGTTCGTTGATAGCAGTTGATTTTGTTCATGACAAAATATTTTTTTCAACTGCGTTTTTATTTTTTATATTGTTATCGTTTGAACTAGATATCAAAGCTCTTAATTGGACTTTTCAAACGTGTATTTTTTGTTTTGCCCTACTTCTAATTTTGGAATGAAAATACATTAGCATATTGATTTTAATTCTGCAGTTCCTAGCAATGTGTTTAAGTCAGGGTTGCATGTCGGCCCCAATAAATTATGTTTAATTAAAAATCGATCATATAATTCACTGATTTTTTTGTTTTTTGTTTTGGTCGGTCCGGGTCAATTCCGGGTCGGTGTAGAAAATGGATTTAGGGAGAAAACTTTTTTCGCTGTGTTTTTGGAGAAAAATTAAGGTGAAATGTGTCTGAATTAATCCGTGAAATTTTCGACCAACTCTAAACAAAATTTTAATTATTCTAAGAAATCATCAAGTCCATTCTCACTAAGCTTTACTTTCTGGCACGCCTCAAATGCAGTTAATTAAAACACACTGACTCATTGCGAGAAGCGCGGGCATGCAGAATTGATAAAAACGAGCACACGCTCAGGCCGCTGGGGTCATGTCACGGGGCTGAGAAGGGCGTGCCCGTCGTGACTGCTGCCCGTGACCTTTGCGTTGGGCCTGGCGGGCTGCCTCTCAGCCAGCCAGCCTGAGGCCTTTTGATGGTCCGAACACGAGCAGATAAAATCACACAGCCTCTATACCTCTCTCCGGGCCTAATTGCCGGCGGGATGGAACAACTTTCACGAGTGCCAGGGGTCAGCTGGGGTCGCGTATTCCCCAAAATCACGCTTTACATTTTTCTCACAGCGGATGAAATTTTAATTTCCACCGGTGTGTGGATTTTTTCACCGTGCGTGCTTTACACACATAATGGCCATGGCATGTAAATTTTCTCATGCAGCGTTTATCGCGCATATTCCAGCGCAGTAGTTGTGGAACTCATTTCGTGGCAAATCTGCGTGGGCATCCAAGCCTCTTCTTTCTCACGTTCATTAAGGATCATGGAGTTTTTTCAACAGTTAAGAATAGCAACCCTTTAAAAATTTAATTTCTGTGCGGTTAAACACGTAAATTTACGTTTTTGCATTTTTTTAATGAATTGTTTGTTTTAAGTGCGTTAAGGTATAGTTGTTTTAAATCATATTTGTGTAGAATGAAACTTAATTGAAAAAATAATCACAAATTGACAGTTTGTTTTAATTTAATTGCTTTGGTTAAGCGTCAAATTACTTAAAAATTTCCAAGATCAGGTTTTAACGTTCTGAAACAGCATATAGCTCTCTTGGTTTTTTTTATCGTGTTATAGTTAAGGAGACCATTTTACTGTTTATTAAAATTCGTCAAGTAAATACTTCATTTAGTCGGATTAAAAACAACCCCGCGTTTCAACCCCAAGGTTGAAATTAAAATGTAATGTTTTCCCTAGGATGCACATTTAGACGTTAATTTGTTAAACAAAAGCCGTTAATCTTTGACCTGGCATGCCACGCTTCATTCTGCACACAATCGGCCTGCCAAGCAGAACAAAGTCGTGGCAAAATCAAGACAATGAATATATAATTATGATCTCATCCGTGTACGCTGCTCTCAAGTAGAGAGAGAGAGAGAGAGAGAGAGAGAGAGATGAATTGATTTAGCAATACAAAGTTGTAACAATTTCTCCTCTATCGCACTTGAGTGCAGTCCAGTGTCGGTGCTCGTTATTAACAAGACGAGTGGTGGATGATGATGAATCACGAGAGATGAAAAACATTATTAACTCACTGTACCTGATCATTTCCCGGCGTGCAATCCTTGAATCAGGGCCAAAGGTCGTCCGTAGCATTGCAAATTGCACAATTTTTATTTTTATCTTCCATGGTGAATATAATAAACAACGACCATGTAAAATTATGTGGTAAATTTCATATAAGCTTTAAACTTAGCTATTTCAATTGTTATCTATGAGAAAGAGTAAGATAAAATTTGAAGAAATTTTCCTGGTTTCATTTAATATGCATGTTATTGACGCCAATTTTTTAAATTTTTGCTTTAAAGAACTTTTTTTTCGTATCATTTTTTACTTTACACTAAAAAGAAAGTTTTTAGTATCGATAAATCGACCGAAAGTTACAAAATATGTTTATTGCTTCCAGTGGAATATTAGTGCCTCCACAATTTTCCTCGTTTATCTGGATAAAGCGTGCCGGATTTAGTCGGATGAGTTCACGCTTTTCATTATTAGCGGCCATAACTCAGAGGCGGATGCGCGCGAGCCTCACATTTAAAAACAAATTAAATTTCCTGGCGTGATTTATATTCCATGATTGCGAACACAAACTATTCTTTTTACATAAAAACGCCGATTATTGAACTTCAGCCGTTTGTTTATCCATTGGAGCGTGTGCATGTGTGTTTCTACCCGCGCTGCCCCGTGCACAACTGCCGAGATAATAAATTATTTTCGCCACGGCGCGCACAAACAATGTTATTAACCAGCCATTGGGCAACGAGAAAAAGGAGAAAAGAGATAATTACCAGGCAATAATTCAATCCTGAGTCTCAACGGAATGTCTTCATTTCTGCTCCTTTAATTTTAAACCCAATCTAGATCAAATATTTGAACTATAATTCGATAATTGCTGCTGGGGCTCCAAACAGCAAGGTTATTAAGACAGCGCGTGATTGAGTAGTTTCCAGTTTAATTTTCTTGCTCGTTGAGAATTTCTTCAATGAAGAAAAAGCAACTCCTGAATCTATCAGCATTAAGCAATATTGATTAAATTTTGTTTGGAAAACTTTAATTTAGATTCATTTTTTAACACCATGGGTGCGCATTGAATTAAGCACCTAAATAAAGTGAATCGTAAAATTATTTGAATTGGCATTTTTTTAACAATGAGCACTAATTAAAAGAAGACCTTGCTGCGATTCAAAATTTTATAATTTTCTCCACAATTTACAGCTTTTGACCACATTTTCTTGGCATTTCCAGGAAATTCTCTGTTGTTTATAATTTCAAGTAGAGAGAACGTCCTCTCCAATTGATAAATTCCGGCTTCAAATGAATCCTTATAAGAATTAGTTTGTGCTTTGACAACAGGGATTATCTGAGGTTTGGAGCATCGTTCTTCTTTAATTACAAATAATAAAATAAAACTCATTAATAATATCAAGATTTATTTAGCTTCTATATGTCACTGTCTTTAAATTGGAAAAAAATGTCAAATCATTAAATTCAGATATAAGGGCGTTGGAAGATATAGCAAAATCGAGAAACAATGGGAGATAACAAATTGCCTACAATTTTCCTCTTCTGTCAACTATCTTGGTGTGACATTTCAAACGTCTGGAACTTGCTTTTAAAATCATCCTGATATGGATAAGAGAGTTAAAGCTTCAATTTTTGCAACATCTAAAATTAAAAACCTTTCAAAATCGTCTATTAGCACTGCTAAAAAGCTATTTAACCTTGCAATTTCTCCTGTAGCTTCCTATGGTATAGAAGCAATTTGGTCTCATTTATCTCTGAATGATCTCAACAAGTTGGAATGTGCTAAATTTAGATTCTTTAAAAAAGCCCTTAGCGTAGACAAGAGAATGAAGTCTAGATTTGTCAATGAACTGGTTCAGACTGAATATTTTGTTAATGACCTTAAATCCAAATACTCTCTTCTCTCTACAACTGCCTATGAAAAGTTTTTAAACAATATGAATGTTAAACGACAATTTATTGACCCAAATTTTTTTGAAACCCCTGCTATGTGTAAATTGGATTGGATTAATACAAATTGTAAAGATAGGGCTATGTTAACTAGATATTCTTTTCATGGCTGTCATTTCCTCGTCTGTTCACAAAAATGTTTTCATCTCGATGTCACCACTAATTGTAAATGTATTTATTGTGATTCTTTGCTTACAAGTATGTACCATTTACTAGACTGTGTCAAAAAACCTTTAAAATTATCTCAAGCATTCCGTTATAATAAATAAAATTGTAATTGACTGTTAGTTGTACACCGATGGTGTCCAATAAAATGAATAATAATAATAAAATAAAACTGATTGCGGGCATGCATGACACCGGCTTTTAATTACATTCAAGGATAAATTTTCCAGAAAAGATTTGGAATAAACCTTCTTTAAAAATCTAAACATAAGAACAGCTTATAGATAAAAATTGCTGAGTAAGGGATGTGTTTCCGGGTAATGAAGTAATGAAATCAAATATATGATGCTAATTTTTTGTAGATTTTAAATTAAATTAGCTATGAAATGGACTACAGCTAGATTCAGATCTAGAATGAATTTGAATTTTCTATAGGGACGATAATGAACGGATTTTATGTTTGTTTGGAAAAATAGTCATTTAACTGTGCAGTATAAACCTAAGAAATGGTTCACACAGTTCAAATGGGATTTGTAAAAGGGTAGCATCAAATATTTCAAAATCAGGCAAAAGGTGAAAATATTTGCTTGACAATCTTGTAAAGAACTGTTTTATGAAGGAATTAGAACAAATTTCCAATGTAAGTTGATTTCAAGTGACTAACTGAACTGGGCACAAAGAAATTCTTGCAATTAAACAGAATACGATATTTTTTGTTGCTCAACCTTTAAACCCACTCATAAATTTCAAAATAATGCTCGGCAAAGAAAGTTTTGATTCAACACAACTAATGATGTGAAAAGTTAGTTGCGGCCATCAAAAAGCACTCAAGTCCGACTTTTCACTGAGAGAGCAGACGTTTAATTCTGAAAATAAATTTCATAAAGTTGACAGCCTGTTCGGATCGTAAAAGTTTAATTTCAAAGCACACGTGGTTAATTAGAAAGATCGAATGCGTTTTATTATCATTCAACTGCATAAAAGGTTTTTTCCCAATTTTAAAAAAAAGATTGGTGGAACAGCTGCTCGCCGGACTTTCTGTTCATAAAGCACTGGTGCGTCGATTGTAACTGCGCACGAGCAGTTAAATCCCATTAACCTCTGATAGAACATGTCGTTTTTATGCGTTTTGTACTTTACGATTTCGTACCCTTTTCTCCTCGGCTCGCGGAAGGTATATATTTACGATTTCCCATCGGCACCACCGTGTTTAATGGAGCTTTTTAGGCAGCCACCCGCTGCCGCCGCGCGTCTTATCTCGCGGCGCACAACAACTGCAGCCGCGCGATCGAGGGTCATTTTATGTAGATCATAAAGTATGCCCGCTGAAAAAGGTGTTTTCAAAACATCAAAATCATAAACTTTCCTGCCCTGTTGCCCGCCTCCCCGCTCCTTTTTGTTCCCACGTGAGAATCTTTCCGATCCAGCACGATAGATGCGTTTTTTATTGTGAAAATAAAACGCGCGCGGCGACGGCAGCCTAAAGTGACCAGGCGCGAAACATAAATTCGGCGCTAAATGCCTTCGGAAAGATGTGTGTTTGGCCTCGTGTCAATGCCAGCGTCGTGATTGAGTGCCATTTTTACGCTCGGCCAAATAGACTGTTTTACGACGCACTCTATTTTTGAGTCGCGTTCCGCTGCAATGACACAGAGCTGTCTGCCCGTCTTTCGGTGCTGAATATTTTGCTTATTGTTGTTCCACGCAGCTGCACGAGGCACGCATTTAAAATATTCTATTTATCGGAAATATTCTTCATTTTTGCTTCCATTTCAACATAGCAATAAAGGGCACATAAATATTGCCTATATTCAGCCGATTGTGTAGTTAGGATATTTACTTTTTTATTGCGTCATAATTTAACAAGAAAGCGTTCGCTGTAACATGCAAGGGGGGTTTTTAAATTTCCAATGTCGGGACCCAAGACATTTTAGCGTCAAATCTGTACAGTTAAATTTAGCAGTCGGTAAAAATAGCAATACAAAACTTAGAAACCAAGTTATATTAAAAAATAGCCTGTTATTAGTTAATTTACATTTAAATTATCTTTTTTAGGCGTGCATTTAGTTTTTATGACTAATAAAAAAGATAGCGTAGCAAAAATTAGCAAAATTATCTCCTTGTTTAGTGAATTAAGCAACGGACAAGTGAGTAAAGAAGCTTTTAACTCGTAGGAACGTCTTTCGGAAACAAGAAAATAATCAGAGAGAAGAACAAACAATTACAAAAATTGCTACCACTCTCATATGGGAAATGTGAGTGAAGAAAGAGTAGCCAGAAGCCTATAATTATCAGCTACTGAAAATTTTGAATTTAATTTTGTAACAATTCGATAAATAATAAATTTCTTTCTCTAGACCAAATTTTACACTGCGGTTATTCCAAATATGTGGTAGATTAAAAATGAGTACATAAATTTGTAGAGCAATTGAAATCTCGCACGCGCTTTTGTACTTCACAGCTCGCAGTTTCGACCCCTCAGATATCTAAAGAAAACAAATTTCATGCTATACAGTATAAGAGAACTCAAAATTAACGGTCTTTGAAAATGTGCAACTCCACCAATTTCTAAACTCAACATTTAATTCCTCCGTGTTTTTTCTGTTCCTTTAATTGTACTCATCTGTCGACAAATAAGCAATTTTCATCTCTGGATAAACTCAAGGCTTGAAATGCTAGAAGCCAATCAACGCATGGGCTGGAAAATTGCAAGCCGATCAACAAGCACTAATTATCTCCCCTTGAGTGTGATGTTCTCCACTCTTGATTTAAGTGAGTAATATTTTCCAATTTGAAACCACCGCGCGATGGAATGCAGACCAGCGTTGCTGTGCAGCCAGTTCGGCGAAGCAAATCAAATTAAATGCACATAAATAATGGCATGTGGCTAACCCTTTCAGCGATCGGCGGCACCAGGCAGCGCAGTGCAATAATTAAGTTGACGTGCGGCGCGAAGTGAGCAGCGTGCTGCTTTGATTCGCGCGGCGTGCACCTCGAGCGAGCGCAATAATGCGCCCCTGTTATTATCGTTGGCGTGCATCTGATTTCATATTACCATCCATTCTCCGCTGCTTATTTATGAATTTATTTACGAGACGCTCCCATGATGATTATTATTACACACACGAGAGGCGGTGCGCGCAGGACAAACAGTCGTAAAAGGCCGTTTGCTCTGCTCGCGGGGCACACTCGCCTCAAACGAACAATAACTTTTATGGTATTGACATGTCGCCGCCGCCGCTGTTTATGCAGATGCGTGCCGCAATGAAATTAAAGTGGAATGCCTCCGCGCTCAATGGTGCTGCATGACTCCGATCTCTGTCGCACACGGCACCATGCATGCGAGAGGCACGCAGTTCGAATGCTCCAGCGCCATACGTGTAACCTGGATGCTGCTTCCAAGTGAATGTGATAGTGAATAAAATTTAATATCTTACTTCAATCTCATTATGAAATCAGTGGAAGATCATTACGCACTTGGTATTAAATTAGAATGGATGTCGAGAAAATATTTTAATCACCGCGGGTGAAATGTTAATCACCTTTGCTTTGCAATAATTAAGATTAGCAGATTATAAAACAGAAAATTGAATTACGCAAGAGGGAATCTTCATTTAAAATGATTTTAAAAATTATCAATGCCTTTATTATCAATAATATGTGATTGTAACAAGTATAAGTGGTCTTAAACCGCCCAAATTGGCAAAAAAAATCGTGCAAATTGTGATCAGCATCATAAAACGAAGGCATTGTTCGGCTTAATTCCATTTTATGATTTATGGCTCGTAATACTCTTTCTTTTAACTACTTTTGCAGATTCTAGTAGATTTTTTATGTATAAAAAAATCAGTATTTCACCATAACTGAATACAATTATTTTAAATTTGAATTTACAACAGTTTGGAAAATCTGCAAGAGAGGTATCAGTCTAACCCAAGAAAGCAAACTGATATTCAAGATTTGAGTTGTACACATTTCGTGTTTAATAAATCAACCCTCATTAATAATTTAACCATTTTTGTAACTTTCTTGTTTCATAATTTTAATTTATATGTCAGCATGAGGTTCCTTTAAATTGATGTTAATTGTACTTTTTCAACTAGTTTCTAAAAACTGAATAATCACTAGAGCAATAAAAAATAAATTATTCGCCACAGCGGCATGAATTGTTCCCAAACATCAAGTGTTGCAGCTGCCACTCGCGAATAAAAAGTTTCAATGAGTTTAATAGCGATAGAGTCGCGAAGGCGTCACACTTGTGCGTTGAAATCACCCGCGACTGCAACAAGAAAAAGCGTGTTTCCCGTCCCATTTGTAGTGCCCCCACCTGAATCCCAGCTAACTCCGACTGAAACACATTTGCGCCTGCAAAGTCATATTAAACACTTTTGCCCACAAAAGCCTTGCCAGCAGGGTGAGGAGTCGTTTGACGCATTTTCCCGAGATTGCGAACTGCGCGGGCGCGATTTACTTCTGTTGAATCGCCAACCGCGGTTACTATCACCCTTTTTCGGCTGTCTACCGCGGGCGTCATAATCCTTTGGTGCAGCCGGACGTGGCTACCGAAAGGAAACCAGTCGAAATTCCAGCCCAATGAGAATTTCAGTGGTGCTTCCTCATCGCAGACGTGAACACTCCCATATTAATAGGAACTGACTTCTTGGTGCATTTCCGCCTTGCTGTACACCATAACAACGGAACCCTTGTTGACAAAACCACTGGTTTGACGGCCAAGGGAACCTGCCGAGTAGAAAATCAAGCTACAATTAAAGGTTGTGGAGACTTCGAATAAATGTCTCCTAGTGCTTAAGGAATTTTGATATCTGTCACTCAAGGTTCTCGAATTTAGTTTTCGGTAGTCTCGGACAGCGCGCCACGAACCGTCCTTTTTCTGGACTAAATGCAAAACAGAGGCCCTGGGTAATATTTCACAAAAGGATGATAAAGAACTGAAGCAGAATCTTGGACCATCAAGCTCTTTGAAGCTGAAGTTGTTTACTAGTGCAGTCCCTTTTGATGAGTTACCAGAAGCAGCTGGGGAATCTCTGTACGCAGACCGCAGGAGAAAACACCTTACATTCATCTAATCCACTCGAGCATTATTTGACTGCCAAGCTGAAATTCAGGAGCGAAAACGTCGTTTTCCAAGATGACTGGCCGCTGCGAGGAAATTCATTCATGCGAATGGTAATTGATGCATGGCGTTCGGTGCTGAATCATTCATCTATATTGTGCCCGGCAAAACACTGCGGATGGCTTTTTCGTGCCGCATTTGGGCACCCACGCTGGCTGAATGACGGCAGCAGGTGCTCGCTGGACGTGTGTTTTTGCCCGCAAAGTGTTTGGACACGTAGAGAAAAAAAGGTAGGCGTTCGATTCATTCGAGGGCAGCCGAACAGAAATGATAGGAAAATTGGTGTGCGCCTCCAAAAGTCGCTGGCTGCACGTAATTAGCTCCACACACCGCGGCGCATTTTCATTCATTTGAATGCACGAGCGAGTTCCGAAGTCAGCTTTTTGCTTTTGGATGCACTCAATGGGAAAGAAGCGTCGTTCAAGGCTGCGCGTGAGATCAAGGAAATTCTGTGAAATAATATCGGTGACAAAAAAGAAAATAAATATTTTAAGAGGTTAAGAAGGAAAATAGCCTTAATGACAAATTTTGTATGTTGAAATTGAAAAATAAATGAAATATGTTTTCCATCATTTATAACAAAATGAAAAAAACCCGGAAAAAACACAAGTGCAGGAAATTTTATGAAAAAGCTAAAATAAATTTATAATTTCCGCACACGTGGGAATAAATTTTTCCCCATATATCACTAGTCTCCATGCCCTATAAAACATCGGTGCACAAAACATTAGTGTTTTAGCTAATGGTAGATGAAAGAATATAACTATTTGTCGATATTTTAATTGAATCCATTGCAAAATAAATACCTCCCATCCCAAACAGGAAAAAATTATGTATGCTGCATTCGAGGAACTGTGCTCGAAACAATATAATTATTGTTACCCGGCGCTGAGTTGCCGGCGGTGCTGCTGCTTCATTTTTAATTCGTGGCCGTCGACCTAATTGAATATTCATCAGGAGCAGCAGATCAGTCTCATTATCCTAATAAGGTGCGCGAGGACGCCGGGCCGAAATTTTTTTTGATTTACGACGCCAGTGTTTGCGTGTAATTTCCCTCAGGAAGCCACCGAATGCATTCTCTCCATCTCTGCGTGCATTTTTCTCTGTCGGGATGCGTGTGCTCGCAGCATTCGTGCCCCGCCGTCATTAATCATGCCGAGGTATCGCAGCGAATAATTGAATATAATATCATTCCCAATGCGTGGCAACATCTTCGGAGTGTGTCTGGAAATTTCAAAGTCAGACGTGGAATTAACAACTGATTAACAAAGTTAATTACTGCCGTTGATTTACGTTTACAATATTTCTTTTAATTTATTTTCAAAATTGTATTAACTCCATTTAATTCTTCTCTTCCGTGATTAGGCTACTTTTTCAATTCTTAAAATATTTCACGGAAAAAAGGAATATTCGATAGTTCGAAAAGTCTTAGTCCCAAAAGTCTAACTTCATTGAGAACGATTTATCAGGTTTTCCACCTTCTTAAATCACACTTCGAAAATTACAATTTGAGGGTTCACGATGCACAAAGATTAAAGATTGGAGTAAAATTAGAAAAAGGGTTTTCAGTTGCAGATTTAATTTTATTATAATTTGTTAAATCATCTGAGCGTAAGAAAGGGAGTAGGAGACTCAATATAAAAAATGACTCTCCATAAATTTAAGAAATAAATGTTTTCTTTATATCAAAATATGCCATCAATAAGAGAAATTGTTGGTCCCACACGCCAATATTTTTTTATCATTTTTCGTCCACGATGTGACAGTTGCCAACCAAAACTAACAAGTGACCGTACTCTAAATCCATCTCATCATCCTCTTCAACACCTTTTAAGCTAAATCAGGTTGAATTTCCATAATGCAAAAACAAGCTCTTCCACTTACTCCCATCGATAATTTACATCTCGTTTATTACAAAAAGACAACAAATTTTAAGTCCGTTAATGGCCCCACATGTGCTGGCTGTCAACATCTCGTCTTGTGTTTGCACTTTGCTGAAGCTCTTAATCTGACGCACGAGCACACACACATCGGACTGTATTTTTTCCTCAAGTCAGTCGTCAGTCACGCGCCTCTCTCCTGTGCCAATTCGATCTACCTCGTGGCCCCACGTCCGATCACCTGCGCGTTTGATTCCCTTCCCAGCGGCCTTCGCCGTTTAATGCAGTCTATTATCAATTCTAATCAAGCGCGGCATCTCTGACTCAATGGAATTTAGAATTCATTGTATATGGAGCTGATCTTATCTTTATGCTCTTTAAATTTGACAGAGTGAACCATTAAATGGTTTCTGAGAATGTCATATATTGATTTTAAGTATGCTTTTTGGGACAAGTTGATATAATTTTTTATTTATAAAAAGATGTTGAAATAAATTCGAGAAAAATTTTCAAGCTGGAGAAGGAAATTTTCCATTTCATCCTGGAGTATAACTAAAAAATTAAACTCAAATTTTCTTGTGACAATAAAAGGGCAACAATCAATTCGACAATGAAAATTTGAGTTTGTTGAGCTATGCGCAATTTCTGCGTCGCCAGGACAGGACGATACGCTTGTGCGTTTGGAAAGTGAAATTAAAAACTGTGCCAGGAGATCAATAACACAATCAATTAAACACTGGTTTGTACATAATGCAATTTCGGATAATTCCAAGTCTTCGTCAGAAAAGTTGGCAATTGAAATACCCACCAGTCATCTGGACTGAGCGAAAAATATTTTCTATAAGGGGCGATCATGGCTCATTCACATCCCTTACCGAATTGACTCTGTTGTCTCCTCTGCAGTAATTTATAAAATTTCTCTTTACGACGTTTAACTTACCTCCTGTTTTAAAATTCTTCTCCACACAATGTAATTCATGCAAATGTTGAGCTGGCTTTTTGGCCCTGGTCTCCAGCGGGTTGCTGAGTCGCAGTTTGGAAATTAAAATAGCAAAACACAAATCCTGTTCGGGCAGGAAGAATTAGAATTTTTAGTAAATTTCCTCAATTTCGACGATATTAAAATTTCTTTGTAAAATTCTTCCTTGCTCTCTAACTTCTCACAGCTCCAATGAGTCTAAAGCCAAATTATCTCTTGCGTGACAACAAGGATCAAGTTTGTATGTTTATGTTCTGTCGGAAATACGGGATTTTAAACATTTTAATCATCATTCTTGCAAGAGGAGACTGAATGTCCACTAAACCTTTAGAGAGAGATTTTAATAATTAATAAATGACGTGCTGATGGTTTTTGATATCAAATATCAGTTTAGAGAACAGCTTGGAAAGGTGTTCTCTGGACCAGAAGGCCGGCAGCCGGCCAGCTAGAGAAAAACACTTATAAATTGCATCAGGTCAGCGACTCGAAACTCTCTTTTCATCTTGTTTCGGGGGCCCAGCTCTGGGATTGCAGAAAAATCCTGTTTGAAGGGCCACCGGTGCGGTCCCTTAATCACGACGCAGCCTCCCGCGAATGGAAGCGCGTCCATTATATTCGCTAATGAATGTTCATCTTGTGCATCTGATTATTTCCCGCGCGCGATGCACCTGGCGCCGGACGGGGAAAAAAATCACACACGCGCGCGCACGCCGTGAAAAAGCATGGCAAGGGCCCTGCTTTGAGAGGAGGAAACGCACTCAAGGAGAGCCTTGGGCTATTTTTTGTTTTGAATTCCTTCGCGCCTGAGAGAAAAATTATCAGCTGTTGCGTATTGTGACTCTGTGGAATTTGATTCAAACAGATGGGCTGCTCAGCCAGTGGAGTTATTTTCGCAGCGGATTCGCCGAACTCACCTGCGCGCTTATGGAAACTAATTTTCGGCTATTTCGGAGGTATTTTAACGATCGCATTCAGTAGCTGAACTTTTCTATTGAGAATGAAAGAGAAAAGACGAAGTCATTTCGTTTCCTAGCTGGAATGACTCTTTGAAAAGTGTTTTGGTGGTGCAGTTTGATATGGAAGTTTTTGCAAATATTTAACCTTTTGCCAAATTCAGAAAACGAATTTAAATTTTACTCCAATATATGCAGATTTTCCAAGACATGATGCTGATGATTTATGGCTGTAAAATTACCATTTTCCTTTTTATGGCAGCATTTAAACGACGTGAATTCGTTTTAAAAAATTCTATTTAAATAATTGCCTTTTGCATTTAATTTAATAACACAGAGGTAAGCTAAGGACAAAGAAATTTGATTTCATCAGCATTCTAAGAAGCGAAAAATGCGAATTTCAGGAAAACGTGTGAGCTTGTTACGAAATTATACTGTATGTGTGCGCGTACGCTCTCGTCTGAAAGCAAAATTTACAATCTGGCCACGGTGATCTATTCAGGTGTTGTTGCTTGTTTGGTCGTGCTGGTGAAAAGTCATCATCAGCTTTCTCGCGCTTGTGTTGTTGCTGTTATGCGCGGCTTACCCACAAAAGTTGCTGGCTGTTATAATTTCATTAAAAACGAGGCGTTCTCAGAAAAATCCCAGCATGCACGGCGGCGCTTGATTAGAATCAGATTTATAATTCACCGGGACACGCGTGAAACATGGCTTTCGGCGTGACTTGTTCTCGCTTGTGTGTAAACAAGCTGCTCAGCATTTCTCCCGAAAAGCCGATTCTATTAATGCAGTTGACTTTACAAGCCAATAAAGGGGCCGAATCTGCAGTTATATTATTATTCTTGCATTGTATAAAACTGCAGAATATGAGTTTCATAGTGTTTTAATTCATTTAATGTTTTAGAATATTTTTAACTATATATCATTTGTCCAAAGGTAAGTAAGCTTCAACTTATATTTTATTCTTATGAATTTTGGAAGGTGGTGATATGACGGAAAAAATTTGCTGAGAGCAATCTCTGTTAAAAATATTTACAAAATAATAGGATTTTAAATAATATTTACTAAATATTCCATGGAAATCTCTTTCCGATTTGCAGGGAATAAAGTTTCCATTTAGAAGTTTCTAATAATTTTTTGCTGCCAAATACACAAAGTATTTTCTGAAGCAACTCATATTGTAATTCATGTGTTGTATATACGGTCAGTGTTTAATAAATTTTTATATTCTGAAATATTTACCAATATCACAATGGAAGGGAATATTCCGTTGCATTTTCTGAGCTGCATATATCAGCAGCTTAAAGTCGAGGGGAGAGATAAACATAGCAACTCATTCCGCAAAATTATTGAACCATTAGTTTGAAATTTACCGCGCCACACCCACGAGTCGCGGGCAGGCGAAGGCGTAAATTAATTACCCAATTAACCGCCCAGTGCGCCGGGGTTCCGCAAGACGCGGTCGATAAATTCGCTTATGTAGCGAGTGTCGATATTTTTATAATTTTTATCCGCGCCGTAATTCTGTTTGGCGTCTGGCGACCATTTGCATGCAAATCGGAAATCAAGCGGCAGGCATTGCCGAGGTGACGATCGAACTTAATTGCTCTTTTAAATGGAAAACGACTCCCGCTCCCTTAATTTTCACATATATTATGGACAAACAGCAAAGAGACGCCGAGCTGGTTTCAAGTTTATTGCTTCGTTTCATGCCCCGAAGTTGCGGATTGTTTATTTTTATTTAGATCATTGGGAAGCGGTAATTGCGGTGCGGTCGACCAAGTTCGCGGTCCAATTAGACGTGGCGATAAATCTAATGACGAAATTGCACTCGCTGCCTTCGAATGCAAATTTCTCAGCGGCACTTCAAGTCAAACTGCCGCTTTTAAATATATGTGATATCTCCATTGCTGCGTTTGAAACGTGTCTTTGTAGCAGCTGCTAATGTGCGCAGAAATATTTATAGAGGCTTTTATGGAAACCTAAATTATTCGATCCACGCATCTGCTTCGGTTTGAAAAACACATTTCAGTGTTTTTTACTGATCCAATCGTCAATAGTTGAAATTTTATGCTGCTTCCTCAACGTTAAGTTGTTTTCTAACTGTTCCTGATTAAAGAAAAATCGAAGAATTCCGCTCTTATAAAATATTTCAAGCTTGTGTGTTTTCTAAACAAGGGGTGTGTTGGAAGAAAGGGTATAAGTCTAGTGCGGAACTCATCTATAGTTTGCATTTTCAATTCAGCCCAATCATATTTAAATTAGGCTATCACTGCTTGGGGAGCTGTCAATTTATCTAGTTTAAAGCTGAAAATTCGAGTTAAATTAAATAACAAACATTTGGCAAGAAAATATGTTCTAATAAAATGGGTATCTGAAAATCTTAAACGTAATGTGAGTGAAGTTATGAAGTGTACTGTCTGCTCTCTTTGTCAAGCAATTGAGCAACGGTATTCTAATATTTAAAATTTGGTGAAAAAAAATATTTTAAAAATTTCATTTTACCTTGAAGTGCTGCACATGAAGTGCTGAAACATTTAAACAACAGTCGAAAATAAATTATTACAACAGCAATTTTCAAATCTTTGTTTCAACTTTTAACACTTTCGTGACCATAAGCGCAGATTTAATTGCAGGAGAGAATCTTTTCTCGGCACGGCACACACATTACTCCAGATCCTGCTTGGCGAGCGCATCACATCTGCTGGATGTAATTTTATATAAAATACCCACTCGGCCGGTCCATCTCGCATCGATTATTTGAGCAACAAGACAGAGAGAGGATGCAGGAATTTTATTATTGTGCCTAATCGCGTCTCGTCTGCGTAGGAATGCGGTTTTCGCTCCACTTCCACTCGATCAGACACAAAAGGGTGAGCCCTTCTGCTCAGGTTACCATGTACATAAATTCGTATAAAAGGAACAGACGCGTGGAATCTGCTCTATGCAATTTTATTTTACGACCGAGTGGATTGTAAATTTGTCGGTAACAGGACGCGCATCAAAAAGTGCTTGGCGACGCAATTTATTGCCCTATATTTTCGGCTAAAAGGAATTTTACGCGATGTCGATTGACCACACTTCTGACCGTGCACGCCGGAAAAAGAGACTTCACGGGCAGGTGAAATATTGCAGTTTCATTGATCAAACAAAAGTCGAGATATTTCAAAATATTGCCGAGCAGATGAAAATCCCTAAGCGTCGAGAGCTAAAAGATGTGATGTTTACCAAAGAACAGGAAGGCGCGCGCGCTTTGCAGCACGTGAAATCCGAAACGTGATGTTGGCAAAGCAAAGCAAGATTATTATCTCAGTGAACGCGAAATAATAAATACACACACGGGACACATTTTCTGGCGGGTGCAGAATGGAAAGTAAGAAATAAAAGTAGACGCACGGCATCAATAAATATTTCGTGATATGTGACTGGCCATGTGAGGCGCGGATCAGCGGCGGCGCAGGCGGCGATTCAGCCACCTTCAAAGGAGCAACAACAACATACGAGATGGATGGATGGATGGACGGACGTGCGGCATAAAGCCGCCGCCCTTTAAACACATCGGTGTGATTCGAAAAGCCTTCAAGACACGCGCAGCTGCGTGCGCTGAATTTTTTTTATCTGCGATCTGATTGTGAGTATCGCCCATAGCCGAATGAACGATAATAGCATACATCACCAATTTTGTCTCTATATAGTCTATTCAGCATTATGCGTGATCTGCGTTTACTTCATGGCATACCGCAGAACAAAACTTGATCTGCAAAAATGGGATTTTTTAGAACAAAACTATACACAATAATAAATTAGAATAATTAATGTTTTCTTTGATCAAATTGTTTTTACAAAGAAATCTTTTATTTCAATTTTGTCCAAGTTTTTTATGCACGTGTATGCATTATTAAGTGGATATGCTGCAATACCTCGAAAATTCTTGTTGCCAATGCAAAATCTTATCTTTGGGGATTGATTTAAAGCAAAAATTGGCTGAGGAAACACTGCATTTTTTACAAAAGTTGCTGCATAGTTTAGCCCCCCCCCCCCCCCCGACTTGAAACTTAATTTAATTTCCCAACAAACAGTTTCTCGACGAAATAAGGGTCAAAATATGTCAATAAAATATGTTCAAGCGTTGAAAGTTTTGAGCAAATTTGAATTTTAACTCTTTTGATTATTGCACATTGCAAAACATATTTTAAAAACTAAATTTTAAGCTTAAGTTCAAATACTCTTTTACATATATAAGATTTTTTAGGATTAATTATTTGAACAAAAAAATGCCACTCGTTTGGTAAAAAATGTGAAACAGCAATCCGAGCCAGACTATGGTTGTAACGATAATGAGGGAATGGCGGTTTTAGCATTTATTTTCAACATCCACAACTTGCGTAAGTGAATGGACTCATTATGTTCTAAAAATAACAATAATTGAAAAGCAAATCAGGACTGGAAGACCTTCACATTCAATTTCATAGCAATTATACAGTGTTTATAGCACGCCTTATTTCTAGGTATTATTTGTGACTGTCTATTTTACTTATTCCAATTCGAATTGGTAGCACTCCTCGGATTTTTCGCATGAAGACGAAAGCCGCTTCCATGCAAAATGAGACTAATTTGGTCAAATTACCATTCATTACGCACGCCAACACGAAGCGGCAATAGCGAGCACATCAGTCAGCAGGTAATACGGCAGCGTAATTTATGCAACAGGTGTGTGAGTGTAAAAATTTTCTCACCGCAGCCCTGAAGAGCGGCGTGGCCAGCCGCACGAATTTCCTCATAGACAGAAAAAATTCCTTTCTCACACAAAGCACATCTGGAAATGAGCGAGAATCGATCGTGTTTCGTTCCGGAGGGTTGTTGTTATCATTATTGTGTGTGTATTTATTATTGGAGAGAAAAATCTCACGATTGATGCGTGATGATCGCCATGGGAGAGAAAGAGCGCAGCCTAATCGCAAGCGGATCGGCGAGATCATACAGGAAACGTGAGAAGTGGCCGATATTTAGCGTTCAAACGTGGGAGCCCAAAGTCCATGTTCGTGTCCAAAGTATAAAAATCTACTTTTCAAACGGTATTTGTTGTAATTTGTTTATTATGCGTGCTGTATATAATACGTATAAAAGAGGATAATTTGATCAACACTTAGAATAGATGCACAAATACTATTGAATTGTTTTGGTTGCTGCAAATAAATCTGTTTGGTTGCTTGCATCTGCTTTTCTACATTTGATACAATTCTGGAGAATTTTTCAATCCCAGCCCTCCATGCAGACTAATAAAAGTTCATATTTTTAATTTCCTCAATAACATAAAAGTGGAAAGTTTTTAATATTCTTACTATTAAATTTTGCGAATATTCAGTGGTATATTGGACAGAGGTGTCAGCCCTTAACCTCATCAGGACCCCCACTTCAATGAGTTTTTTAAAATAAATAAACCCTTTCCAGTGAGAATTGTGGGCGATATGCAGGTTGCATAAGCAGCCTTGAGGTTGATGGAGTGCTGCATAAAATGCATGTATCGACAGATCTCTGGCAGAGTAAAATGAGTCTTGTTTTTGCCAAAACTGCTGTGCATCGAGTTTGTGCCAAGCCAAGAAGTTTGCACCCCCACCTGCTGCACGACTGCCGTGCACGACTGCGATTTATCACACTGCATGCGTGTAAGAGTGTGCATGTGTGCAAAACACCTGTTAGCGCAATAGCAAAAGGCATAACTCATCTTTGGAATTGGCCGCGTGTGGGAATGCGGATTTATGTACCTGAAAACTCATCTTGTTGATGTATTAAACTGGAACATAGATGAAACAGAAATGCTGCTTAGCAAATAAATTAAAACAACATGAATTTAGTATATCAAATTAGATTAAGGATTCTATGAGAGCGATTAAAATGCTCCAATTTTATCTGTAAGGGAATTAGTGATATAAAAATAAGATGTTACTTAAAATTAATCTCTAGATAGAATGTGACTATTTTTTATATTTTCCTTCTCATAATAATATATAGTCACCACTGAACCTACATTTAGAACCAAGAACCATAGACGGGCATATCTATTTTTTTCTTGCAGATATTTTTTTTTTTTGCTCTTTTTATCCTTGTCCGTCCGAGGACCGGGAAGGGCGCGCACTGCACTAGCACGAATGCTGAAACCCGGGTCCCAATAACACCGCGAACGGATAACATGGGCGCACCAGGCCGCACAGGGACCCAGCCCACTGAAGGGCCACTTGCCTCTGCACCGAGGACTGCATTGAAACGCTAGACATTTGTCCCGTGAAGCCAAATCACGCATGCTGGAAAGGTGCAAACCAGCAAGTAGCGAGTCGGCGCCGGTGCGCCTCCCAGCCCGTCGAGCAATTTGAGCAATTCGAGTCACTAAACTAACCACTTTTTGCCATCTCTGACATTGGGTAGCCAGTATTAGATCTCCGAACTGCTCAAATACCTCACATTGCTTTTGACACTCCTGAGAGTGCCTTAACAATGCGAGCCAATATTGAGCAGCTGTAAAATAAGAATCATCCCAGAAACTGGACTCTGTTTCCAAAAGCAACCATCTAAAACTTACGTAAAGCTCACTATTATAGATCCTTAAGAGTTTTGAAATTTTAAAGTCCAGGAAATTTTAATAGCCAATTTATATAATCATCGTGCAAATTGAACACAATTCACATATTCAGTTTTTAGTTAACAGATATACCAGATAAATAATTCGAAAGACTTGATCACAGCGGAGTAAAACAACAGAACTAAGGAAAGCAACTTCTCAACTTGAAATTATGCAAATACCGTTTCACGGGAAAACCTTAAAATTGTATACATAAATTGAGGAGCATCTAAATGGTTAACTCCCATTAATGGAGTGCGTATACGTGAATTAGAAAGAGTTATGACCGAATTCCGACTTTGCGAACAGCCAAAGATTTGGCTGGCCTGACGACAAATTACACGGTGTGCGAAAAGACCAAATTAATAAGCGGGCAGGGTAATTTTCATCGCCTTTTTTGGCTCGCAGACGAAATCAAATATTCACTCAGTGCGCGAGAGAGTGAGATTTGGTGCGGGCACAGCACATTTTCATATATGCGCGCGGTCAGGGTAATAACGCCAATAATTGGCAGGCACGCCACGGACTAATTGATGACCATGGTATGGAAAGTGATTAGCTTTCGGACGCCGAGCCAACGGGAAGAAGAAGAAGCGGGCAGAAATGCGTGCTGATGAGCTCACTACTTGCTACATGTTTGCATTTTAATTGCCTCGCGCCGAGTGCTGCGAGCCAGCGATATTCAAGATCAAGTTTCGCCTTGAATCAGTAATGTAATTAGCGCCGTTTTCGATTACACACAAGCCAGATTTTCAGCACGTTGGCGCCCGAAATTAATTCAGGAAAAAACTGCGCCAATATGCCAAGTTGCCGGATTAACGAGTGGAAAGTCGGTCACAACTGTAATTACACCGTGAACGTGATTAAATTTGAATACATTTCACTCTCGAAATTGCTTTTAATTGTCAGTTGTGAGGTGTACCCGATATTATGACATTTTGCACACCTAAAAGTTGATTCCCAGATATCGAGTAATAATAATTTATAACACGTTCAAGATAAAATAGAGAGGTAAACACTACAAAAACAGTCTTCCAAGCCGCAGATGATGACATTTCGACTGTAGCAAAAGTGGGGCCAACTCTGTTAGCTTTTTTGCGACCTCCATTCTAGAGAAAAGAATGGAATAAATTTTGTGGAAAACTCTTGAAGCAGCCATAGAATCTCGTCTCTTTGGGCGTAAAAAATAATTATCATCCATGATGATTCAATCTCGCAGGCTGCCAACAGGAGTGAGCTTTGGATTTTTCAGCTGAGCGCCGTTTCATTGTACAAACACAAATGAAATATTTCCGTCGTCCGCGCGCGGAGAACAGTTGGACGTCCCTTTTTGTACAATTTCCCAGCTTTGTGCTGACCACACGTCGATTTCGTGGAAATATGATCTTGCATTTAGTGCGGCGTTTGTCTCCTCCATTAATTTTTTGTCTCCTTCACGGCCGATAATTTAGTTGTGTGCCCGTCGCGGCGCTCGCTCGCTCGCTGCTTCGGAGCGGCTAGAATTTATTCCCGCGTATTAAAAATGAATACGAATGACGTGTTGTGCTCTGCTCGGTGAAATAAACACGCACTCGACGCAGATTTTTTGCTCGTTCGCGCGCTTGCTGCCTCGGCTGCGGGATAAATAATGAATAGCATGACACGGGATAATAAACAATTAGTATTGCCCAACGTTATTTGTTACCCGAGACAGCTGAGAAATAATCTTGATATCATGTGTGTAATATTTCAATACTAACCTTTGGCCTCAAATGGGCCGCGCAAGGTCATCGACGAAAACGTAAGCGCGGCTCACGCACGTTCATCACTCGCTGAATTTGGGTCTAGCCGCTGAAACGAATTCCTAAAACAAACTCACGTTCCGCACACTGACAGCTCCTCTGCGATAACAGCGGTAATTAATGAAAGTTGTGTTCAAGCCGACTGAAGACAGACAACAATATTTTGTGAAAAAAAATTAACTCCCTGTTCCCCTGGAATCCTGTTCCCCAATAATGTTCTTAATATCCAAAAATGTTCCTGATCAGAAAGATTGCAAAACTGTTAATCCAAATATGTAGCTGTGACTTAGAATAAAAAACAATTTACAAAAACCTGTGGGAACATGGCCAAAAGCGGTGAATCGAGAAGTATCCTTTGATAGCCTTAATATGGAGAAGGTTTTTCATAAATTATCAAGCGTTGTACCGGCAGTATTTTATTCGTAATTTGTACTCCTCCCTTGTGCATCACGTTTAGAAATGAAACGATTTTCAGTTAGCTCGCAGTAAAAATTCCTCCGTTGGTGGGTTAGATAAACGATCAAATCAATAAATAGTCACTTGATAGCCACAATCACGTCTGATCTCAGGGCTACGGAGCGCGGAGAGCGAAATACACACGTTTTCTTATGTTGATAGATAACAAATTAAAAAAAAGCAACCAAATTATCAAGATGGGACCGCGCATAATGGCACCTGTATACGCCCAAATGAGATGCAGCGTTATTTTATGGCCACTCGTAAAAATTAATTTATTTGCCTTGTAAATTATTTAAAAACACTAGTTTGCGTACCCGCATGATTGAAAATTTTCAACAGTCATCGCGCTCCCGACTCTTTAATGGCCCAGATTATAATTTCTGCTCTGCCACTGATGCGACTGCTCTGATATTTCGCGCGTATAAATATATACTCTCCATTTGTATAATTGGATTGTGTTTTAGGCCAGACGTGTGTGCCAATCACGCCGATTAGCTCTAAAGTTGTTCTTGTAATGCGGGACCAGTGAGTTTGCGTATTATTGGGTATTCATTAGAGGCAAAGCGTGTTATTATTTGAATAACGCAAGCACTTAAATACTCTCGAAGCGCTCTATCAAGACAAAAAGAACACCATCTCAAAGTGGCATTAACGATTTGTTTAATAGTCCAAGTTTTTTGGCAAGCACATATTATGTGAGATCGCTGCTGGAACTAATTGGTGTGCTTAAAGGTGATATTACATTTCTCTAGCGATGTGCAGCTTCACTATCAAACGCATATAAAAATTTATTGATTAAACTATTCAAAATTTTACAAATATGATGACTCAATGTAATATATCAGGCGTCAAAAACAAAGTCAACGCCACAAAATGAACAGCAGAGAAAGCAAAAAAAAATGGAGAACGATCGGCTGAAGAAATAAGATTACTAATTTATTTTATAAATGTTGCCATTTTGCCATCTTCTTATAGTATCATATATTGATTACAAATTCACCCATTATCATGATATTTTTTGCAATTGCCTTTAAATTGTAAGTATATCTGTAAGCGAAATCTGTTATTGGCAGCTTCAAACAGTTCAAACACTTAAAGTCTAGCTCAATTGGTGAACTGGAAAGTGCAATAAAACTATAAAAAATGTAGTGGAATTCAACTTGGCCACAATTAACATTTTGTTTTAATTTGGTGCATAAGTTTAATGGTGATTAAGTTTAAAATATCGTGGTATTTTTCATTTTCTCCAAGCAATATAAATAAAAATGTCTTTAGAGAAGAACAAATTAATTTTGTTAATATTTTTCTGTCTCGAGAATTTATTCTATCTCATTTCCATCTTGATTGTTACTTAAGATGTCACCTCTTAGCTTTTGCATCATTATTTAATATTTTGAACGCCAGACCGTGAGATCCACCAGAGAGAGAAAGAGAGGAAAAAATCGGCCGCGTATATCTGTCGCGACAAGCCGAAAATTCATTCCTCAGGCACCAGCACATCATTAGGCATGGAAGGGTAAAAAGGAGCCGAATCAAGCGCGGCCGGCCAGCACAAAGTCGCAGCAGGGATTTTATTCTGTGTGTAACGCTGCGTGTTGAGTAATAAATATCAAAGAAACGAGCGAGAGAGCGGCAGTCCTTTTTCCGCCAGATTTACGAGGCAAGGTGCATTTGAACTCCATTGCCCGCAGTTTGATAGCCTTCCTTTTTTCCCTCTTCACTTCCACGTACGTATTCAATAGCAATCATTTATTACGTATTCACTCTCCAGAGATCGTACTGCGCCGAAATCACGCGGTTTGTATACGCCTTTGATGCTCACCGCGGCTTCATTTCCTGCGTCACTTCCGAAATTCACCTTTGTTGAGATGTGTATTGACACTTTCTGTCCAAATGTGTGAAATTTATTTTAGCAGAGGGATTTGATTAATAGTTGGCAAATGTCCCACACGTGCTTAGCTCACTTCCTGCGCATGGGGCTTTATGACGAACTGTATTCAGATTTTAATCAACCTTGACAGAAAAAACATCCGGCTGCTGCAAGTAGTAAAATACCTAAAAAAATCCAAAATTGTTTAACCTTTGTTTAAATCTATATAATCGTTGCAATTTTTACCTTCTAGAGTTTAAACAATCAACTTAATTATGGCCAATTTCTTTAGTTTGGTTTTAAGAAAAAAGCCTGTTTGAATTAAGTTAAATTGGAACGATATTTTTTTTCTAATTGGATTATAATTTTGGCCAGAACCGTGCTCTTATATCTACTGGTCTCTTAGCAAACTTAGCTCTCTGTATACATTTTTGTGATTTTTTTTCTTTCAATATACTAGCAGTAACATTTTGATAAAACTATTTTATATTCCTTCAAGAGATTTATTCCCCTATTTAACATCTTAAAATTAAAAAAAAACGAATTTCCGAGAGAACAAGGGAATTGTTGTGAGTGCAAGTAAGATTTTTCATTATAATGAGGGTCCAGCAGTAGATGAAATTAATGAAGGGCCAGTCGGATCATCGGCTAGTAGAATTAAATATTATTACACAAAAAGCCGTCAGGGCGGGTCTGGGAGAGAGGCAAAAAATATGAACACAGAGAGGACAGACGGTAATAATTTCACGCTGTCCGCGATCAGAGAATCGTATAAATTTTTTGTCGGTTGACTTCTGAAAGGGAAAATCGGTGTGCGATAATTACACAGCAGTGACGTGATGAAGTTCAAACAAACTCACACCAGCAGCAGCAGCAAACACCTTGTCATTATTCTCCGGCAGCACTAGCGGCGGCGGCAAAAACGTATCTATAAAAATTTATCTGCCCGCAATGCTAATCAATTTTTCAAAGTTCGGCTCACCTAATCATTGTAATTACGCGCCCGGCTCGAAACCGTGTGTACACAATGAAGATCGCACAACCGGTTATTATGTCAATGAGAAAAAAATAATATTCAGTGTCTACGCACGCAGAAGTCGAGAGCAAGGAGAGTGGAAAAGTGACCGACGGCCGGCCGGCCTGGCAGGCGAACGGCGTGATGTGTGCTGTAATTCTGCTGCTGCTGCTGCGCTCCAGCCCTGAGGCCAGATTTGAATTAAAAGCAAAGCCTCCTGAAGCTGATGAGGCAGATGATGGTCGGCTCTTTATCTTGAGCTGCCGCGCAACAATGACTTCAAGACTCCATTGGCATTCAACAGGCGCACACCTTTGTTTACTCGTCGACGCAATTATTCGATACTTATTAACAAATTGAGTTATTTCGACATTCATTCGCTGAGGTAAAACAACTTTTCAATGCTTCATCAGTAGATTATAGCTTATACGTGGGGCAAGAATAAAACTGGAAAGGGTTTAGATTTTCATAAGCAATTAACTTTGTGCAGCTTTTTTCTTCTTTATACAAGCAGGATTGTTCCAAGCTTTTATAAGTGTCAAGAAATCTTAAAAATGAAATGGAAACCTAGTTTGTCCCTCTATCTTATGAAATATAGAGGATCTAAAATATAGCAAAATATAGAACCATTTTAATATGATTTTTCCCATATTTATAGAAGCAGGAAAAATGAGCCACACCCTTTAGTCGCTGAAATTCAATAAGGATTCTTTGCAAACACCAAAAGTTATTAAAAAAAATTGAATTACATTTAAATCTTTTCCAAAATACTTGGGTAACGATTCTTTCTAATTATTTGTATGTATGCTTTCCCGACATTATATTAATTATGTATAGTTTTATTGGTCAGGACTTCTCTGAATTTTAAAGGCTTAGCTGGATTAATTTTATTTGATCATGCAGTCGTTTGGATAGGTGCTTCTCTCAAAGGGTTTCAGCATAAAAAGTACAGTTTATTCCCGGACCATGAGCAGCAAAAAGGCCAACAGGAGGAACATAAAGATCCCGTTATCCGCCGCCGGAACAAAGACACAAGGTCCTTGAGAAGCAAAGGGAAGAAAGTGCACTCATTCATTCCTGCAGAAATGCAGCTAAAATACGTCGCGTGGATGAATAATAGAAATTCATTGTGGATAATTCGGAACGGTAAATCTCCCAGCAGCAAGCGTGGAACGCGTTTTTACTTATAAATAAATTATAATGAGCCTTCGCAACGCGCTTATAATAGAGGCGGAGAAAAAACATACATCAGGAGAGGGTGCTTCCTGATGCGATAAGTGGTTGCGTCAGCTGCACCACGAAAATAACAGTGCGCGCGGCAGGGTGCACCAACCTTTGAACGAAATCGTAAATACGTCAATGAAAACTGAATTGGACGGTCTAGATGGCAAGGCCGACTGTAACTGTACTGTTCTTTTATTGCTAGTTAAATAGATACAAACCATTCCAAGGATGATTTTTCTTATTCTAGAAAAAAGGTCACGATCTGTTTATATATATGATGCCAAAATGAATCTAAAAAATCTACTTTTATCCGTAAATCTACACCGGTACCAAAATTTTTCCAACATTATATGTGCAGCCAGTTTTGAGGATAATTATATATTGATCTGTTTTTCTCTGCTTTTGAACGATATCAGAAATGTTTTTTACTCTATCTTGAGAATAATTTTTCTACATAACATCATCTGTTTAATCAAATCAATTTTATTGTATCCTAATAATAAATGTAATAAATAATACATGTATATTGACTTAGATGAAAATAAACAAATATAATAAAATAAAATAACCCATCAACAAAAATCAATTATTATGTTTTCAATTATACTTCAGAAATTATAATAATACCAAACATTTCAATTTTCACATTTTTTAGGACAATTTAAAAGATTTTTTATTTTTACGTGTCGTTAGTCATGCGTGCAACACAGTCTTCATTCTCATGTACACGCTTACACGGTTTAAAGCCCTTTTAATCTCGCACTGAAATCTTGTCCAGCGACTCAAATTATTGGAGAATGACGCCTATAAATTCATTAAAAACCACCCTGCTCGTAAATCGTGGGCACAAAAAGCAAGCCAAGTGAAACCTGAAACCGTGCGACCCGTCTGGCGTATTTCTCCCAAAAAAATCTGCCAAAAGCAGGCACGTCATAAAAATTACAACTGGACGGCGGCTGCTAATTTATTATTATACCATTTTAAGGGGGCTCGCATTTTTGCCTCCTTTCTATATACACTCCATCATCATACTGAAAAATTCCTAGCGCTTTCAAGACGGTCTAGTTAATTGGACTTACGTGCTCTTTTTTTGCCAGCGCTCACAACTCAATTTATAATCCAGCTAATGAGATTTTTGCTGAATGTGCTGTGAGAATCGGAGCCTCTGTTTGTTGTTTTCATTCGGTTGTGTGCTGAAATTAATGAAGTGCTCCTCCTCCCGACTTTGCTATAATTAGCTGGTTAATTAGAAGAGTAAACCTTATTTTACGTCCCGCTGGGCCACGCAGTCGGAGCAAACCACTGGATTCGCGTGCCGGGCGTGGGACCCAAGTGTAAATATTGCGCCGCGCTCTTGATTTTTTTTCTTAGACTCCGGTGCGCAGGATGTTTAAGGAAAGCGGATCTAGAATGAAAACAGTGAAAATAAATCCGAGCCAAGACTTTGAACTGCGCGAGCGAGTAACTCAAAACTGCAGAGCCAGAGAGATTTCCTCTGGTTCGCGACAGGACACTTGATAGGCACGCGAGTGCTGGAAGTATCAACAGCAACGCGATTCATTAACCTTCGAATAAGGCTTCTGACGCATTCAATATACACAATGCATGAGGTGCAGGGCGTGGACGGCAAGACCACCCTGACGTAGCGCTTGTCTTTCCTCGCCCAGGGATGACCCCGAGTTGTATTTTTATCCTCGCATCGATTAAAAGGAACTGAGAAACCGGACTTCATCGCTATGCTGTCAAAAGCACTTAATTCTTTAGCTTCTTTCGGTGTGTTGACTTTAATCTCTAAAATTGTCTTGACATTAAATAAATTCTTATCAAAATTCAAATTGTCTTAAGAAAATAATGCCATAACATGTGAAAACAATTGTTAATGTTATTGTTTAGATAATTAACATTTTTTTAATCGCATGATGGAATCATCAGGATCATAATTTATGCAATTTAAAGACATGTAAATCACCTAATACTTCCAAATCCATTTTAAAGCGTCATAATATAGTGCTTTAAAACAGTCTACAGCTGTCTAAATCGTCCCTAATTATTTTCACTGTCATCATGAAATATATTTAAATAAAATTAACTTAAAATTTCAAAACGGATCTATCACACTTGATAATTTTTAAAATTTAAATCATATTTATGATGTTTATTAACAACCTTAGAATTCAATATCGTTTTCAGCACACTTATATAGACTTCTGAGACTTCTAAAAGCTGGATGAATTAAAAAAATCAATAGATCCGGTGTATTAAGTGAAAAAGTGATGGCTTTCCATCTGAAATGCTCTCAACGTTCAGTGCTCAGTCAGTGAAAAGAGAAACATATATGATTGCCTCTCAAGCTAAACCCATACTTTTCCTCTCTTCACATCTGAAAAGTCGCATATCAAAAAGTTTATTGTTTGGTATGTCATGGGAAAGGGGTGGTTTTAATCTCGAATGGAAATCAACTCGAGTGAAAAAGCCAGGCTCGTTTATCTAATCGAGTGTCAACCCTCCAAGTTTTGTACATGTAACCACTGCTCTGTGTGAATGAAAGGAATTTTTATTTGAGTGCGTGTTTGCTTGTTTCCGTCTGCTTGATTTTGACAACCAATAAAAAGCGTGCAATACAATAATCGTGGCAGGTTTATACAGACGCTGGGACATTCGTTTTTATTGTCTTCTGTGCTTAAGCTTGGAATTTTAAACACAACCGTTTCCTTGCCTCTTAATAGTTATAATAATGTCCCTTTAACAAAATCTCAAACTAAAGTATACACAAAGAATTTCTGTGAAGGTGCAGTATTGTTAATGTTTTATTTTTACTCTCTCCTGTTTCAAATATTAGATATAGCCTAATTAATTTTCTACGCAGAGCAGAGCCAATCAGTTTTTTTGATAAATTTAAAGTTAAAATTTAACCTCTGAAAATGTTACGATCGATGATATAGGAAAGTAAGAACAAGATAATTTACAAAATCTAAAATAATTTTTTTAAATTTTCCAATGTTGAAAAATTAACTGAGACAACAATAAATTTAAATCATCTCATCATTCTGCTAAAAAAATCAACGCTTCGTGTCTGAGCCTCCCTGAACATGGCATTATTACTGAAAGCTTCGTTTGAGCGTGCCGAAACGTGCGCCGCGAAGCAAAATATCGCGCCGGCCACACGCCCATCAAGCGAGTGAGCGAGCGACCGTAAAAGCGCGTCGATGAGGTCTCCTCAAGGCGCAATTTGGTTTTAATAAGCCAGCCGCGAGAGTCAGTGAGCCTGGCTGCACACACGAGCAAAAGGTGTTCCGCTGGCTGGCTGGCGTGAGTGTGTCCCTTCAAACTCACTCAGCAATCTTGCTCTCGTTTCACGCTTTGCATAATTCGCGTTCACACAAGCAAATTATTTTTATTATGTTTCTCCCCGCAGCTCCGCCCATTTCGCGAATGCGTGCATGATGTCAGCCCGAATTAATTCGCGGGGTCAGACGCGCGCGCGTGACTTCGCTCTGCAGCACGACGCTCACACGGCTTGTCTTTTTCACGACCTCTTCTCCGACGAAAAGTGGATTATTTATTGTTTTCTTAACAGAGTATAAACTAATATACTTATGAGTTGCTAAAATAATTGTGTTAAAACAATACATAAAAATTATTTATTAATGCACTTTAAATATAATAATTAAAATAACTTTGATTCAAACATTACGCAACAAGTTTTCTTAATTTCATATTTTTCATTTTAAATTTCTTTATTACAAATAAAAAATATTGTTTTAATATTTTGTTTTAAAAATAATTTTTGTTAGATTTTAATTAGTCTATTAGTTGTTTTTTAATATTTTTTAGTATTATTTTATTTAATTATAGTGTCGAATAACCATATTATGTAATAATAAAAAATATTTAGAATTTACTAGGGATTAGGGCTTCATATTATTTCAGTATTGATATACTAATATTAATGAAAAGCTTGAACCTAACTTCCGTAATTTTAATACAAGTAAATTCAGTTAAGTTATGGTTTCAAAGCAAGCCTTAATTGTTTGGGAAAATATTCTTGCTCTTCTTTTCTTTCCCCCTCTCTATTAAATAATTAAAATACAGCTTTGTAGGGTGAATACGGATAATTATTCACACTGGGTGTGCTCGGACACAATTTGGCCGCGGTTTAATTATATTTTGCTTGCTTTTTGAGGGGGCCATTTAAAAAGCGATTTCTGCCATCAGCGCCAGTGATGAATTGGCTCTAATTTGCTATCCTCGGCGTTCGCAGCGTGCAGAAAAATTAGCCCAATGTGCCCGCGATTATTATTTGCCGAGGTGTGTGAGTTTTGCGCTGCAGGCGTCCGCTCGTTTCCCGCTTTTTTTGCACTCTTTTCGGGCGATCATCGCGCCGATCCGGATAATTAAGCAGTCAGAAGGCTTCGTTTGGCGTGAAAAGATGTAAACGTTTTCAGAAGATTGCACTGTGACTCCGAAGTAATTATGCAAATTCGATAGAAAATGACCTTAAGATATTTTTCATATTTTTCTTTCGTTAATAATGATTAAAAATGGAGCAAAAAATAGCATCACGTGTTTAAGTATTGGTAAAATAAAATAAAAACAGTTAATAGTAATAAATTTAAAAAGAAATCGGTTGCAATTTTTCCCTCGAGCTATAAAAAATGATGTTGCCAGGTGGCAGGAAAGGGACTGCGCTGGCAGTTCGCGTTGATGAAGTGGAAAGTAATTTTAATAAAGGTCATCTCGCGCAGGAGATCTCATTCTGACTCCCACATGAATTAATTCACGACGGCCACGCCAGTGGGGCAGGAGGAAAAAGAACGTGTTGAAACGCGAGGTGGCTTAATTCAGAGTGCGCGCCCAAAACGCCGCGAGAGAAAGAATCACGGCCGCTATCAAGTAATGAGATGCGAGCTCACGAATTCCCGGGTGTCCCGAAATAAATGTATATTTTGTGTGTGTGTGTAGAAAAAGAGCAGCCGCATCAGCAGACGCGGAAAAGAAGAAGAAGAAGGATGCCCACAGCCCGCGCGCTTGAACCCGGAGCTTTCCAAAAGCAGTTCTTGACACCTGTGCACACAATCGTAAAATACATGCACGCAGCTCAAAGGCAGCGATCGAGAGTGGAACCCTTTTCATTCTCGTCCTCTCTCTTCTGCTCCACTCAAAAGCCGAGGAAGCTTTGAGTAAGCAGGGGACAAATTATTATAGAGACGTTGTTTGAACACACATTCACAAATAAGAAGCGAAAGCAACACGCAGATTATTGAGACATAATTTTAACATCTCACCTTTTGCCAGAGCACTGAATAGCGGAATGCACGGCTACAGGACACGGTTTCGGCAAATAATGTTAAGTAAATTGGGTAAATTGCACGAAATTCATTATGAGGTAATTTTTCATAGGCTTTACGAGAATTTTTTTTAATGTTGAAATGCAATGTCAAACATTTTATATTTTAGCTAAAATATAGGTATGCTTTTCATTCAACTCGTCAACCCCAATCTGAGAAACATTGAAATCATTAGAATCATTAAATAAGGGTGTGGCACAGCTAAAGCCATCTCAGGTGGCGAGGGGATGTTCAGTATTTTAAAATTATTTCCTTTTTGAATATATCTAAAAGGCTTTCCACAATTTGATCTAAGGCACGTGTGAACCTGGTGAATATTAATGAGTGTTCCATCTAGTTATATTATATAAATCAAAATATTTCACTTCGAAATTTAATTTTTTTGTTTTGTTTTGCAAAGTCTTGCCCCTATTTGCTTGCTCTGGCTGTCGCTTTGGTGCTAAACCGTCTCGATCATAGGCACCGATCTCAGGTCAAAACCGCTTAAGTTAGCGACTTATACGTTTTCACCTATTATCTGCACGTTGTGACAAATTTTCGACCGAGTGATGCGGCCGCCTAACCCAATTCGACCCCAAGGAATCGATTGGCACTGTCAAAAATGAAATACCAGAGTACTACTTAAACAGAAAAACATCCTAATGAGTACTTATACGATCAAAAAATATCTTAAAACATTCAAAACTCAATCCTAACTATACCAACCAACTCCTGTTTTTAAATCTGGTCACATATTACTTAATTTGAAAAGTTGGCAAAATATTTTCTTTTTGGCACAAAAGGATCTCCGCATCCTAAATAAAAGGTGAAAAGCATGCAAAATTCGCTAAATTAACTGTTTTAGGCAATGATCTAGTCAGCATAAATTTTACGGCTTTGAACTTGTCGACGCAAGCTTTTTACCAAGAGAGCTGATAATGTGTCTGCAGCGTGCGATGGGATTCGTCACGTTTTGTATAAAGGGTTAGAGTGAATAAAAAGAGTGCTGTGCGCGAGCGGCGTCTGCCGCCGCTGGGTGGATGCATGCTCCGAAATTAATGTTTGCTCTGCTCATTACGGGCAACGTCTCTATCAAGGACAGGCGGACAATTAAGGAGCATGATTATGGCCAGTCAGTCATTTTCATTTTGCGTCGGCTCGCGGCTGCCGGGCAGAAAGAGTTATTGATGCAATATAATGAGCCACTCTTCTGCTGCCGTCGCCGCTGCTGCTGCTGCGTATGCGAGAGATTTACACAAGCGAAGAATGTTGCACAATTATGACTGTATTTATGCGGCAAACCCGACGGAAAAGAGTGGCCGCGTGCAGATGATGCTGCTGCTGAGGGAAAAGTCATTTTTGCCGCGCGGCTCTTCTTATCTCTGTGTGCCTGTGGGCTAACTCCACTCGAGCGTGTGTGCAGTGTGGGATGGGCCATTTTAGGCCAACATTTCTACGATTTCGTGTGCTTCGACACTTTGACTTTCTCACCTCGATTTTCTGGAAGAAGTATTGAATTTTCCAACAAACTTGGTTACTTCGACACCTAAAATGTGGATATCGTGCTCAATCGAAATTAAGACTATGATATATAAAACTCTCGGTTAAAACGCTGATATATAATTTTTTTAATAATTGTAAGTAAAATCAATCCACTGTGAAGCGAAAAAAGCAACTTGTTTTGCTGCTATTTTGCTCATATTGTGGTGAGCGGACGCTGACACCCCAACGTAAAGCCTGCAACCTTTGGTTCAACTCGTCACGTATGCAACAAGAGCCTGACTCCAGAAACAATAGCCATCTGTTTGAAGCTCCCGCCAAATGAAGTAAAGCTGAGCCTTTCTACGGGCCTGGCTGTACAGAAAACGATCTGCAACACTCAGCATTCACGTCAGTGAGAAGAAGTGAGAGACACACGAGAGCAGCACTCATCGCTGCATAAGCGCGAGTGCCGCGCAGATAATGTAACGTGCGCATGTTTGCTCATTATAATTGTCATTATTATGCCGAGTACCGCCGTCTGGGTATGCGCAGACAAAAAACGCGCCTCGTGAGAGCGCTGCGTTTGACATTCTTTTGGTGACAAGTGTGCGAGATTTACGGTCGCGTTCGCCACACTCTCCATTGTGCATTATTCCTCTTTTCCTCGTGGCGCATGCAAAGCGTGCATGACGCTTTTCAAACTGTGTTGTCCTCCACACGATCCCAAATATTGGTAACAATGAGAGCTTGCTCGGGCAAAACGGTAACTTTCAAATGGAGTATGCGGGTTGCATGCCAATTTTATGGCAGCTTTTTTCACCTTCCATACACGGTGAGATCCGAGAGATGGTTTCATCTCGCTTCATTGTTGACTGTGGGCTGGGAATATAAACAGAGACCGTCGTCTGTGGAGAGTTGACATTTTTTATCAATCGACTTCGCCTTTAAAGTGGATATTTACTGCAATATTACGAAAAAAACCATTACCTTTAAATATAATAGCCATGGAACATTGGAAAACCGCTAAAATTTTCCAAGGTTGCAATGCCGTTTAAATATCTGAGAATACCGAGTACCGGCCATATGTACAAAGCTTGTATGCTAATCTGATTGGTTGGCTTAAAAAATATTCAAAACCATCTTATAAATTATGCAAGGATTTTAAAATGTTTTTGTTTCAGTGTCACTATATAGGTATACTATACTGAAATAAACAAGGACTGTCAAAACTCAGTCTTTGTATTTTTAAATATGCTTGAAACCGTAAAATATCTCTTATCATTAAATTATTCATCAAATTTTATATTTTCCCCTATTTTTATAAATTAATACTGAGAGAAAACTTAGAAATTGCCTAAAATTGTTTTACTATATTTACGAATGGGTGGCTGACAAGTGAGTCAAATTTGATTGTTAATATAGTTGATTCAGTGCAAGTATAGAGCCGTTTAATATTTTATTTAATTTTAATAATACATCGTTCCGCGTGTATTTCTTTCAAATTGTACTGTTGTTTTGGGCTATTTCGATTTCCTCATACAGTGACTAAAACCCCTTTTACAATCAGATATTTATTTATGACTCTAGAAATACTCGTAACAAATGACCCTTTAACTTAAAAATCATTTTATTGTCTTAATGGTCATAAAATGCAATGGGTTGGGTGTTCTTATTATCCAGTTATATTTTTATCTTGCTAGACGTAATTGGCATGATTCTGAACAGATGCGAGCGAAGCAAAAGCACGGTTTTTGCAACTCACAGTGATCTTCTAGATGGCGTAATAATTGACCAGAAGCCGGCGCGCGGTGCGCTGCATCAAATTAAACGAAACAGCTTCCAGAAGATTGACAGCAGCTTCGCCAAATCAAGCTGACAGGAGCCAATTTCGCAGACAGTCGTCTCGCGTGCAAATCTAAAAAGCATTTCGAATTGAAAGCACACAGGTGATTGGCAAGTGAATTATTACTATCCGCGCGCGAGTAAAAAGCCCTATTTGCGCGCACATTGTCCATTTTTACAAATAAGTACCTCGCACACATATACACACGCGGGCTACATAATGGAAGAAGCAGACTCCTGTGTGCTTTTTGCCGCCGCTGCCGCGCAGTGTGGCGAAATCATGCAATAAATGACGCCTGATGGGAAAATTCTGCGGCAATTACACGATGCCCGCGCGTCCGCATATATACGTGTGTGCATGCGCGGCGGTTTTTTGCAGGCTAATGGACAAAAACAAGTTGAAGGCTGCTGGCGCATTTAAAAATAAGACGCCGCCGATATTTTAGCACGCGGATCAATAATTTCAAGCCATAAAAGCCGGCCAATTGAGGTAATTACACATCGAATTCGATTCAGTGCACTTTGCAAGATAGACAGCGCCGTAAAACCAGATTTATTTTTGAGCCAATCGCATTCATCAAGGGTAACCCAAGTCTGTCGGCCTAATTGTAACTTACGATCTCAAGATGCCTTGGTCTCCTTATACAAAGATTAAAATGGATTTGGCCAGAGAGAAACTGTTTTGTTAGAATCGAGAAAAATTCTTTCATAGTTTCCTCTTTGTTATTAGAATATGGACCAAGGAACACACAGCAGTCTTTTATTTGAACAAGTCGAGTAAACTTTCATTTCAACAAGTGCAAATTCGAAAATTCGAGCGTCGGCGTACATTAATGTGAAAATGATCGTGTTTTCGCATTTTTTCCGCTGGCGGGCAGTTGGTGGAGAAACAAAGGCAGGCGGAGGCTGCGAGATCAAAGGGACAATGGTCTCCTGTGCGGCATTCGGCGTGCTCGGAAGGTGGTCGCACTGCGCGCGGCAACCGCCTGAATAATTTAGATGTTTGAACAGAATCTCTACGCCGCGCATAGTTCTAGGGTAATTAACGCTAGACTTTGATCGCACCGCGCGATGGAGAGGAGAGCAGATGGTCCAGCGGCGAAAGAGCTGATGGATTCGTCCAAGGTGGCGAAAATAATATTCAAGTGCATTAGTAAAGTTATTGCCCGGCGTCCGGATTTTAACGAGCTGAAAAGCGTTCCTGCCGACATTAGCCAGCTCGTTAACTTGATAATATGCACCTTTTCCAGGCTAATGCTGAGAACATTACTCGATCGCGCGGCCGTGCTTCTTTGAATTAATAATCGTTAAATGGAAGTGTGTGTGCGCAACGAGAGTCGCGCGGCACGCATAAACTGCTGACCCAATGACAGGTCAAACACACAAACTCAATTAAAGTGCCAACCACGCGCACTAAATCAGTACTTCTGCAAATGAGTGAGAATTTCTTGGCACCGCTTTCCAAAGGTGAATTACCGCGGCCATCATCTGTGTGTGTGTGCTCGCTCGCTAATATCCTGTTTGCGTACTTTTTAGCTCTGAAAAGCGGCAGGACGGGATGTATTTGTAATGTATGGGCTTCCAAGGGGAAACCACGATGCTCATAAGTGCAGACATTCCGATTTTTCTGTATTTTATTTTTAATTACAGTAGAACAAATTTGAAATTGTCCATTTGGTTTCCTCCTTAAAAATTAAAATGAACATATGAAATAAAATTTCCGAGTTTTCCAGGTGATGAGAAATTTTTGTTATTTTTGTAGAATTGCTAGCAATACTAACCAAAATGTTATTGAAATTAAAATTTGTTCCCCAATGTGCAGTAATTAAAAGAGAACTTTGCTACTGTTAAAATTCCAAGTTTGCAAATTTTACAAAATGTTCAGCGCTTCGTAGATTTTGACTCGTTATTTTATAATATTTCGATCACAGAATGATAAATAACTTCCATTCTTTAATTGTACGATAAAAATGGTTAAAAATCGCGGATATTTCCTGATATGCCCAAAAAATCAAATTTCAACTCTTCACCCTCTTGTCAAACACTAGTTTCAGTAAGCTCAATCAATCTTCAGTATATCTAAATTTTCGAATAAAATTTAAATTTTCATTACCGGAAAATAGGTTAAAATATAAACATGACATATTTTTTTAAATATGTTCTCATTTAATTGTTACACGCGTCACACATTGTATCCATTTTACATAAATTTCTATTATTAACATAAGCGGTGGTGGTGTGCCCCGGGACCGGTGGTCGAGCGAGCAAGCGAGCATCGGAATCAGTCAGTCAGCAAGTCAGTCGATTCTCACGCTCCCAGATCTAACCCCGTTCACCTGGCGCGCGCGTGACCTGCGTCCCAAACCGCTCGACGAAACATACACACACACACACACAGAGCAAGAGCCAGCGCGTATAGAGCTCGACCTTGAAGGTCACTTAAAAAAGTATCCGCTGCGCGCGTCATTTTATATCATCCCGTAATAAGAACAAAACAGGATTCGAAAGATGTGTGCTGTCGAGAGCGAGTTATGGTGCGCGCGCTATAAAAATACTTTAAGTGTTTTCCACTGTAGGGGATTAGAGATTTACTCTCGCGTCGCGCTCTTAATTTTATTTTCTCTTGACACCAACCTGTCGTAGTCAAAACACCTTTTCTCTCTCGGCTCATTTGTACCCAATAGACGCGATCAGCTCGCTCCTTCCGAAAACAAGTTGATTAATTTTTCAAGGGGAACTGCATAGTTTGAGACTAACTTTATTCCTTTTTTCTAAATAGGAAATGCATTTAAAGTTTGTTGATGTAGGACTGAAATAAAAAGATGATCAAATTTTTAGTTTTAACAATTTTTTATATACAATATGTGCAATTACCATAACAGAGGACCTTGCTACAGTTTTAATATAATACGCTCTAAGAAAGTTGCATCAAATGAATTGCTTAATGTAAAATTGACATTTGTTGCGTATGACGAACTAATTAATTTGAATATTTATCGAAAAAAGGATTTGATCTTTATTTTAATCTTGTAATTTAATAAATGTACAGGAATCATTTCAAATCATTTTGTACAGAATACTATTTTATTCATTGGAAAAACTCTTAACATAAAGTTTGATATGAATTCCCGAAATGGTATAAGAGAGAGAAGACGCCCCTATGATTGTGATGTATCATTAAGATTAGCAAAATCAGTTATACAGTCAAAGGTCTCAGGATATTTTGGATTTTTTAAACAAAGGTCATAATTGTGTGGAACGTATAAGAGCATTTCTGTGCTGCCTAGATATCTTTTTAAAATTCACAATAAATATCGTTTTTACGATTTATTTCAGGAATTTATATACTTCATATTTCCAGTTCTCCTCGTGTGTATATAGTCTGAGAGGTCAAAACTCATAATGCGTAAGCATAAATTGCCTTGTAATTATGAGAAGAGAAAAATCGGTGTTTAAATTTTGTTGAATTCAAAAAGTCATTTTCCTTTGACTCTTTTACAGCCACGTTTCCAGGAAATTCGAGAAAGCATATTTTCCTGTTATGATGCATCTCGAGACTGCGTCCTTAAAAAGTAAAATATTTATGCGACAATCTGTGGGAGGATCAGCGGTGCGTGCTTCTGGCACTCGTCGATTCCCCGAAACGGCTTCTTCTCCGCAGCAGCACGCACTCGTCCATAGGCGCGCAGTTAAGAATCTGGATTTAATTGCCGATTATTTGAGAGAGGATACTTTATAAGTATATATATGCATGCAAAGAACAGAAGAAGACATGTTTACTGGGGCTGATAATCAGCGCGTAGCACAAAAATGCGTCTCGAGACGTTTTCAGCACAAAAGCAGCTCACCTGCGCCGCGCGGCGATCAAATTCCCAGATAATATGCATAAAGCAGCAGCTCCGAGGTGTTTTATATTAGATGCGACAGCAGATACGCAAGCCAACAGCAAGAAAGCCATTCTCATTGTCCACTTGTCGCCGTTTTGTTCTCTAAATTACACTTGCCACAACAGATGAAGCGGTCAGATTCGGAGGAAACGTCTCAAAGGGATGTGAAAAATAGACACAAATTATTAGACTCCTGATAAACTTATTTAATATATCGATATCTGAGCATTAAACATGATCCTTTTAACAGAGGTTTTTCTCTCTCCATTCCTATAATATTGTAATTTAATCATGTATGTTTTCCGAGTTTTGACCAACGGTATTTCGCGAATTGTGATGATAATCCCGCATCTTGTTCACTTCATTATTTTGTTCTCCATCCTTCCCATACCTGACCATGTAAAAAATCTAGACTTTAAGGATGTAAAAATATTTTTTAATGTTCTAGGAAAACCTCTAATCTTAAAAATAGTAGGTATGTTATTAATTACTAAAATAATATTCAGGGAAATTTTTTGTTTGCTAAATTTAACACATACACTTTTTTATTTTTAGCGTTTGTGCTAATTATACTTGGTAAATGTAGAAATTACAGAGGAATTCAGCATAATTTTTTATCTTGTGCGCTCTTGACTATTTTTCACAGCCCCGCTAACGAGGCTGTTTAGTATACAGAGAGTGGCGTTTTCAGCAGAAAAAAAATGTATAAAAAGGAAAATATGAGAGGACTTTTGAGCAGTTTCGTGGAAAACGAAATATTTGTGAATGTGCATTTTTGTGACACTCGGCGTTTAGGAGAATTTAATTAGTATAGAGAGCATCGTCGCGTTGATGCTGCTGAATGATGTTGTTTATCTCTCCGCGATCCTTATCAGGCAACTCCCCAGTTTCGTCGTTCTCACGGAATTTAATTGCGCGCGCGGAATTGCAGAAATCTGTCGGCGGCGGCGCGTCGGCCTGAGATTTATTTATTGTAATTGCTTATTTCGCCATACGCAACGTTTTTTTTAATTCTCTCTCGCATGTGCACCGTTTCTTCGTCTCTCGCGGACGCAGCGAAAAAAAGCGCCGTGCGCAGATGGCCGGTTTTCGCATTTCTTGAAATATAATTACTTGCAGGGAAATTATCTGCATGTGTGTAATGCCAGATAATGATCTCGAAGCAGAGATTTCGCACAATATTTATGACACATGTTCGGAGGACTTTTCAAGGTGGAACGCGGACGTGAATTTCTGCGAGCAGGAAAAATCGGTGCTCTTTGCGTGCGCACGGAACAAAAAGTTTGCAATCTTAAATGTTGAGACTGCTGTCACTTTCCAGAAACGAATCAATTCGTAGAATCCAAAAAAATTATCTTATGAAATATTTTATACAGCATTGAGGTTTGAGGTTTCGTTGCAGCACTTCTCATTGCTTATTCAGTGTTAATGAATTTCCAACGAAATCTGATTTTTAGTCAAATATTTTAAATCAGAAGAAAGCTCACGGGTGTAAGGACCATCAATATTTCGAAGAAAATATTTAATATTTGGAAATGATGGCACAACAATTTTTTAAGCATATAACCTTACGAACTAGCTTTTATCATTTTATGAATATTTTTATCAACTTGCGAGCACTCCAATAGAAAGGAAATTAGCCTCTTTTTTCATCACGCGATGATAGTCATTTCCTATTGTTGGCGGCCACCGAACCTGATAAGAAATAGTGCCAAGCGTTAATGTCACTCAAAAAACGATTTTTTCACGGACGACGCATTTTCTTTTCTGAATATTAATTTTTTTTACTATTTGTAAGTTAGTTATAGTACAAAAATAATGCATAATTTTTAAGCTGTAGGAAAAATTATATTCCTGACCTAAGGATAGATTCCGTAATTTTAACATCAATTTCCCACAATAAATTATTTTCAAAATATTGTATTGTGTTCAATAACAAGCTACTAGTTAAACAAAGCCAAAATAATACAAACCCAAGTCTAAAAAAAGTTTAAAAATTAGAAAAAAATGTTGTATTTATATTTGATTAAAACTGACAAACTAAACGATCAGGACCAGCCATTGAAGAAAAATGCTTGTTTTAATGGTTTACGACTTGGTCTTAATTAAACGATCTGATTTTAAACGGATTGCAAGCCACAAAAAGATAAAAAAAAAATGCTACCCGAAAGAGATAACGAACGATTGTATCAGCTTCGCTAACGTGTAAACTATTTATACATTTTAAGGATTTATTGCTCTCCATGCTCAGGCCAGCAGCAGTATCTATGGCGAAGTTTTGAATTCCCTCGGATTTTTTCGTGTGAACCATAAAGTTTTCTGGTTTGCTGACATCCGTGTATGTGGTGCTGGACATGCTGGTCCTCGAGATCTGGTATTAAAAAGAATGTGCCGGAGCACGCGCCGATCGGATGGAGATGTGGTGATTGTCATAGGATTTAATATAGGAATCGATTTTCTTTTAAAGCCAAGTTTAGTGTATGTGGAAATGAAAAGAATTCTAACAGGAATCGGGAAAGAAACCTCGCGGGATCTGGTGAAGGAGAGGCGCAAGCGTTTATCTGGTCATCAGAGATCTCTCCAGAGGAAATAAAGCAACTCAAAGTAAAATCATTACTTATCAAATTTGGATTTTCTTGTTTAAATATTATAATTATCTGGTATTTTAAATATTTTTCCATGATTTTGCTAATCAGTTAGTTCATCATTGTAAACTACATTTTGCTATACAATCAAATTAAAGTCAAAGTTAGTATTTTATTTAAATTTTCCTCATTTTAAGAAAATTATGTTAATTTTTGACTCCTCCAATTTTGAGCGAAAAACTGATGGCGAGCGAGTTGCCTAGGCATGCGGCGGCAGGCGCGGACAGCTTCAGGCGGGCGTCGTCGGCGCGTTGGGGTCGCCAGCTGCCTGTGGCGGGTGCGGTGGTACGCGTGACCGAGAAATAACGCGGCGGACGCAGGCAGGCAGCAGCTCGCCTTGGAGGCATGAGTGGCGGTCAGGCCGATCGAGCGGCTGGGGGCGGAGTTTTCCCACAGTCGCGCGCTCGCTCGCCGCGGCGGCACGTGCACGGCCCGCCGTAAACGGAGAACCAGTCTCATGCATTTTACATCTCCGGCATGCCGGCCGGCCCGCGAGAGTAGCTGCTGATGCTGCGTACTTTACTGTTGTTGTTGCAAAGCAAATCGGCCGCTTCATTTCTCTTTCTTGCCTAATCGAGCCTTCTCTGCTATTACCGATTTTGTACGCGCGCTCTTTTTATTGAAATTGAGAGCTGGCCGCTTCCGAAGCGCTCACCAACGACGATGAGGAAAGTGATTTCGCTCGGGGCTCGCATTTTCTGCCCGACAGCAGGAAATCGTAGAAGATATTTAGCTGCTGACGTGATTGCCTAATGATCGTTCTGTCGATGGAAATAAAAGGAAATCCCGGAAGTTTAAAATCAGGGAATTCCTAAAATATTTATTTTTGAGACGTCAAGACTGCAGGAAAAGGCACGAATTACGTTCAATGAGCTCGAGTCTCACGACCGTCTAAATCTTCTATTATCCATTTAAATCATCCAAATTACTTTTAGAAGATGGTAAAAAATTACTCATTTTGTTAAAATATGAAGATATGAATAGAAAAATGTGTGTTTCCTGGCGGCTGTTCATTAAAATGTGTTTTTCTGAAAAAAAATCAATGATCTAGTCTTCAAAAATAATTTAACTAATCTAAATTCAAATTTAAAAACTGAATTTTTGATATTTGCAGTTTCTTTGAGAAACTAAATTGATGCAAATTAATTGGAATCCCCTGAAAATAAGCTAAGAAAGCTATAAATGTGCTCCACAATCATTTTAAAAGATACCGCAGTGAAGAGTAAAAATAAAGTTTAAATATCTCAACTAAATAAATCATGCAGAATTTAATTCTTTGCGGATATGATTTTTGCTGTCTTGAGGTCTGCTGTCGCCCAAATACCGATAACCGTTGCTCCCAACACAGTAGTGCAGCAGCCTGCGAAACATGGGTGCCGAGCGAGTTGCATACCTCTGATTGATTGGTGCATTAATCAACCAGAGCGAAATTCAGATAGTGGGATATTTAAATATCTCTCTGAAATGGCTTTTGCTATGTTAAAATTTTGTTTCAACTTCTTACGACTACACTGTGTAAATTGCAGGTAAATTGTAAATTCCTTGTTGTTTTTTTCTGATGATGAATGGGCTGCGAAAAACTAATAATTAAAGCTGAGACTAGCCGCGAGTGAAGATGAGATTTTAATCATATCGTTTGCATGCTGTTAAATAAAACCCTTCGTCTCTCGACTCTTTCAGGTGTTTGCTGTCTCTTGATGCCTCCGCATGATTATTCGGCTCAAGGCAAAACAGTCTCATAATTTATTTATCTATAGAAGAAAATGAGAAAATATTTTAGTGCTGTATAAGTGCATCATTGAATATAGCAGTGGATTATTTGTACAAATAAATTCGTTGAATTAAAAATTTTATAAAACTAATGCAATCTATAACTGACTCGAGTTCTTTCTTTGTTGATGATAGTCTCACTAAATTTTCTGCTCTCTTGCGGAGAAATAATGACAAATCATTCAGAACCAGTTTTTAAAAATGTGCTATTAAGCAGTCCTAATTAAATTGTTCCACCCCTGCTCTCTTGACCAAAACGAGAAGTCGACCTTTTTACAAGCAGACATTTCTTCACAAGACACGCTTGAAATGACTTCCACTTTTTATTTTATTAAAACAAACAACTATGATTTGCCTTTAATAATTAGCATTTTATCATTTCTTGAACTAAAAATACTTTAAATTAATGTAAAAGCCCCCAAATTGAATTTTGAACGTTTATGTTATTAATATTTTTTTATTTATCTACGTTGCACACTTTTTTCAAATAAATTACAATTGCTCACTCCATAAATTCTGAACAATGTCGTTGTTTTCTTCGTTGCTAAGAAATGTTTCCAGACTTGCTCTCCTCCACTGTAGAATTAAGATGCAGTTATTTAGCTGGCAATGATGCGCGCCCATCACGAACGCAGCAAACATGATAATTTGCAGTGGCAGCATGGAGCGTGTGAGAGTGCGGGTTCAGAGGAATTCGCAAAAGCAATAATTAGCTGCGCAGCTCGAGGGAGCAGATGAAGAATAAATAAGATGGCCTGTACCGGTCAGATGGACAGGCAAGATAAGCCACCGCGAATATAGTCCAGAAAGGGTAACATGGTAGTTAAGGTGGCTGCTGCTGCTACTCTGCGGTCGTAAATTAAGCGCAAAAACTGCTGCTGGCCCTTTCGTAATATTTTATTATGCCTTTCCGCCGGACAACAGGTAGCCCCTTGGATATAGTTTTACATTTTTAAATGAATATCGCTCCCGTCCCGCCAGCCAAACTCTAATTTCGGTCAAATTACTCCGCAGGGTGATAAAGCTCTCTTCTATGACGACGAGGAAAGCAGCCGACCGGTGATTTAATTTCAAGAAAGCAGCTCGTAAATCATGATTTATGAAGGAGCCGCAACCGAAATGAGGAGAGATATTGATCGTTTTTCACTCGGCGGTAATATATGGTCCATGACATTCCGCGTTTTTTTTCTTATCCCGCATGTTCGATGCACCCATAAATGCGCGTCAAATCAAATTTACTGCCTCCCACAGGGCTCAATTTTAATCCAACCCGAAATTTTATTTAGGAAATATTATTAGCTCATTAGAATAAATTACCTTCTATTTTTGAAAATTAGTGTAGTTTATGGCCATTGATTTCAAGTTTGGAGAGAGAAAATTTCAAGGCCGCAACAAATGCTTTACTGCTTTGTCAAACATAATTCCAACTTACTTAGCTCAATGATCTTCCAATACAATAAAGAAATTAAAGACTGTTTGATATGATTGCTTAAAAAATACTTTATTCGATGCAAAAAAAAAATGTTGACATTTTTAATTAATTTTCAATCCCTTCTTTTAAACGAAATCACGTATAATAATTAAATTATTGATTTGCAATTCATAGAAAAATAGCAGAAAGAGTAATAGTCGAAAACGGAGCCCTTCATGAACCTGCTGAAACGTGTTATAGATTTTTTAATTGCTGACTTCAGTAAGAAGTTGAAAATGAGTTAAAATAACTCTTAGTATATGCATGATGAGCACTAAGCAAAGATAAATATCCTAAGCCTCTGTAATTTTCTTGGAAATTGAAATTGCTTGTTCATGCTTCATGTTTTTGTAGATGCGTGGACTTGTTACTTCTCGACAAAATCTGTCTCACACGTCAATTCAAATAATGCTCAGCAACTAGGATTTTCCTGATTTTTCTACGAAATCCATAAAAATTTTAGGGTGAATAGTATCTTAAGCAATAGCCTTATTAGTTTATAATAGATTTAACAATTTCTATAAATGTGATCAGCACAGCAATAAATTTCAGATTTTAGTACCTCTGCATGCATTCACCTGAATGATTTCGTGGTATGCGAATCGATATTCTTGTCTCTTATAACTCTTACAAAAGCGTGTAATAAATGGGAATTCAATTTTTAAATCGAATTACGCTGCATTTCATGCTCTCGCTCGCGTAGAAATTACCGAGAAAAGCTTCCAATTTCCGAAGTCATGAGATTATTATTATTTTTTCCATCTTCTTCCCAGTCGACAAGCTGGCAGTCGTGTTCCTACAATTTAAATGCTGTTTATCTCGAAAAACCGTGACTCGCGAGTGGAAGAAAACCAGCCGCTCATCTCTCACAATCCAAGGAAATAACCAGACGCGGCCAGCACCAAAGGAGCGAATCGGTCTCACAGGCCCGGACTGTCCCTCAAAAACTCCTGAAACTACCCCAAAAGAAACAATGGAAAATAATAATTTATTTAACAATAATTATAATTGAAACAATAAATGAACAGAGGGGATTTTAATTGGACATGACCACAGTGGGAATAAAACCATGCAAAAAGTCCCCTTTTTGTAATTAGCCTGGGAATTGAATTGAAACGCGACAGGACATGTTCAATAAAGGATTAAAATCGACACCGAACTCGTGAGCTCTGCTTATTAAGCGCAGCCAAGTGGTAAAATGTGCGATTGCAGCGCGGTGCACAGCGCGAGTGGTCATTAGTCAGCGCAGATGATGAGATAAACGGCGTGTTATGCGAGGCAGCAGTCCGTGTCTGGGAATGGGTTTGGGGCCTCACTCCACTCACAATCAGTCGGTGGGTCGTTCAGTCGGCTGGCTGGCTGGTCTGCATGCAGTGGCATTCCTGCCTACCTAGGAAGGTGCATTTCCCACACAGCCTCGAGGCCCGTCACGAGCACACACACACCGCAGCCAGCCGGGAATTAAAACAGGGGTCAAAATAAAATTATAATATGTATTGTAATAATGGTATAAGCGTAGACGGAGCAGCTAAAACGCTCTGGTGCGTACGATCACTCCGGGGCTCTCCACCATAAAATTTGCCGAATTGGAAATTGATTTCAATTTGGAGTTAAGAAATAAAATAACAAGAGAAACAAAAATTATTATATATATACACAAACTTAATAAATTTGGGTTGTTGGGAATTGTTTCGTCTGGTAGGCCGTCGAGCTTCTGATATAGTGACATGGCCTAACATTATGACCGAAACAGCAGCGATAAACAACGACAGCCAAAGCAAGCGAGTCAAACGATAAGGCATCAGGCCAACCTAATGACACTTGCGCTGGCGGTCGCTGTGGCGCTTAGCGGGGACCAGACTCGTGCGACGCGCAGATATGGCGTCCGGTGGAGTACGGCGCGGGAAAACGGTCACGTGAAAATGCGCGTACAGAACCATATGCATTACTTGTACTAATTGTGTCTTTTGGATCGTAAAAACAAACTCTTGACACTCGTACGGGAATCCAAAGAGAGATTTTGGCTTCCCACCTTGGATCTGCGCAGTGGGAACCAATTTTGTCGCACATCTGGCCCCCGCTGGTGGCGCTGTTGTCTTGATCTTATTTTTAAGCCTTTGCCTATACTCAACGTTTTAAAAAGCCAAACAGGAACCGCTCTCGCTTCTCTGATTGGTTCCGGCGTTTTACTTTCAGCTTACTTACTTAGATCCATGTTTATAAAACTGCTGAAGCAACGGTTTTTGCGTTTCCCTCGTGTCACATTTTCGACTAGTTAGTTGCGTCTGCCTATAACCTAATTTGACCCTCAGAATACTGATGTTTGTGGTTATTAGCACCAGATGGGAGTCTCTCGATTTCCACTATGTTATCAAACTGTCAATACTTTTTTATTTAAATTAATTATAACGCTTCCCAAGAAGACTCAGTTATTTCATTTTTAACAGCCACCATCAAAAATATAAATATTTGCCCACGGGTGGAGGCCAGATGCCGGTTGCGAATAGCCCTCGGCTGAGCCCTCTCATCATTCCGAATATTAATGGGAGAGCGTGAAGGAGCATGAAGAGTGCGCGCGTTGAGCGTACGACCACCAGGAAAAGATCCCACGCCTAAATCGCAGGTCGCTCGTAATATACATCCAGTGTTGCGTGGCCTGCCTGCCTGCCTATCAGTCGAGCTCACTTCCACTGTAAAACCCCTTTTGCTTCGCTCTTTCTTTGCCATTCCCTCGCACTGCCTTAGCCGCCGCCACCGCCGCTTAAATAAGGACGGGCCACGGCGGTCGAGGTTCTCACAATTATGTTTAATCATGGAAGCACGAAAATTAACGCAGCAAAAGCTGGTCTGGTCGTAAATTCTTTTAATTTTTCTCATGATTGTTTTCACTCGCGTAAGATTCTGGTTTTTATGGCCTCAAAATTATGCAAATTGGCTATAGCCACCTACCTCACCATCTGGTTTATGCAGATTGCTCTGGATGGATGATTTAGAATCGGCAGGCCCACCCGATTTGACCAAATGAGGAATATTTTTAGCTTATTGCATTCATTTAAATCTCTGCATTTGAAAAAATTGATTTTTATTATAGTTGGAAATTTCGGATGACCGTGTGCGTTTGATTTAAATGAGTATGAATTAGGCAATTTTAAAACTTAATCCGTTTTAGAGTAAAAAAACTGTCAAAATCACTCTAGATGTCACCCCAACACCTTCATGCAATTGGTTCAACGTTCAACATCGATCACATTTCTGGTGCGATGTATTTTCCTCAAAATAATTCCAATTCCTCAATTGGATTTTATCATTTCTTTTTAGCCCTTTACGTCTGTAAATTTGAATCCTTTCTTATCATAAGAAAGGTGGGTTAAATATTTATTTTAAACTACACAGTTGCTTCTAGAATCCAATGCAAAACTGGCAAAATATATGTAGCAAAAATTTAAGACCTCTTGTTACATATTTATTGCCGCGCATTTTAACTATCACAATGTTTTTTTATACCAGAAAATGACAATTTCGTAAAGTGTAGGGTAAAAATAATTTCATATATATTGAAAAGTGGTTTTAAAAGAAATTTTTGATGGTCTAATTAATTGAGCTTCAGTTTAAGGGTGAGGCGTTGAAAAGTCGCTGGAGCGTTTTCGCTTTGCAGTCTCCACAAGGTTAGTAGTACATTTACAGAGTTGAAGCAAGGAGCAAAATAGTTTTATTTCCTTTATTACGCATTATTTTGTGTACATTAAAGTTCTAAAATTACTACCAACTGCACTTTATATCGTTTCTGGGAAAGGTGTTGTCCCGGTTAGAGCTGTATTATTAAACCGAGGTCGTCGTCGCACGCGCTCGATTGTTATTTATCATCAACAGGTATAACTTTTTCCTTAAAAGGGTTGTTTCCCGATTCGACGCGTGCTTTTCGAGATGAAAAAGATTTCTGGAGCAGCTCGTGCCGCGGGCAGCATCCCTTTCCGAAAATCAGCAAAACTGCACCCTTTTGTCGCGGTGCTCGCTCGCTCGCGTGGCGTCAGAAGAAAGAAAAAGGGTCGTGTGTTGGCCGTGCCGGGCCACAGGAAAGCGAAATCATAATGAAAAGAAACAGTAGACGCGAAGCCATGCAGAGGAGGGTCGTTCGTTCATTCAGCCGAGCGAGCGAGCCAGCGCGTCGTTTAGTGTGGGAACTCGTGGCTCGAATCGTTCTCACAGCTGCGGAGGCATTTGGCAGGAGCGGCGCTCGCACAACAACGACGGCTCGGTGCGCACCCCGGCGCCTCCTGCCTCGAGCCCCCGTCCACCCGGCGGACCCCTCGCCCGGCGAGAGAGGCCTAAAGTGGCACGCAACCACCTCTTTGCCTCCGCACTCCGATGCATGCGTAATAGCGAACCCCCAGTGCGCCACATCGAGTCAGCCCCTGCTGATTTCGGCGTGCCATCACCATCAGTGACGGAATCGGGTGTGTTGTCTGTGTATCGGCATCTGCTTCAATTTATTGCCCGCACAATCAATTGTTACAAAGGGGGAGCCTCCCTCGTGTACTTATTTGCATTTGTGTGCCAACCACACCTTGATTGCCTTCTCGAGAAACGATGCGAAAAGAGCTTTCCGATTTTTTCTTGCGGAAAAAAAATAATCTGTAATGGGAATGACATTCGCGAATTTTATTTTTAGTTCAATTAGCAGGATAATCAGGATAATCACTTCAAAATTTCCCGTGAAAATTAGTTATCGCTAAACATAAGTCCAGGTTACTTGATTTTCGGATCTTATTTAGATTTTATTTTGTTGAAACTATATTTACGTTACGATCCCAAAATTAAATTGAAAATAGAAAATTTAACTTTTACGTTTTTCTTATTCAAGATCCCTTATTCAAGAGGTGAACATTTTGATCAAAAATATAATTATGGAACGAGGGTATATAATATTCCAGAGCTCAGACCTTCAAATTCTAATGAAAAACAAAATAAATGAAATAATGCTCTCACAGTTGATAAATTATACATTGAGTCATTTGTCGTTAGCTCAGTCATCTTCTGAGGAAATATCAAAATTTATTTTAAGTTTAAAATATGCAGGCCAACAATCAAGAACATATCGCATTGTCGGCTACAGAAAGTGGTCCAATGAATTCATTGTTTGTGGAATCTAATAGCAACAGTTTATCATCTCTACAATGTGCAATAGTCAAATCAAGACCGAGTTACAGTTTAATTTTAGATTTTGTCATATTCCACGAAACATTTAACAGTTTGACAAAGTTCTTTCACTTTATTTCGATTCCTCTTTATAGTGTGTGCGAATTTTGATGTTTTTCTCTTCTGCTGACAAAAGATATCGTGATTTTCAATAAGGCAAACAGTGCTCAATGCTTGAATATAGCATATATCATGAGAACTTTAGCCAATTTTATCGCAAATTTAAACGACAACCTAAGATAATCATAGCTCTTTTCCAATTTTTAGAGAGTTCTTCAAGAAAAGGTAAAACGGATTTTTAAAAAATTTTCTCTACAGCTTTTTACTATATTACCGATCAAACTTTGAGTCCCCTATGAATGTTATAAAAAGCAGGAAACACTTACGGCAAAAGCTAAAATATCCCCTGATATTATTTAAGGAAAACACCAACCGGAGTTTCAAGTTCCCTATGCTACGGTGATTGTTTTTGTCGACTTTACGCCTCTCTTCCTCGGCTTCCTTGGAAAATTGTTACTGCGACGAAGTCTCGTGTGTCTTCTCGCTGAATGGACCGTACTGTTTTCAAACGCTGAGCGGGTTACTCATGCAAGCCATAGAGAAACCTCAATGAAATTCAAGTAATCAGATGAGGCTGCACGCTCGAGACCATATAAGGACGAGAGCAAGACTGGCGTATTCCTGTTTTTTGAGAACACTAAGGGTCAGATGGCTGCTGAGATTATTTGACACTCGCTCGCTCGCCGAGCAGCGTCACTTTGCACTTTGAAAACATGACAAACACACCACCGCGGAGAATGCAAATACACGAGCAATGAGTCATATCTACATAGGGCTGTGAGTTTAGCATACATTGGACTTTTTCAGGAAAAATATAGTCTTATTTAAAGAGAACAAATAGTTCATTGCTAGAAGGTTAAATGATAATGGTGTGATAATTAAGTTTTTAAGTCTAAAAAATATTTTTTTTCCAATTTATAACAAGAGTTGCCTCTTCGGTTTGACAATTGAAGCAAAACCTACAGTTAATATGTTTGCTAAATTAATTTGGATAAGTAAGTTGACCTTGATTCAATTCTTAAATATATAATTTTGTTGTTGTTTGCAAATAAGGGCTTCAAATTTAAAGCCTCTCTCCATAACAACTCTGGTAATTATCAGTGTAGCTTGTAATTTGCTTTTAAATTGTGCAAATTATGTAACTTTAATTTTATGCTAACGATTAGAATCTCAGAAAAATTAGGCAGTTGACTGAATAAATTTCACAGCCTGGAATATCCACTTCTGCTTGCATGCATCCCAATTCCGCAGAGCTTTCTGTGCAGTTTCGATTTCTTTTGTTGCAACAAACCTGTTTGACGCTTGGCAAATATTACGTACAGTTGAGAATGAAGAGGTTTAACGCAGTAAAAAAGTGGTGCATAATGAAATTAAAAATTGAACTGTTGGATTTTTAAAGCACTGATCATCTTGTTGAGACAAATTAAAAATTAAATTAAACAAATTGTAGCTTTTATTTATCTTTCCTGATTTCAATTTCATCCGTCGAAGACAAAATTCATTACTGGGACATATATATTTAACAAATTTAAACATATAAATATTACAACACGTTTGCACTCTTTTAAGCAAACAATTTGTAGTGGAGCTATGAATTTAAGACGATTTTTTTTACAAATTAGTCGATTATTTACACACTGCAAAACAGTCGGTTTCTGAGCCGATATTGTAGACGAATATTTGACATTTTCGTCAAATTACGTCTAAAAATAGCAACAAACCCAACTTTCTCATACTTAAAACTTTCCTGACGCGAAACATAAAATTATGCACTTTTCCTCCGCCCTTCTGAACTGATTACGACGGCTTTTGATGTTTAGACTGTCCTGAATTGTGAGTTGGCTTAAATAACTTAAAATTTTATGCTAATTTAACTGTCCTCTATGAAGATCGTAAGCTAAGACAAAATAGTTGATGATCATCTAAAACTCGCATCTCCACAAATTACGAATTTGTATACCTCAAAGGGAAATTTATTGCAAAAAAATAGTGTCACAACATTATCGTAGTAATTAGGCCCCAGCATTTAGCGTAATATCAGCAGTTCTTCTTTTCATACAACTATATAATAAATTTCAATTTATGATATTTCAGATCTCAGATCAAGTAGTATGGATTTTTTATTTCAGATTTTTTTTCTTCAGCGAAGATCGTTGGCAATACGTCAGAGAGCGAAAGGATAATTTTTTGCGGACAAAAACGATAATGATATCTCCATGTATGCTGATGCGAGTCAAAACTCGTCCCATATGCGGCTGACTGAAAGACTGCATAATTAATGTGCGAGAGGGCAATTAAAGCGACGTGGCGCTCGACGGACGCTCACAGTCGAGAGAGTGCACAATGTTAATTTTATCGCACCGCACAAGCAGCGCGAGTGCGCAAAAAGCGAGCAGGGTCAGCCGAGTTATCGCTCGCAGGGCTATGACTGGCCTGCCGCCGTGTCGAGCGCATTATCATATTTTCGATTGAAAGTGCAGGCAAAGGCAGCCGCCGCCACACGAACAAGAAAGTTCCCACGCTCGCAGCGTATGTCACGCGGCCAGATGTCCGCGAGGGTTCACCTGCATCGCAGCACACACACATACACATTATACCCAAATTAACCTTTCCCGCGCCGAGTGTGCTGTGCCGCAAGGAAAGGGAGCAGAGCACAGCCAAAGCGCCACCCTCGAGGGCGGAGCCTGCTTCTCCTCAAGGGATGTTGAGGCATTCCGCCGAAATAGCATCACTCACTCTTGCCGCACCGAGATCGCTGCACTACAACTCCCACCTTCATTCCCCTGCCTGCCCGCTCCGAGGACGGCGAAATTCACTCAGTCCGCGGCGCCGTGCGTTGCTTTTTTATTCATTCTCTTTCTCTCTCTCTCTCCCGAATGAGTACCCGACGAAGTGTGAGTCAGTCCACGCTGGAAACGCCGCCAATGCGCGCTCCTTTGGATATTGCAGCTTGGGAAATGCAGATGCAGATGGAAGACGACGACTTCGTACACCGGCAGCAAGACCGGGAGTATCACCGGATGGGCCTCTCGCAGTCGGTGGTCAAGACATCAAACTTGTCCACCCCGAACGCAACACCCATGAGCAAGGCCGAGTTGAGAAAAGTGAGTTTTGCTTTTTAACTTTTGGTTACTCAAACTTAGCTTTTATTCGAACTTTAGTCACAATTTTTATTTTAAAAATTCACCACGTGGGCAGCCTTTATTTTGCGCGTTGTCGCTATGAAAATCGTACTCTCTTTGAACGAAGAGGGATCTCTTGTTTTTTTCTATTCCCACAAGCTCACCTATTTTGTTCTCTGCTGGGGTTTCCCCCGAACGTTAACTTAATCAACTATTAATTAAACCTGGAGTAAAATGAGTGGATCCTAAATCAGCACAAAATGTTAGTTTAAATTATGTGGGGGCTTGTTTGAAGGAATGTGGAACTGAGGAATTTTTCAATTATTTCCCTCGCCTTGCTCTTTTGTGTAAAAAAGGATGCGTCGTGACAAAAATAACAATCTCACAAAAATATCCATTCCAGAACCCATTGAAATATTCACCCTTGTCACCCGCGCAAAGCAAAAAGAATAATTATTCTTTCTCTCCCATGGGAGAGCAAGCGACCGCCTGTTGAGTCTTTCTCGAATGCACAGTGTCAAATCTGTTGGTTGGAGGGAAAATGCCTCTGCCGCAAGTCATTAACAAGCGTGCTGATGATCCTGCTCACCAGCTCACTGTCAATACTCTCTTAAATTATGCCGGCTGAATAATTAATCGGCCCGAGGTCATAATTCTCGTGCTCCGAGCTGGTCTCTAATTGGATGTCAAACATCCCTGAATGATAATTTAAATCACGCCTGGATTCCTCAAACTTTGCATATATTTATTATAATTCGGCTGCGGTGAAGTGGTGATAAAATTAGAAATACGCGAGGAGCGAAGAGGTCGCGTTGTTGGCACTCGGCGCTGATAATTTATGTGGGAATCGCGCCTTTTGAACGGCGTGCATGAGAATAAACGCAGGTAATTTGGTATGTGCGCCGTGTGGGTCTCGGTACACTAGCTGCCGTAGTATTATGTCGTTTCCCACTTGTTTGGCGCGCAACACGAAATTCGTCCGATTCACACGTGTACGTTGCATTCGGTAGGAAAGGATCCATCGGCGTTTGGCTCTCAGCTCTGATCGATTTGCATTTTATTAGTGTGGACGCACGCAAAAAAGTGCGTGCCGGCTTATCATTATGGATCCAGTTTGCGCTTTTTTTATTGGCCTGCTCCCCTGCCGGCCAGTTTGTTGCGCAATTCTTTGCATAATTGTCTTGCTCGATTTTCAAATAAATTTCATGGTGGGAAAATGAAGTTGAAAGAAATTTAAGATTTTAAATAGGAGAGTAAATTGCTAGATGGGATTAGAAATTTTCCCATCTAAACGTCAAAAAATAAATTTAATGTGTTGAGCTGACAAATATTTTGACTATCAATTCCCTTTCTGGCTGAAGGACTAATCAAGACTAGCCAAGCAAAGAAATATTCCGGCCCCTTATAAAAATCCCAGCGTGGGGCATTTTTATAAAAAGGACAGCGAGTGTCAGTTATTTTTCATCTTTATTAATGAGCGCCAACGCAACACCGGCCAAGTGTCGAGTTGCATTGTTTGCAAGCCTGCCTCGTTAGCGTCGTCCGCTGCGTGGTACTTTTTGCTCTGGGTGCACGAGAAAGAGCCTCTCTGGCAATTATCTTGCACTCGGAGGTGTAACTGTCAAGCGCCCGCAGAGGTGTTGATGCCGAGCCGCGATAAAAATGCAGATGAGAAGCGCATATTATGTGCTGAAAGATTATCCATTTTAATCTGGCGGGCGCGCGAGAGATTACACGCCAGATAAGCCTTGCTTTCTTCACTCACTCGCAGTGTGTTTTGCGCCGTGAGCGGCATTTGTTCTTGGATTTATCAAACGCCGCCGCGCCGCGCAAATAATAATAATGCATGCCTGGATAATTGTCGCTCGGCTGCATTATTTGTTTAAACCGGCAAATTAACGAGCTGACTGAATGATGGACTTTCAGCACCTGCTCGTTGCTTTTCTCGGGAAATTTGCCGTGGATAATTGTGTGGCGTAAATCATCCTCGCACTCTCTAGCAAATTGGCTCCTGCTGAGATTTTTTTTCTGTGGTGATGAAAAATGTTCCATTATTAATCCCGTGCTCGAGAGTTGTTTATATCTGTTGGGTCTTTTTATCAAGGATTATAATTTAAAAACTGACCTAATTTTTAATGTTAACATGACGCTTCAAAATTTTGATTTCTTTCGCAAGGGAATTTATTGAATAAAAAAGGCTAAACCAGTATAGGGAGATTTTGAAAAGTTTAATCAGGAAAATAAATCTATTAGATTAAATGAAAAATTTCCAAGATTGTACGGCCAAGATTGGATTATTTAGATAAATGCAGAGCTAAACATTTTGAATTATTTCCACGCAGAGATTTTATTTTTCTTGAGTTAAAATCTTTTTAATAACGCAATGCGAAGGAATTCTATGATACACATATTAAAAGTATTATGTCATGGCGCCAAACACTCTCTGCTGAAGCGTGTGAAATGTTCCCCTCTAAGTTTCCGCACCGAGTAATCCTTTTTTACCTTTCCCATCCTTCGCCCCCGCTGTTTAAGCAATCATTATCAAATCCTCCCGCTCTCGCTTTACCTTGAGTATATATTATGCATTAATTCACCGAAAGCGCAGCGGTGTTGGGGGTGGCCGGAAGCGGCTCCGATAGCAGCACAGAAGCCGCTATAACACGCGGGGACACACAGGTGTCGATCCGTGGGAATAAATGAACAGCCGCGCGCCCAGCAACAGGTGTGTGCTCAGCGCTCGCATCGCGATACTCACTCACTCACTCGCACTGCATGCAATGAACGAATTTCGAGGGCGGCTTTTCGTGATCCGCCTCCTCCAGTGTGTGTGTGTGAATGTTGTGTTTTTGTATCATGGGTTTGCATGTGGGTGTCCTTGGCATTGTTGGCTGGATGCAAATGCCGCCTGAGAATCATGACTCTTCTATTAACTCTCGCCCGGCGCAGGTGCGCTTCCTGCTTGCTCCTCGCTAATTACACCACGATTTCGAATCTCCTTTATTTCGTGTTTATACTGCGCCTTCACGCTCGGATGAATGGAAAATCCGTTGATTTGTAAATTAAGAGAAACGATGAGCCGCCGCCTCCTTATGACTTCCTTTCCGCCGGTAAATTGACTCGGATTTCTCGCGTAACTGATTTTCCGTTCCTCATCAACTTCCGCTCTTCTTCAAACAGCAGTTAATACGCAAATTTCTTCATGGTGCATGATTAACGGGGTAATTTATTATAAAAAATTTTACATGATGATTTTTATTCAAGACTCAAGACAGCCCATAATTTATAAATAATTAAAAATTTAAGCTAAAAGAAAAAAAGGTCAAAAGTGTGAATCGACTCTCCAGCACATTTTAAAAAAGGATTAATTCTGCAAAATCCCGGAAAATCCTAGCATTCAATGCAAAAAATTCCAAAGAAAATGTAGGCTATTAGCCAAAATTGCCCAATGCAGCAATTTTTTGGAGGAAATTGGCTACTTTTCAAATGACGAGGGCTGTTTCCCTGCAAGTCTTATTTTATTTCACAACAAACAGTGTCGTACGCCATTGGAATTGAAATCTGCCAAGAAAATATGGTCAGTCAAGTGCTGTAAATATTGGATACAATTGGCAAAATATCAATTTTTACTGTAGCAAGGTCCTCTTTTGAATAATTTTGATGGTCAGCTTCTTACTGTAGCTAACAGTTCTAATAATTTTCAATTCGATTGATGCCTTGTATCAATCCACTTTAAATAAATTCATAAGAGTGACGCATTATCAGATGTGCTCCAGTTTGATCAAATTTGATTATGATCGTTGCCAGACCTAAATGTAGTAATTTTCTGAGTCTCAATTTTCATGAAATGGGTCATGGAGCATTAAGTGTTGTTGGCTGGTGTCTCCAAGTTGACGAAATAGACGCACGTTAGTTGCATTATACTTCTTTTATCACACGTGGAGAACAAATCCCCTCGCGCCGGCTGAGCCGAGGGCGGCGGCCGTGTTGCTCAAACGGGATAATACTCTCATCTAGCGCGAGGATAATTCCTTTCGCCTTTCGTTGGTTTGTCTGAATGTAAATCCCGCCATAAAAGCAGTGTAATTACACGCAATACAAAAACTCGAGCGAGATAAAAGCTTTGAAATGAGTGCCAGCAGCATACAACACGAGGCAGGCCGAAAAACTGTTGTTTGTCTTTTCAAAGCGACGCCAGCCGAGACTCTCGGCTCCGGAGGCACGCGTCCAAACAGATTTCTTGGAAAACAAAACGCTGCGAGCATCGACTTGCGTGTGGCTCCCATTTTCGCTAATTTCATCTCGGATTAGTTGCTGCTGCCGGTTTTTGTTCTCACAGCCTTTTTTACTACGCCGGCAGCGATTTTAAATTGAAAGCCCTGAAGAGGACGAGAAGTAATTTCTTATTTTGTGTGTGTGTGTTGCAGTGCAATAAACCCATCATGGAGAAGAAACGACGGGCGCGAATCAACCACTGCCTCAACGAACTCAAGTCACTCATCCTCGACGCCATGAAAAAAGACGTGAGTATTTCTTCAACTCATTCCAAATTCCTTCAATGTCCGTCTCGTGGGACAGTATGTCAGCCCAGAGTCCAGCCGAAATGATTTCGAGAATGTTAAAAATGGTCTACCTATTGAAATTAAAATTGCAGACGATGACCAAGTTTTATTTGAAGAATTTAAAAGCTAATTTTATTGAATTATCAGTATTACAACTGGAAAGAATTTTTCCCTTGCGTTTTTTATTATAATTTGTTTGGCATTTAATTAAGATAAATAAATTTGACGTGTTTTAATGAGTAAACACTTTGCATAGATGGTTTATAACAAGAATTAACTAATAGGGATAATTTTGCACATTTTAGCCCCTTTAAATCATTGTTTAATATGTAGAACATAAAATAAGAAAATTCGAAGGGTTGCTTCTTTAAGTACATAATATTTTTAAATGTGACTTAAAATAATTGATTTAATTTTCACCGACCTAATGGAAATTTTAAAATGGTCGCTGTTAGAAAAATTGCGACATAGGCACACAAACGTAAAAATGAAGAACCCTCGTGATAAATATAAATGTTTTTACTACTCTAATTCCGAAAACGCGTGTTGCGGAGTCTTTGGAAAGTGAAAACTCATTTCATCCCTTCGGCGTATAATACGGAATGACCTCACGTGTGCATCTGCGCTTGCTTTCTTCAGATAGGGGAAAGTACTATGCGTGTGTCTGATTTCGATTTCTACGCGAGAGCAATAATTTTTTCTTGCTCTCGGACAAAAAGAAGCGCGGCAGGGGCTGTTCTGGCATTGTTTGCGCCTTTCGTGCTGGCACCCTCATTACTGCAGACGCACGACTAAAATGCTGCGCCGCCGCTCCACGCTTCTTTCGCGTGTGGGAAAGCGACGGCGGCTTTTCTTCAAATTAAAATATTAAGGGGTGGCGCGATTGAAAGCGAATGCTGCTGCATAAAGCATCAGCTGCTTGAGACGAGATTCCCACGGCCGGCCTAAGCAGGGGTTGTTTGATCACACTTCACCCTCGTGTGCATCGCTGCAAGGGGCGGCCAGCTGAAAAGTACCGCTACCATCTTGAACACGGGTTGCGTCTTCAAGCGGCTTTTGTGCGCACGGCAACAAAGTCTGTCTGCGTCCATGTGCACGCTGACCCCAGCTGGTTGTCTTTTAAACAAAGACACGCACCCGATTTTGCATAATTCGCACTGGTCGTGGGACATCCAAAAACTGGAACTGCAACTTCTTGCCCTTGGCCGTAAACCGTGGACTCGACAAAGTAAATTTTGTTTTTCTCATTTTAACCGGCTCTGAGTGCGTGGTTTTCGTTTATTTGCAAACGCTGCTACGATTCGCATTTCCTTTCTCAAGTCTCAGTCCTTCGCATCTCGTGTGCGTTCCGCTGCGAATTTTGTTTTATTTTCCGTTCGTCTGAATAAAAGTCCGCTGGTCACGCACAGACTGAATATTAAGGAGCAAAACTAATGAGAGCGCTTTATAAAAATGGGCATTGGAATGGTGGGAAAATTTTTACTAGTCGTTAGAAAAAAGAGGACTTGTGCGTAACAATATACAGTTAAACATTTGCGTGAGAAGAAAATATTTGGATTGAATGCATTGGCATAAAAATATCAATTCATCTATCGGGACATTTCTTTGGCTTGTCAGCTTGTAACCGTTTTCCCTGTTGTCTTTATGCTCCAACCCATTCATTCTTTCTCAGTAACAAACAATTGCTGAATTTTTTCTGTCAATATATTTTTTTTAAGACCCAAGTGTGATGAAACATTTTTGCAATAGCACACTTCGATTTAAATTAAACGCACAGCTAAATTAAAATTGTTTTAATTTTTGATTGCAGCCTGCTCGTCACTCAAAACTGGAGAAAGCAGACATCCTGGAGATGACGGTGAGGCACCTGCAGAGTGTTCAGCGGCAGCAACTGGCAATCGCCGTCGCCACAGACCCTGGCGTCCTGAACAAATTCAAAAACGGATTTAGCGAATGCGCCACCGAGGTGAGCCGCTACATCGCCCGCCTCGAAGACGTCGAACCGGCCGTCAGGCAACGTCTGTTGAGCCACCTGAACCAGTGCGTCAACGGCCTGCAGCAGTTGACGCCCTTCAACTTTGGCGGCAGTATCGGCCAACAACAGAGCCAGGCAAGCAACAACATCAACGCCAGCGCGCCGAGCATGCCGGTGTTGACGCCAACGCCGGTGCAGGGCACGCCAAACGCCTCTCCGCAGATGCCGTTCCCAGCCGGCGACGTCAACAACAACAACACCCGCACTGGCAACGGAGTCCAGTTGGTGCAAAGCCGGTTGCCGAGCGGCGACATCGCCTTCGTGGTGCCGTCCTCGTCGACCACGCCTCCCTACTTCCCGGCGCCGATGGCCTCCTCGTCGCGGCTGAGCGCCTTCACGGCTGTCCACAGGTCGCTCAGTCCGACCATGGCGCGGCCACCGGTCATCTTCAGCCCGTCATCGACCAGCAGCGGCGATGAGTCTTCCAGTTCCTACCCCTTCTCGCAGAGTCCGTCCCCGCCGCAGTTGATCAAGCCGACGGCCCTCACCCTGGAGCTGAAGACCCTGGCCGTCGCTTCATCCTCCTCCTCCTCGTCCGGGGCCTCCTGCTCAACATCCTCCACTTCAAAGGACGTACTCGACTTCTCCATGAAGCCGCCCCCGCCGCCCAAGCGGCACGTCGAGGTGCTCGCCGACGCCTCCAACAGCAAAATCTCCAGACTGGCGTTTCCCTCTATCAACGTCATGCCCAGCAACCGCGTCGGTGACGCGGAAAATGCACACAGGCACGCGACAGACGGACACGACAGCATGTGGAGACCGTGGTGATTTCAAATTTCTCTAATGTGGTCCAAATAAATAAAAACCAAATAAAATTACTGATAACTATAGGGTTGGAAAATTAAGACGATTGGTCATTTTTTGCGGGTCTGATTTATTTTTTACAACAAATGAGCATGAATCGCACAATTTTAAGACTTTTGAGCCATACAAAATATCGTCTTAAATCATTCGTGAATCCACAAACCACATTTAATAGAGCAAAATGGTTTACAATTCAAGTTGAATTTAAGGTTTTCCTAAAAAAAAAAACAAGTTTTCCTTACAGTTTCTCATTTTTATTTTTTTTTATCTGTTGGTTCCAAAATTCGATTCAATTTTTATTCAACCATTTGCAGAAACTATTTTAAAATTTGCTATCAAGAAAAATCAATTTATCCTTACAGCTTCTTTTAGAAACTAAAACTAGGTAAATAAATTGTTACCCCTCAACAATGTGATATTTTGGAAAATAAGAGTAAAAACAGTCTAATATATACCATCTAAATAGAGCTCAAACCCGTCTAAAATTAGTCGCCATTCCATCAAAACACTCGTCTTAATTTCCCTACCCTATTCTAATAATAACTAAGCTATACATACCGCACACTGCCAGTTTTTATGCAAATACATTGATAAGCGTCGAGAATTGGGGTTTTGTAGTTTTCTTGGTTGTAAAATATCTTTTGCAAAATGTACAATCATTTTTTGACCAGAAGCTTTTGAAACTAGAGGCCTTGCACAATATTTACACTTGCTCAAAAAGACTTGACACGTTCTCTGTATAAGATATATTACATATTGTAAGACGACATAAAAGTACCAATACACCATTCAAAATGAAGCCTTAAAGTTTAACTTTGTATCTAGCGTAGTTAATTTTATTTGATCTCGAGAGGAATGTACTTAAATATATAAACGTAGCCCGACAACCAATTCGCGTACCACATTCTGCCAGTTGCCTTATAGTACATACTGAAAACGAATTATACTTATGCTCACGTCAAGTGCATTGACGTCCATAATAACTGTGTACATTCCAATGCACGCAAACACCGTCTTGTCATTCCATTTATGTAATAATAAATTATTTGCTGTCCAAACGAAACATGTGCTTGTTTGATTTTTCCTGTCCAAACCCCGCAGCGAGAGAGTGACGAACATTAAGTGCAATTAATTCGACGCAAATATTTGCCAGTCAATTAGATGAGTCGTGATTTTGCGCCGGGGAAACTCAATACTGACAGACGACATCAATTATAAATGAGGTGTGGGCGCGCGTCGTAAGCCAACACTGGTGAAATATTAATGATTGCTCTTTCGCCACGCGGTGCGCCGCAATTAAGGTGAATATTATTGTTATCAGCAGGCGCAAACGTGGACAGCCAGTCGCGTTCGTGTGTCGAGAAAGAAACTATTTAATGAGACATGCCACGTTACAAAGAGGAGTACACAGAAGCCACGCGAGCCACTCGTGCATTGGCTGATTAAATAAAAACGGAGGTTTTTCTTCTAAAACGAGAGGTTGTTTATGCAACTTGCTCGACTCGCCTGCGCCGATAGCTGCCTGCTTCCTTGTTTACCACACATAGTAGATGAAGTATTCGATTGCAAGAATGGTGAGAGCGGTACTGGCCCCGATCGCTAAGAGGGCTGCCAGAGGAGCAAAGTCCAAAATGGTCATCGAAAGGACGTGCTCACTCTTCTTCTGGTTTTTAACTTTGGCCGCTTCTATGTATTCTCGGCGCATTTTGGCGTTTTGCTTAATGTCGGCTTCAAAACGGTGAATAATGCCGCCTTCAAAGAGCCTCCTTATCCTGGAATATTTAAAAATTCTTTAAGTATAGTTCCGATTCAACAGACAATAGTGATATTTATATAAATTATTATGTGCAGTTCCATTTTAGTACATTTCAAATTTTAAATTACAAAACCTATTTTCTTTTATTTTATTCAAAGCTTATTTCTGGTAAAAGGAATTTAGATTTTCCCTTCTAGAATCTCCTCTTAACGAAGGGCCAAATTGGTATAGCTCGATGAATAAGGATAATTATAGAATAATGGCGTAATTGAATTGTTGCAAGAAAAATTAGTTTTGTCGCGATGGCAGGGTTGACAAAGTTCCACCACTCGTTTCTCTTGTCATTTGTGCTTGGAAATAAGCGTTTTCAACGTTCATCGGTTTAGAATTCTTTGCAACTAATTTATTTTGAGTTGTTGAAATTTTATTTTTGGAGGTAAAATTCTGCTGATCCGAAGTATGCGAAACCGAGACAGCGAGCTTGTACGAAATGTGTGAATTTATTTTGCTTTGCAAAGAATTGCCTTTGAACAATCCATTCATTATTTATTTTGCTTTGTAAATTTTATTTTATAAACTAATTTTCAAAATTCTTTTTTGAGGAGAACAATTAAATGCCAACGAATTGCTATTTATAGATTTTTTTTCTTTCAGAGTCTGATGTTTCAATAGAGCCTAATGCGTGTTTTTAATCTATTGATAAATAGTAAAATAGATCACTTGCCTGTTATCTAGTATCCGTTTGTACGGGAATTTTGGTCTGATCGGAAAAGCAGCCCAAAAGGACTGCATGGAGAGCGGAAAGTCGGAAAGGGCGCACGGCGCCGTGTCCAGAATCCTGTCCACCCAGTGCGTTGCGACCACAAACGCGGGTATCATTTTCGACCACGGAGCAGGCAGCGAGGAGTTTTTATTGCAAGCGATCTGCAATGCGGTGGAAAGTTTTGCAACTGTCGACGGGGCTCCTTTGGCCCGAAACCTTATCATCGACGCGTGTTGACTCTCCTATGAATTTAAAATGATAAACAAATACTTTTATAAATATTTTAGCACACATACATGGAAAAATGAGCTCTCTGGAGAATTTTCCAGCACAAAGGGTCGGAACCTGGAGCTTTCCAGCAAATCGTCAAAGTTGGAAAAAGGCTGATTGTCCACCCTGACTGTGAGAAATGCGGTCACCGACCCTGAGTAAGTAGCCATTACGACGACAGCTGATAAAAGCGCCGAGAGATGCAACGCTCGGGCACTGAAGGTTATCGGTGGATCCGGATGTCCTGACGGTGATTTATACAAATTATCTAAGGTTTGGGAATCAAAGACATATACTTTTGACTCTTTTTTAATTTTAAGACGTCAAATAAGCACGAGTTTTAAAACTTATGAGCCACATTAAACGTCATCAAAAACGTTTTAAATTCCCTTTAGAAGCCTTAAATAAATTATTGCTGCTCCTTGAAAATGAGGAAAAAATCGATGATGAGTAAAATGTTTAAAACTGAGTAAAGTAGCACCTAAACTGTCTAAAAATGAATCTAAGTGAAGCTCAAATCCGTTTAAAATGTAGCCTTCTTTATCTTGAAACACGATGATTTATTTTCCAACCATGTTTATCTGCGGAAAACACGGCATACCTTGCATGCAGGATGCGCCATGAATGCAGACGAAAGCCTCGCTGAAAATTTCGATGAAGCTAAGATTTGTGTTGTGTTGCCTTTCAAACTCTGATTTCCAAAAAAGCGCTAAAACCGTCGAAAGCACCAAAATTGCGGCCAAAATGCTCATCCACAAGGTCGAGTGGAATGGAAGAAGGAAATTAGTCCATCTGATTCTTTCACTCGCCGTGGCTCTCATCAAAACTGAAAAACTGTGGACAAAAATGAGAATTTAAGAATCCCAGCTCAATATTTTACCTGACTCTGTGAATAGGTGGTGAAAAATCCGTCTTGTTTGCAAATGAGGGCAGCATGATTATGGGTGACAGTGAGATGTCTGCAATGCCCAGTTCTATTTCCTGTAACATGTTGCTCCAACTCGCTTCAGGAAGCAGATTCTCTCTTACCCTTTTAATAGAGAAACTGCGTGGAAGATTGTTTAAATTCATTTTTTTTAGTTTGAAAATAACATTTTACGTGAAATTTAAGTTTTGCGCCAGTTGCCTCCAGATTGTTATATAAGCCCTGGTCCATTCGTCAAATTCAGCTAACGGATCAGAAGAAAGGCATGCAGCCAAACCTGTGATTTTGACAGCCTGCAGATTGCTTCTGCTTCTAGTTACGGATGATTTCACGTCAATTAGGGGCAAAGATTTTAATGAATCGGGTGAAAACCGATTAAATTTTCTCGTTGTTAACTTTCGGTAGCGCGAAACCTTGTAGACCTTTAATTTTTTTTAAATGAGTAAAATTAGGCCAGTAATATTAGGGACTCCTCACCTCAAATATTGTTTGCGGAGAAGACTGGAACATGGCGTACGCTCTGCTGTCGTATTTCAAGTCGATTTGGGCGAGAGAATAGTCCAGGGTTTCGTCTACTGTCATTCCCCCTCTGACACCCAAGAAAGAAAAAATGAATAGCGATGGGGTAGTTCCTAAATCATCTTGCATCTGCGTTTGGAAAGAAGGCAATTTTTATTTTACCTTCGATTAAAAAAATAATAAACTTGCAGGAACGCTTCCTATTTGGTAAGCCGGATCTATGTTGAAAAATAAGTAAGCAGTGTTTAAAGCGTGCAATCCTCTGCTCAAATTGTGAATCAACACAGATTCCCCTTCGCTGATCTTCTGCTCTGCCACTCTAATCCCTCTGCGTGAAAATTCCTCAAAATGGGCTACAAATTGTATAAAAATTACAATTCAACTATAATGGTTTACAAATTTAAATACCTGGAAGAAGACGTTCAAAATTTCTGTCCAGCAAAAAATTGTGAAACTGCAAATTATTGATGTGGAACCGTTCACACAAATCCAAAATGCAGCTGAAGTTAAATGCACTGCTCCTTGACAAGAAAATAATGAATACAATCGCGCATGTTATGCGCAACATTTTGACACCTGCGAGCTTTAGGGGAAAGTGAATGCCGGTGCTTTGCCAGCGGTGATTTCCTAGCCACCACTAATTTGTGTTGATCAATTATTCAAGAAACTATATACAACCCTTATGCTTGAGAGGCATGCGCTTCACACTCGGGTGAATGTGCTTTGATTGCAAGACGAATAAAATAATAATTATATAGGCAAAGAATTTCGCATTAGATTATTTGAGTTGGAATTTTCAGCGATTTTTTTTCTGATGGATTTGGGCTCAATTTTGCAAGGTTTCATTTTCTTACCACCTGCGGTGTTGTAATAATTCATTTTCTGATTAATTTTTCAAATTTCTCGCTCAAAAGAATAATTGCCTTCTATAGTTTTTCAATTATTTTTCCTTGAAAATATCCAAATTAAAAACAGTTAATTATTATTTTTCGTCCTGCCTTGCTTGTGCCTTGCGTTTTGATTTTAGTTTTCCCCTTGCGCGGCGAATCGGCAAATTATTACACTGAAAGGTGATTGGTCCAAGTCCACGCATTTTGATTGGCGTGCGGCTACGCCTTGTTTCAAGCTCCAGCTGGATAAACGTGATGTAAACATGATACGCAGTCATGGTCACTATTTCAAATTAGATTAAACGTCGAGTTATTGGAAAATATTGGCAAAGTGACGTGCTGAATAAAAAGGCGGAATGTGGTCGTTCTTCGCGCGCGATCCATCGAAGGATTTCCCATACGAAATCGGCGAAGTGCTGTCGAATGACTTGGACCGAGGGCGGTCGCTCTGGAGTATCCACAAGGGCAAGAAAAAAGTGAGGAATTTTAGCGTTCAAAAGCAATTTGACTCGAAATGTCCTTTGCAGAGCTCCGGTGAGGACGTGTCGGTCTTCAGTTTCGACGCGAAAAATGGAGTCCAGTTGTTTGAGCTGGCCAAGGGTGCGATGAAGAGGTTCAAAACACTCAGACACCCCTACATTTTACCGTTTTTTGATGGATTTGAGGTACCTATTATTTCAGTATTAATAGTGCTAATTATAACTACGTTGTTACAGTCTGATAAAGGAGTATATTTCGCAACGGAGTGTGTTGAGCCCCTGGAAGCACACTTGTCGAAACTCACCCTGACTGGCCAACAGAAGGCCCTCTACTTGTCATGGGGAATTTTCCAAATTGCTGTAAGTGGTTATTTGTACGTTTTGTTAAATTTAATTATTTGTTTCTGTAGAGAGTGCTGAACTTCTTATTAAATGACTGCAATTTGCGCCATAACAACATTTGCATTTCTTCGATTTACGTCAATGCAGCTGGGGAGTGGAAGCTTGGTGGGCTTGAGTACGTTTCGAGCGTGGACGAGGGACCCAAAGTTATCCAAAAGACGCTGCCAAGTCTGGAGAAGTACAATCCCCCTGAATTCAGTGATCACAGCAAGCAGCGATTTGTCTCGAAATTGTAATAATTTTTTTTTTCACACTAGGATTGATATCAATTTTTTTTTAATTCCAGTTCTGGTGATATGTGGGGATTTGGTTGCTTGATTTGGGAGGCGTTCAATGGACCACTGCCTCAAAGCTCGAGCTTAAGAAGTTTAGACAAAGTAAGCAACACTTGTTGTTTTAATTCTTTTCGATTCTGCACAAATGTTTGTCTGGTTTTTCCCACTGCCGTTTTTTTGTCGGAAAAAATCAAGAGAAGAGTCAGGTTTTCAGACTGGCTATTTTTTAATTATGTTTGCTAAACTGTAGACAAATTAATGAAAAAGTGAAGTAATCTGAGTTGACTAAAAAATTAATTTTTATATAATTTTCTCGTGAGTGAAACAAAAATTTAATAATTTCAGATCCCCAAACCACTGATACCTGTATTCAATGAGCTGACTGGTCCTAGTCCGTCAAATCGTCCTAACCCGGCTGACGTGATTGACAGACTCCGCCGCGGCGGCTCGTATTTCAGCAACAACCTTGTCGACGCCCTGCTCTTCCTCGAGGAAATCCAAATCAAGGACAAAAACGAGAAAAACAAGTTCTTCAGCTCACTGACCGACAAGCTTGATTTATTCCCAGAAAGCATTTGCCGCCACAAAATCCTCCCTCAGCTTATCACAGCGTTCGAATATGGGGATGCTGGCTCGCCGGTGTTGGCTCCACTCTTCAAACTGGGGAAAATGCTGCCGGAAATCGAGTACCAGAAGAAAATTGTGCCTTGCGTTGTCAAACTGTTCTCCTCGAATGACAGAGCCACTAGAATAAGACTTTTGCAGCAGCTGGAGCTTTTCATTGGTGAGTTTTTAGTCAGTTTTTTCTTCTTGATTGATATCAGGAATTTTTCAGATCATTTACAACCTTCAACTGTGAACGATCAAATTTTTCCGCAGCTTGCGAATGGTTTCATGGATACAAATCCGACAATAAGGGAACAAACAATTAAGGTTTGATTTATTTAAAGTTAGTTTCATGCCAACCTTTAATCTTTTGTTTTTGCAGTCATTTCTTCATTTAGCGCCTAAACTCAACTACAACAATTTGAATGTAGAAACTCTTCGGCAATTTGCGAGACTGCAAGCTAAAGATGATCAGGTCCGATTTGATCCCATTACAGATCCCTTTATAAAACAAATTTTTATCAAATAGGGTGGAATTAGGACCAATACTACAGTTTGTCTTGGGAAAATATCGCCACACCTTCATCCACAAATCAGACAAAAAGTTCTCATTTCTGCATTTATCAGGGCTATGAGAGATCCATTCCCTCCAGCCAGAAATGCTGGTAATTTCTAGTAAATGTTTCCAATCTGAATAAACTGGCAATGAGAATCTCTCCAAAGGTGTGCTGGCACTGGCTGCAACTCAGCAATACTACCTTCTCCAGGAGGTGGCAGCAAGAATTTTGCCTGCCCTCTGCCAGTTGACTAGTGATCCAGAGAAGAGCGTCCGCGACAATGCCTTCCGCACCATCAAAGGCTTCCTGGGCAAACTGGAGAAAGTGAGCGAGGATCCTAGTCTTAAGGAATCTATGGGTAAGAGATCTTGGGAAACCTTGTAATGGTTTAAATCATTCTTTTACAGAGGCAGATGTGAATACCGCCACTCCAAACTCTGCGAATTCCTCAGCAACCTGGACAGGGTGGGCGGTCAGTGCTGTCACCTCAAAATTCTACAGAGGCAGTGTGGACAAAAAGTGTGTCAGCAAGTCGGCTCTTCCTACAGGTATATCAAAGGTCTTTAAATCTTTTGAAAAAACAGAAATAAATAAATGGTTAGAAGATAAGCAGAGACTGCATCATTGTGGATTTTTTTTTAAGGCTGGAGTGAACCACAATTTTTAACCTATCTATGTTTTCAATGTGTAGACTGGACAAAAAATGTTCTAGGGTAAAAATTGAAATCAATTTAAAAATCAATTTCTGTTTAATTGTGATGATTTTTTTGTATGAATAATACTCCCATTGATGAGAAAAATTTATTGATGAGCTAATTTTTACTTTCCGAAATTATCAGAGAATTTCATTGAGCTGTTAATTTGGGAGATGAATTGAAAGAGATTGGTTTCAAATAGTAATGTATGGATCAAAATTTATTTTTTCGCAGATCAAACTTCAAGCAGCACCCCTTCAACCGGCACTTCCAGTATTAACTCCTCGGTGGACAAAGATGATGTTGTGAAGACTCCAGACTCCAACACAGATCTGGATGACAATTGGGACGGAGACAACTGGGGTGATATGGACGCGAGTGCTTTTAAACTATCTAAAATACCTCAAGCTAACACTACCCCTTTTACAGAGCTCGCCAGCAAAGTCCAGAGATGTCGAGGTTGAAGTTGCCAGTGGAAAAAACGAGGGCTGGGACACTGAGGATTGGGGGTCGATTGAAGACGTGAGACGCAATTTTATTTATCACGTAATTGATGCCTTATTTATTTTTTAAATTGAATTCAGGTTCCTGAGGAGGCAACACCAACTGAAAACGCAAGTAGCTGGAAGCAGGACTTCAGCTCTGCCTCAAAGCCAGCCAGTTCTTATGATTGGACTGCACCTGCATCTGGTGGTAGCAGTTTAACGCAAAGGGTATGAAATTAACTTTCCTCAGATGGAATAAACACTTGATTTTAATTTTAATAGGTTGAAACTAAAGCTCAGAGTAGCGATTGGGATGATGCAGGATGGGAACCTTTGGAGATGGCGCCAAAAGGTAAGGGGATTTTCAAACATTAAAGGAAAAGACTTAAGGGAATGGTTTTTAGATGATAAAATGGATGAAGCCAAAAGAAAAAGAGAAGAGAAAAAACTGCAGCGGCAAAAAGAGCTTGAAGCAAGGCGAGCGAACCGAACTGGTGGAGCCATGAAGCTGGGCTCAAAGAAGGCGTATGATTGAATGGGAATTTTAATTTTAAGAAATTAAATTTGTATCGCAATAATTATATTTAAAACCAACAGCAGTCTTGTTTTATTTATTCTCTGCACAACTTTAAAATCCAGGATCCCATTCACATGTTTGCGGCTCTTCACGTATGGAGTAGCACTGTATAATGTCACCAGGCTCGAATTCAAAGCCGCTCTTGTCCAGTCTGACGCCACACTCAACGTCTTTCTTGATGGACTCTACCTCATCTTTCAGATGTCTCAGCTGGAAAACTTTACCTGCAGGCATAATATGAGTAAATAAGCATAAAATTCTATGCTAGTTATCTATTGACCTTCGTATATAACTTCTCCATTTCTTAAAACTCGCGCTTGAGATGCCCTCTTCAGTAATCCTTTGGTGCATCGTGAACCAGCGACGCCAACCTTAGTTTTTCCTACTGTTACTTCAAAAAATTGGAGCACATTCGCTTCCCCTGCAGAAAACCAGTTTAAAGTTACATGTTTGTGCAAGGACTAGGGCAATAACTTACCAGTAACATCCTCTACTTTCTTCAAGGGCAGCATTTTGCTGATTTCGTCTTTGATGTCATCCACCAGCTTATAGATCACATTGTGTGGCTTAACAAGAACTGACTTCTGCTTGGCGAGGTCTTTGGTTTTTTTAGGAGTGTCAAGATTAAATGTGTAGACCAAACCTAAATAAATAAAGATCAAGTTCAAAGTTCTGCAGATTGAAAAGCTGCAAGTTACTGTCAAAAGTCGAAGCCAGCTCCAAATCATTTTCAGTGACTTGTCCAACTCCATAATGGATCAGAGACAGTTTGCAGCGCTTCTCGTCATCATAAGTATCAAGCACGTCCAAAATCGCCTCCACAGAGCCATCAACGTCACCTGTACAGGATTCAGGGAGTTTAAAGAGTGGCACGTCGCATAGCAATCCATGCTACCTTTTACAATGATGTTCAGCTCAGGGTGGCCATCCCTTTCCTTGCTCTCCTTTTCTCTGGGACCCGTTCTTCGCACTCTGTACCAACCCAATCTTCGCCTCTCCTCCAACATTGTCCTGTAAACCTTTTAAAAAAGTGCAAAATTAGAGTGATATAAGATTAAAGAATATTTTTTTCTTTGCGTTCCATTTTCATCTTGGCATCAAATGCACAAAAGAAAGGGGTGAAAAATTGATATAAAAACACCGTCAGTTAAATATTGATTTTAATCCTCAAAGAATCAAAGAAATGAATTTAAAACCGTCTAAATGAAGCTCAACATAACCCAAAACAAGGCTTGGTTTTTGCAATAAAAATTATCCCAACATTAATCATAATTAGTTCAGGTTGACATACCTTATGGTGCTCAGCGGCCTTTTGAGCAATCACCTCTTTCACGTCCTCTAGCTTTTCTTCTCTTTGCTTCTCCATACGATATTTCAAAACCTCCTGGGCGACTCTCTAGAAGCCAAAATTTTCATTTAAAACCTAACGAAGAGTCAACTATTGACGTCAGACCTCAGACTCAACCTCGATGATTTCGTCCCCAGCTGAAGGCAACTCGCGCCAGCCCAAAATTTCGACGGGCGTGGCTGGTGGCGCCTCAGTAAGCGGCCGGCCGGTATCATCGAACATGGCTCGCACCTTCGCCCACGCTGTCCCAGCCACCAGAATGCAGCCCTTTCTCAGGGTGCCCCTCTGCACCAAGGCAGTCGAAAGCTTCCTGAAAACATCGAATTTTATGTTTTATCGTAAAAATAAAAAATTAACTAACCCTCGGCCTGGGTCGGTTTTAGACTCAATCACAACTCCCTCCATGTAACCAGTGGGTTCTGCTTTTAAGTCCATGATTTCTGCTTGCAAAGCGATTACTTCGATTAAAGTGTTGAGATTGGTTCCTTTCAATGCAGAAATCGGCACTGACTGAATATCACCGCCGAATTCCTCCAGTTCGATTCCTTGAGTTAGAAGCATTTTCCTGGTGTAATCCTGAACAAAAATTTGAAACAATTTTATACAACCATCAGATCAAATATTGATTATTTTTTCAAAACAAGAATTATTCATAAATTAAGAGAAACTAACCAAAAAATTGTTTTAGACAAATAATGGAGAAATTAGATACACGAAGGGAAATCACTAACAAGGGAAACGGACCCTTCAATCCAGAAATCGCGATATTTTTTGCTACCAATTGGGTGGTCTTAGATAACAGATCAAATTTTTCTGAAACTTAACACTTAAATTTAAAACTTTAACTGGCTAAAAATGTAATAATTTGTGTTACTTTCAGGTCTTAAATAATAATCTTATGCCCAGAAAAAAATAATGGACCGTTTTAAATTCCCAACCCTAATAATATTAAAAATACATATGAATTATTAACTACTTACAACATCAGCCTTAGGTTTGTCAATCTTGTTAATCGCCACGATGATAGGAACTTTCAATTTTCCAAATTAGACCAAAATTCAGCACATGACATTATTTTCAAACAAACCATTTGCTTCCTTGGCCATTCTAATAGATTCGACAGTCTGTTCCATGACTCCATCGTCAGCTGCCACAACCAGAACCACTATGTCTGTAGAGTCTGCACCCCGAGCTCTCATCGCTGTGAATGCAGCGTGGCCTGGCGTGTCCAGAAAGGTTACCCTATCCTTCGATGACGGAAGAACAACTGCAGACCAAATATTAAGTAAATTATAAATCACTAGGAGGGTTTAAAATATTTTATTAACCTGAAAAAGCACCAATGTGCTGCGTGATTCCTCCAAATTCTGAATCGACGACCCTGGTGTTTCTCAGAGAGTCCAGCAAAGTTGTTTTGCCGTGGTCAACGTGGCCCATGATTGTAACTACTGGTGGCCGACGAACCAGTTTTGAAGGGTCAGCAGGCGGTCTATAAAGAAATAAATTATTATTATATATTTTATTCTAACCCAAATTATTTACCTTCTGGTAACGTCTTTGTACTTTGGAACAACTTCCTTTTCCCTTTCACTGGGGTGAGCTACTACTTTGAACCTGAAGCCCGACTTTTTAGCAGCTTCTTGAATGACCGTGAAGTTGTGAATCACAGATTTTGGTCTGTTGTATGGATTTGAGTTTTCAACGTAAACGAATACGTCGAATATGTGATCTGTAGGTCATGAATTACGGAAAATGAAGAGAAATGGGCACAAAAAGTTACCAACGCTCTTTCCCATTGAGTCAGCTAATTCCTGCACCGTCATATTTCGCCAGATTTCAATAACTGCTGATTTCGTTTTGGCTTTTGGGTTCATTTGAATACTGTTCTGTGGAGATATGATAATTTTAGTGCTACATTTTCAAAAGAAAACTTAAAGTAAATTAAATTGACGAACCTTATCATCTTTGTCTTTTCTTTTCGCGAAATTCATAAAGGTCGTATGGAACCCGTTAGAACCTATTCTATAAATGTTTTTATTCAAAGAGCACACATGTTCCTGCAGAATGTTTCGGGTCAAAAGCATCTTAATGCCATGGTGGTATTTAGCAAGGCGCCGTAAACTGAAAAAAATAATTTTTTTAACAAAAAGATGAAAATTAAATTTACTATTAATTTTACCTTTGAAGTGAGCACATTTTTAAAATATTTAAATCAATATAGTCCTTAATTTTGCTCTTTTTAGATGACCATTGCAACCATGCTGTGTTTGTTTCGAAATTACAGCTGACGGTCTCGACTCTTGACACCGGCCGCTGCGAACAGCGCTCTAAGGAAAATGCGGGAAGTGAGAGAGTTACAATTATTATAGCGTAACAGAGCCAAGAGCCACAGCCGCGAATCCTGCGAGCATCAGTGCAATGAGGCCTGAACAAATTTTTAAAAACACTTAAAAGTGATCCGCAATATTTTTACTTTGAATCTCAAAGTATTCATCGTAAATAACTTGTTAAGTCCCTATTCCTAAATTAATATTTAATATTTTAAATGCCCAACAGATTTTCAGAAGATTACATAATAGATGTTAAAAAGGACATAATTTATTAAAAAGACATTTGATATTTTGATTATTTATTTAAATGTATTAAAGTTTGTTTGATTATTCTCGATCAAGCATCAAGCCAAACATGAAAATATCGATGAGGACGGGTAGCACGAGAGACAATCGAGAGAGAAAAGTGCTGACGCGCGGCGCACTTTGCAGCCACGAAAATCGAGTTGCTTGTTTGAGCTAGGCCGAAATCAATCGCGACGCGACACACATTTAGCGAACGCTTTAAAACGCGCACATTAGCAGGCAAAAAGCCCGTCGTTTCGCCAGCGTCGGAGCAGCAGCCAAAGAGAAAAAAATGGGCGAGCGCGCGGCGCATATTGCTAAAAGCATCGCACGCCGACCTAACCTAATTATTGCTGCCGATTCGATTAGGCAGCAACACAATTTCGCCTTTTCGATAAACGCACTGCCTTAGATGACGACAAGCCTCTGCGTTTCACTTCTGACTCTCTGTGTAGTCTTTACAATAATAATTTACGCGTCTTGGCACGATCACATTATACAATACATAGAATCAGCTCTTCCTTTGAGTGCATGTCAACCGACTGGGAACTTTAAAAAAATAAAAGAGCTGTACAGTACGAAAAATCTTCTTACACTGGTAACTTTACAAACTTTGCAAAGTTTGGATAGTCAAACCGTTGGGGGTTTCTCTTGAGTGCTCTTAATATAACCTGATTTTAACGAATGGGCTCTACCGTCCATTTGGTTCATAAAAGTGTTGCTAGGCGTTTTTCGGCCTTATGCAATATTGAACATTTTAGATTGTTGGTCTTGTGAAAATTCGCACTTTCGACCTTCTAAATGGAATAATATTTTGCCATTTAAAACCTAATTGTATGTTTTATTTCTTATTATTTTTCGAATTCTTCCTATATTCAGCGCAAAGAAAGAAAACAAAAAATGTAGTATAATTATATACTTAAAACCAACACAAAAATCATAATTTCCACCTTAAGATCTTCATCTCGCTCTAGCGGTAAAATTATGTCCGTAGGAGTTTTCATCTTGCGGTTAATTTTGGCAGAGTTATCAAGCGCCTTTTTTGCGAGCAGTGCAAAGGGGCTTGATTTTGGTATTCTACCGCGTGGTAATGACGTTCGGCAAGAAAAGTGGTGTGTTTTCGAGTCTCGTCACCGGCACTGACACTATTACGCACGGTGCAGTAAGCGTGGTAATGATGTCCCTGCTTGGTATGCATGGAAATGCAGACGCCTGGCCTGGCTGTCTGCTTTGTCACGCACACTGCTGTGGCTCCGGCTCCGAAAAATGAGATTAGCTCCCGCGATTCAATCATGCCGACAACTCTTCAATCCATTCCAGCTCTATTTTCCTGCATTTTTTTAAGGAATCTAAACATTTTTAGTAAAATAAAAAAAGCAATTTCAAGACCTTAACAACTCTATGCACACTCTTGCTCCCACTAAAGGAAAGCAGGACGTCTGTTGGTTTATATACTAAACTGTTTATGACTTCAGATAAGCGTGGCTATAAAGTGGATAATTGTGTGTATAAACTTATTTTTACTTTTTAGAGGTTTGTGTGAGACATTTAATACGTGATGCAGTACTTCTTAACTCCCTGATCGAGGAGGAAGCTTGAAACAATGACGAAGCATCAGGCAAATCGTTTCGTTGCACATTTCAAAGATCCCAAGTGTCATTTTGGTATTTTTCATTTCAAATTAAATGCTCATTAATATGCTCAGTGTATAATCTTCAGTATATCAACAGAAGGCAATTTCTAAAAAATATAAAGTAAGGATATAACAGTTCGCTATATAGTTAGGAAAGCTGTATTTAATTTCAACTTATAAAAATTATGTAACACCCCCTCGAGTGATTTTATCTATATTTGCAACTAGCAATAATTTTGATATTTGACAGTTAACATCTGTATTTCCTGTTGCTTTACTTGCGTTATTAGAAAATAGTAATGAAACAAAATTAGCCAAATTTAAGATTCAAAATTGATTAAAATTGTAAATCGATGACGTGAAATGCGGAAAATGCAATCTATAGATTATCTGATTGTGTTTTTTACTGGATAAATTTGCTTTGTATTTTTCAGTTAAGAAATAAAGCTAATATAGAAATAATTTTTGCAGTCTGTTGATTTTGCCATTATTTCCTATAGCATTTTTCGAACGTGAAAATGCGTAAAATAATATATAATCAGTATAGCAAAAACGTAAGAACGTGGCGGTCAGATTAGAAAACCAGCAGATGACCCAGCAGACCCCTCCCTGCCTGGATAAAGTGTCTCTTCAGTCGTTTCAGACCCTTTCTTGTGTTCTTGATTGTGCACGCGGGACTAGCCAGTGTAAATTCTCACTCAATAAAATCTGATGCTTAAACCCTTGGTAGAGCTTCTAGAAAACGGTGAGTGCGAAGCAAGTTGTTTTTCGAATTCAGTTTGGGAAAAACATTCGTCGTAAATATTTAGCCTCTTTTTTCTATATAGATTTTAAGAGAAAGTGTAAAAGAGATTCATAAGCCGAATTGTATTAAAATATTAAAATAAATATGTGTCACCGGAGGGAGACGAGAGCGAAAAAGGAGACTCACCGCTCGCTCTCATAGATTTATTTTAATAATATAAAAGGTTTTACTCGTAGTTTCTTCTCGGTTTCAAAAAAGGGTTAAGCTGCTTATTTAAACCAAATTCAAATAGTCAGATTGGCAAATATATAAGTGATGATTTCAAAGGATATGCAAAATCTACATTTTCACGAAGCACTTATAATTTGGAAAAATTTATAAATCGTATCAAAAGAGATGCAGAGCAGTCGTGATTTGAATATGGAATTTACTTTGTTCACCTCTTCCTGGAATAGCTTGATGCAGCGGCAAAAATGTAAATTTGTGGCGGCGTGTCTTCCTTCCGGTGATGTGGATTTGAATTAAAAAGAGCTCGGTTTGAAATATAAATGACTATCCAGGTCGGTTTCCATAGAGATCAAATGTGAGCCACCCTACTTTTGGTATTTTTGGTGTCCAATCTAACCAAGCTATTTTTATATATCAACAGATTGTGGGAAAAGAACATCTTCTCGAGACCCAAATTCCATTCCGCGCGCTTGGATAATGCAGAAAGAAAGTAGTCCATGGGGCGGTGACGCAATCGGCGAGTGTTGCATCTCTGCAGATGTTAGCAGTGCATGCTATGGAGAATGAGTGCTGCATGCATTATGCACTCTCTCAAGCTCTCACCTGGCCTTTTTCATCCCTTTCACGCTGCCGGCACGTTGCAAAATATACATTGCACACATTCACCACACATTTACATCGCGCGGCGCGGACCTTAATTCGCTTTTACTGCCACGCGTCTGCTTTCGTGCCGCATTCATTCTCTTAATTTCCATTTTCCCATAAAGGGAATTCAGGCTAGATGATTACTAGCTGGATTTTTTTATATCATTATAAAACAAATAAAAATTTCTTATTCTTTAAACTCCTTTTTGAGATTGCAAGTTAAAAGCATGACTGTGGAAACCTCTTTCATGAGGGATATTTGAGCACTTCGGGGATCTGTTCCTGGCAGCCCATTATCAGGGATGGCAAAAAGTGCGGTTAGTTAAGTGACTCGAAATCTCGAATGGCTCAACAAGCTGGGAGGCGCATCGGCGCTGACAGGCCACTTGCTGGTTTTCACACCTTTCCAGCGGCTTAATAGAAAAGTTTCTAGCGTTTAAATCAGAAAACCTCGGTGCGGTAAGGCAAAACGATGACCATATATTGGGCCCAAGCTCCTCTGGGACCATTTGAGTCCCATGATATCCACTCGGCATTGTTATTGGGGCCCGGTAGCCTATACAGAACGTGATGAGCAGAGAGGCTCAAGAAAAATAAAATAAAAAGGAAGAAGTTTGGGACAAAAAAATAAATAAATAGCGTTTGAGGCATCATTCTGGAAATTTGTTAATTGCTTTCTTTTTCACTGTAATTGCTCAGCATAACATAAAATACTAAAGTTTATTAGAATTTGAATTAAAGTGAGTGCCGTCATTAATTTTCCAATACAAAATCCGCAGCACTTTTCTGCTGAGTGTATTTATTTCATAGTTCCAATAATTGCTGAAGGAATAAGAGGCGGAACAGCTGTATTTCCTGTTTCCATTCTTAAAAATTATTTCCGTTGGCGTACGTTTTGTGATCTGAAAATTGATACATATACATTTTTTAAAATATAATCAGTCTATCCCAAGCAAGCATATTAATTTGTAACAAGAGCTGTAACATCATCATCAATATTTCTGTGCGGCTTACTCCCGATTTTTTTTATTTGATAGAAATTTTAAAAGCAATCGAGAGCCTTGACTAAAAGTAAATATGAAGGAAAAGCCAGAATTGAGCACGTTGTTGCTGATTGTTACGATTTTGTGCTTTGAGAATCGCTCGTAAAAATACTCAAAAGTAAGAACCGGCAGAAGAATAAAAATTCTACCATGAGCAACATTGGCTAATTCAGCAGGAGTTGAAAAACGGGGACCGGAAGTGAAGTGTCAGAGAGCTGGGCTTTTGGGGGTATGGCGAGGTGCGGCCAGTGGAGCGAGCGAGCGAGCGTTGGCACAGGCAGGAAGAACGAACGCGCGCGTAAGAAGGAGCAGAGCAGAGATATCGACCGTGGCGCGTGCAGTGCAACACACACACATCCACAGACGGCCTGCGAGCGCAGAGGGATGAATAGCAGCGACCTTACTCACTCGCATTACACTGCCACATATATTAGCAAAAGGGTCTCGTTGGCAATGGAAGCGAAAAAATCGCCCCCGGGTCTCGCCGTGGCTGTGCCTTTTCTCCTCTCTGACTCGCTGACTCGCCCGATGAGCCCAACTCCCGAAATGTCTCACTTTGGCGTGGGCTGTGGACGCGACGAGAAATAAGACGCGCTAAAGTAGAGGAAAAGCATTAATTTCCGGTCGGGCGGACGCACGCAGCCAAAATGTTTTTCCAGCTGCACTAGCAAATGAGACCGAAGATTCAAATGCGCCGAATCAACAACCCCTGAGAGTCATCAAACTTTCCAGCCATCCCCTACTCAATGATGCGGAATTCAATGGACCTCTCAACAATTAAGTCTTCTGATAACATTTGAAAACGACAATTTTATCAAAAGCCTGATTAATCGGCTACTTTGTAAAAAACAAATGAATGTTTTTGCAAGTTTTGGAAAGTAAAAAACTAATCCTCCAAACGTTGAGGAACGACGAAATGATGAGTGTTTTTTATGCTAATACGTGAACCGTAATTAAAATCGTTTGAAATACGAAACTTCTCAACCGGATAAAAATTCGTGCAAGACCGTTTTTGCGTTGGAATAATTTTCCATTTTTAAATACTTCAGCCATTCAATATTTTTCGATCTTTTTCTAGCCTTAAAATTCTATGAAAAATCAAATTTATTGCAAATACTTATCATTACGTGTACCCGTCAATTAACTTATATTGTTTTGAGCTAGGTTATCAATGTATTTGTGTATTTTATGATAACAAATAATCTGAAAAATAGCATATATAAAAAATTGCAATGCAAAGAAAAGGAGTTATAGGCACGCAGCAGCATTTCGATCTTAATCGATGGATCTACGCATTTGGCGTAGTTATATTTTTTGATTATTATTGCAATTATTTTACCTAAATTTTATTCTTTGCTCTTCTGGTGGTAAAAAAAGAAAATTGACTATTGCAATGCATTAATGAAAAACCGTGTAAAACCGACTGTTTTCCTCCTACAAAAGTTAAAAAATATTTGCTTATTTTCCACAAGGAAAGCGACTCAAATTTAGTGTCAACACGTCCCCAACAAGACATTTCCATGAAGAAGACCAACCAGCAAAAAAATAAATCGAAGGATGAAAGTATTCCCAAGTTCTTCTTTCGATTCAAATGGATTTGGCCGAGTCATTACTTGATATCACTCACTGTGTAGTTTGCCTAGCTTGTACGCGCATCTGTGACGTTTGTTTTGGCGAAGAAAGTTTAGCAAGTGAAGGCAAACATTGCGTATACGGTTTCTTGAATCCGTTCAAGAGTTCTCTTTAGTGCTTCATCGATTCGTTTTCGCCAATCGAGAGGCTCCGAATTCCGGCCTAAACGGAATTCGGGACAAAGGCCCGCTATAGACGCGCCCAACGAGGCAAGATTGCTTCCTGCTCTTTACCGGCCGGCAAATAATGTACCAGAAAGCAATGTAGCATAACGACAAAGGCACCAAATATTTCAACTCTCAAAATTCAAGCCTCTTATCCGTGATTTATTGTGTCTCTTGTTTAATTTCCCTTCTTAAGAATATTTTGTAGGTTTAAGTTCAGTTAAAATATTAAGGCAAAAAAATCATGCAACAAAAACAAAAACTCATTCGTAAAATTGCATTTTGTAACAAATAGTTAATAAAAAGAGATCTGTTATTGAATCTATCATGTTAACAAATTTTGTAGAAAAATTGAAGTTTAAATTTAGTGTGAATACATGGTTTTCATCGTTTTCCCACCTTTTAGAGCCTAAAGATTAACCAGTTGGGGAAACCCTTTAGTGTTAAAAAGCCTCCAATATCGATGCCGCCAGCAATACTTTCGATTTTAAGGCACTTCCATTGCGATCCAGATTCAATCTTGCCACTGTGCATTCTACACTCTTTCAGATTTCTTTAGTTGTGCAGAAAACAAAAATCAGTCCAAAAAATTGCAGTAGAATGATAAAAAATATTTCGGTGTTTTTTTCCATACCTACGGCGAATAGCTGAACGAACTTTTTGGTTTATGCTCATCAAAATAAATTTATAAATGTAGACTGCACTGCATTAAATAATGGCGTTTGTTTCTGTAATGAACCAAGAATATTCAATCAAATTAATGTGGTACTTATACCAATAGAAATTCCCTTTGAAAAGTTTGTCATTTGCCGCAGGAATTAATGGTTCAGTTAAAGTCAACGATCAATTTACCCCTTATTTGAGAGGCGGTGGAATCATTTTATTTTCGTGAGAAAATTCTGCTTTAGTTCCCTCTGGATATAATTTGAGTGAGGAGGGTTCTTCATGAATTGCAGGTGTGTGCGTGTTTGCGTTTCACTTGCAGCTAGGGTTTTGCTGTGTCGGCGCTTGAAACGGCGCCAAAAGCCCGTGTCCGAATAAATAACTGCGTTTTTATCACCTTTTAATGAGGGCTCTCCGCCGTTTCCGCGTTCCACTGCGCTCTTCAGACCCGTGAAAAATTACCCCTGCATATTTCTGCTGGGGTAGTGAGGACAAGTGCAAAGCAATCGTGAAAATTGCCCGCTAAATTCAATTTGCCTGTGGCTTAAATGAGATGCAAAAGACATTCAGGTACGTCAAGAGAGGAACGCTTTCCCCCTATAGAACGTTGTATTTCTGTATTATTCCCCTTTTTTCATCATCCAAATGGAGCAGTTTCTCACGTCCCTGGTGCTCTTTTGTGTCGAAATCGATTTAAAAAAACCGGCGCTTGCTCGCACGTGAAATTAATTATGGCAAGCGCGCCTGAAAACAGGTGTGAGAATATTCACGCTCGGGAAAAGCAGGGCCGCTTTTGCCGCAGCAGACGAATTATATTTTGACCCTAAAATCCGGTGGATTGAAAAAAAAGGAGTGCAGTTGGAAGAGCGCATAAAAGCATCAACCAAACGCTTTCTCGCGACACTGGTGGGGTCAGCAAATTTTGCATTGCGCAACATTTCATCACAGTTATTTCGCTCAAAAAATACGAAAAAACACCAGGATTTTTTATTTTCTTAACTTGATATCGAAACCCCCCCCCCCCATAAATTGCGATTTCTATTGAATTTTTAAATAATAATCCATCTTATTTTGAAACCAGATGAGTCACTAGAATTAATTTTTTCAATGCTAAAAACTAACAGTAGACCAAATGTGCGGAAATTAGGGGAAACAGTTTTTTTGCAATGGATGAGTGGTTTTTTTTCCTGAATAATGTAGATTTCGCGAACCCTTGGAAACTGCACCACACGCAAACAGAGACTGTTCGTAAAAATTCGAATATAATTGTGGCTGTAGTGAAAAGTCCCCGTGCAAAATAAAAGTTGCAGTTGTACAACATACACAAAATGCAATAATGAGACCTGGGGAGGTGGAGGGACTCTATTTCAGACACAATTTATACCTTTGTGTGTGTCTCTTGCGTGTGCAGCGAAATAAAACGTGCCTTGCTCGTGCTCCACGTGACGAATTAAGGAGAATTTACCATTTACCTCGCAGCTGCCTCGGGCCATTCCACAGGCGGCACGTCGGCGCCCGCCTGAGCAATCTCTCTCTCTCTCTCTCTCTCTCTCTCTCTCTCTCTCTCTCTCTCTCTCTCTCTTCTCTCTTTCATGCCCTGGAGACGGCTCCTTGCTGCTGCTGTAGTTCTTTTTGGTTCATTTCTTCGAGACAAGGAAGAAATAGAGAGCTATACTTTTATCGTCCTTTACTCCAACATCAATAATTGTTCATTTTTCCGCTAGCCGACTCATACTTGGTTGCTTTGAAAAATATAGTAGTCTTGAAACTATGTTGATTTGACGAAAACCTTCGTGAAGGTAGTTTTGGTATGACATATTTTACATAATTAAAATTGAAAAAATCACTGAATATGTACCCTTGGAAATATAAACAAGTGCGATAACAACGGCACAATCTTTACAGTTGTAGAATCCTCCAGAATGAATCAAAGAAGCAGCCAAAAGACACGGGCAATTAGGGTTGAGAATTGAGGAAAGTCAGCACCTTCGTTGTTTTCTGTGCGTCTGATTAAAGTTTAGATGTTAGATCAGCACGAATCACACAATTTTATTTCATGTTGAGATATATTATCCAGTCATCAAAAATATTTTGGAAATCCCCAGTGTATTATACTTTAAAATGAAGCTCGTTTTAGAAGCTAAAACTAAATTGAAACTCGCTGAAAACGTGATAATTTTGGAAAGAAGATCGCTTTAAAGATAAGTATATAAAACAATTTAAGATCGTCTAAATTGGCACTTAACCCGTTTAAAAAAATTATTTTTCCGTCGATAAAAACCATGCGAATCTCTCACCCATAGCAATGATAGAAATGTTTTATTCAGTGGGTTAGGGAAAATCAAAATCAGGAGGGAGCAACCTGTTGTTTTTTTTTTAATTAATAAAAGCATATGACGGTTTGTGGTATTTAAATCATATTTGAGATTATCCCTTTCCATGTCCAACATTTTTTCTTGAGTTCAAAATTTAGCTTGGTAAAAAATAAAGTTGCCAAATTAGCATTTTGAATATTTTTCATTAAAAGGTAAGAAAATCCACAATACTTTATTTCTCATCTGTAACATTGGATTCAAAAGTTAATGAGCGTTTGCACAGTGTGCAAGATAAAAATACATGGAAATATTCAAAGTCGCGTTTATCAAATGCAGCGTAGCTGCCATCAGTGTCGCAAACAGGCTATTCCTTATCGCATTTTTATGTTGATGACGCCGCAAGAAAGGAGCAAAGAAGTGCATTTTATGGTGTGTGGCATAAATTCCGCTTGTGGAACAGTTTTGTCAGTTCCTGTAAAATAATTATTATGAAGATCACCTTCGCGATTAAGAGATTGCCATACCTTAAGTAAGTTAAATGAGAGCCACATTGAAACCGTCAGAGTCCAGAGGTAGATGGCCCTAGTTGACGACCCCTCTAGCTGGCGAGAATGCGGAAAGCACTTTGAAATCAGCCGAGGCGGAAAAAACCCCATTCTTTTTGTGACCCGACACGATTTAAAATGTTTTTAAATTGAATTAAAAGCAGCGTATGCTCACAGCATATTGAATTAATGCGGGAGTGCAAATGCAACGAAATTCCCTCGTCATCGCAGTCGAGTCAAAGGAAAGGACGGTGTTGACACTCGTTCACAGTGAGTGTTTGCGAAAGGAAGAGCTTCCCTCTCTTGTTTCAGCTTTTTAGGCCGATTAAAACTATTACCGCACCGGCCGGTTCGCACGCACATTCCAACGGGACACCAAAAATGAGTTAAACATATATATTATATTCTTGTTTATTCTTGCTCTAGTCATTACAATAAAATACAATAAATTCATACACAGCAAGAAATGGCAAACAGTACTAGCGAAAAATTGCTAAAACAATCAATCACTGGGATATCACGCCGCACAGAGCCGCAAACAATATTTTTTTCTATCACTGGTCACGTTCACTGCACACTTGCGTGTTGAAAGACATCAATGGAGCTGTGAATTACGGATGATGGACTTCGTTTTTAGATTGAATCCGTTTGGAGACACCAAATAAACATTATCAACGAGAACTATCTGATTTTTCTAACTCTTTTGTTAGTTTCTGCGCCTATTCTAATAAAATTTTAGCGGTGGGGAATGCGGGGTGCCATATATACAGTGTAACTGGAAAGTGTCCTAAAGGGGGTTACCCCGAAGTGTCCTAAAAAGGGTGTTCTAGAAACAGTATTCTATGGAAAGTGCCCTACAAGATATTAGAAAAGGTCCACAAACGGAAAAATCTATTTTTCTTGTAATTGAATTATAACTTTCATTTTTATTTATAATTTCAGATCAGTAAGATTGCTATTATTTCCCTCATTGATAAAAATTAAACATTGAGTAAACAAAAAGATTTATTAATTAAAAGCGTAGTTAACGAAAACCCAAACAATTTGGTGTGAAGCTCGCAAGTATTTGGCAAAGGCACCGTGGAATGCTTCCAGGAAATCATTTGAGTGGTTTGTGCGCCCATAGACAGAGAATTCCTTGGGTCCAAACCCTCTGATCCAACCCAGTCAACATAGTCGAGAATACTTCTCAGTTTGCCATAAACATAGTTTTTCTTGTCCTTCTTCCCTGTGCATATCAACCCTTTTTCAATTAGATTTTCAGGAAACAGAGCAATGAAATTGCAATGAGCATGGAGACAATTTTTTGAATGACCTCATTCTTCTTAAACAGTTTTATTATCCGTTCTGTTTGCATTTTTCCTGTTCGCAAATAATAACGGTAATGATTGAATACAGAAAAGTTTTAAGACACTTTCCAAAAGAAAGAGCATCGTATGGCAAGACAATTTCTGTAGGAAACCGCTTTGGAACACTTTGATGGCACCTGGAAAATTTCTTGAACTTTTAAGAATTTTTATCTAAAAACCTTCAAAATCTTGGTTTGTTTCGTTGATGAATGCGGCAAGAATCGAAAGTTACGAACGCAAGCAGCTCACTGGGATGCGTGCACATTATTTTTTTTTTAAATTCCGCCCGTCATCGAGTCGAGGTCTACAAGGGGAGCCGAGAGTCTAATGGACCCGCGAACCAACTTGAGCATCGCGGTCCTCGTCAAATTTAATGCTTTTCACCCAAGAAGGGGAGCCCGCCAGAGAAATATATGACGTGCTTGTTTATTTTCTTTTTTTTGCTCGCAAAAAAGGGCTCCAAGGCATTTTTTACTTGCAAAAAGACAAGAAGAGTTCAAACGTTTCAAGCTTCTACCCTCTGATGCTGAAAATGGAAAATTGTGTTTTTGTCATTTTGTTGAATTTTCTATATAATAAATTGTATATTTTCCTACCACTTTGTTATGTATTGCATTTTCAGATTCTTTCTCTCTGCGTGTTTAGCTTTATTGTGTGAAGAAGAACATGCGAGGAAAATGTATGGCGCTCCTGATATGTGTGTACTTTGCTATTGACGTGATGTAGCATAATGCGTTTTTTATATTCGCCTGCTTGCGTGATTGATGACCGAATTTGCGGATAATGCACAGCAGATTTCTTCCCGGCAAAATCACAAATTGTAAAAAGGCAGACTGAGATGAATTTATTTTTATCAATCAGCCTAAAAGCCCGAAAGATATATTCACATATTACAACCTTAATCACGACCAGAAATTGATTGTTTTAATAAATTAAACTATAACTATTTGAATGGAAAATTGAGTTAAATGGTGCAATGAAGGGCAGGACGAAGGGATGGAGCGTTTTGCGAGGTGAATGGAGGGCGGCAGTGCCTCGCCTCCCCTCCGCCGGCGGCCGGGGTTGCGGGCTGGAGGCTGGCTGGCTGTGTTTCAATAAAAGCAGCGGCGGGCGGCGAGCAGACGTCAGTGCGAGAGATGGTCCAGCAGCCGAGTATCAGTGCGCCGCACTAAGCCAGCCATCGAGCCGTATCATGCGTTGTCGCTGCTGCTGCCGCCCTATCAGATAAGTCAGTGTTGTTTCCGAATTTGCTTTTCACTCATGCTTTTCTGGGATGCTGGGGTGTCCATTTTTAAATATTTTTTATTTTGCAAACCCAAAATTCTTTCCTTTGCTCTCACTGACGCAAATTTGTTGACTTCTCGTCTTTCTATTATTTTTGGAGCATAAAAATATAATCATGAATATGAAGTGTAATTGAAAAAACCCTGATTAATTACGAAATGGCTCAGTCTCTGCAATGATAATAATGAGAATGCGGTAGCTATTAATTATATTTTATAAGAAGAAAAATAAAATCCCACTTTTCCGAATTATAAGGCTCGCTGTTAAAAAAAGCAGCTGAAATTATTTTCATTTTGAAAAGAAAATAATGATCATTCCATATCTTCGCCTTTCCTAGTCTTTATTTTCCTCAAAGTGCCATTCGTTAAATTAATTTAAAACGATTGAGTCATCTTAAGCAACTTTGTTCTTTGAGGGACTGTAAGTGCGACTTTGCGAGTCGTCGTTTTTGCGAGGTGGAGTGCAGTGAAACGGATTCGAGCCCACTGCCGTGTGTCTTTGTGGTGGTTTTCACAGTCGAGTTTGTTTTCCAGAAGCCGATTCGACTAAGTGACACCCGAGACACTCGCTGAAAAACCCAGCTTTGCAAAGTTGCCCCCTTTTGATCTCGAACTCTTGGCCAAATCGAAAACAAACTGCTCTTCCGGCAGCACAAAAAACCGCTTTGGCTCGCTCGCTCTCTTCGCTTTTGCCCCAAGCGACAAACTAATTTACTTTTTGCCCGCGCAAATTATCCACCAGCGACCGCATTGAAGGCGCGTCTCTTCCGACCTCCGTCGGCCATGTTGCCTGCCAAACTTCTTTTCAGCCGCTGCTTTGGCCAAACAATTTTTTCTGCCCCTGTTCAAACAAAATTCTCCGGCTGTTAAATTCTTGAAAGAAGAATTTCACTTACTCAATCGATATGCAAGTGCCAGAATGACTTATATCTTTTATAGATAAAAAATTATTGCGGATCAGCAGGAAAACTTCTTTATTTTCAAAATTATAGAACGTATTTTGAACGTTTATAATCATTACTAGATATTAAAAAGCTTCACTTTCTCTCAATTTTTATTACATTTAAAACTGACAAAAAATCTTAAAGGCCCCTGAATTGAATGATTGACGCAATTTTGTGGTAAAAATGGATTAAATTGTTTCTAATTTTTAACACTTTTTTCAAACAAACAATTTGCTTTTCTGAGTCAAGCCAAAAAGTTATTTTATTGATAAAAAATGGCATCAATCGTTCCATTCAGGGAGCCTTTCATAATTAGAGCCTCATGGAATTTCGATTGTAGAAATTTCAAGACTTCAAAATGAATGAAAAGAGCTAGAAATGAAAAGATTAGTATCCAGTAAAGCCAATATTTTTTGCTAACATTCTCCCTAGACTTGTAATTTTTTTATTTTTCACTTTTGGGGTTTATTTATTTTGCGATCCAACCGTTTAGTGGGTGTACCACTGTACATACCAAATATAAACGCAAAATCTGAGCATATCCTGAGTATGAACGACTTCAAAATTATTCGTAAACTGACCCGTATCTTTGGTATTGGGACCTCTTTTAATGAGGGTAAAATATTTAAATTAAAAACATTGTAGGCTCAGCCAATTATTCCTCATTTTTCAGTTTTCTGTTTAGATAATTTATATTCTTAAGCTATTTTTTGTTCTCGAACATCATTTTTGTCCCGATAATTTTTTTTAATAAAGTTATTTCCTAAAATTTTTCAAGTTCTTATGCAGAGAAAGATTAAATAATTTTTTGAATAGTTCACACCTGACAATGAGCAAAAAATAAAAACTATTAGAATTTTACATACAGCATTTCACAGAGTAAAACGCAACAATTTAGTTAAAAATTAAATTAGCCGCACGACGATCCATGCGTATTTGCAATGCGCGTCACGAGTTAAGAAGGAAGACGAAAAAGTCGGTGATGGAAAATCTCTCCTTTTTGCCACTTCTTTTTCGGTGAGCGCGCGCGATTTCTCACAGAATCTTCCTCTCTGCGGCTCATAAATGCAAATGGGTTAAGCCTCTCTCTCTCTCTCTCTCTCTCTCTCTCTCTCTCTCTCTCTCTCTCTCTCTCTCTCTCTCTCTCTCTCTCTCTCTCTCTCTCTCTCTCTCTCTCTCTCTCTCTCTCTCTCTCTCTCTCTCTCTCTCTCTCTCTCTCTCTCTCTCGTCGGCATTTTTCGCGCGCGCCACTCCATTACGCCAGAGACTTGGCCGTGTTCGCCTCGGGACGCTGCGAATTCAATACCGTTCGCTTTCGCACCAAAGAAAAACATTCATGTGGGTAGGAACGACGGCTTGGGTCCGGTTCCACTAGCAGAGCACTCTTCCAAACCGGAAAGTCACAGACATCTTTTCCCTTTTTATTTATTTTATTTCTTATATATATTTTGAGAAATTTCAAAAGAGATGTATTTTCAGTAAGAGGAGAGTAAAATTCGGGAGCAGGCGCTTTTTTGCATTTTTCGTTCGCACCGAATCGATGTCTGTGGGCGAGGGAAGGAGCGTGTTGCGTCGTAAAATGTTTGCGGCCGTGGCCAGCGAGTGAAACAAAAGTTGCGCTAATAAAGTGCTTTTACGGCCTTCCATTCAGATCGCATTTCTGAATGCCAAATACGCCCGGGAAACGTCAATGCAGCGCGACACCCATGCCAAAACGAGCATTTTAGCTCCAAGAAGTATACTGTTTTGTTTCGCTTGAGCAACGCATCTCCACAAACATTCATTCACAAGACACAAGTTGCTAGATCATTTAACATATATATTTTATTTCTTTCCTTCCGTTTCAATGTGCAATTACTAAAGAAATATTTTGCTGATAGATAGTAGATATTTTTCGGCACCAATTGTGTACGAAAACAACAACAAAAGCAAAAAAAAAAATTATGGTGAAAATGTATTATTAGTGGAAAAATGTTATTCTTCATTTTCTTGAATTAGGCAGCTTGAGAAAATGTCATATGGTACGATTTTCGTAACGCAGAAAATCGGTTCTGACAACATTTTTTTATTTATGAGAAGCATCCAGATGATATAAAATAAAAAAGGTAAAGGTTTTACTACTCCACAACATAGTAAAAATGCAACGATCTTTACAACTTAGTTAGTCAAAGAGATACATTTGTAGAACATGTACTATAATAGGAATTAAATATTGCAATTTAAAACACAATTTAATTAGAGATTTTATTAAAAAAAAGACAGCTGTGTGATTTAAAGAATTTTTTTGTTTCGTTATTTCACTCAGTCTGCGGAATCTGATGGGAGCAAGAATGTGGCCGAGTATGCAACCCGGTGGGCTGCGTCGCCCGGCAAAAAGCCTATAGCGGGCCGTGTGCAGGCGCTAGCTTGCTCGCTGGCAGGCTCACAGATGCGCCGAATTGCTCTCTTCGCGATGCACTAACGACACACATTCATCTCCATTCCGCCGACACGACGTGAGCCCTCGAAACACGCGCGCCGAATAACACTAGCTGGTGCTTGCATCAGGAAAAAAAGAAAGTAACAGATGCAACGGATCGAAACGCTGGCTTCTTGGAAAACAGATTATCTCGATTTTAGGGGGAATTCTTTTAGCTCTTTCGTTCTTTTCTTGGTGTTCATTTAATACGAATCTTTAAATACAATCAATTCTTCTTTAATAAAGCTCATTACACGTTTGAATGTTTCACTGGGATTCTGAATCAAAGTGTATTATTTATTTCTCGCGTGTTAGAAAGGTAAGATGGCGACTAACAAAGATTTCTGGTTGGCGTGCAGCCATATTTTCGCGAAACAAGAAATTTAATAGTCCCTATATCTTCATCGTTTGAATTACCATAAACAGAGTTTATGAAAATCTTCTGAGATACTTTCACTTTTAATCGATTTCTGAGGTGACATTTTAAACCGGTTTCAATTTGGCCTTTGCATTAATTATCTGCGGCTTCTGGAATAGAGAACGGGTGGTGAAAATATATAGCGGTGTGTAACGAGGAGCGTTGAGGTTCCATCGCCGACACATTTCACTTGGCCCGTCTCGAGGGAGGCGGCTGTTGTCGTTGTTAAATATTGCCTCAGAGGCCGTCAGCGGTCCACGCATCGGCCAATTGCACCTCTGAGCTTTCCTAACGCAGACAAACCGTCTGTCTCACGCACATAATTTTTCATTTCTCGCAGACAGGAGAGAAAGATGGGGCGGCCACGCTCATGCCATGCTGATACTGTTTGTTTGATCAACTCGAAGCCTTTCTGTGGAAGACGCACGTCAAAACTTTGTGTTGATCAACAAGATGAGGGGTTTTGGCCGAATCAGGGCATAATCTGACCAAGTTACAAGCGAAAATATCTGTCTTAAAGTTAATTTTCACTAATTCAGAAAATATTTGCACTTTTTCTTGAAATTCAATTTCATTTTTCTGGTAAAATGGGTGTTCATAAAATATTAAACTAAACGCTCCGCTAGGCGAATATAAAATGTACAATGTCATTAAGCATTTCTTGTGGCTTTGGAGGAGTAAAATGACATGATGCCTTTTTATTAATCAGATGAATTGTGAGACATTGCTTTATATGCTATACAGTAAAAAGCTCGGTTCAATTTTTTTGGGATATTTTGATAAAATTCACACCTGGTTGCTGGTTTATCAACAGGCGGGTGACGAGAATTAGAATTGGGACGCGTTTTGTTCTCGTTCTCATGCACTAAAACTCGAAAATTATTACCGCTTTATTGCTTTTATTGCCCCTGCGTCTGCGAAACGCATATTAAACCATCTGTGATGGGAATTGCGGCTGACCCAGTTAGCTCAACTCCATAATTGCGCCGCATAACTTGCCTTTACGACCGATTTTTGGTAGGAACCCAAAATTTCAGACCTTTTTACCTCAAACTCGTCTCTTTCAAAATAAACCAAAAATAATTGTACTTAAATGTTGATATGTTTAGATCTACGAAAGTGTGGATTTTGGCCAGTAAATATTTGAATTGTTAACAGCAACGAGAAGTAGGTCAAATGGGTAATTAAAATATTTTATTCAACAATAAAAAATAACCTTGCTACCGTAAAAATTCAAATTTTTCAAATTTTATCCAAAATTTACAGTGTATTTACACATATTTTTGGCAGATTTCAGTTCCTCTCGTCAAGATTTATCACACGACGGATGACACTTTTTGGCAAAACTCTTTGCTCTGAAACAAAATAAGATTTCAAGTAGGGAGATAGTCCTCGCCATTTGAAAAGAATGCTAACTTAACAGCCTCTTGATTGTTTTTTTGTTTGAATTTTAAAACAAAATAGTACAAGTTTTTACGGTATATTAGTTTTTAAAATCAAATAAAACATATTTAATCGTTGCAAACATTTTTATACATCAACTCTTTCAACTGGAAAATGAAGGAAAGTGCTGATAGAGAGATGTGATTTTTGCAATCACAGGGCATATAAATATACCGCGTGCCGCAGCGCTTTTTGCGCGGGCTTGGCGAAAACGGTGAATACGCGCGAGAGGCACAAAGGCGAACGCCGCGGGTCAGTCAGCCATCCAGCCAGGCCTCAGCATCTCGGTACACACGCGCAATAATAACAATCTTTTTCATCTTTGCCGCGCCACTTTTGTGCTCTTTCAATGGCTCGCAATTTGAAAGAACGCTCGGCCAGCAAATGAAAAAGCGAGTTTTGTTTGCTCGCTCGCCTTAGCCATTCATAACGTGTGTATGTGTGTTTTTTCGGGCCGAAACGAGCCAATTCTTCTTCGCGCACGGATTGGATTCGCAGCAGGAATCGCCCGAGGATTTATTTATTATCTGCGTGCCGCACGAGAACGACCCACCGCCCCGGGGGACGTGAAAAAATGGGCTGAAAAGAATGCAATCCGACTGGTCCCATCAAAACTTGCTACGAAATCTATTATTCGTGAAAATGAATCGATTTATTAACAATACAAGCACTTTAGGGACACCAAACATATATTTATCTTTCAGAGTACAAAGATATGGAGTACAAAGGTATGTATACGGTTAACATTTTTTTCTGAGCTTGCAATTGTCATGGGGACGATCAAATGAGCACTAATCATGCAATTTTAAGCCATGAAAAACACAATTAAACATTTCTGTAACTGTAAAAACTACCAAAAAGCCACAAAAACGGTCCAATCCAAACTTCACGGCCTAAAGGTACGAGGAAAGTTGCACAACTATGTTTCGTGTTAGATTATTTTCCTCAAGATTTGTTTCTTTGGTGCAACTATGTGCAACAATCCTAAAAAATAAAAGATTTATGTAAATTTCAACAAAAACGTAACATTTTTTAGACAAGTATTTCTTTAATCAGAACACTTTAATATTTAGCTGTAGTAATGTGGCAAATAACATTCTAAAACCACCTATTTTTCACTAGTAAAAGTCTTAAAAAGAGACGACTATTTAGCACAAAAAATCCCTCGTCTTTAATTCTCACCCCTACTGTTGAATGTTTTCCAATTAGCTTTTCGCTTTACGCAAACCAGATAAAATTTCAGCCTAATCGCTGCAACATTACCTAAACGATATTAAGCCTTATTCTGTAAATCATATACAGCATAAAGACTATTATAATTAGGAGTTACGTAGGTGCTATTTATTGATCATTTAATTTAATTAAAACTCAAAGTTTTATCAGTTGAAAAGCTTCCATAATCATTAGAATTACAAACGCATGAAAACGTAAATACCAACAAGTAAATCCCAGTCGAGGCTCAGTGAACGCTTTTAGCAATAAATAAAAATTTACCCTTTTTCACGTCCCTGGCGCACAAGAGAGTATGTGATGTCCAGAGCATCTCTCGTCTCACGAACGCTCGGCCGACGATTTATGCCTGCGCCTCGTAATTAAACACGCTTGTTTGCCCGATTGTGCCAATGTGCACGCAGCCCCGCCTTTTTTACGTAAAACAACGAATACGACGAGACGCTCGGAATATGAAACCAACTTTTCTGCTTTGAGCAGTTCGCTTTAAAGCAAAATAACCGTCGTTCTTACCGAGTTAAATGTTGAGGGTGCCTATATCTTCAAAAAATTGAAACAGCAGAAAATAAGCGAAATGTATGTGCACTGTTCTTATTCTTAATAAAAAAAACATCCAGAAATCATTAAAAAAATTAAATTACAAATATCAAGAATTCATATTTTGATCCGTTTTTTTATCCCTCTGATTGTCATGTTCCTGCTTGTCTAGATTTCCTTAGCTAAAATACAGTAACTTTAGAGATGGCGTTTGAAACTGAGTTATCTTTGAAGAGGTTTTAAATTGTAGAGTTGCTCTGTTGACCGGTGCTATGGTAGAAAAATAGTCGAAACCAAGCGAACGTTCGTGCGAGAACAAAGTCGTTGCGAAAGCAGTAAACGGTGCAAGAGTGACAAAGTTTGCTTGTAAGGAAGTCTTGGGATCGCACGGGAGCAAACGTGAACTGCTTAAATTTCGTGTACAGCGCAGTGCAGATGTGTGTTTTGTAATGTGGGGCATGCTCACTTTCACCCACCATGATTATAAACCCTTTGCCCGAGGAACAAACTTTGAGGTAATCACAATAGCGTTTTAAAATGAGAAAAATACAATGATGATGTGCGTTCGTTCCTGAATTTAAATTTAACAAATTCACCACTAAACAAATGAATTTTTATTTTTTAGACAAGCAAGCATTGCATATTCTCTCTGAAGCATTGTAAATTATTTTTTCCGCTGTTAAGTATTATAAAAACGGACCAGTGAACATTAAAATGTGGCATCACAAAGAGAGTGGACAGGAAAAATAAACCATCAAATTTATATTTTAGCGACAATCAAGCCTTTTCATCGTTCAAGTTGGCAAAATATGTAATTTATGTGATTTATTCACAGTCATTAAAGGTTTTGTTAAATTCTATACTGTTTAATTTCTTTATGATTTTTAATGGATCGCTCCATGTGCAGTTCATTCCGTCACTTCTGTTGCTATTTTGCATTAGCTCGTTTGAAAGCAGAGCGATATTGTTTACTGTGTTGTGCATCTGACAGTGCAATTAAATCGGACAAAAGAGAGTGAGCGTGCGGCGCCGTGATTTATGATTGCAGCAAAACGTGATGGACGGCAGCACCAAATTTGAATAAATGGTGGCTAATTGCTGCGCGCATATGTTCGACTCGACGCGACACATTCATCTCGATTATCTTTTGTCCTTTATGCTGTGCGCCAGATGAATCGCGATCGCTTTTTGCCTCTTCCGCTGCAAACATGAATGCGCAAACAAGAAAGGGCGTTGATTAATCGTGCCTGTTGCAGCCCTTTTAATTATTTCGTCCGCCCGCGTGAAATTAGTCTGCCTTTCATCACCACTTCTGAGAGAAATTAGAGAGAGTGCCGGGTAACAATTAAGTCCAGGAAATTTCTACGGGGTCAGAAACTGTCTGCAGACGGCTTAAAAACACTCTAAACATTCCAGGAAGTAAAATTTAATTTTCAACTTTAATCAAGATCTGTCATCTCAATGGTCCAGTAGATTTAAATTTCTGAATATCTGGGATAGTTAAAATGACACAATAAATTTTTCTGAATGAAAATTGGTTTATTTTATAAGTCGAACAAGTTATATCTAAATGAAAGGTGTTGACATTTGTGATTTGCTGGATGTTGCAGTGCTGGAGCCGAAGGCGACGTGGCTGGTTGCGCCGCCGCTGCACAACAGCAGCTGCTCGCACCCGCGGTACGCGGCCACCGTTGCCGCTGGGTGGTGGACCGCGCCGCCGTCCGTCGTCGACGCCGTGCAGGCGCTCTTCATCCTCATGCTCAGCATCGGCATCCTCGCAGCCAACGTCCTCCTCATTTTTGTCATCAATAGCCGCCGCTACGCAAAGTACATCCACGCCCAGGTGAAACTTTTTTTAATTACACTTCTATTTTCAATATTTTAAATGAGCACACAGGCACCTTGGCTTATAATATTAAAAATAAAATTATATGTGCCAGGCTTTGGAAAACATCGCAAATACAAAAAAAACTACACACTGTTTTAATCGTTTGATTCAGAATGATTGCTATTTTGTCAAGCTAAATTATTTTAAATTTTTAAAATAATTGAAAGTTGACACATTACAAACGATAAAAAATGCTGGTAATTGGGGAGGGGGGGGGTTAGAAAGGTTATAACTCGAGTTTATGATATTTTACAATGTAAACTATATAGGAATTGTCAAGAAGAGTTTAACAGTGTGTAGATTAAGAAGTTTAAAGAAATCCCTTTTTACCACCCCTTAAAGCAAGTTTGTATGAAGATTTTTTTTTACATTTCTAGATGTTTTATTTTTTAACTGTTGCAGCCTTAGACTGCATATTTAAGTATTAGAGATGATTTGTTAATATGGTTGTTCCTATGTACAACAACACTTTTAGGAGCCGAGATTTTTCTAGCACAATTTTATAAATCTTCTCAAATAATTGTTTTTAAATTTTAGCTCTCAATTCGAACACACAATATCCGCTCTAAGTTGAAAAAATCACGTCTTTCATAATGGACGAATGGAACAGTTATACGTATATACTTGTATCATTAATGCCCTCACCATCCAACTCGTCAAAAACTCGTCTCTTGTAAAATAATAAAATGAGACAGACTCTCGATCGTTCTTTTTTTGAAATGCCCACCTGCTGTCACAGACACATCGTACATTTTGATAACTCCACTCTGTATGGTGATTTTCAGCCGCGTTACCTGCTCACTTCGCTGGCGTGCAACGATTTGGCCATCGGCCTGCTGGTCACTCCGTTTGCCTTCCTGCCCACGCTGCTCCACTGCTGGCCCTACGGCGAGATGATCTGCCAGATCCAGGTACCAAATATTCCAATTTTTCCCATAATAGACTCACTGTTAAAACAAAAAATAGACCAAATTAATCTTTTAACCAGCCTGGGGAAAAGCTGGCGCCACATTGGGCCCAAGCTCCCTTGCGGTCACTCCGTTCCCATGTTACCCGCTCGGCGGTGTTATTGGGACCCGATTAGCTCATAGCATGCATGATAATATTATGCTGAGCAAAAGAAAATTTCCATGCATTGGCAAATAATCTTTTATAACCCCAACATAATGTTTTAATTTGCTGAGAAGAGAATCTGCACACATCTTACGGTAAACTTTTTGCTGGTTTAAAGTTCCCTGTCTGCTTTCCCATTCCTTGCACAACATTTTTTTAGGCTAAACTCAACGCCCCAGTGGGTTTTTGCGGCATGATGCTAATGAAAGCAAAGAGGGTTGGAATCGGAACACGTGCGTGCGGGTGCGCGGGTGGCAACTGGTTTAATTAAGCGGCGTTTTGATCCGCACCTCGCGGGCATTTCTTGTGTGTATGTGTTGAAAGGGTGTAATTCGCCGCTTTACTCGTCACGCGCGCCCTCATTAGCATTTGAATAAGAAGCTTTCCGCGTTCACCGGCATTCGGTGCTGCATCTGGCAAAACAAAGTTCTCTTATTAATTTAAATACGCAAACCAAGCTTCAAACGGACACTTTTGTCTCGTCTTCAAAGCGGGGTAATTGCAGAGCCATGTCTTTGGGCGATCTTTTTGAGGAGTGTGAGATAATTTTATTTAATTAAGGGATTTAATTTGAACCATTGTACTTCCATTTTTCTTATTTTGGATTTTGGAAAGAGGTGGGGGAAACCTGAAACCTTTTTGACTCGTCAGGAGGCATCAAGATTAGTTTAACGGCATGAGGTTTTTTCATTTTTAACCAGTAAAAGCTGAGATCTTGCGTGCACTTGATATTTCAATTTGCAACCTGATATTTTACTTTTGACCTGGAGTATCTCAAAGCGAAACAAGTCACCTTCGCTAAAATTTCAGGGAGTATTGATATTAAAATTTGCAATATTTTATGCTTTCAATCGAATAAAGTGTGCTTTTACAAAACTTATGTTTATTTCCGTGATGCTGACTGATATGGATTAAATGTCCACATTTTTGCCTCAACATTTTCCATCCTCAAAAGTCTGTCAGCTGACAAAATTGTTGATATCTCACTCAGCAGGTCGAGCGGAAAACGTATATTTTTTTAGAATGAGCAAATGCGGTGGTGCGCTCCGAGCGATAAGAAAAAAAGGAAATCTGGTCACTTTTTCAGCCTCGTATGTGTGTATGTGTTTGTGCAAATCACCGCTGGCTGACCATTTCATTTGATAAATCCTTCGCGCTTGAATAGCTGCGAGCAGCGATCGATCGATCGCACTTGCATACGTGCAAATGGAGGATGAAAGCAGCCGCGACGTACGCGCGGTTTCATGCAAATCGCGTCCGATTCAATAGTCGCCACCAACTTTGCAGTTTTGCCTCGCACACGCGGAATTAACTTGGTCACGCTCGCGCTCTATTAGTGACGTTTTCTATTAACCGGGCCGTACTGACAGTGACAAATTGTACGGCAAAACATTCTTCATTTTTCCGCTCTCCTTGTGCGCTTTTTTCTCCCGGCACCGACGGCGACTTAAGCAAACTTTCTTTGCGCGAGACGAGCAGCAATATTCAAGAAATCCATAAAGTTCCATAGCTAAAAGACCTTCCTAAAAAATGTGAGTTAAAGATTATTTCAAGGAGTCAATAGATCAAATTTTGACTATAGTTAATTTAATTTTTAATAACAAAAATGTAATTAAAGGTCTATTTTTTTTAAAAAAAGGTCTGAAAAACCTAACCGTATTTTTTATAAAATAATAACTAAGAAAGCCATGACAATGGTAAGAGTTTGACAGCGATTTTGTATCTCAACGTGTCTATAAGAATTTTTAAACGTCTCATTAATTTTTCATATGATATCTTAAATAAAGTGTCATTTTATTATTACTAAATAATATCTCAGTATTGGACATAACAAATATATGTTTGCCGAGCAGAGCAGAAGCAAACCTGCGCCGCCTCCTCACTGACGCTTCTCGCCTTAATCCGCGCACTTTGTGCATGAATGAATGAAAGCCAGACAAATTACACCCTCAACGCCCAAATGTGCTCCTCAGCGTCGCAAAGCAATGCACGGCACAGCCAAATAAAAGGAAATGTTAAAAAATAGCTCTTTTCATATTATTATGTTAGTTTTTTTCAATATGCTTTTTATATATGCTATTTTTAACATTTCCTCCATTTTTTGGCTGTTCCGTGCGTTTGTTTGCGACCATGAGGAGCCGATTTGGGCGTTGAGGGTGTAATTAGTCTGGCATTCATTCATTCATGCACAAAGTGCGCGGATTAAGGCGAGAAGCGTCAGTGAGGAGGCGGCAGGTCTGCTTCTGCTCTGCTCGGCAAACACCACCTCTTATTATCGTGGGCGGCAGACAATGCGAACAATGGCACGGCACTGCGCGTGTAATCCGCGTTAACATAAAGTGCGCGCACAACACACGCCGAGCGAAAAAGACACGACGCAGCTTTCACGGCTCTTGAGCGGCCGAGAATTGTGCTGCACGGCCCCTTTCAGCCCTGGTGTCAGTCTAAGCCGCAAGCAGCCTTCAATGGCCCGATTTAGAATACGGGATCGTTGCAGCTTTAAAGACCAAAAACATAAGTCTCGTAGTCTCTGCTCGCCGGCTTTAGTTATTGGACATTATTTGGGACAGCTATGATGCGGTCTTAAATCTTAAAGTTGAACTTTCTACGACTCATTCCGGGATTTAAAAAAAAATAAGAAGGAATCTGCCGCAAATATTGATTAAAGAAACTCCTATGAATTTAAACAGTCTTCATTATTAGTAAAAGATAAACCCTATTTAACAATTCATTTCAAGCCGAAATTGAACTAAATAGCAGTTTAAATTTATGAGGAGATTGGCTGCAAAGTTAGCATGCTTTTCAAATATTGAGGACTGTATATCCCTACTCGATATCTTATTTTATTTCACAATATAAAGAGAAACCGTACGTTGGGGAATATATCAACGTGAGGAATCTGTGAAGAAAATGTGTAAATTTGTGTTTAAGAAAACATACAAAATTTTAATATAGCAACAAGACATTTTTGATTATTGCACATTGTACAAAAAAAACTAACAATTTGATCATATTCTCACTGCAGCCAACAATTCTGATAACTATCAATTGTTGCCCTATATCAATCCATTTTATATGACAGCTTAAATTTCCCAAAAATGGATTTTTTCATTAAAATTGCTTCAGTTAGTTTCTAACTTATTTTTAACTGCAATAACGATATAAATCAACTACATTTGTACGTATTAATTTTTTTACTTCCACTTTTATGATTTTTTTAAAACAAATTTCTGTTCACCACAGAACCTATAATAGATGTACATATTTAATCAATAAAGTTCTAGCAGCAATCACATATTGATCAGAATTATGCCTCCGTAAAATAACAAATGGTGTCGTTGTTTAGGCGCTGCTGAGGGGCGCCCTGAGCCAGCAGAGTGCCGTCATCCTGATCTGCATGGCCATCGACCGCTACATGTGCATGCTGCATCCCGTAAGCTACCACAAACATTCGAGCAAAAAGGTAGGCCCCAGCAACACTCTCTTCTCGCTTTTTTCTTCTTTCAAACGAATCAAGATTGATCGCTGTCCCGCTTTTTTTCTCCACCCTTATTCCTTTGTTGCTCTGCTCTTATGATGAAAGAAAAAGCAGGTTACGTTGAAAATGAACCCAATGAATAAAAGATTCGTTTTGACGAGAAAAAGTTCTTTGTAGAGGTTTCAGAGGCGGAAAATTGAGCAGGCAAAAATATTAACGCAATTTTAAATGAAGGTTTTATTGACTTTTTGCAAAGTTACGGGATGATTTTTCTTATTTCTTCAATGTTGTTTGATTGATCTCCTCTGTGGTTTGTGCATGCATTAAATAACTTAAAATTTCGAAATCTGTGTATTTTTTCAATTTTTTTGTAAAACAATACATCTAATGAGAATTTCAACGTCAGCATAAGCTTGGCATAAAAAAACTAAAAATTTAAATTTTGCAAAGGCCATATTTAGACTTGAGATTCAGTTTTGCAGTAGGCGAAAAAGAACGGGCTGATTGCGAGACTCCATTAACACAGCTAGGGAAAATAAATCTCATCTCAGCTTAATTCCATTTTAATTAAGAGAAGAGCGCGAGAAAGGAGGAAACAAGAAGCAATATTTTCGCGCTTTTCCGCTCGCTGAGCATTCAATTAAAAAGAGAGAGCGTCGCATGAATAATTTAAAGCCGACGAAATCCGTCTCCCCCGGCTCAGGCGCGTGTCTTCAATAATTCGCTGCGTTGAAATGGATTTTGTTTGTCTGGCGTCGCAGATTGGTCTCTAATTTATTCTCACCCTTCAACAAGAGTCCAATAAAAGAGGAGCAGAATTTTGCTTTTTTTCTTGCTTTGCGAAAAATCAAATTATTAAATTAAGTGAAATTAACGAAAATTAATATCCATCTATACGTCAAGCTATTTTTAATTTTAACAGAGGATCATTTTATGGAACTGAAAATTAGGGGCTACTAACAAGGGTGTGGCAAACATACATTTAAAAAATATTGGCATGTCGTATGATCATGTTGACCATATTATACCGCAGTGGTTTAAAAAACAGGGTCAAATTCAGATGCTGATGATTTTTAACCTTTTGTTATTTCGAAAATTTTGTACGCCTTGTTTCCAGAGTTGGTTCTGGTGGTCGATACAGGCTTCCTTGCGGTTGAGCTGCTTTTGCCAAAATTCCAACATGCAGCAAGGACCATTTGCGTCGCAAGGGAGAGTGCAAATTAGCCGCTCGGTGATATTGTCGAACATCTCGGAGCGGAGAGGTTTGGCCGGGCCGTGCGCGCGTATTTACAATCCGCTCGAGTCGCATTCCCTGCTAATTGCTGCCGCGGTCCTCGAGATGCTTAATCCGGCCGGGCAAAAGATCGATATGAGTACTAATTTGCAGCTGATCCAGTATGATTCTATTGGCCAATCGGATAAATACACAGAGAGCACTTTGCTTTGGTTTTCGATGAATATTCAGAGAGAGTTGCCGTTCCTACTCATAATAACTTCGAGTAAACGCAGCTGCTATTTGGATTGCAGTGTTAATTCGAATAAAATATGAATTTCTCTGAAATTCTAAAACAATAAAACTTTTGAAGTAATATTGAGTTAGGAATGAACGTTAACATTGTTAAAAAAATATAACTCAAATATTTGTATGACATTTAAATTATCTAATGGCTTTAGCTTTTAGCTCTAGGTGAATATTACTTTAAATCCGCACATAGTTAATTATTAAAGCCATTTATTTGATAGAATACATTTCAAAAGACATATATACCCACGTGTTTATTATTTCCGCCTTTTTTATGTTTTTCAAGATTATTTTAATTTCTTAATATTTGTTCTGCATTTAATTTTTCAAATAATGGCCGGACAATCCTGTAAAAGTTCTCACTTTTTTTTTGTAAATTCAACGTCTTTTATAACATCTGAATTTTTGTATTCCGGTCTAGTCTTTATTCCACAAATTCCCTTTCGAGTGAAATTGAAATTTTAGCTACATTTAAACAGATAATTTTAGTACTTTCCCATTTTGCTCCAAATGATAACCTCCAATCATTTAAATACTTAAAGAAAAGAGTTAAACAAAAATCAAAGTTTTGCTCTTTTGTATATTTCATCTATATGGCCAAGTTTTAAAAGCGAAATGTGACTACGAAGAGTGGTGAGTGCAATCGATCAGCGAGACTCGAGCCGGCAATTACTGTGTGCGAGACCGCAGGGACCGAATTCGCTCCTTCTCGCGGCGGCTGCACAGGCACAGATAGCATCTCGGCAAACTTTGCCGCGTAAATCACAGGGGACGTCACCGTGGTTTGATCAGCAAAACCGCCGAGCCGAGCAATTCGCAAAACCAAGAAACCCCCGGCCAGCAGGCACCAAGTTCATTACACACACAACCGCGCGCGCGCTCGATAAAGAGGCAATTTATTATTTTCCTCTGCAGCAAGGAAAATATCTTTCTTTTCTTCATCAGATAAATTATTCGAATCGTAGAAGATTTGCAAGAGTGCTTGGGTTCAATCAATAAAAAGGTATTGCGCATTGCAAAATTGTCTGGGTCCGCTGGTTTTTACATGCCGTGCATTTTTCGTGCGTAGTGGATCGTGTTCGCATTCCGTCGGCCGAATTTCAATGCTTTCGCCTCTCACGTGTCAGAGAAACAAACAGCAGCACAAACTAGAGACGAGCTGAAATATTCATAATTCTCAGCCCAGGCACGTTTGTACGGAACGACCCTTTTTGCCTGCTTGCTCTTCCCTTTTTCTTCTTAAATTGACTTAAGAACAAAATATGATGTAAAATTTAGTGTTTCGTTATATCACCCCCACCATTTTCATTCCCCATACTAAAATTTTAATGTCAAAAATGCACTTACTTTGTGCACTTACTGCTTAAAAATTTAAAGTATCCAAAACTCACTATAAAATACTAACCAAAATACCTAATTTCAAAATTTAAAATGGTTTTAATTTACTCTATAAAGATAAAAATAATCAAAAAAACACAGAGTACACAAGTTTTAACTTTTATTTTCAATGAAGTTGAAATTAAAATTTTTGTAGCTAGAGGTTGAAATAGTGGGGGTTAGGATTAGGACAACCTGAATTCTTTAGTCGTTTAGGGGAGATCGAGCCAGTCAAACGGTGTACGATTTTTGCAATTCTGATGGTTTTAGAACCAGAGATTTGAAGTTGATAATATATGTAAAACAATGTAAAAGCAGAAATATTATGTTTTTTCTAGTTTTGAAGTGGCATTTTTCTAAAACAAAAAGAACCCTCAATCTGAAACTTTTAATAAATATTCCTGGCCCTAAAACTCAAAATATCTGCAAATCAGGTATAAAAATCAAAGTAAATCAGAAATTGACGATCGTATATAGTTTTTGATTCAAGATGCCAAGTGCTGTTCATCTTTCTATACGGGGGACGGAAGCAAAAGTTGGTCCGTGGGGATCAGGTCGGCGTGGTTGGCACCTCTCAAAGTGGATCAGCGCTAATTGCTAACTCACACGGAGCTAATTGGCCGGCGGGCGGAAAAGACGGATTCACTCGCTAATTGCCGGACGATCGATGCGTCCGAAAAAAATGCTTTCGGACCGAGGCGAAGGATTTTTATCGACCCAGAATCGCGCAGCGCAGGTCAAGAAGCACACTTCGAGAGCAAATAACCTACTTGTCTTTCACAACCGTCCTTTGATCTTGGTTCGTTGGCCTCTTTGGAACGCGGCCAATCAACTCGCCAAATAATAACAATGCCGAGGTCAGCCCTCTTGTCAATTGGACGCGGCCAATCCGAACGGCGACCCTCGTGCTTGGGATCAAACTGGAAAAATGAAACAATATATATGAGTCAAGAGGTCACTCTAGGTGGATATCACTAATGATGGGGTTCGCTTTCGCTTTGTATCGAATTAACGAACTGGAAAAGAAAATATGCAACAAAAGAGTATATCATTTAAAATGAATAAAAATATAATAATAAATATTTAAATTTTGGGATGTTATGTCTCTGGATAAATTTAAAAAAAAATCAAAGTTCACTTGACGTGAAATATTTTGGTGGTGGTTTTGGCACTGAACGAAAGAACCAATTTGATACAAGACTGATTAAACTTAATCCTGCAATAGAACCAATCATGAAAATAGTAAATATTATGGTCCAACTTGTACCGGCATTCAGTTGGACTTCCATCTTCTGTATTCGAATTTTTCGATGTTCATTTATTTAAAATTATTGTGTACAAAAGGTTCTTTGTGTGTTTAATGAAATCCGAGGGACCTTCTCTACTCTGGTGCCTCCAGCACAATAAAACGGTTAATTTACTCCCCTCACCTGGTTCCATATGGCATCGAGGAGGCCAACCCTTTGGCCAACATTTTGGCTTCACCTGACTTGCCCAGTTGCTCGTCAGCCACGGCCATCAGTTTATTGGCCGGCCGCCTTTTCCTGCCCTTTTTTCTCCTCCTGTTGCAAAATTAGTCCTTGGGCCGTCGCCCCATCTCGGACACTCGGAGTTTCTCTATGAAACCCGATTACACCTATATAGACATCGCGTTCAAACTTTTTCTACCAAGACTGTGGAAGCAGCTATTTCGTGAACGAACTATTAACTCTGAGACAAATATATCAAGTGAAACAGAAAATTAAAATTGGCATCTCCTCCCGTTTGCATTTTTCACATCATATATAATATTTTGTGAAGACACATATTTGTTTTGTGATGATTCATCTGAAATTTCTAGGCCTTTTTAAAAAAGAGTGCTGCCTAGTTGAATATATATTTTCAACTATTGAGAAACGAGGAGCTGCGCAATTTTTAAATTCTCGTCATTTAACCTACTTTACCACAATATCCGGGAAATCATGAATCAGAAAATGAGGAACTTTGCTTTTCCCGAGTTTAGTTTTAGCACCTAAATTAGAACTCATCCTTGCGCCGAGAGATTCGTATACAGTAAGTGCTTTCGCATTTAGACGGCGTGGCAAAGTGCGAAAGTGGGTTACCGCAAAGCAGCGCGAGCTCGTCCTCCTTCGCCCGAACACGAGAAAGAGAGAAGTCGCAAGCGGTGCGTGCGATTATATCTTTATTTCATAACAACTTTACCACGATCCCCGAGGATTTAATGATCTCTTTCCCTCTGGCACGCCACCCTCACCGCGCGCCACCGGGGTGATGATTACACTCTCTTCTCAACTCTCGGCTCTCAACACGCGCTCCAATCTGCCAATTTGTTCGTTTACCCAATTCTTGCACAAGCCCGCGATTATATAACCTACACGAAGATATATTGACATTCCCAAAGGCATTCATTCACTGAATCAGTCCGCTATTTCGAAATCTGTCTGATAGAGGAAGTACGTGCGATGACCCGAGTGGAAGGCGTCTGCTTGTTATTATAACTGCACTCCTTATAAGAGCAAGAAATTGAACTCTCATGTTTAGCTTAAATTGAATAAGAATGAATTTAAATCATATTTTAAAAACTTTAAATACATACAGCTTTTGTATTTTATTTTCATATGAAATACTCATTGAGATGAAATTTGAAAATTAAAATAAAAAGTGAAGAAAAACATGAATGGTGATCGAATTTAAAAATATATTTCCTGAAGACTGATTCCCATAACGAAAACAAATAAGGAATGAGTGGCTCAAAGGGAATTAATTGTGAGAAAAAATGCTACACGATTTTCTTTTGTGAACTGTAAACTGTATTATAGCAATTTGGGGGGTGCAGGGTGCGTATCCCTTAAACTCTTCAGCTAGTCAGTGTAGGTTGAGATGAGTCTAAATGTGGGCAGTATTTGCAATCCTGGTAATTAGAACCCCCTAGATTTGGAGTTTTCAAAATGAAAAAAAAAAGAAAAAAATCGTATTTTTCGAGTTTTGAAGAGGAAATTTTCGAAAAAATAGCACCACACTGAAATTTTCCCATATGTTCATACTTGGTGACATGTTATAGTACATCTTGAAAACACATTTTAAAAATTTCAAAATCCCGGGCTCATTATTTCCAAAAGTTTTCCAGAATTGTCCTGTAAACCCCGAAAAAATGAATATTTTGTTGAAAACGTATTATGACTCTATCTTCTATTAAAGACGTCGATTCGAGCTTGACCTCGTGCCAATTTTATCCTCCTACCCGTTAAATTTCGTCAATTTAATTCAATTTAAGCTACCCGTTTAGTGAGATATCGTTTAAGCTTAATCTCCGATTTAACCATCAAAACATTGACAAGAAATGCTTTCTAAAATGCTGTTTAAACTGATGCAAAAAATTTGCCTCCAGAGTCTGCTATAATCATTCGGAGAAACCATCCCGTAAAAAAACTCACTCAGCCCTGTTTGATAAGAAAGCTCTTTTCGCCCCCTTTCCTTTTCTATCCTCTTTCGTGTGTCAACCGAATTTATGAAGCCTTTATTGCGAAAAACTAAATTTCTCGAAGCCTGGAGCGCTGTACCCCTCTCTCTCTCTCTCTCTCTCTCTCTCTCTCTCTCTCTCTCTCTCTTCTTTTAATTTAAAACTTACTCCAAAATCTCGCTATCTTCCCTCTTGCGTTTCTCTCTCGCTGAAAGTTATGCACTTAACTTGCTTTTTCGTCTCTTTCGCGCGCGCTTCTTTATTTATCTTTTGCTTGTGCGCTTGTTTGCATTCCGTTTCGAAACATATTTTTTCTTTCATGCGTTCTTTCGGGAAATGACATTTTGCAAAGTAGCGGAGTGAAATTCAGTAAAAAATCTGGTTGATTTATGCGCCAATTAATGAAGCGTGAGGCAATAAATTAGAGCGGTAACAAAGAAAGTTTCTCGCCGGTGCCAAAAACGCCTTTTGCTCTCGTGTTCCGATCTGTTTTTCGCTTTAAAACGTTCTCAGGGCAAGGCTGCGCGAGATTGCCATTTTCTCTACCGTTCGTGCAACGATGAATAATGCGACATGATTATGTGCTCGATTTTAAGGACACAAATGAAAAATATCCATAAAGCAGATTACACCGCCAAACATTTGTTTTGCATATTTTGAAGCAGCCTAAGCTTTGGTGTCTAAATTAGCAATGGAACGAATCTTCTTCTTAAGTTCTCCCACGGGCATTATTTTAACGAGATGTTAAAAAATTGCTTCTTGTTTTTCCCTCTCAGCTACCCAGCTTTTGTTGGCTTGCCGATGCATCATCTCAGTAAATTAAAACGACGCAGGACGAGACGAGATTTTTCTTCTGTTATAAAACACGTCTTTTGTCGACAAATCCAGTAGACAAAAAACAGTCAAACCATCCCGCATACGCAATTATCTAAAATAAAAAATCTGCACCCACCGCATCAGCACCGTACAATCTAGAATTAAACTCTACCTCAGGATGTTCATTGCCAACGAAGTCAACATTTTCATTTTAAAAAGCCGTAAGTGCTCTGTTTTTCACAATAAAAACGACAAAATGCACTAGAGAAACCGGAATGCTTCTTATTTTCATTCGGTTTGAAAGAGCAAAATCCCAAGTCCCAAGGGGAGCAGGAAACAAGAAGCAAAATCTTTACGCATTTCCCCGCAAGCTAAGCGAAACCAATGATTTATGTTCTGCACGAAAGGGAACGATGCGAGACGAGGCACAAGAGCGCATTTTTGTTGCAAATTCGCATTCAAGCGGCGGTTTATCAAGCTCGTAATCGTAAACACGGTGAAACGCTCTTATCCGAATATTACAAATTAAACACAAAGTGCATTTTTCCCAGTGGTATTTACGAGCCGCGTGCGTCGTCAAAATAACAAGTCATTCAGGCGTAGATAGCACAAATAATGGCTGTGTTACGAGGGACATGAAGATGCTTGTTATGGCTGCATTTACCTTACTGAAAATAAGCCTCGTTAACCTAAAAGCACCCCAAGACGAACTTTTGCTACATTTTGACTTGAAAACATTTAAAGCTTAATTTTACTTTCTAATTTCATGTCACATTAATTAAAGGTTTTCAATTTTTCACTATGCTAAGCCGTCTTCAAGGGACACTCTTAGCAAGCCACGTATCAGTTTGCGTTGAATTTTTTAGTTTGACTGCTTTAGTTATATCTCCCCCAACCCCCGGCTAATCTAAAATCTTTATAAAATTTTAACTTTGCAACCTGAATCTCTTCAATTGAACATTTTAAACGCCGAGCGATCAATCTTTAGTGTTTTGCACGAAAATTTTGGTGTTATGCGATTTTTTAGAGTGCAAATAGTGTCTCGGCTGCACTGTCGCAAAAAAAGCGCAGATGCTTGCATGCGAAGGATAAGTGTGCGCTGGTCCGGGCCGACTAAGGGTCCTATGTGCGTGTCCGCACGACCACTGGTCTCTGCGCAGGGTTGCGTGGCCATCATGAGTCTGACCTGGGTGACGGCGCTGACGCTGTTCGCGGTGATGGTTCTGCCACGGCGCCACGGTGGCTTCTACTTCAACGGCGACGGCCTGCACGCGTGCGAACCCTTCTTCCCGCGGCCCAGCCTCCGCATCCTCGCCTCTTGCCTCTTCTACTTCCCCACCACAATGGTGCTCATGTACTGCTACGGCTCCGCCTTCCACGTCAACAAGCTGAGACTCAAGAGGGTCGTCTGCGCGGCCATCGCTGTCCCCGACCCCCTTGGAGGCTCCGCCGTTGAAAAGGTCAGTTCTCGAATTTGTTTTTGAATGTGATTTTGTAGTCAACCTGAAAATGATATGAATAATATATTTTTGAAGGGAACTTTTACTTCTTTGAAAGTTTCACCCTTTGAAATTAGCAATTCATTGCATAAGAAGGCATTTTGAATTAGTGAATTATTGTTAGGAGAAATAAGGTTGAATAACAGGGAGGACAAACGGCGGGGTTGACAAGATTGTGTCACTCTTTCCTCTTTCCGATATTGTTGCTCAGCAGTCATACGTTTTCAACGATTGCTGATGCATAATTGGTATGCATTTTATTAGGTACAGTATACTACTGATTAGGTCTGCAGAACCGAAACAGCCGCTGCACTGTATAAGAGCGTGTTATTTAATATTTCCCTTTCAAAATTCCACTAAAACTGGCTAAAATTCTAAATAGCGTCACGATAGTTCCAGAATAGAAAATCTACTTTACATAGTAAAGTCTTTTTTATTTTTTTCACACAAGGGATGACTTCTAGCAGGCTCCTTGCGTTAAAACAATCCGATGAATGTGATTTATAATTACTCTTGCTATTCACCAGATTAAGAAAATGCCGATTTTTTTAAACTTTGACCCTCCGTGAGTCTCGAAAACTATATTGATTTCTCCATCCTAAAATTTCTAGGCATATGACACACACTTGGGGCAACATTTTTCCCTATAGATAGAAAAAAATAAGATGATGTGTTTTGTGTACTCCGAAAATTCAAAAATTTCAAATTTGTAAAATTCAGGATAAATTCGAGCTAACCATAAAATTAGGCTTTTTTGAAAACAAATTTAATAAGGATTTTATAGCTTCATTAGAACTCGAGCTATTCACGATTTTGTGAACTCCAGCAGCCCGTTTCTACAAATCATTTTTTATAATCGTCTAAAAATTACAATTAAACCCGCAATTACAAGAACAGTAAAATGAAATTATAGTAAAGGGTGCAGAACCAGAACTCAAACCAGAGAGATCCCACGATATTGGCTAACAGGAACGCGGCTGGCGTTTGTGAATAGAAAAGAGGCGCCGTAAATTGGGTTTCGGTTCAATTAAGAGCGAGTAAGCCAATTGAAATTTCAATTAGTTGACCAGTGTGTGGAAAATTGGCCTGCGGCCGTAACGGCGGAAGTAATTGAACAGCATGCATCTGTCCTTCGTCGGAGTTTGCAAATTGCTGAAACACACACCGGCACAATTGATAGTTCGCCAAACACACGCAATTTCGTCCCGATTGCCAATTACACCCACGCGCAATTCCAACGCTTCCCTGTTATCCTGTTGGCCAACCGCACTTTTTGAGACACGTCAGGAAGTTAGGAGTGTATTGGATTCCACATTTTTTCATGTCCTAGTTATTATAGCTTACAATCGGTAACGAGACAGTCCAATAAGTATTATTTCAATTGTGCAACTTCTGCTTGGCAACGAAATAGTTTAATGAGAAAGATGAGCAGTTCCATATATTTCTCCTAATTTCACAATATTTTGCTTTGAAGTTTGGATCCAAATCTTATAGAACTGAATTCAAAACATTTCACCGTCAAAGAAAAATGATCAATTTCAACACGCCCCCATCTATTGTTGAAAAGATGCTTCTTTGGTTCTAAGGTGCGAAAATATTTGTTAAAACAACAAGAGTTCCCAAAATTCTTCACGAAATCATTGCTTTTTAAGTGAAAAATTTTGTTATAAATAAATAAATTTCCAGTATATTAAAAATATATGATTTTTTTGAGAAAAAATATCGAAAAATTCGAATTCTGCGATATTTTAAAACAACATTTTTTTGTCCTTTGGAGGTAATTTTTTTATTCTGTTCATTTTTCTTAAAACAAATTGTAACAAATTGATTAAATATTTTCAGTCATTCGATTGGAACTTGCAGTCGAGATGCTCATGGACTTAGAAATTTAACTCTCTGATCTACAGCGATCTGAAATTGATGAGTTCAAAAGATCTTGAAGTTCTTTTACTGGTCGAGTGTTTAATAATCTCCTTATTGTGGCATTCTGGTTGCGACGCGAGAGTTTTTCCTGTTAGTTAGTTAGTTTTTTTTGTAAAGCAGAGTGAACGACTTTTGAAAATACGAAATGCGTGCTCGGCGCGTTTAATGAAGAGCGTATAATTGGATTCGCAGCTCGCGGCAATCAAAATCGCTGGTAGAGGCGGAACAAATTGTTGGCCTGGCGCTGCAAAAAGTGGATTAGCAAGAAAGGCGTGCGTCGGCTGCACTGTGAGCTGTTGTTCCGCGATTAATCGCGGCTTGAACGCCCGCTGTCGCAGCCGTTGATTACACAAATAATCGTCTTCCCCTTAGCACTACGCAAGCTTAGCCCCGACAACTCATCAACGCAATAATGACTTTGTTTCCACATTACTTCCTCGCGCATAGTCATGTCGTCATAGTGGATTTCGTCGTGCTAGCGGAAAAATTGCGCAGCTTTCAACAACCAAACGCGAAATTTTCCTTAGTAAATTTGAAAGGGCAACAATCAATTCGACAGTAAAAATTTGGATGCGCAAATATACCGCGATGACCAGGACGATTTCATGTATGTAGTAGAAACTATATTTAAAAACACAAAATATTTAAAATGGTGTATTTTTTGTTTGGTGAGATATCTTTTAGTTACAAGTATACAGCCAGATGCAAAAATTCAAGATCACGATTTAAAAAACTGTTTCCGCCCGGGATCGAACCGGGGACCTTGTGCGTGTGAAGCACACGTGATAACCACTACACTACGGAAACCACGATGCCAGACTGCCTCTGTGTTTGCTATATCAGCAACCAATTGTAAACGCGAATGTGCCCAAAGCGGCTTGAATTAGGGTGGAATCTTTGCACCATTCAATTACAAACACACCAAAAGGAAAATTGGATATGGCGTGTGGATTTAAGAATTAATGAAGAGCTTTTTATCAATACATAGCAAAAATACTATAAAGCCGCTTTTCTGGGTCAGAGTGAGACAGTTAGTTGTTGTCGTTTGCTGTTCATATGTGGCTCTGTGCCTGTATTGAGAAACTATAGCACCACAAATTTGATTTAATTTAATTGATTATTTTAATAACTTTTTAAATAGTGTCAAATTTATAAAAAACATACATATCATCACGATCGCAGTAGTTCCCAGCAGTAACTACGTGTCAGCGTTCATTCATGAATCATGACTGATGGCGTGAAACGGCAAAGTAAAGATCAAAGTAAGCACGTGGAAATAAATTAATTTACAAGTGGTACAATGAAGAATTTACAATTTAAACGCAAGCAAAGATTTGAGCCGAAGGATTAAAATTTAAAATGCAAAATAAAAAGTTATTTTAAATTAAAAAAATGCCTTTCCAACCAATTAATAAAATATATGATTTTTTTGTATACATTTTTTGGTTTAAATTGCTGCTGCAAATCTAGTTTGATGTTTTTTGCATGACAGGGATTGACTATTTGGTTTACATTTTAGCGACCCCAATGTAGGCTGGCATAGGTACACGAACTCTAATTTAAAGGCCCCCTAAACTAAACGATTTACATATATTATGCCATTTTTTAGTAATAAATGGATAGAATTGTTGAAAATCTATTTACATTTTTTTTTAAACAGACTCTTTGGTTTTCTGACAATAAATTTTAATGATTATTAATGGCGTCAAATCAGGGGGTCTTGAAAGTGAAATGCAAAACTTGCTGTTGGCGGTAGCCATGATCGGCTTTTGATTATTGGTTTTGGCATTTACGCTGCGAAAGCCCTCATACATACATATATATTCGCAAAATGCGATGTGTATATGTAGGGCGGCGACGGCATATTGAGCTTAGGCAGTGGAGCTCAAAGTGATCGCGCCTAACGACACACGCCCTATAAAAAGCCTTTTTTCTCTCTGCTCTCTCCCGTCCTCATTAATTCGATCTCGTCGCGCGACCAGCCATTCCTCCCAATTATTTCCCACAGTCACACACACACACAACGTTATTTCATTTCCAATTATCCATCCACGAAATATCGTGAAAACAAAATAATTTAGGTTTGACGAGCCACACCCGTGCTGCAAAGAAATTGTAAATATTTTTTTAAATATTTCTTTATGCAAACTTTAACCAGAGTGATGCGAGTCTTGAAACTTTTAATGATGCACCACTAAAATTCGAAGGCGATTCTACAAAATTTACTTGTATTATGATTTCATCAAATTAACAACATGAGATGTTGTGATGTATGAAGGGGTGAACAATTTTTTCAAATCACTTGATGAAATAAAATCCAAACATTTTATTTCCTCGCTGCCAGGAGTGACAGTTAACTGCCCAAAAATAATTTCTATTTTGCGTCTGAAGCTCTGTATTTGAAAGTTAAAATTTGAAATGTGAATAGGTTACCAAAAAAATACACTGGTCAAAATTTGCAGGAAAATAATAGATTTTAACAATTAGATTTCTTTTTACAATTTCGCTGGAACTGTCTACACTCCTGAGACTCCTGACTGTGAGAGTAAAATATAAAAGCATACTTGAGAGTAATTAACAAGAAATAAAACTGATGCTCCTGGCAATGAGGAAACACAATGTCTGGATATTATTTCAACGCAGGAAAATTTCTCAAGCGGATTTTTCATTATTTTATTTAATTACATTGAAGCAATAGAGATTGAGAGAAAACAACGTATAAAAATGCAGATTTTTTTCTTCCAAATTAAAAAAAGTATTATTTTCAAATCAAGAGGTTTTTAAATCTGTTGTACAGATACTTGAATGCTCTCCAGGCGGCTAACAATAAGTACAGGCCTTCAGGGATAGTGCATTCACGAGGCAGATCTTTTTTCAGCACGAAAAGCGAGACAATAGCAGGGCTTAAGGTGGGCTGACGGGAAAGAGAAAATGGCCCTTTTGTCCTCAAATCCGATCGAATTGAAAAAGAACCATCAGCTGCCGAATGAATCTTTTTGTCCTTTTGCCAACAGAGATATCGAGACGAACCGATTTTCGAACTCGGGTTGGGAGAAATATAGTTTAGAACGCTTTTTCGCATCTGTCGTTGGCGGCGCAGATTTGATTTTGAGAGGCCCGTATGTCGGCACGCATATATTGTAATTGCAAACGAGCATAACACTGCCAAAGTGCAAAGTTGGCCATGCGGGCCTGCGAGGGAGCGACCAAAAGCGCTAGAAAATGCGATTCTTTCACGCGCGTCCCACTGGTCGGTTTGTAAAAGCAAACTCAACGAAAATCGGTGTTTATGCTCTAGTAGATTGCGTTATAAAAATGTTTTGGAATTATATTCATTTTACTGGTTTTACGCGACAATTTTGGAAAACTTTGTGACCTTATTATCTCACTTCCCCGTGGTTCAATTTAAAAAAAGTGGATTCCTCTTACTGAGCCTGATCGAAATAGCATGTCAAAGACCACTATTGTTAATTATTTTGGTTTCCAATTTAAAATTTGGGAATGCATGAGCTCTGAATTTTGGAAAATTTTTAAAATGTGCGCTTTAAAGTTTTTCCATGATGTATATACATGTGAAAATTTCAGAGTGGTTTTCTTAATTATTTTCGAGAAATTGCACTGTAAAGCATTTCGACCTTTTTCATGTCTATCAACATTGCCAGTTCCTAATCTCGGGTTCTTATATCAACACTGGCTCTGTTCATAATTGTAAGATGTGCCTTCCAAGACAAAAATTGCAAAAAAGTGACGCGAGAGCTAGAGAGGTCAGAAGGAAGATCATGGAGGAAGAAAAGTGGCGTTTGGCACGCGCGGAGGACGGATCGGACGCAATTAGGCTCGAGAGCCCTGCGTCTGACAGCTCCGGATGTCTCGTGCAATTGTCTTTTCCGCGAGAAGCGACTCTTTGTTGCGATTCGAATCACGTCGACGCGAATTAAGCCGACCAAGTCAAACAACAAACTTTGAACTGGCGGCCTTCTCTCACCACACATACTATATCGATCTGAAGATCAGTTAAACATCCCAGACATTTTAGTTATGTGTTGTTGCTTATTTCTTTAGACAGACCATTTGAGTTCACAAAAAACGTAATTTAAAATGGTTTTCATTTAACGAAAGGTATGCTTCTAAATGTAACTTAAAATAATTTAATACAAGTATATTAAATACTGGCAATTTTTAAAACTTCTCTTTTTTCAAGAATTATTGTGGTAGCAGTAAATAATGCAAATTCCGTTTCTATCTGTTTGGGAAATGAATTAAAAATAAAAAGTGAGAAGTTATTATTTAATTAGATCTTTCTTTTATTTCATCAGCCTAATATTTAATTTGAGAAATTATTTTCTGATAAAATGAAAATGAGCAGTTTGAAATTTACGGATTTAAAACCGTTAATACGGATGGCCATGATTGAATTTAGTTTATTTTATTTACCTCTCATTCATTTTCATCTTTATGTAGTTTTTTAAATGCACAGTCCAAAGGATATCTTAAAGATTAATGTTAAACCATTTGAAATTTAATTGTGGAGATTAGGATAGACTTCTTAAAAATGTATATTTGATTCAATAGTGGCACCGCTCTTTGTTCAATTCTGCTCGTTTGCCTACCTTCTATAACTTCGCGTCGCATGAATTTCTGCTTTGTTTGACCCATCTCGCGCCGGACAAATGGATTGTATGCGGAGAGGAAGCATTTCAAAGGGAACATGTAACAAGCCGGGTCGAAAGCACAAGTCGGTTTTCAGTTGTCAAACAAACGAACAAACAAACTGACAAACGAGGAACGGGATTAGCACCCGCCGGCTCTCGCAATTTCGCAAACGAACCGACGTGTTTACATATCCATGTCAAAAGGTTTCAAGCAAAATATTTTAAATCCAGATTTCCACATTCAAAACCCTATTTCGAAGCGTAAAAACACTCGAGTGAACAGAAATTTAGCATATTTCTAACCTGGCAAACATTTGTGTCAGATTTAAAAAAGTGAGTTATTTTAATATACTTTTGATTTACAAAATTTAATATAATTATATTGAATTGCTCATGCAACGTCATTAAATTTAATTCATGGACAGTCTGGACAGAGCATATCTTTCCTAATAATTAATATTTTTTTAGAGCTTTCCATAAAGTAAGAACATTTTGCATTGTTGGCTATATATCAAGCGGTTCTTATTGGGTCTATTGTTCGTGGAATTGATAAACAGTTTTAAATCTGCAGTGTGTTCTCATGGTAAAATCAGGACCAAGCATATAATACCAGTAAAATTTCAGAACTGTCAGAACTTCACCAAAAGATAATTGTCGATGATTTTTTCACCTTCTATCGTTCTCCTCGTCGTGGTCTATCAAACAAATTATAAAGTAAATTTCCCTTCACGCGACATAAATCGTTATTTTTGATAGAGAGCCAGTGCTCGTCGATTGATTGGCATGCAAATTGTTGAACCGATTTTCCCTCTAATTTAAACGGCAACAGGGGAAATTTTAACTCCATCCCAATTTTTAGAGACTATTTCGAGCAAAGGTAAAAATGATTTTTCACGATTACTTTGTACAGCTCTACTTTAAGACTGCTGGAAAAATACACAATCATTTGCGTTGTCTTTTATGATGACCAGTTTTCCTTCTACCATGAGCATCGATCTTTTCCTCCTCCCTTTTTTGGCCTGCTACTTTCGCTGAAGGGAGAAAAAGCGGCGGAAGGGCCCCATTAGTGCTCGCCTTCCTGTCTCTGACATTGGTAATTGTGAGGGCTAATTGTGGTGTCTGGTTTGCAGCTGGTGGCGCAAGAGCGGCGGCTGAGCACGGCAGCCTCACGCACCATGGCCGCCATGTCGCTCAGCTTCATCGTCATGGTCACCCCGTGGAGCATCCAAGAGGTCGTGGCCGCCTGCACAGGAAGCAAGGTCAGAAACTACCGGAAACTACGTTATTATACATAAAAATTACTAACTAGACATTCGTCCCGTGACAATGATTCACGCGTGTTGGAAAGTTGTAAACCATAGTAAGCAGTGAGTCGGACTACCGAAAGCAATCCTCCCAAATCCGAGGAGAATCGCAAATCAGCCCGCACTCGACGCCCAAATATTGCTCTATTTTTCACATACAAAGTGCACGCAGAGCATTGGACTTGTTTATTAATCTAAACATTACCTCTATACTATAGTTTCAAATTTTCATCTTATAAAATAGATGAAAATAATTAAAAAATTATTATTCAATTCTCGTGATTCAAATCTTCTACTCCTACTTTTCAGCATGATTTGATTGATTTTTCAAACGAGTTTCGACGAAAGAAGGTTTATATAACCAGTTTGCTTGGCTCATCAACATCGTTTACTTAGCCTCACGTAACAGCATTATAATAATTATTTTTAGTTACTTTTCGAGCGCCTGAATTGGTGATGGAGACTGTGCCGCCAAACAGTAGTCGTGTGCTAATAATTGCATATATCTTTTGTTTGACTTGCGTTCACGTTGTGTGCCACGTTCTTAAGGAAAAAAACACTTACGTATCAAGCAGGTGCCTAAACCAATTCTTAAAAATACACTTTGATTCAGGTAGCGTGCACAGTCCCCAATCCATTAAGCCGAAAGTTGTAATTTTTCATAGCGATATTGAGGCCAGAGAGCAGGAAATTGCTTTTTTTTGCATTGGACTACGGGGTTTTTCAACCATTTAATCAAAGCCACCATTAATTATTATTGAATTATAGATCAAAATACTTTCCAGCAGATTGTATTCATAAAATATTTTTGTTAGTTTTACTATTTTTAATTTATAGTCAAGCTATGCTAATTTAAGCTGTTTGAAAGTGAAGCTTCGAAATACGTCCATAATGTCATGGTAAAAATAAAAATAGAAAGTATAGTCGTTGTATTGAAACTAAGCAAATTGCTGAGTCGTCAAGGTTTTCATACACATGTACAAGCAGTGGAATTTGCATGCTGGGAATTTTTATGCTGAGTCAGAATTTTCTCCTCAACTGCATCCCCTACGTGATCGTTCAATCTCTTATTCTTTATCTGTCAAATAGCCAGCACAAAAGTATTTTTATTGCTGTCGTCACCAGTTCTCTTCTTTTGATTTCACTTGTGCATGATGCAAAATTTTTTGCATTTCACCTCACGCAAATGCACAAAATGGTGCCATGATTATAACAAATTCGTAGACGAGGTTCAAGTCGTAATATTTGGGCCATTGTGCCCAATCGCTCCTTCCACCATGAAATGCAATTTCAATTCCCAGTGACCCGACTTTGAATGAAATGAATCCTGTTCGAATGTCACCATGTCAAAATCTGAACGATCCTCTCGCGTGTGTCATTTTCGCACCTGCTCTGGTGTCAGTTCCTTTCATTTCGCGCGCCGCAGATGCGATTTGAATTCCATTTTTATTGCGTGTTCGAGTAAAGACTGATTTATCGGCGCCGCTTTTCCCTCCTCTCCGCTGCTAAGTTGAAGCGCGGCGGAAAAGAATCGAGCGCGCCCGTCACCGTAAATATGTTCCGCCTCGCGTCACTTTATTTACTTAGCCACGCGCACTGACACACACTCTTTTCCTCATCCCTTAAACGAATCATTCCGCATGTTTGCCAAATTGTTTGCTTTCGTACATTTTCCACACTAGCGAGTATGCAAACCTTGGCGCCGCAGAGCAAATCTCGGTGAAGCTAAATGCGTCGAAAAATCAGAGACGCACTATATAGCAATAAACGTTTCTTTGAATCATGTTTTCCTTCGTCGCAGGATTTATTGCGATGCTACATTTCTTCGAGATTTAAAAAAGGTTCAAGGTGAAGGAAATTAAAAATAAAATAAACAATTATGCTTCAAAGTTTTTCTTTCTGATCCCAATTTCAAACGCTTAAGGACATTTTTTTAAGCATTGCATGATTGATTTTCATAATGACTACAAAATTTAATGAGCTGCTCAAACCAGAGCAAAAAATACGGATGTCACGTGTCACGACATTTCCGACATTATTTCAACAAATTATATTTTTCCGTAAAATATATTAATACAAAATTTTAACCATTTAAAATAGGAAAATATCTCAAAGTCAAATCAAGAGTTTCAATTGGTGTTGAGATAGTCAAAAATATGGTTAGAGAAAATGAAATAAAAAATTTCATCCAGCACTGGTTTGTATTGCAATTTTGGCTGATCAAAACATGACGTCAGGGATGCTGATGAGGCATATAATGGGATGTGATAACATTGCAATAGAAGCCAGTGATGATATATTAATAATTTTTTCTGTATCTTTTATAATTTAAGCACTTGGAAAAATACTCATTTCATCTAAATATTTATTTCCCTGGTAATATATTAACATATATTATGATACCAGTATAGTCTTTTTACTTTACCTAAACTTCCCTTGCGGGTTATTGTAATTTGCTTCAATTTAACACATAAACCTACAGTTTTTTGGTGCTTGTTTGAACACTTCACACTAAAAATAATCTGATAATACATAATAAAATAAAATATTGTATTTTTGTGAAACAGAAAAAATAGGTATTTAATCAAACATTCAGTATTAAATCAATTGTAATTTTTATATGTAATTAAAGGATTGTGTTCCTCTTTATCAGTCAATCAGCAAAAATACCAAATTCAGATAGCGAGCCAGAGTGGTTTTATTCAATTTCCTTATTTTACAGTGACATAGCAATATTTGATTTAATATCCGCGCAGGTGACTCCAACTCCCACCCCCACCCTCTCTCCCTTGTCGGGGGTTCGCATTCGCAGGTGCGTGCGAGAACTCTTCGTTTGATTTGACGGCGGCTAGCTAACTGGATTCGGCAGCGGCACCTGCGAGAGCGAGCGAAATGGAAGATCAAAAGGTCCAAATCGCATTATTACCGCAGAAAAGAGAGCGAGAGACGGGAGAGCTGCGGATTATTAGCTCATGCTCAAGTGAGACGCGCTGCAGCAAATAAAATCCTTTCGTATCCGATCGATCCGTCGGTCGAGATTGAATTTTTTCAGCACAGCCAGTAGACACACACACACACGTTGATGAGCAAAGGAGCGGCAAACTGCAAAAGTTTTTTTCCTGCGGAAGCGTTTTAAACCAGGGCGATCGAATGACAAAGGAAAGGGCCGACGCGTGCAAAGAGCAAAATTTGATTTGCCATAATCGGATTTTTCTATCTGGAAATAATGGGAATGTGTGTCTCCTTCTCATTTTTAGAAGTCATTTCAAGACTTTTGCAAAATCAAGGGAAATATTTTTAGTTCAAACAGTTAGATTTTTCATTTTAGCTTTAAAGAATTAAGCTAACACGCAATAAGTGAATGCGCGGTGGGTATGGAATTAATCTGATTTAATCGTCACGGGACCTTCAAATGAACTCGAATCATGCAATTTGAAGACATTTTTTATTTATTAATATTTATTCAATTCGAAACAATAAAAAATTTAGAGCAATTCTCAATTCCTCTTCCCTAGGAAAATATTCACGACACAATATAGACATTTTTCGTGTATAAATTCAGCTTTTTAGCGGAGTTGAATTCGGTTTAATCAGTGGAGGCGATCGAAAAAGTTTCGCACTCGGTCGTTTTCATTGGCAAAGTTTGCGCAACTTTCTTTCCTCCTTCCATCGTCTCCGGCCAGATTGCTCTTCTTTATTTTATCGTTTCACGAGCGCCCCACGACGAGACAGAAAGGAAGAGGGCGTTTTAATAAGACAACTTGTTCGCGTCCTCTGTCCGTCCGTCGATTGCGAAGTGAAATTAGACAGACACTCACTTTGGAATTGTTTGGAGTTGCAGGTCCCACCATTCATGGACTTCCTGGTCACGTGGGTGGCCCTGAGCAACAGCTTCTGGAACCCCTTCCTCTACTGGCTGCTCAACACAAACTTCAGACGCATTAGCAAGGAGCTGCTGCTAACAAAGGTCTGTGTCAACACGCGAAAACGCCCAAAGCCATAATAATTATGAGACGACTCGCGGGACAAAATCCGGAGCTATTTAACAACGCGAGGCAAAGATCAAAGAAAACTCCGCCATTCTAGTTGTTCTCTTTGAGCTGTCGTTTTAATTGCAGTCACGAGAATTTCTGTTTAGTCCCAAATACCATTTTTAACAATATGAATAATGGCCACTGGAAATCTTTAATATTTTTTTTTTTAAATAAACCGAGATGAAAAATTAAAGATACACAATTTAGACCAAATTCGTTAATTCTGCAGCGACTCTTTCTTGAATTTTTGATATTCTTGATTTTATTTAATGCTTTGTAAGTAACAAGATTATTTTAATGGGTGTCACTTATAAACTAAAAATATATTAAGCAAAAGTAATTTTATTTGGACTTCTAGATTTGCTTCAATTTAAAAGCAGAGAAAAATGTGTCAATGTTTGACCAAAATTATAAAATGAGAAATCACGGAAAAAGTTTCCAACGTGCGTTAAATTTTAAAATATTTATTTTTCATATAATTAAATTTTCTGTTGAATTTAAACAACATTCCTGAAATTTGTGGTTACGTTATTGCAGCTGCTGTGCCGGCGCAGCGCCGCGGCGACGCCGCGTCGGACGCACTGCTGCTCGAGCCTAGCGCAGGTGCCGGCGGTGGCGGGCGCAACGCTGCGAGCCGGCGGGGGCGACGCCGAGGGCATCAGCGAGAAGTACTGGGGCGAGATCCTCGAGCGCACCGTCTCCAGCAACAGTCTGCAGGCGCTGCAGCGCATCTACGGGCGTTCCAGCGCCCACGACGCCCGTCTGTTCCCCTCGCCCCTCTGCGCTGCCCAAATGACCGAGATTTGAGTGCATTTCCCACTCGTTGATCTCCCTGAGATCACTGTTTTTTTTTCTGGAAATTACTATTCTTTTTACCGATTTGATGAGTGTAGCTATTAACTGCAATATTCTGCATTTGACCAGTTTTTAAAAATCTCATTTTTGTAGGTGAGTTATCATCCAGCTGTTTTTAATTTAAATATATTTTAATCGTTTCTTGTTCATTTCTATAAAGCTAAGAATTAACGAATTTTGATTTTCAAGAATTTTAATTTTATTACACATGCATATTATAGGGTTTTTTCAATTCAAATATTCACATGTTTCAACTATATAAACTGATAAAGTTTCCACCGTTCAACCCGGAAAACCAAAAAGTGAACTAGCAATTTGTTTCCCCATCAAAGGAACCGTGCGACTACTGATATACATGTAAAATAAAATAGTGATTAGCTTTTTACGGACAGGAAATGCTCGGTAAATATCCATATAGTCGTTTGTTGTTTGTCGTGCGATTTTGTGTTATTTCAATTGAAGAGGCACATGAGAAGTGTGGAGAAGAAGTACGTGTGTACTTGGAAAAATATGTTTGTCCGTGTATAAAAATAAACATAGATAGATCAATAAATCTGCATAATGTTGATAGTCAACACTCTGTGCGTTATTATCGCTATTTCCCTATCCTTGGTATTTTTTGCCTCAACTTTTCTTAGAAAGTGAAAAAATGCAAACGAATCATTAGTTGTACTCTGCAAAAGCCATTCCCTTTTTAAGTTGTATGGTCTAAACATTCACCAAAGCAGGAGAATCAGAGAAGAATTTCTGGCTATAAAATCTCTTCTTCAAGAGGAACTTTGGCGGGATCAGGAGAAATTGCCATTTTTATCGAAATAGGAGTAAATTTGGCTAATTTGTTGCATAATAAAACTGTCTACTTTGCACCAAGAAACGGTTTAAAAATAGTTAATCTGCGGAAATAAATTTAAATATTCACAGCCCAAAAAAACATAATCAAAAATAATGCGAGACTCTATCTTCGTGACGAATGTATTCACAGGAGAGCGAGGAGGCGAAAAGAAACAGCAGGATGGTTCTTATTTGAAAAATTATTTAATTTGTCACAAACATCAGAAACAAACATTCTCTTGTATTATTCGTTGCCGCAGGAGCTAGTCGAGCGTAAACTCGAATCCAAGACTCACACTTTTCATCGCCAGTAAAAACACTCATATTCTCGCAACATTTTTTCCAAACCACAACCAAACAGGGAGGCAAACAATACAAGCGAATAGCAAGAACAGAAGGTACTTTCTGCTGCTGGTAACTCTCAAAATATGTATTAGGTTCTCTCAAATCAAGAGTTTGTTTGTAAAATACCTGAATAACCAAGGGTGCGAAGTGATCAGGTACGACTGGAGGTGGAAAAGGAAGAATATCTGTGTGTTTATTTAGGTATGGTATGCATTCATATAATAATATTATAATTCGTTTATTATTTACACGCGCATTACTTCTGATATCACATCAAAATAGGCCTTGCTAATCGGAAACCAAAACAGCTCTGCTCTCGAGGTTGTGTATCACAAGTGAGACATCTTTTAGTCTCTCCGTGCGAGCGGACGCAAGAAATGCGGAGACAGAGCGGATTAAGAGTCAGTGTGTTTGATTTAGGGCACGGGGGGAGATGGCACTGGCTAGCTGTCCACTCGGCACAATTCCTCTTGGTTCACGATCACCTGAATGATGTAGCCTGACTGGATCTTGACTTCGTCGATGCGCAGCTTGTCGCCCAGCAGCTTGCCGCCAAAGTACCACCGCTGCCGTGACACCTCAATCCCCTCTTGCGCCTGAAATTATAATGTATGTAATGTATCAAATTCTATATTGTTTTTTTATTTTGCGGAAAATAATTAGCATATTTTTAACGACATTTAAATCCACTTTTGTTGTAAAACTCGTTTGAATAGCTCACAGTACCTTTTTTAATGATCACTGTCACAGCTTATTTTGAGAGGAAGGTCTTTTAAGAAATTAGCATTATGTATATCCTGGTCGCGGTAAAATGACGCATCGCTCAACAAACACCCAAATTTCCATAGTCGAATAGATTGATGTCCTTTTCTTGCAACAAGGAAATTCGCATTTGGTTGTTGAAAGTCGCGCAATTTTCTGCTACCAGGACGATTGATTATATTTTATCGTTGATCAGGAACTAGGAAACAATAAATCAAATTAAAAAAAATGTGATAAGTTATAAGCAGGGTTCGAAAAAACCCGCATTTTTCCGGAAAAACCCACTGCATTGCAAAAAACTGTTTTTTGCGGGTTTTTCTGCAATTTTGCGCCTTTTTCCGAAACACGTGCATTCTTATGGAAATTAAAAAATTCTCATGATGGATGAATAAAAATATGGATTTTTCAAAATCAGTATTAGAGCCACTGCGGTTCCACCAAGAGACTGAAAATTTTAACTCTCAACGTAATTTTCTGAAATTTCAGACTCTTTTGGAACAAAAATTGACTATTTTCTGGTTAAATTCGGAAAAATGCGGAAAAACCCAAAACTGGTGGGTTTTTCCTGTCGGTTTTTTGCGCAAAAAACCAGTGGTGCATTTTTGCGCATTGCATAATTGGCAAACCCTGGTTATAAGTGAGCTGAATTGTTAAAAATTTAATGTATCTCAACGAGAAAAGAAAAAGTTTTTCTTAAGTCAACTCATATATATAACGCCATCACTGCTTATGGCTTGTGGATGAAATTACTCTCCTTGCGACACAAGACTATTTTTTATGCACTATAACGATGCAAGGGAAATTGTTTGGTTGAATAATTTCCTATGCAGCAATATTTTTGCCATGCGATAAATAGCAACAATTATTGTAATATATTATACCTACGACAGAATAAAAAAAGGCTTCACAATTCGATTTTGATTCACTTCCAAGCATGTTAAAAGAGCTTAGGAGTTGCATTGATCATTATCTCCGTTGAGTTTTAATGTTTCTTTTGTTGATATTTCTTAGCTTGTTTGATACTACACAACTTAACCGGTTTCAACACAAACTAAACCATCAAATCGTTCGAGTTTCTTTGTAAGAGTAAAAAATGGAAGAGAGCAGTGGATGAAAGCATTCAAATTGAAGAGAGGTCAGCACATTTGGACACTAGCTGAAAATAATAATTTTAAATTGTATGCCAGAGCGGAATTTTCTATATATTTTCAATTTTCAACTAGTAAAAACTAACGATCGGCGAGGAAAATGAATTAACGCTGTTTGCCGACGCAATGCGAGCGACAGTTGATCGTAGCATGGAAAAATTATTCCAAATTTTGGTCAAGTGTTATTGCTAGTTTAAATTTCACTTTTAGGTGATTTAGTTGGTTTTGAATGTGTTCAAAGATACAAATTAAACGTAGGAAAATGCCAGTATTTAAATTTAGGTCCAGACTTGTCGACTGTAGAACAGAGCTCAAAATAATAACAGAAAAGAAAATGGATTAATTTGAAGAAACACCGGGATAAAATAATTCAACGTGGGCTGGCTGTCCTGTGTTCTCTATTGTTATTCTTGTTCTTGACAAAAATACGCTTTGTTTTATTGACTACTTAAGAGCCCAGGAACTGCTAGTAAAAATTTGTGATTCGTTATCCGCTACCAGAATCTGAGATCAAGGAATAATTCAAGAAAATTGATTTAAGTTAACACGACATTGATACAGATATTTGAGGAGAATTTTACGATACAGAGACAATGACGTTTTGGAAACTGAAGCGGTGCTCTTTAAACCAATAGGCATGTGTTTACCAGATAAACGCATATTGCGGTTATCATTCTTTGTATTGTTTGAACGTTTCTTTCCACTGTGAATCAAATAAATAACATAATTTGTAAGTTTGTGGTAAATAATGCGACAAATATCACATGAACATAAGGGAAGCAGCAACAATTTGATGGATAGCTGCGTCATTTTTGTTATTGTTATGTTGTGTGGCACGCCTTTAGCATACAATAAATTTCATTCTTAAAAATACCAAATATTTGAGTAGCTATTTCGTTCAGACATTGCTTTCAATTCCGATTTAATTATTATGAAAGCACAAAAAAATCATAAAATTGTGATTGGGCGTAATTTGGAACTGCCACAATAGGCTAAATTTAATAGCATACTCAGCAATGCTTGGTTTAATCTCCATTGTGGCATTTTGAGCTTAAAAATGTCTCAGCTTCTAAGTCAAATGGTTAATAAGTAAATTATGACTGTTTCCAGAACCTTTTTGTTTACAAATTAATATACCGTTTAAAAATAGTGATGTTTATAATAAAATATAAGAAATAAAATCGTGCCATATTGAAGGATTTGATATAATAATATTATCTATATTTAAATTACCTTGAGCTTCCTTTTGCAGGCAAATATGGTGTCAGAGGAGAGGACGGGAAGTTTGACATCGCAGCAAGTTGAGGATAGACGCAGCTTGAGGACAAGCTCGCTTCCATCGCCGTCGCCAGCGTTTTCTGGATTGACCAAAACTCAAAATTAATTTTTAAAAAATTGAATTTTACAAAAAGACCAACCTGAGGAGTCGGGCGATTCCCTGCCATTAAAATCCTTGACGATGTTGATGGGATAGGAGAGGCAGTAGACGGGCACCTGATACCTACTGCCCAGCTCATCGTAGCACTCAGTAAGGAAGCCTGTCAAGAACAAATAACAGAAAAATTAATGTCAAGAAAGGACGAGAACCCAGATTCGGTTTCACCATTCGGCACGGACACGTTGGCGCCATCGAGGATAGCCTGGGCAAGCTGGAAGTCACAGGCCTCGTAGGCCGTGGCCGCCGCCCGCAGTGCGTCCCAGATCTCCTTGCGGCCGTCGAAGGCGGGCGCCGTGTCCCAGAACTCGTCGCGCTTGCTGCGCAGCTGGCCGTCCGTCAGCGGGATGTCCGACTTCCACCTGATCACCTCGTGGCACAGAGGGTGGTTCTTGCGAGTGCCACTCGCCCCTGCAAAAGACAAACAAGGCGTTCAAGGGCGACACGATTTCAAGGCATGACGCGTATGCGTACCCGAGTTGGCGCGGCTCACGCTCTCTGACGAGGCGGACGCATTCCGCTCGCGCTCCCTATTCCTTCCTAGACAGCCTCCCATGCCTCCAGCCGGGCGCAAAATGCATTACAGGCCAAAACTACGAGCTGAAACTGCAACAAGTCGTACGATCTGCCACTCCAGCCGCGGCCATGTTTGACTGTGGGATTTCTCAATCAGTTCTCAATCAGCTTGCACGTACGCGAGCTGCGAGCAAAACAGGCTTCAAGAGCGCCAATATTTGAATTCTTTAACATGATTGCATCGTTTTAGGTTTTAAAATGCTGGAACTTAGATAAAAATCATTGAAGTATGCATTTTTGTTCTTTATTGAACATTAAGCTAAAAAAATATTGAGTATAAATGAGAAAAGGCAATACTATAATGTTTCTGGCTTAACTTTTTAAAATTATGCGCCATTTTGCATTGTTCGAATGAGTCTCACTCATCCTTGACCCCCTTGTGTATGATTTCACTACGACGTACGGCGAATGCAGCGCTTCCAGGTGGAACGGATCCAAACTAAGGACGGTGCTAAACTTCAAGCAAAGGTCTTACGGCAGCCATGAACGCCGGATCGGACGCCTGTGATGACGAATAGCTGGCCTCTTAAATTTTAAATCATTTTGTCCAAATGGTATGTAACTGTGTTATTCATGTGTGTCGCTTGCTCGTAACTTTTTGGGCAAGTTGAGCGTGAAAATCGGGGCCTAAACCTAAATGCGTGGCTCGATTGTGCCCATCGAGCTCCTCCATTGTTTTGTTTTTGTTACTGTCGATGTCGAAACCTCATTCAGTTGCATGTTGCACAGTTTATGTACTAGAGATTTCAAAACATTTTCCATCCCCTTTTTCCTAAGTTTCTCCTTTTAATTCCAGCCGAACATGGAGCGCAAAATTAAACTAAAAACGCTGAACAGCCACATCACCTGCAAAATCTGCAGGGGCTATCTGATCGACGCAACCACGGTCACCGAGTGCCTGCACACCTGTAAGTCAGATTGAATTTGTCTTAAGATCATATTTGAATTTAAAAACGTCTCTATCAGTCTGCAAGAGCTGTCTAGTGAAGCACCTGGAGGAGAACAACACATGTCCCAGCTGCCAAATCGTGATCCACCAGTCGCACCCGCTGCAGTACATCAGCTTCGACCGCACCATGCAGGACATCGTGTACAAGCTAGTCCCGCGCCTGCAGGACAATGAGATGGAGCGTGAGCGCTCGTTCTACGCTTCCAAGGGGCTGCCCTGCCCCAAGGACGTGCCTGTGGCTGGCGCGGAGCACGACACAGCCACCACCAAGGCCGAGGTGGACCAGCACGCGGCTGCTGACTACCACAGGCAGGACGACCAGGTCAATCTGCAGCTTGAGTGCATGACCAGCAGTCTGAAGAATCTGAGCCGCCGCTTCATCAGGTGCTCTTCCTCTGCCACCATCAGCCACCTCAAGAAGTTTGTTGCTTCCAAGCTACTCGTGCCTGACAAGTACAAGGAGGTAATTATCTTAAATTTATCAAGGTTTTTCTATGTTTGTTGAGATTATGAGATTAAGTTTTTTAATATATTCTAATATCTACTTCATTGACAATTGGATTGTTCGAATTTTCCATAAACAAGATTGCGATGTCATCATTTTTACATTTTTTTTAAATTTTGATCTAATTATTCCCACCTAAATTTGATTCGGTTTCGGCGAAGAAACCCTGCTGCCCTTATAATAGCACCTAATTCAACAGTGTATTATACTGAAGAAATTTTTCAACAGTTATTTCTCTATTTTTATGAAAATTGACAAAATTGGATTGGTCTGCCGAGATCTTTAGCCCTTTATGCTCTAAATTAGGTGCCTCAATTAATATAGGTGCTAATAGCGCCACCCTTTAGATTTTGCTATGTTAGCTAGATAAAGAAAACAATCCCTTGAAGGGTTTCGATTGAAATTGTTTAAAAATTTGATATTTATTGGAGGTCACAGCCCCGTAATTTAATGCGGCAACTGGCTGAACATGCTTCAGCCAAATTTTACCTGGTGGTGGCTGAGCATTTTTGCTGGTGAGGCTATCAAATTTTTAAATCTTTATTTGTAACTTCGATTTTTCGACATTCAAATCGGCGGCTGGCGTGGTTGGCGTAATTTTAACCATATTCACGGTGGTTGACCACGTGACCCAAAATTTGCTGGCTTGCGCGGCTGGTATGATTCAGCGCGATCTAACGTCAATTCCAGTTTCCGTTCATTCTCGTTCTAATATCATAATTTTTTCACTGTGCCCCCGATTTTCATTTTAGCATAAAATGAGTATGAAAAGTAGAACGATCAATCACTCACTTCAAAATTGTAAAATATGATGAATTATTTTTTCTGGTGCAATGATTTTTTTCTCAAAACCTAAATTTTTAGATCATGTTTAAAATTCTTTTAGTTACATTTTGAACCAATAAATTCCTAACATATTATGGATCTTATATTATTATTTGTTATAGGGTACCATAAACAAGTTATTTTATAGAATGTTTGTTATGGCCAACAATTTTGATCTGAATTAAATATTAAGCAACATGACCAAATTGTCAACTTAAATGAAGCAACCCTTTCAGATTGACATTTTCTGCAATGACGAACTTCTGGGCAAGGACCACACGCTCAAGTTCGTCTTTCTAACGAGGTGGAGATTCAAGGAGCAGCCCATCAAGCTGCAGTACAAGACGAGCACCATTGACTTTTGACCCAGTAAGCGCCACCCGCCGAGACAAATGCTGGTCGTGTGGCAGAAGAAAAAGAAAGATGACTGACTCCATAAAGAAAGTTTGTGATTTGATCTCTTCAGTTCGGTGACAATAGTTCCGTGCAAAGAAGCGGGCGACGTGTAAATACCGTGCAAAGTATGAGACTAAAACTAATCAACTCCTTTGGTACATTTTATTAAATAAAGTGGCTGTTTAATTAAATGCAAAACTAAAATTAATCTTTTAATTTAATATTGCAACAAAACCAGCAAGGACTACATAAAATGAAGGGTTGAGATGAAAATATTGTCATGGAATGCAGTCATTCACTCATCGTGGGCATGATCGTTCAAACGGTGATTGGTCCTCTTCGAAATCAGTCAAAGTGCAGTTCTGTGGTCGAATTCTTGGTCACCAGGGTAACGAGGCTACCGTTAGGAGGGCGCTCCTCGCCTTTGCACCACTTGAAGAACATTCTGCAACACAATTCATTTTTCAGATGTGGGTAGTTAAAATGATTTTGTGCAAGCGGAAAAAAAAGTGATCCATCCACCAGTTATATTGAAATTATCTTGATGACAAAATAAACTTTTATGTACAAATGAAAGTTTTGTTTATAAAACACCACCCACCCGTGAAAATATCAAAAATATAGTATTTTTAAGTTCAAAATTATTTAATATTTTGATTAATGTAGATATTTACAAGCTAAAAAGAAAGAAACAAATAAAGCGTTTGGAAGAGAATCACATCATGTTTAATTTTTTCATAGAAATAATTTTCTAAATTTTCAATTAATTTAATGATTAATTTGATAGTAGTTCCACGATGCTTGACATCCCATAAAACTTGATATTACAGTCTTCTTTACCTCCCTTGCTATTTAAATTTACAAATAAGACTAATACTCACTCAGCAATGAATTCAAGTGGTGTCCAGGTAGTAGTGTCGGCCTTTGGCATCCACTTGCGGTTCATTGGGGTGTCGAGGGTGACAGGCAGGGTGGCAACCACCAGTGAGTTGTCTGGCATTCCACTCTTTTCGCCGGCCAGCGACTTGGTCAGCTGGTGCACCGCTGCTTTTGCCATTCCATAGCCAATCATGCCTGTGACAAAAAAAACTATTTAAATAATGTCATATTTGAGAGGAGAGGGGATAAATAATTCCAAGTCACACCTTGAAAGTCTGAAGGACACAGTTTTTTAATTAGTATTATACTTTTTAACCCAATTATTGCGTGAAAATTGAAAAATAAACAAGCATTTAAATTAACCTTGCAGTTTTGGCTTAAAAAAATCTTGCTCTTGTCTGGAATCACTCCTTATCTTAAATTATAAATTTTTCGTCCAAATAGCAACTAACTTCTACTATTGATTGGGACTAAATATTTGAGTAAAATTAATCAACAAGTGAAGAGAAAAATCGTGAGAGATACAAAGATGGTTAAACATTGTAACAAAATTAAAATGCACTACATACACATTATTTAACCTTGAGGCTCTATTGTAATAATATTTAATCAAGGAATGTTTTATCGATTTTGATTGTTTAGTCAGATAAATAAATCTCCAGGAAATCTTTGGTTTTTAGTTTTCACCACCTCACAAGACAAAATTGTTTTTACTGCAGTTTTGCTTGATTTAAGATTTTAAGAAGCGGTTTGACTTTGAAATTTAAAATTAAAATCAATTAAAATAGACCTGGTGTGGGTCCGAGGGCCGGTTTGGCGCCGGGCAGTGAGAGCAGGCCGCCATCCTTGAGGAATTTGGCGGCGACGGTGGCGGCGATGACCGAGCTCCAGACGCTCTGCCTCCACATGAGATCTGCATTCTTGACGAGGTCTCCTGAAGAGGCATTGCCACCAGCCCATCCACCGGCCACGCAGATGACCGCGTCCAACTTGTTGCTGCCCAGCAGCTCTTCAACCGCCTTCACGACAGAGTTCTCCTGATCGGCCCAGGCATCAGCCGGCTTCACCAGAATATTGGCGTCTGCCTCATCGTTGTTGGCTAAGTCAATTGAGCCAACCCACTGAAAAATAGTTGTTTTTAGCTTTTTAAATATTATCACCGAAAAATTACTACATTAAATTTTATTTTTTGACAAGATTATTCGATTTGGTTGGATGCTTTTTGTTCCCACTCTCTCTTGCGTCACTGCCGTCACTATATCAAAGATATAGTCCGGCTCTTTTTGCTTGAGCGGCGCTGGCTTGAGGTGAAAGGGAAAACGAGAGCGATAACCCTCAGGCCAATAATGAGCAGACCGGAACACGATTTCGAAATAAATCATTACTTTTTTAATGTTCGATCAAACTGTGCTACATTATTTCTCAATGGGCGTTTTATACTTTTCCAACAAAAAGCTATTATAAATGAAACCCCCAATCAAAATCATAGAAATAGATTTTAATAAAATAACATTACAAAGTTGCCTTTTTACAAATTTATTTGTTTCATTAAAAAAACCATTTAACTTGAAAAAGAAAACTCTTAGTGTCAATGGTAATATTGATTCACAATAAATAATCAACTCAGAAAAATGTTTGTGAGCGTGAAGATGTGGACAGTGGAAATTTGAAGGCCGGTATTTTTTAAATAATTTCATGTATATCTAATTAAAATTTTACCCAGTTGTTGGCCTTGAAATGGGCAACGCAGGATGCACCCAGGGCACCCCTACCACCGTAGATCAAAACTCTTCCAAGTGCAGACATGTCGACAGTCTTTTGCGAGATTCAAGTCCTAGAAATTAACAAGAGGCGAGCCGACCGCAAGAGTGATTTCGATTCCAATGCAAACGAGGAGAGACTGTGGGCTGCGGGATCACTGGAAGTGGGAGTGGCGACCAGAGCCAACAGGTAAAAGGTTTTTTAATTTACAAAAAGATTTCCATTTCTAAGAAACCGAGACTCATTGCTCACAGAATCAACGTGGAGACAGTTTTTCTACATTGGAACCGGTTGTTTGTTTGTCTGCCAAACCTGCCACGCCCCTTTGTTTTCACGGTCATACGCACACACATGAACTAAACCACATGGTTGATGTTGTGCTTCTTCATTTTTGGTTACTGAACTGAAATTATAGATAGTTTTTTTCAGAATTTTTACAGTGAAGCAATTAAGTATTTCCTCTCGAGTTTTTTTTGCTGACACACTCTTGGAAATCGATCTGAATATCTAAATATGAACGTGGGAGGTGGTGTGGTGAGTTTGAAATTAACCTATTTTGTTGTCAAAAATGCTCTGCTTATTTGATATAATATGGTTGATTTTACCTAAGGGTGCGGATGGCCTGATGTCCGGCGCTGCTTTGTTGTCCCGACCTGCCGAAGAGTTTGGAAATGACGTATGGAACTTTCCCTGAAGTGTCTATTTTATTAATCATTTTTAAATTAAACAATTTTCAGTCTTCAGTCGAAACGATGTGGGCAGTGAAGGCGTACGAGCACGCCGAAATCTACTTCAATGTACGGTATAAATTGGTGTCAAATTTGCGTGAGGGTCATATCGTTGGTTTTACAGCTCCTGTGCTCAGTGGACGCCAAATTTCTGCGTTTGACACCTTACGATGATCTCATATACAAGGTGTTTAGAGAGGACTTCCCGGACCTACAGGTGCAGCATTTGACTGACGAAGTGTTGAAGAACAGCTATGCGAAACAGGTGTGGGCTGAGCTATGAATAATTTAATTTTCGGTATTTCATTTTTTATTTATGGGCACTGTAGGTGTGGAGGAACTTCTGTGAAAAATTCAAGTGGTTTGAAGACTTCAGCTTTGGCACTCTGTTGAGGCTAGACTGCGAGGATGAATACTCTGAGGAGAACAGCACCCTTGTTGCTAGAATACAGTTTCTGGCCATTGAGCTCGCGAGGAACAGAGAGGGATTCAACAGCGGCGTCAGATACAGGTTTAAGGTGATGCGCGACCACTGATTTTTTGTATATTTATCTACTCCTTTTTTAATAAAAATTAAGCATAAGTCAATAAAACCTAATTGAGTAATAAAATCTTGATTTTATTCAACAACACAAATCAATAAATACATATTCCTCTAGCATGTTTTGTCATATTTAAAATCTACATTAGATACCTAATACATGTCACTCAGTTTCACTCGCCACTTTGCGAAGTTCTTTGGTCAAATCGATTTGCTTCTGCAGTGTGTACAAATTTTCCACTTTCCTCCTCTGCTGCCGTTCAATGTCTCGCAGGACGCCCTCGTGCAGCTTGTCCCTATCGTAGCTTTGCTTGTAGTGCACGTAAAACATGGTGCCTCCAGTCACAGCAATAGACAGGGCTAAAGTCAACTTTGCTGTCGCCGACATGATCCTGCAATGGTAATGTCAAACGAATTTGTTATACGTATTATATAATATATATATGTGTGTGTGTATGTAAAAGTCATAGTTTTCGCCACCCCTACTTTAACATTGGATTCTCATAAGAACTGGCGAGATGTGTAACCCGGCAGAAACTGTATATGTATAACTAACTGTACCATACACTTGAGCATTTACCATAGACCTAATTTATAATTTAACTCACCACTTTTAGAACTGAAAATTAAAAAAATCAACTAATCATTTTGAAGTTCGGAATGGGAACAATGAAAACTTTTTAAATTCTGCAAAACTCGGAATTTCCTTTTTTCCCTCTGTGCGTTGCTGCTTAGTGCAATGTTGTGCAGGCAGCAGCAGTAGATTGGGGCGTGGTCTTCGACAGCACCGATCGAATTATATCCAATCAGATGCTTTGTTGGAAAATTCCGGAAATTCTATTTGTCGATTTAAAACTGGTGCTGATCTCTCATGGCCAAAAAAATCATGGAAACAACAAAAAAATGGGCGTGCCGAGCCCTGACTCTACTGATGCTGGTGTTGCGGCCAGGTTGCGGCTAAGCGGAATGTGAACATCTCCTCACGTTTTTTCACTTTCTGAACCAATTTCAACCTGTTTCAACCCTGCTATGAACGACGGGAGCAACCCCACTTGCCCGCCGGGCACAGCCACTCTGCTGGAGGAATTGGATAGTGAGTGAGAGGCCAATCGATCAGCTGCTAAATCGAAGAAACAGGAGTTGTTTATCAAGTATAATTATTGTTGTTTTGTACTTTGCAGAAAAGCTGATGGTTTTGCTGCGAGACGGACGCACGCTAATCGGCTACCTGCGTTCGGTGGACCAGTTCGCAAATCTTGTGTTGCACAGAACGATAGAGCGGATACACGTTGGTAAAGAGTACGGTGACATCGAGCGAGGTGTTTTTATTGTGCGCGGCGAGAACGTCGTGCTTCTAGGCGAAATTGTAAGCTTCATCAATTTAAATTTTCGGTTCTTATTAGCATTTTTCCGTTTCCTAAGGACTCGGAGAAGGAGGCAAGTTTGCCCTTAAAGGAGATTTCCGTGGACGATATTCTGGCCGCCCAGCGGCGAGAGCAGGAGGCAAAGATTATGAAGGAGAAAATCGTGTCCACAGCTCTCAAGGACCGAGGCCTCAACATGTCATCTGAGCTAATTACAGACGAATTTTGAACAGACTTGAAAATGAGAGTGAATGTGTGGTGCGGAACGAAGTGTTTAATTTGAATTCTATGGCTGGAGAGTTGGATTGAAACTTAAATTAATTGACATAATATACGAAAAATTTATTCTTTACATATCATAAAACACCTTTTTCAGGCACATGTCATCACTATAATAGTTTTAATTGTCAGCTGTTGGGATTAATACAAAAGAACTGTGAAGAAGAGAAACAGAAAATATTTCTACAACAGATCACTAGGGCTCATTTGAATAATTCAAACAGCAATGAGATTACTAAAGTTTCAAGAAGTGGAAGATTAACTTTGGCTGAACACAAGGGTATTACCCTTGAAACCAACATTCAAATTGGATTTTAGGGTGGGTGATGTCACAAGGAAGTCTCCCTGATGATGCTGGAGCCCATGGTGGAGGAGTAAGATGACTCTAGGGTGCTCTTCTTTGCCGAGTCGCTCGACAATGACACGGAGTGGTCTGCAAAGAGGCTGTCGTCACAGGCGCGCTTCCGCGATCCAGAGCTCGAGCTGGACTCGTTGCTCAGGGTGGTGACGTACGAGGCGGAGGTGGAGGCGGCGGATGGGTCGTTGCCGTCAAGGCAGTAGAGCAGCGAATTGCTTAGTTTCTCGGGACTCGCGTCGCACGACAGGCTGACTGGGCTGGCGGTCAGCACGCTGCGACTCTGCAGGTACTCCTTGAAGGTCGAACTGAGCGACGTGTCATCGCCGTCGCCCTCCTCGGCCGCCTCTTGCAGTAGGCTCGACGGCACCGCCTTCCACGGCGACGCCAGTGGCGACAGATTGGAGCTCGACAGCACCAACACCGGCTTTCGGCTTCGAGGGGTCATCATAGCGTCCTGCCATATGCATAAATCAGGTTAATAAGGGGAACGGTGGTTAAATAATGGACTAGCTATAAAACACACGTGATACTGAACTAAAAAATCGTGGGGTTTGTGTCATTATCTAAGGCCGGTCCTAAATTTACAGTATTGGTTCATGAAGACTTGGTTTCATTGAGGTAATAATGATTTTTCTGGAGCTTCAGATATTATTATTAATCTTGCTTTTCTCCCTGGCAAACAAGCTTCCAAAGAAATATTTGCAGTCAAAGCTTGTCATTTAATTTTCGTAAAGGCAAGGCGTGTTTAAATTCATCTAAGAACGAAAAATATCTTTTTACCAACTGTCAAAAGCAAATTTACTTGCATTTTTTGCGTAGCATCAATTAAGTTAAATCTTTAGTTAATGAAAATCTAAAATACCTAACTATACAAATTAGATACCTAATACGTTCTGAGGTGAGGATACTTACAAAATCTTTAAACTTTTACACAAATAAAAAAAGGATAATAATTACTTCACGACAAACCATTTCTTCAGAATATCTATAAATTTGGCGGTACAGTGCATCTTTCAGCAGCAGATTTTAAAAACACCTATGACCGTAAATTTTGGATTTTTATTGGGGAAAATCAGAAAGTTAATTTATTGCACTTCTGATGCGAGAAATCGGTAAAAATTAAAAAAGGGAAAACCAATAGTGAAAAAACCGAATGGTAAGAAAATGCAATCCTGAATCATTTGCCTTTAAAGAGTGCATACTTGCAAGATCAGAGCATTTTCGACCCAAATATTTATTAATTATGATACTTTAATGGACCTTTTTGTCTCCAAAATTTGGATGAGTTTATCCAGGGCTAAAGGAACATAAGAATAACTTAAAACTTGAACGTCTAGTGTCACGAAAAATCAACTCATGCCAAAAAAACTTAGAAAACAAGAAATACTAAGGAATTGCAGGGATCCAATTGAAACTAATCTCTAAGTGACGAGGGAAGGAAAAAAGGGTAAAGCAGCGTGCGTGGTTAAGAGAGCGGTGCCCCACATGCGACCTCGAGCGCCCTGCAGTGTCCAGGTGTCCACGTCCAGCGTGCGGCAGCTGCTGCACCAGTCTTACCTGCATACACCTGGGCATTCGCTGCGCGGACATGGTGATGGGCGAGACCGATTTGTTATTGAACGCCGTGCGCAGCGACGGCGTGTTAAAGAGCGGGGAGGAGGAGACAGGGTTAGTGTTTGGCGTCGGGGCGCTTTCACCACCGGACGCGCCAGGGTTAGTATCAGGGACGGAAGCATCGGAATCGCTCACTCTTAGGCTAGACTTGCTCGTCGCCTCCGTCTTCTTCTCCTCATTCGACACCTGGAAGTGGATTTTTTGTAGCGGAATTAGGCAAACTAACAATTTAACAATTGAGTTTTAGGCGAAATGATTTAATGTGAACAGATTAATTTTTCAGGGGGAAAAATATCAAAAGGAATGTTTGCCATCGTGTTAAAAATAGATTCAATCAGCTTTCAGAATATGTTTGGTTATGTTTTGGTTATTATCTACGATAATTAATTAAAACTGACAAAATCTAGAACAAACCCATATTATGGGAATTATTAGGTTTTACCTATATAGCAAAAATGATCCACCAATCGATTCGTCTCATTGAACAATGTCTAGAGGCAATATTTCAGCTAATTTAAGCAAAAATATATTTTTAATCAATTTTGAAATTTTTGCCATTATACTTAAGGTATAAAGAAAGCACTAAATCATCAAATTATAAAATTTCCACCTTTATACACGGATTCAATGGTAACGCCGAAAAACAAAACCGTCGAATCCTAAGGGTTACTTTGTGAGAAACAGGACTCACCTTCAGCAGGTCGTCGGCGGAGGCACTCTTCTCCTGCTGCTTGTATCGCTTCAAAGCTTTGGTAAAAATGTGTCTCTGAGAAAGAGGAGGAATAGTTTTAAAATTGAAATCAAATCATGGGTCATAGAGAGACACTCAGAGTTAAAATTTGAAAGCCCATTTTGTTAATTTTTATACAGTATGTGTTTAACTTTAACAAATAGTGATTTTCTATAAAACTAAGAACTTTTATCAATTTAGGTAAATTGTAAGAATTTCAGGGAAAAATCAAGGGGTATAACGCAATAATTCTTATCTGCATATATATTAAAATAGCACTTTTTACCGATAATTTTAACTTGTGTATAAAATAGCAATGAAAAAATTTATGAAATATGATCATTATGAAATTTAAATTTAACCTTTCCCTTTAGAAAAAACACTAACCTTGATAGAGTCTCCAAGGCTCCTGGCATTTGGTTGCTTCTTCACAAGTGGCGTTCCCTGTCCATTCTCCTTATTAAACTGCTTGACAAGGCGGCGCTTGTTGGCTGATTCTGGCAACGACTGGATGTGCGCATACAGCTGCGCCAGCGCCGCTTCGGTTGGATTACTTGAGTTTGCCTCGGCTGTCAGCTGCCTGTCCACAAAACTAAACACCGTCGTCACAGCCTCATGCTCCTCCTTCGCCTGTTAAAGCAAATTAAGCATAAATATGAATTATTTTAACAAAATGGTGCGGCTTTGCTTGAGCATTTAAAAGTAATTTCCAATAAAAAAAGCAAAAACAAAAAAATGCAACCCTAGCAGAGACAAACCTTGTCCTTGTCAGCCCAGTAGGCCCGAACGTCCGTGGCCAGTTTGGGCGGCACTTTGAACATGTTGTTGCCCTGTTTGATCATAAAGGAGACGACCCTGGACATGAGCTGCGAGTTGGCGTGAAACTCCTCTGGTGACAGTTTCCTCGGGCACAGCAGGTGGGGCGTGAAGAGCGTCGACAGGTTGTCAACCGACATTTTGTTTTTGTCCTCGTGGCTGGCCACCTGGTTCAACATTAACAGCAGGTCGGTCACCAGCGCCTTGTTCTCGGAAGGAAGGTCCAAAAGCAGAAGCTGCAGTGACCGCAGCAGCCGAACGGGCTCTTCAGCCTCTGTATTGTCGGTTGAACACATTTCTGCAAAGTTGAAATTTTATTTTTACTCGCAAGGGATTTTATGGAATAGATACATAATAGGCCAGTAGCATGATGTCTTTGATGCTTCATAGAAAAATAAATCTTTAGATGTATTTAGAGCATTTTTAAGATTTTGCAGCTCATCGTATTGCAATAATTCAAAATATTACATTAGAGAAAAATTAAAAATATTGATTCCGTACTGGTTTGCAATACATATTATTATATCTGCTTAACATTTAATTACTGGCCAAACAATCATAAAAAAATTTCCCTATTAGAGAATTTTAAATGTAAGACTACAGAAATTCTGCCATTAACACAGACCAAATGTTCCAGATTTAAATTTACTGACAGTTCATGATGAAACAAATTGAGCGACGAAAAACAATATAATTTAATCCATAATTTTTGTTTTTAAAAATTAATATTTGACCTTACCAGCCACTTGACAGTACGCCTGGTAGTGTGCATCAGTTAGTAGCGGCTCGGGCAGGTCGGCCAAGAAGTTTTTTAGCACCGAAGCGCAGTCGTGGACGGAATAGTTGCCCTGATCGAGGTTGAGGGCTTGGCCTTGGTTGAGCAGCGCCTTAAGCTCCTGCTGCCTGGATATTTTGCCGCTGCGCCTGAAAATTCCCTCCTGAGTGATATTGGGCTCGTCCTTGAGGAACTCGATCAGCTGGTACACCTGGCAGATTCCCTCCTGGGTGAGGGGGGCGCCCTCCATCACACCCTTGGACTGCTTCCGGACCTTGGAGGTGCCAAACCATTTTTTGGCCGCCTTGCCGCTCTGCTTCTCGACCGGCTCGCTCTCCTCGACGGCCAGATCGAGCACGAAGGACAGGTGCATCCGCACCAGGGTGGCATAATGCTCGGGGTCCTCTCGCCTCAACTTCTCGGCCAGCTCGAGGTCGCCGAGCTTCTGCATCGAGTCCGCAGGCATTGCCCTGGTCGATTCACTGCAACTCGCCATCCATGACTCGCAGCGGCCGCTTTCTCGGGCTAGGAACGCACTTGCCTTCCTAAGGTGGCCGCCGGATCGACTCGAGGACGCCGCCTCTGGCAAGTTTTACATGAAAACAATAAAGAGGCCCGTCCTGTGCCGATTAAAATTCGCAGTCGTGAGATGAAAACGATCCTTTTTTGAACGGCTGAGCGAGCAGGCGGCTGTGACAGGCGGCAAGACGAGCAGCGCGCTCATTGGTTGCCAACCTGCTTTCCATTCGCTCATTGGTCGGCCAACAGGGCTCAGCTGCAATAAATGGATGAGGTAGATATCTGGCGACATTCTTCGGTACTTCAGTGGTGATGGCGCCAAATGAAAGGGGGAAATTAGGCTTCTGAGCCGTCAATCGAGATAATATCCTAAAAATATGAAAAATATAATCAATTTGTAAAATTTCCTAATTGTTAAAGAATTGTATTACATAAATTTTCTCTAATTATCAATGAAAGAAATAAATAAATGGACTAAATTAAAGAAATAAACTAACAAATTAGTTAGGTCTGCCAATAAAAATAGTTTATATTATTATGTTACAACTTTAATTTTTTTTCTGTGCATTGCTTTCAGTTGAATGAACACATCAGAGTTTTTTTTTTCAACATTGCATCTCAAGAATTGGATGAGAGCTGAAGCACTTATAGCAAAATATCTTGTTATCTTATCAGACGATTTTACATCCTCTCTCCACACCTTTATTTTATTGAGTAGCGAAAATAGCGCCGCTTACGAAATATGCATTAGAGATTCAGTTAACCGTTAGCCTGTACTTTTTAAGGTGTTATCGGAATAGTGGGAGTTGTAAATAATTTCTTAACTTAGCAAAATTATTTGTATAATTCTTCAAGTCTTCTAAGTTAATTGTTATCTCTATGCAAGAGAAAAAAGCCATTCAGTGAACAGATTATACTGCTTGGATGACTACGTAACCGGAGGTTGGTGTTTTAAAATCAACCTGTGTAAATTTTGGAAAATTCTAAAGGTATATTTTACTTAAAAATACCAGTTTTTTTATCTATGGTCGCAAGTATTTACCAATTGGTATTTAGTGGTAAAAATCCACCTCATGGTTTTTACCAAAAAGTGAAATTTTAGCATTATTCAATTGTAAAGGTTCCTTGAAATATTATAAGTTTGGTATACAAACCGTTATTTTAAGTTAGATTAAGACATAATGATATAAAAATTACTAATTTACAAATATCAGATAAATCAAATATTAAAGACTTTCATACTCAAATTTTCATCTGAAACTATTAAATACCACCTGGTAGTGTAAAACTAAGAAACGCAGGTAGATTCTGAGTCTTCTGGCTTGGATTGACGCATCTAAATATTCCTTGCTTATTCTTATTGGAATGAAAATGTGTTAATTTTTAATTATGTGTGATTTAATGCTATTACTTCACAAGTGATTTCAATTATATGAACCAAAAATATTCCTAAATTTTGTGCGTGTACCTTTGATCTGAATTCTGATTAAGTCCGCAAAAAATCTATGCTGAAGAGAACTGATAAAAATAGGACTTTTACTTCTCTGCTATCTCTGTGCGATATAGAAAAGTCATAAAAACTGGTAAAAAATAACCGTGTTTATCGAAACTTTTAAGTTCAAGACAACGCTTCGGCCGAGTTGACAACCTAAATTATTGTATGCCGTTCTTAGAACTCTGAATGTAATATTCTATTTTGAACTCACCAAGAATTTTAGTTACCGTAAGTACAGTACAAAGGACGTGTTTCTAAAATATATTTTTTATTGTTCGGGTGCGAAAAAATCAAGAAATTTAGTGTCGCAATATTTTATTAATGAAACAGAGGTCAAGGCTCGGAAGAATGTTCGGAATTTCTTGCATTTTTCATCCTCAGCTATTTCGTCAGTTGCTTCAATCTTGAACCTGGAGAGTGCAGAGAGGCGCGCTTTAGCTTCTTATGACGACATCAAAAGTAAGGGGCCCGAGTTTGGCAAACAAAAATTAGACGTTTCAGTCCAACATGCCTCAAAAGAGTCCCGTGAAGCTTGGATATTTTAAAGACAAAAATGGGACGAAAGAGATATTGACAAGGTTTGATTCAATTAATTTTGGACCGATTTTTCAAACTAATGTAATACAATTTCAAAATTCAGCGTTTTCGTTCTAGTGGTTCATTACGCCTTTAAAAATCTAAAAAATGATAAAAGGGAAGGCAACGAGGAGGATGTGGATCGATTACGACAAACCTTCGAAGAGAAGAGAAACTGCTCTTTTCGAGAGTGGGCCTCTCCACGAAAACAGGACCTTTTCGATCTAATATCGTCAGAGAAAAAGCTACTGAGGCTTTTCGATGCTTCCTCGCCTCCTCAACTCTTTATTATGTACATTTTGTCCCACGGAAGCGAAGGAGGGATCATCTTCACAGAACATCCAAATTCTACTTTCAAAAGGGAAGAAATTTATGCCAGACTGTTGCAGCTCAAGAACTTTGGTGGTTGTTTCAAATTCATCAATTTTGGCGTAAAAGATGAAATTTTTCAAAATATCTTATGACCAATTTATAATAATTCAATTAACAGCCTTGCCGATCAGCGGAAGTAGAGGATGGTTCACTAAATTACAGTAACAATTCCCTCGAGGATGTAAAAAAGGCAACACAAGTTTCATTCGTCCCAAATTATGATCAAAATCTGGCTATTTTTTCGTCGACTGTGGAAAGTAAGTATCATCATTGATTGGTATACTATTGCTTAATATCAGTTTTTTATAGCACAATATGCTAACAGAGAGGATAAAGGCAAAAGAAAAGGAAGCTGGTTTGTGCAAAGTACTTGCGATGTGTTTGATGAATTAGAGAGGGAAACGTGTTTCGCTGACATTCTTACAATTGTGCACCACCAGATTCATGAAAATTCAAACACTACTTTCTCACATAATTTTCAAACGCCGGAATTCCACCTCTATCCTCATCGTCAACTCGTAATTCAGCCATGGTAATTTTATTATCAAATCTTTAATTTTAAAATTTTATTTTTATCAAACACGAGGCTATTCTGGAAAATTTAAAATGAAATCCAGATTTTAAATTATATTTCATTGAACATGGGAAACTGAAAAAAAAAACAAATCTTTCAATTTTTTCCACAGGGTAAAATATCATAGTCTCCTTTTCACTGATATATATTTATTTTCCAGTCCTTCAAGCACGAAAAAAGATGCCCATCCTGGATACAGAGTAACACCCCAAAGGCATTTGAAGTATTTTTTTTCTTGGGAGAGAAAATCTGCAAGCCTGCCAATGCGCAGGGCTATGATATTTTTCACGCATGAAAGCAAACAAGTGCAAAACCTTTACTCGGCACTAACATACTACCTACAGTTTGAGACGTCCCTGCGAAACATTGCCAAAGAAAATCCCGACTTTCTCTCAAAAGGTACCAAAAATATCAAATCGTGTATATTATTCTAAATTGAAAATATTATATTTTGATAGTTAAACTCAAAAAGGATATCCCTGGCTGTTTGATGATAGTATTTTTCGCGAGAATCGCAGTAGATGATGAAGGAAAAATCAACGTCATCATGGCTAAGGGGAAGACACTTACCATAGGAGAGATAGTTTGTAAATTTGTCAAAGAAGAAACTATGACAGGCAAACCAAAAATATTTCTCTTTTTGAATCAGCCGACACATTCAAACACAAAAATTGACTGCATGCACACAAAGGTACAAATAAAAAAATTATTTTAGTGAACTAATATTTTTTATTTAACAAAAGGCAAGCAACGCGTATCATCTGAGCAGTTGGCTGACTTTGGTCTCATGTGATGAAGGTAATAATAACTATATAGTTGTTAAAAAGGTATATTATGAATTTTAAACATGTTTTAAATAAAAATATGACTTAATTCGTATGATCATTTAATTAGAAATAATTGAAGTTAAAATAAAAATAATTACATTAAATCTGATTTGAAGCTGTAAAGGAAATACAAATTTGCTTATTATATACTTTTAATTGCCTCTTTAGCTTGGTAAAAGCGGGCACAATAAGCTAAAGTTCATTTTACCTTAATTAAAAAAACGATTTTATTTGCACTTTCTATTTTCTAGAATTGTTTATTTTTAGTTCATTTTTAATACCGGTGACCATGTTTAAAGGTACTTCAGACAAACTCATTGAGACAATGAAGAGTTACGAGCTGAGAAGTGGAAGAAGTCTGCAGGAGATGTTCTCTAGGGTGCTGATGGCCGCTAACGGCAAGGCTCTGATGGCGTCAACGATGCAATTCTCTCTAGATTTTCCTGAATTGCCGCGCCACTTCGTCGTGCCGACTTTTCAACTGGATAACGAAAACAAGAACTATGATGAATTGCTGATAAATATTTTAGGCAGCCGTGGAACTTGGCTCCTTACCGCTGCAGTCGGCATGGGAAAGTCGACCTTTATGCTCCAACTCGCCCACTGTCTTAGAGAATCGTTGTATGATAAGAGGCAGGTGATATTGGTGCAGCTGAGTCGCTTCCACCACTTCTTCGCTTCGAAAGGGCAAAGCTGCGGCCTGGTATCGCTTCTTGCAACAGTCACCAGTGCGGCCAACGATGCTGTTAAACTACTCTTGCAAAAACGAAACAAGCCAATGATTCTCTTGGATGGATTCGAAGAAGTCTGCCCAAAACATCGCGATCGGATTTCGAATATTTTGAAGGAAATCGCCGAGTGCGGATGTCCGGTAGTCGTAACGACAGCACCCGAAGAGAAGAGAACTGTAGAAAAAGCTTTGGAGAGGCGCAAAATTACTCAAATTGGAATCAATAAGTTGACGGGGAAGCAGCAAATTGATGTAATGAGGATATATCAACCGTCAAAAACCCAAATGGACTACCAGAATATGCTTAGAAAATTCTCTAAGATTCCTGGGGTTACAGAAAATCCTTTCTATTTAAGCATGATTTGCCAATGCGAAAAAGCGCAAAGCGTTTATCAGATTTTCAATAAAACTATCGCAATGAGTTTGGGCAATAGAGTGCACCAGCACCAAGAAAAAGAGCAAAAAGAGGAATTGATTAGATTGCTACAAAACGTTGCTGCGAAATGGATGAACGAAGGTAGCATTTCAATGCCCGAAGACATTAAAACCATCAATTCCTCAGCAATTGTCAGCAGCAGTGGCGAAAACGTCACATTTGCTCACAAAAGCTATGCCGAGTTCTTAATAGGCAGGCACTTCATTCAAGAATTGAAAGAAAAAGTAGGGTTCAAACAAGAACGAGATGTAAGTCAATGCCTAAAAACTCTTGAAATGTTCGTATCGGCCAACGAGCCCTACAAGAAATCTGTGATTGACACATTCAAAACCAATTATGCAACACAAGAGATTTTCATACAAGTTGTATCTGCAGGCCTGGAAAATTTATTTTACCTTTTGAAAGATCAGATCGAGCTTGATGAAATGGACTCAAAAATGATGGACACCGCTTTGCGCTGCGCTTTGCTAAGAGGATCGGCCAAAATAGCCAGCTATTTGATTGACTTTGATTTCAACATTGCAAGCGATGCTAACGGAGAGGATGCGATTTCTTGCGCAATAATTGGGATAAGCAGTTTTCCTAAATGGCTGAAAATCGTGCAAAAACTGGATGAAAAAAATCGCTCACTTATCGATGACTTCACTGAGGAAAAAATCTGCCTCGCGGCGGAATTCGCCAAAGCCGAAACGTTCCGCTGGCTTGTGGCGAGAACTAAAATTAACATAACTAAAATTCGCAAACGCATTATAAAAAACGCGTACAAGAACCAGCAGCACGGCCTGAAGATAATTGAGTATGTCAATTCGGCCATTCTGACGAAACAAGAAAAAATGGATTCATTCGTCATCAACAAGTTACTGGCGGCAGCATCAGTCGCCGATGTACAGACTTGTGACCGCCTGCTGAATGAGGGCCAAGACGTCAGCGCTAAGTGCCAAGAGTTTGGTGCTACGGCGCTGCACCACGCCACCGTCAACAAGGAGCACGGCGTTGGCCTAATCTCTTTCTTCGTCCAGCGTGGACTGAGAACGGACGCGACAGATAGAGACGGCGAAACACCGATTCACTACGCAGTCTGGGCAGGAAATTTTCAGCACGCTAAAGAATTGATTCAATTTTCGGATCACGGATATAACTTGCTGCAGTTTTTTGTCGTGGAGAATAATCTAGAGCTCGCCAAGCGTGTGCACCAAGATGATAGAAACCTTATCAATGAGGTCGGAGAATTCAGCATTTTTCACCTGGCAGCCTCTCACGCTGATGTTGCTATGTGCAAATGGCTAGTAAAAGAAGGCGCCGACGCAACTTCCGAGTGCAGAAATTTAAAATACACTGCTCTTCATTACGCGTCAAAGAACAAGTCATTCGGGAAAGATATCGTGCACTTTCTTGTTGATAGCCTTGGTCTTGATGTTAACAAAAGGAGTGTGAATGACGAAACGCCTCTTCACTGCGCCTTGAGCGAGATAAACATTGAGGTGGCGGAGGAACTATTGGACCTCAACGCAGAGTCATTGCGAGTAAAAATAGGGGAAAACACTCTCATCCACTACTGCATGAGATGGAACAAACTGACAAGCGCCCAATTCATACACGCAAGGGACGTAGGAATGGTTAAAGAGCTTGGAAAGAACAGGAAAAGCAGCCTGCACGTCGCAGCTCAGTACGCAGACCTGGAAACCAACTCATGGCTGGTTGACCTAGGCGTTGATCCGCTTATCGAGTGTGGAACGAAAAATAAAGGGACTGCCCTTCACTACGTGGGATTTAATAGGATACATGGGGTGCAACTCGTTGAGTTCTACGTCTCCAAGGGGCTAAAAGTTGACGGTAACACCCGAATAAATCCCTTGCACTTTGCTTTGTCTAAAGGTAACGTCAATGTAGCGGAAAAGTTGCTGCAGCTCGGCGCCAACCTTCGTGTAAAATTAAAGGATTTCAACTTATTACACTACTCTGTGATCAAGAATAGACTCGAAAGCGCCCAATTTGTGCACTCTAAGAATTCTGAAATGATCAAAGAAGATGGAAGACAAGGGATGAATGCCTTGCATTTGGCAGCCCAGCACGCGGACCTGCGGATGTGTAAGTGGCTGGTCGAGCAGTGCAACAATATGCTCGTGGCATTCGATTGCTTTTCTGTCCGGGAATCTGCCCAGCTGAACAAATCGCACAGTGAGGAAATCATGCAGTACTTCACAGATTTAATTGTACTGAAATACTAAAAATTATTTTAACTCATCAAAACACCTTGTGGAATGAGGATGTATATTAAATTTATTTTGTTTTGTTTAAACTTTTCAATTTACTTTTATTCAGATTTACTTCACCATTAATAATATTTAATACCCAATCATACATATACACCGTTACCTTTTTTGGTAAAAATAATCATCTTACAAAAACTTAGAAATGTTAACTTTCGCCGGAAAAAATTTTACATTTTAATTTTTTGATCGGATTTCTGAACTTGAACATTAATTTATTTATTCGTCTTACACCATATTATACAGTACACTCTGCTATTTTTGAAAATGTGACGTAATTTTTAAACAAATTTTCAAACCATTAATTTTGTATCAGACATAATATAAGTTGTCATCTCATCAACTTTTTTTAGCTTGCGATCGCCTGCGATGGCAGTTTGAAATTGAACCGCAATGTTTGCACGTTCAGCCGGTTGTCTAACTTGTTGTTCTGCAGGCGTTTTTGCTCTTATTTTAGAAGCGTGGAGCATGGCTTTACTCCTTTTTGCAAATAAAGTGGCAAGCATATATATTATGTCTTTGATACAAAATTTATGGTTTGAAAATTTGTTTAAAAATTACGTCACATTTTCAAAAATAGCAGAGTGTGGTCTCTTTGCGCTTTAAGTGAGAGGGTAATCTTTTAAAATCGCAAATTCATTGGATTAAAAAATGAAAATTCTTAGTAATTTTTATCACCCATGCGAATTTATTTTTAAACTAGAATTTAACACAAATCCCTCGACATAAAAATGCTTCGAACTTCCAATTTTTTAGACTTATTAAGTCTAGCTGAAGCACAAAAAAGTAATAAATTTGGGTAGTAGCGACCACACGGCCGGTTGAGCGGGTGGAAAGGTCGAGTATTGGACGGATTTAGAAGTGGAAACGTGTAATTGGGCGGGTGGAATGAAAACACTTGATCTTAAAAGGGCATGAGGCATGATAATAATTGATTGATGAAAGGATTTTTGGTTTCTACTGAAACAAACATTCGGGAACTTTGTTGATAGATGCTAGTAAAGTCAGAACAATATAAGGTCATTATAATTATATGGTTGAAAGCGGTTGAAACTAAATGCAGCTTTGGTATATATCAAGCTTTTCCCCCCGTTTTTCTAAAGAGCGTCCTGTCCAACCAGGTAGCCGAAATTAGTTGACCAGGACTTTTTATCTAGATAAGGAAAAGCTTGATATAAACGTGATTGTTTTTGTGTTTACTAGGGTGTCTGCTGTCTCTTTTGTATTTAAATTAAGTGCGACGGAGAAGTAACTCAACAACTATGGCCTGCTCATCTAAAATAAATTAGACACTCTAGCCAAAACCATGACAATAAGGGGATTGGAGCAAATAAAACCAACACAAAAGATATGCAGTTTATCAGTTTTTAATATCTCACAATATAATATCATCATTTCAGATCACGTTTTCGATTAATTCATGTATGCTTTTTACATGTAAATACAATGCAGCAATGGCAGAATGTACAATATAAATATAATCTGGTGAAAAATCTAAAAAAATGTCTTTGTCGCTAAGAAAATTAAACATTTGTAATTGTCATGAGATGACAGAGCGTCGCGCGGAATGGTCAAAGAGAGCAATAAAATTGCTTGAGCTGCACAAGCGTTTCGCAGGTCAGGACACAGAGGGTGGGGTGCGTAGGAGGCGAAAAAAATCACAGGAAATTGGCACAAAGGGTTCTACTGGACCCTTCAAAACGTGCGTGCTGCGCGAGTGCGCCGCACAAGTAAGCAGCACGACGAGAGTCCTGCGCCGACTTTTGCGAGCTCCGAGACGGAAAGTTGGCGCCGCTGCAGCTCTGGTTTTCCTTCAAGATGCTAGAATGAGAGGAGGAAAATTTCCATTGCATGAAATGAATCGTAGGCATGGGAAATTTACAGTGAAATTTTCAGGTATGTATCGCCGAAATTAAGGCATTATTATTGACTCGTGGTTTTTGTTCAAGGCAATTTTTCTAAAGAAATCGTCAAACAAATACGATTTAATTCGTTTTTTTAATTCAGTTTTTTGGAAATACCAACCGAGTCGCAAAAAATTTTTTTGCACTTTTTCTGCACTTTTGCGATTTTTTTCAAGATATGAATTTGTATAGAAGATCTTTAATATTTAACGTAGAAAGATCTAAAATATTAATTTAGAAAATCTTTTAAGAATAAAAAATCTAGAAAAGAGATTTGACATTCTTGAGAGCTTCTTATCAGAAAATTCAAAATAAAACGGTGTTTAACCTTGCAGGTTTCTGGTGCTTCCGCGGCGGAGCGGTGGATGAGGGTGCCATTGACGGAGAGCACGTTTGCCGCGCTGTCCTCAGGTACGGTGAGCGTTTGGTAGCTGAAGGAGGCCTCTCGTTCGATGCGGCGCAAGACCTCCTGCGAGGCGGCGCCCTTGCTGACGCACAGCACGTCCGGCGCTGCCATGGACACCAAGGCCTTAAGGTGGCGCGGCTCGGAAACCTGCCGAAGGTTCGGAGTTAATTCAGGGGGCTCGAGAGGGGACAGGATTATGAAAGGAAGCGAGGCCGGGGGAGGGTGCGGCGGCGTTGAGTGCAGCGAACGTGCAGCACTCACCTGCAGGGCGTGACCCTGCTGGCCGCCTTCTAGTCGAACGCCAGGGCTCACCTTGATGGGCGTCACCGAAAACTCTGGGAAGGATGCAGCCAGGGCGCGTGCTCCCGCTTCGTTTGTCCACTCGCTAAGGCCCACAAAAAACTCTCGACCTGTGAAAAAATTATCTTTTCTTTTAATCAAAATTAGAATCAGCTTGTGACGTGTATCAGTTTAGCTTCATAGTGAGTGAATATTTAAAATAAAATTTAGAAAAGCGTAGATTGCACTTTTTTCAAATAAATTTTACTAAAAAATTTGAAATTTGCTGTAAAACTTATGGTTTGAAATTCCAGATGAATATTTCAGGAGCATTTTTACAGCAAAATGACTTAAAGTTTATTCTTCCGTTTGAACTATATAGTATGTGAAACATGAATACGCAGAGGTGGACATTTTGTGATTCAACGATCTTGGCGATTAACAGTCATTACCAAAATATTCAAAATTGATTTTAAAATAGTTTTTGCACAATTAAGAAGCAATGTGGTATCCAGACAACGAGAAGAATCAATTATTAGTGGATCATGTTTAATATTCCGAAAAAAGGTTTCATCCTGACCTGGGACTTTTTACAATTTAAAGTATTTAATAATATTTAACGTAGAGAAAAAATTAGCATATTCAAAACGGATGAAATTCTATATATAATATTATATATGTTATACAAACATTTTCTCGTAATATTTTCATACTACAAAAATTGTTTTATCATAAATCATAATAAAAGCTGAAATTTAGGTAAATTATTTTTTTCATTGACTTAAATGGAGGTACATATAGCCTGAAAGTGATAGCGAGGTTTAAATCCCAATCTGGATTTTTACCTCTGCAGTTCCGAATCACGCCAACTGCGCGCGTTGCATAAAAACAGATTGCTAGTTTTGAATTAACAATTTTTAATCGCTTAGGAGATAAGGAAAAACAGATTTATGAAAACACAGAATCGTTGTTGAAAACAAAGGTAATATAAACGTATAACGAAATAAATATATTACGTTTTAATAATTTTTAACTGTTAACTAAAATTGACAATAAAAAGTTGAATGCGAGGAAAATATATTATTAATTACTAAAGAGATTTCAATGAAAATTTCTGCAATAATTTTTAGATGATTTATAGTGGTACAGGCGCCAATGCGGGCTGGCCCCAATGATGCATTATTATATCAATTATAAAAATAAAATAAGGACCTGTGAAAAGGACGTCTCCACCATCCAGTTTGGCAGCCTCGTCTGAAATCTCCACGATCGGCAGCCCGAGTTCCTTTTTCAAAACGGCACGGACGGTGTCCACCTACGGGTAAACCAGCAAAAATCTCATATTACCATTTCCACCCCTAAAAAAAATCGATAATCGACCGAGAAGAGAGGCCAGCAAAAAGAGTCTGGTTTATGAAATTACGGCAGGGCTCTATATTCACAAAAATTTTGTATACCTCTCCCTGTCGATGGGGCGCACCAGGGCGGGTGATCAGGGCGACGCCGTTGCAGATGACCGCTGTGTCCTCCACGAAGACGCACTCAGGGTGCAGTTCGTCGGGCGGCAGTTCGACCACGTCGACGCCGAGTTCGCGCAGCAGCCGGCACAGCGCCTCATGCTGTCTGCGCGCCTCCTCCAGGTCGATCTCTGCGCGCGTCCTGAACGCGACCGGCACCCTGCACACCAGGGCGTGCGTGTACCTGAACATCCTTCCTGCTGCCACGCCCTCCGTCTCCAACCAGCAGCGGCAGCAGCCAGTCCAGCTGCAGCGGCAGCCCGTTGCCCGAAGTGGTACTTATCGATACGACTTTAACTCTTCGATATTTAAAATTGAAAAGAAAAGAATTTTTTTAAAACTCATTTTAATTTTAACTTGAATTATTATCTCTAATTCGGAAATAGAGTATTTTCCCAGGTTGCTGTTGAAATTGGTGAGAAAATCGGCTCAAAAGTTTGCATGTTAATATTATGCGGCAAGCACTGTAAGCCGTTTTGTTTTTGTCGAAAATCGCGCTTCATTTCGTATGGAAGGAAATTTAGCTCATAATTCGCACAACATTGTTGGATAGCTCTAACGAGACGTATCGAAAACAAAAGCGGAAATCCACTGAAAAACTGTTTAAATTACAAGAAATTGGGCAATATCTGAAAATTGACTGTTTACACCGTCCTATAATGATTTGATTACAGCACACATTTTGTAGAGTAAATGTAGACGAAATGTTTCAAAATTAAACAAAATAGACCAAAACATTTTCTATAGCCAGTAATTAATGCACAGCGTTCTTAATTGTTACCCAAAACACAAATTTGATAGATTTTGCGATTCTAGTTGCAGATTTTTACGCAAGTGTTACACAAAATTTACGTTTTACCGCCGAAATAAATTATGTGTTGGATCAGATTTTGTAGCAGTTTAGAAAATGTTATAAAATTCTAACTTCTTTCTAGAAAAACCGGATGAATCATTATTGTGCAAATTCGAGGATGCCCACTGAATTTTCCCGGGTTTTTGTTGTTCAAAGTTTAATTGAAATATCGATAGTTTGTTTTCATCTATCGATAATATTTTAGCCAAAGCTTCCTTCGGCCCGCTCGACGATCGGCTGCGGCCGTCGGGGGCTAGGTGGCGCGTCGGTCGCCAATCGAAGAGGAAAAATCCATCGAGAGCGGTAGCAGCATTTGCACCCACCCCCACCCAAACCACACCCGAAGTACGAGTAGGAGGGTTGCAGGCCGAGATCGTAATCGGTCCGCTCCCTCGTTTTGTGGTTTCGATTTCGGAGCAAAATTGCTCTTATAATTACTAGGCGTGCGCACGCGAATCACCGTTTCCCCTTGCTGTTTTCACGCAATAAAATTGGTGAAAGAAATCTAATGACTATTTCGTGTTATGTGCGTACAACCGCAGCAGCAAAAAAAAAGGAATTCGACAGTCACGCACAAAGCAAGAGCAGATCTTTGTTCAGGAAAGCCCGATCGCGTCGGCCGTGAGAGCACTGAGCAGGGAGCTGTGCTGGCACCGGTCAGATCGATTTGTCTACGAGGTGCCGCCAGACCCCGGCCAGACTGCCCTGCCCTCCCACCCCTCGCCTCGCAGCCAGCCGGCGTCTAGCTCAGCGCACCCCAATTCCGGCCGCCCACCCCAGCAGGGAATCGTAATCATAGCAATGAGAGGCTTCCAATTGAGATTTTAATTTGGTTTTATTATTTATTTCTTTTCGAGTTGTAATTTGCGTACATTTAACACAAAATTGTAGCATGAGTTTTGTGTGTGTTGTGTGTTTCCGTGTCATGAGAGAAAAGGACCGGTGGGGGGCGAGGGCTGAGTATTGCCAAACAATGAGAGAAGAGAGCCAAACGCGCCCCCGCCCCCCTCCAGCCCCTTGCGCGTACAGCTAGACAGAGAAGGGAGGACTTTCGGGGGCACCGAGTCGTCGGGAATGAGATTCTTTTGGTTTAATTAATAATTATATCGTCGTAGTAATGGTAGTAATACTTAATCAATAATAGCGATAAAATTAAAGAGTATCATCTACTTAGCGGTTCATAAAATCATGTCTCTCAAAAATAAAATAAAAATACCACATGTGACTAAATATTCTTAAACACTAACTTCTCTCATCGTCAATCTTCATTACAAAATGCATCATGACGGCGCGCCGCCCGCCCGGGGCCGCTCCGCCCCCGCGACCCCGTGCTCCTCCGAGTGGCGAGGGGCCAAGTGGTCGAGGGGGCTGCCATGCGGCGACACGGGGGGCACCGCGCCGGGAATCTTAAAAAGCTACACAAAAATTGGCCTCCTCGTTAAAAATGTCTGATATAAAAGGAGATGAGGCGGCAAGCGGAGGCATCGGCCACCGCCGCCCCCGCGGACGGGGGCCGGCCGCGGCCGCGCCTCCGGCCGAGGCTGCCGGCTGTTGCATCAGTTCTCGCAGAGCATTCACTTTTGCTCCTTGTTCTCAGCATCATCCTTCTTCTCATTCTCCGCCTTCAACAAAATTACAAAATGGATTTTTTTTTTAAATTTTGAACAAGATTTAATCAATTTTAAATTTGAGATCGAGGAAACATAGTTAATCTTAAACAAACAGAAAAAATTAAAATGACGCAACGTTTCTACGTTGCAGAAACATTGCACAAAAACGAAAAAAATTTAATAGATGCAATGTGTTTCTACTCTGCAGAGTTGAAATTCCTGTGTTTGCTTTTCTTTCACTTAACTCTGTTTATATTAGGGCTCAAATTATTATAAATATTGATGAAAAAAATTAATTTGGCAGTGCCGAAAAGGCTAGCCTAGAATCATTTTTTTAGTGACAGGAAAATTTTGAATGCTAACATAGTACATAGTGCCGATTTAACATAGTCAGGAATTTTAAACATACCTTGTCCTTTTCCTCCTCCTTCTTCTCCTCCTTTTCCTCCTTCTCCTTGTTGTCCTTTTCCTTCTCGTCCTTGGTTTCCTCCTTCTTGGTCTCCTCCTCCTTGGGCTTCTCCTCCTCCTTTGGCGGCGGCTTGGGCAGGTGCGAGTTCAGGTCCAGGTTGGTGCACATATCATCCCAATCGGAGAAGCACCTTTCCTTGACACGGTTCACCAGGCCGACCAGGTTGGCACACGACTCACTCATGAAGTCGCGTAGAGCGTAGTCCACTTCCTTATCAATGAAATAAATCTGCGCCAAATTCGCAAACGCGACAAGATCGAGCTGCAAACAAATTATTTTTTAAAAACAATGCACATTGCTAATTTGTAAATTAACTAACATTGGTAGGTTCGTCGCCAAAGAAGAAAGGTTTGTCGTCAAGCAGGTTGGATAAAACCTGAAGGTCATTTTTGCCGAATTCAAGGATTTCCTCTGGTTTGTGAACGCCGATGCCCTGTGCCTTAACCTTCTTGCTGCCCTTGCGAGAGAAGCTGAACTTGAAGATAAAGTTGAGGATTCCGTTGGGGATTTTGGTTCCCATCGCCTGCTGCAGGTTCAGCTTGTAGCCTTTGAGCATGCTGTCCGGATTCTTTGACCTCCACCAAATGACCACCCTGAAAACGAGACATGTAATAATTAATTTTAAAGAGGCAATTCTGCAAGAGGCACATATTATAAGTCATGCCAAAAATGTTTGTTTACGTAATTCGCCATTTGAGCAGCTAATAGATGGCGCCCCTGTTCATTTACAAATTTCTGGTACTTGCAAAATCAGATTAAATCTTGCTGCTGAGCATTAATTTACAGCATAAAAATGCTTTAACTTGTCTGAACTGATTTTGGTTTTCAACATGTAAAATAATACATTTAATCTTTATATGCACAGCACCAAGAAATCACAGCAAGTTACCAAAAATGTCAAATTAACGGTGGTGCCATCTGTTGACAGCTGTAATTTTTGCAGTGGGCGAATACATAATTTTTAAATATGATCTAAAAATTCTAAAGACACAAACTCACCAGAAAAGATGATTTTCAATCATGGAGATCATGGCGTGGCTCAGAGTCCTCTGTTCATTGGTCAAGTCCTTGTCCAGGTCCTTCTCGAACTTGGCGCCTAACTCCTTAATGATGATGGCGGAGTCAGCGATCTCCTCGCCGTTCAGCTCGACGAACGGCAGCTGGCCCTTTTTGGAGCGGAACTTGATCTTGTGGTCCACATTCTACGAGCAGAGAACAAAAAAGGGGCTTAAGACCGGTGCAAGGGCGTGTCCCACCCCAACCGGTAACAACCGGTTGTGCAGCCCCCTAAGTGCAGCAGACGCAGGGGACAATTGCGACGGCGGCCGAGGGGCAATAACCGGTACGATTCGCTCGTCACGGCCTCGTTGCCGGCGAAATCGGCGCCGCCCGCCCGAAAAACCCGCTGACCCGGCACAAACAACCCAAATGCGAGTCGCAATCGAAATTTATTCGACTTTCAGCCGAGAATTCATGCCGGGAAAGAGGCTGCTGGGCGCGCCCACCCATCCCTCCCGGCACCCTTAGCCGGCTCGCCCGGGGCTTTCAGGCCCCAATTTTAGCCGATTTATGAGAGAAACCCAACTCGGGACCTACCTCGTATTTCAACCCTGCGAGGCGCAGCCAAGTTTCCACCTTAAGACAGTAGGGCGAGAGCGAGGGGAGGAAGGGCGTCCGGCTGAACTGGTAGAGGTACACGATGTCCTGTTCAAAGTCGGTCTTGTGCACCTTTGGCGTTTCTTTCACCGGCTCCTTCGTCTCCTTCACCTCCTCTTTGACCTCTTCTTTCGGGGCCTCCTTGGTCTCTTTCTCGGGGGCCTTCTCCGGCTCAGCGGGGGCGGCGGGGGCCGTCTTGGTCTCCTCGCTTGTCATAGCTGCGCGTCCTCCGGCTCTGTCTGGACTGGCTCAGAAAATGGCAGCCAAGCCAAGCCATGACGTCACCCCCCGCCACAAGCAGTGTGTCCTGCGAGCACCAATCGGATAGCTTCTCCCTCCCTCCAATTGAGTAGAACCACCGCCAAATTTTCGAATGAGGTTAAATACGGCGTCCGCCGAGCAGCTCAGATTTTCAAGAATTCTGACATCCGATGCGAAGATATCTCGTGGCAACCGCAAGGCCGAGATATTTTGAATTTTTAAAAAATACGAAACTCTCAGAAATTCAGCTCTGGAGACCGCGGTTTGCAAAATGAATTGGCCCTCTGGTGGCAATCGGTGCGTAACTGGATCGGTCGCCATGGCAACGCCTGGCTCGCGACTCCTGAGCCAAAACCCCGCCACCACGCCCAATGTGCCCGTGCCTGTTCCGTTCAGCGTTCCCGTTGCCAGCCAGCCAGCATAGCAAAGCAGCCGGGTGACGGACGGGCGGGGCTCGCCAGCACGGCCTCCGGTCTGCCCCCGGATGCCGCCTCCGGCTCCTAACCTCTCTTCCTTCCGATTCAAGCAACTTTTCATTCATTAAAATTCAAACCAGCTCAACACCAACAACCGGTCCCAAATAAAGATGCTGTTTGGACCCGTGAATGAAAATTACACGCCCGGCAATGTGGGAAAAACGCTGCTTTATTGAGAGACAAAGTACGACAAGAAAAAAAAAGAAGAAATAATCTGTGACTGCGTTTTCGCTTTCGCCAGTTGCAGCGACCTGAAACAAAAGAGTTGTAAAACGATAAAAATCAAATTCGCTCCAGAAAACGCATACGTGTTCATAAAAGAGCATTTTATTATTTCGTGTTCCAGGAAAAAACAAGACCAGTTGCGGCGTCCTTGACCAAAAATTTTTATCAGTGCTCTGGTTACGCGCTCAGCCGCTCAAAGTGAAGTAAAATTGCTTCCGAATGTGGGCCAAAAATTCAAAGGCAACGCACGCAAGATGACTGGAAGGGAGAGAAGAAATTCGGCCGCGAGCGAATTCCTTAAAGAGGAAATGGGAATAAAAAAATTAAAGAGTTGGCTCTTTGTATGCTCGCGCTAGGCTAATTATTTTTATCTGCAAAATGACATCACATCATCATCTGGATCGCGGTTTCATCCGCGTGCATGTTCTCCCTTTCGCCTCAGCGAGCGGCGCGAAAAAAATATATTGTGAAGCTGAGCTAGTCGTCTCGTCATCTCGCGGAAAGTGGACCCGCATAGGGCGAATCAAGTGGCGCGCGGCCCTTCTTTCCGACCTGCGCCGCTGCAAAGGTCAAAAGCAGGGCCCGCATCGCTTCTCTACAGGGTGCAGGAATTCGACAAATTCTCGGAAGAGCCAGCAGCTGATTTCACTTCCTCTGACCGATAAAAACAAAACATAAAGAGGGTCGAGACAAACCGTTAAAATAAAGCTAAAATTCTAATTTACCCGCAATGGGGCTCTCGAAATTATGAACTATAGTCCAACAGAATAACTTTTTATTGTGTTGATTAATAGGATAATAATATATCGAAATGAAATGAGAATATTAGCAGCAGGTTAAAAAATTAGCACAGAAAAAATAAATAGGGTAAGTTCAATTTTGAATTTATTATCATTCTCATCACTTTTAATAAGGTCGTTAAGAGGGAATAAGATTGGGTATGAATTATTGGTCTTTATATTTGTATTAGTCGCATATGCAAAAGAATATTTAATACTTTTGGAATTTGGCCACAAAAATAAAAAAAATTCACTGTCAAACCAAATTAAATTCCAAATTTCGTTTCATTTTTTTACTTTAAAATGTACATGAATTAATCATGCGTTATCGTGGCAGATGCAAATTTTTCTCGTCATCATCGATCCAACCAATAATGTGTGCTCCTTTAAGCGAAATGAATCACGATATTTAGAAGGCAGATGGTACTCGTCACTTGAAAAGCAGTCCAATCGTTTTATAAATTTGGTTTGACTGTTTTTTTGTGAAATATTTCATAAAAAGAATAATAATGATGTAAAAATTCCAATGTTGCCATAACGGAATTTGCGGAAAAGACGCTTGACCAGGTAGCATCTTAAAAAATTAAAAAAATGTGTTTAAAAATGGTAAGGAATTGTCTTCCTGAATTATTCAGCGTCAATCCACTCAAATTTTATTCCAACTTAATTGTTTATTGTTTCATTTATGTCTGAAAGCCAAGCGGAGACGTGCAACAAATTAATCAGCTAATTGGCAAAACATAAAACACATACGCACTGTGATTATGTGCGCATTGACAATAAGTTGCTTCCTACTCGCAAACAGTCTGCCACCTGCTGAAGCCTGGAGTAATCAAGGTCATTGTTGCATTATTGTTGGGATTTGCATGGATGGCAGCGTTGCCATTTTAAGTTTCTCTCGAACCGAAATCGGAATACTCTCTTTGCAATCTTTCAAAGTATGGTAATCCACGTCATATTATTCTGCGAAAAAAGCGTCTCATTCAGCACTTTAAACAGAAAAGTAATGAATGAGCGGTGGGACGACGGCTGCGGTATGCTATGCACGGCGGCGGCTCAATTAATCGGTGGTTGAATGCGCTAATGACCGACAGAGCTAATTTTATCCCAGCGATTCGCATTCCAGCCGTTGTAAACAAGGGAGCAAATAATCATAGCAATATCAGCGATCGATAAATTCCGAGTTAATGATTCACGCCGAGGCCACCGCCCGCCGGATGGACGGAGAGACGCATCCCTTTTCTCACAACCAGCTTTGATAAAGTGAACGAGATTTTCCAGATGGCCGAGTAGCGCTTGCTCTATTTTGTTTACAGATCGACGAACAAAAAGTGTGTATTTTTGGATGAAGTGGCTGCTGCTTGTCAACAGAAGAATGCGGGTGGAATGCCATGTGTAGTGTGGCGGCTGACCTCTTGGCCCGCGCTGACATGGCCCGCACCAGGGATAAATTGTTCGAAAATTTAGACTGCTTGATTGTAATTGCCATCATGCAGCTCGTTTATTTAAAAGTGCGCACACGCAGCGTGGATAACTCACTCACTCGCCGCGCTCTCGCGTCTCATATACATAGGAATGCTCTCTTGCGAAATAAAGAAAAAAAACGCGCATATTCTTCCCTCGCTGCCGCCGTTGCCGCCGCCGACGACTCGGCTTGCAACTTGTAATTAAGTGCGTCCGCGCACAATCATATTAAAATTATTATTACAACCTTGAAATGACTTCATTACAATAATATACAGCTATAGGAAAACGTGCAGTTACTCAAAATACTAGATGAGATTGACTAGCCTCGGCTGGCTGCATATTATCGAATCAGAATATAAAAATGCCAAAGGACCACAAATTTGACACGCTTTTGAAGAAAGTTGATATTTTTCACATTCCACATTACGGCTGTTCGTTATATGCTAAACGAATATTTCTCACTCGAATCAAAAAGCATTTATTTTGTTTTGAGTCGGAATCCGAACAAATGCATTTTTTAAAAGAAAAAAATATTAAATGTAAGGTTCAAGAATAGTTTTATAGGCAGAGAATCAAATACAAAATGGAACACAAGTAGATGACAATCGGCCGAGAATCCTGTTATCAGATTACATAAATATTGCATTATTTGGATGGTCCTTATGAAAGACGTGATGAAATCAACGGTTTAAAATTATGACAGGAAGATTTTGTAAACAAGAGACAAATATTTTAAACCTGCCCGGATTAGGGTATTTATTACTTAACTGAAAAAATATCCACTAGCCGTAAACTATTGTTTACTTGTAAATGCGACTTTGATTTATTCCTACAACATCCTTTTTTCTCCCTCGCACTCTCGCACCTTGTTTCTAAATGTCAATCTCATTGTTTGTTATATTAGATATAGACTCAATATTAAAGAAAACCTGAAATTGGATAGCCTGTCGAGGCGAGAACATTGCTCAATGTTGTTCATTTCTTTTTCTAGAATAGCTTTATATTTGTTTCTCAAGTTGCAACTAACTGAATTGTCAGTTCATGAAACATGTATCCAAGCAACATTAATTTTCTAACTCATCTAGTCAGATTTAATTGTTAGTTAGAAATAACATCACATTTCTAAGAAAGATGTAAATATAAATAAAATTCCAAGTAAGTATCTCAATGAGATGCAGCAGCCAAAGTAAACACAAGCAGCCTTAATTTGTAAAATCCCCGCTGTGAAATTTACAATGTGTATGAAGGTTTAAATAATGCATGACCACCGTGACGAGAATTCTCAAGCGAAAGTTTAAAAATCTGGCCGGTACTTGTAACAAAATGTTGTCCCTCAAAGCAGTTTCGTGGCACATAATTTTCGCAGCTCGTAAAACTCAACTGGCGTCTCGATTAATATTCCAAAACGCGCAGAAGCTGCGTGGACATGGCCCACCTATTAGCATAGAAATATGGCTTGGCTGCGTATCTCGCAAAGCGTACTCAATTATGGATTCAAGACCATTTAGTGCTGCAGAGTAACAGTAGCATTGATATTGACAGCTCCGTTTGAGTCTCAAAGGAAATGAGAAACGTTCGAAATTCCTCTAACTGTTTGAGCACCATCTGGAACTTGTCGTGCTATACAAGCACAAGCATTAATTTCAAATGGAAAACTCGTGTCGTTTAGTTTTTTGCTGCACAGCAGAGACAATTGAAAAATTACATTGACAAGTACACTTGACAGTGCTCAATTTGTATGTTTTTCTTTTGAGGTAATGTCTGCTGATCAATGTTCAGTTTGATTATCCAACAATTGCAGCGCTTCCTACGCGAATTAAGAGAAAGCAACCAAGCGGCTGCTGTAATTTTTATTTTGTTAGAAGCAAACTCTATAATCAAACTGTAAAAACATCCACGGCTTAATTGCAAGCGTTAGAAAAAACCGAAAAAACTAAAAACTTCATGTGTGCAAAACGTAAGCTAAAAATTATTTTAATGCAATATCCGATTATTTATTTTCTGGGATTATAAGAAATCTAAATTCCTTTGATTCTTTCATAAACACAATTTCATGACTGATTGAGAACTATGACAGTTTGGCAGGAGAATAAAAAAGTTTTTCAAACTGACCTTTTATGGTGTCAACCTCTTGGGATCTCTGGGGAACATGGATGTTTTCCTTATGTTGTCCAGTCCAAGGTACAGCATCACCACTCGCTCCAGACCGATGCCACCACCTGCGTGAGGAGGGCAGCCGTACCGGAAGGCATCAATGTAGGCAGCAATTTTGCTCAAATCTTAAACATTAAAACCATTGATTTTTATTTTTTAGCGATTTATCAAACACAAAAATAATTACCAATATCATGATGTTGGGCTCTCTGCGTCAAAAACTCTGGATCATGAATACGCTGGGCGCCAGAGAGGATTTCTTCACCCCGCATGAACATGTCGTAAGAGTTACTCCATTTCTGAAATATTGAACATATTTTATAATTAAAAAATAAATAAAAACAGAAAAAACACAAATCATACTTTGTCAAGAGGGTCAGGCATGGTGTAAAACGGTCTAACAGCAAGTGGGAACTTGTCCAGGATGTAAAAATCAGTGTTATACTGGAATAAAGAAAACAAAAATTTAATTTTCATTAAAATACCGATAAAATTCCAAATTAATACCTTCTTCTTAACAAGGCGTCCAAGAAGTTTTTCGTCAGGAGTCGACAAGTCATCCTCATCATTCAGTTTGACTCCAGCCTCTGCCAAGAGATCGAGGCCCTGGCGGAAGGTGAGTCGTAGGGGAGGATCGAGGAAGACAAATGGCTCGACAGGATACTGCTGTCCCACAGCAGCAATTTCAGTGGCACACTTCTCCTGCAGGCCTCTGAAGAGCTGGGTGAAAGTGTTGCCGATCACGTCAAGCACCTCATGGTAATGCCACTTGAACGCCATCTCCAGATCCAGGCCGACAAATTCTGTCAGGTGGCGATGGGTGTTGCTGTCCTCTGCCCTGAAAACTGAAGGAGACAATTAGAGCGTTAGGAAACTTTCAATAGCTCTTGAATGTTAAATGAAAGTTTATTCAGCATGATATAGTAAAGGTTATTATTATTGCTATCTAATAAAATTTCTTAAATTCAGATTCTTAAAGAACTTAAAACAGTTTTATCAAAAGGTTATTGATATAATTATAATTAGACGGTTTCTATCAGAAGCTGATTTAGAGGATTTCTGGGGCACTGGTTGTCAACACAATTCTTTATTTTATTAAGAATGTATTGGTTAGAAGATTTTTTTAAATTTATTTAATTGGTCATCCATCTGAAAAGTATTATATTCTGTTGAATTGATAATAATATTTCAATTTTACCTATTCAAGTGGGAAGTGAAGGAATTTTTCCATGACAAATTATAATGAAAGTTACTCAAAAATTATAAATCTTTTAACTTGGGAATTTATCCAATTTTAACTTTATACTTTAATTTTTGCTGTTTACAGACACATGAAAAATATATGGTCTGTCCCCTATGCAGAGTTACCTATATGGAACAATCAAAATTAGTTTTGATGAGCACCTTTCAATTTGACAAACTTAAAATCACTGAATTTTTACCGCGCCAGTTACTTCCTGGGTATTCAAAAAAATTATCTGTATAAAAGGCTGCTGGATTTATTTTGTAATACAGAACATGAAAAGAAGCTATCCAACGTGTCGATGTATTTAATGTAATAGAAGAAAATATAAAAAATACTGTAATAAAGCGCTGACAAGGAAGTTCTTAGGAGTTATTCAGCGTTATAGTTTTTGGTGAAATTATTGAAAGCGTGTAGTATCCAACAAGTTACGAGATATCACTGTGGGAAAAATTGGGACATTTCCCTTATATTTCAGAAATTGCTACAATCGTCAAATTGAAAATTTTCCACCACTTTGCGAGGATCACATCAGAAAAGGCTTCACGAATTCAGTTGTTTCACTCAACACTAAAACATTGGAGTTTAAGAGTCTCATTGTAAGGGCCTTCCAAAATAATGGCGTATTTACATTTGAACTTGAGGAACTATAAAAATACACTTTAAAAGACTAATTACCTGCTCCAACAGTGAAGACCTTGTCAAAGTCGGCAGCAATGGCCATTTGCTTGTAGAGCTGTGGACTCTGGGCCAGGTAAGCTTGTCCTTTGAAGTAGGACACAGTGAAGACATTAGCGCCGCCTTCAGACGCCGCTGAAATGATTTTGGGCGTGTGAATTTCCGTGAAGCCCTGAGTGGTAAGCAGGTCCCTGAAGAGGCGACACACAGCCGCCTCCAGTCTGAAAATGGCCTGGTTTGCCGGGGTGCGAAGGTCGAGAACTCGGTTGTCCAGTCGCGTGTCCTGGTTCACCCTGATCTGCAGACCCTCCGCGTCCTGCATTTGAGCGACAGTTAATGCCAGGTTCCTGATTTTACTCCTCATGGCATACAGAAGGGTCGTCGCGGCGCGAGGCGTCCTCTACTTGCAAGGGCAGTTGGGGCTTTGCGGCAGAAACCAGGAAGGCCTGGCGCACGTGCAGCTCTACGTCCTGCTGCGTGCACGACTCAATTTTGCGCTCGACCGCCGAAACCACACCCTCCACCTCCACAATGCTCTCTTTGCTGATGCTGTAATGGGGTTAATTGAAGAAACAAATTGTATCAAAATATAAATTTTCAAATTGCACGCCCTTCCCGGTCCTCGGACAGGGATGAAAAGAATTAATCAAATAAATTTGTATTAACTCTCACTATAAATTTGATTATTAAATAAATCAATGGTAAAACGTGGGCACTCTCGTCTTGCTTCTAAGTTTAGTTTATAAACTGATTATTATTCAAAAAGCAAAATAATTCATACCAAAATAGAAGACCAACAAATTATAATATTTCTTTTTCTGGAATTTTTTTTACAAACTTTTACGATTTTTCCTTGTGTTTCCAGGAAAGAGCTAACTGGTTACCATAACAAATCAATTTTTTGAAATATATTTGGCATTTAAAAAAATCAATAATAAATTAATATGCCTAAATTAATAATAGCAAAAATAGTAATATTTTAGAATGTAGGCAAAACCTATTTTAATATTCTTGCTTTTCAGAAAGTAAGAAGTGGCCCAATCAATCAATTTTTCTCGTCAAATAGAACATAAAAAATGATTGTGGTTGATCAAAAAATAAGATTTTAAAATTTATAGTGACCTCCAAAAAGTTCGGAAACATCACTACTCGAAAGAGGTTTTTACTGGTGTAGTTTCTGTGGTTTATGCTATTCATAACTATCACAGAGGCAGATCTAATTTAGAGTAATAGATCAGACAATGTTTTCGTACTTGGAAAGAAACTTGACCATCTGTTTGCTAGTATTCTGGTCAACCTGAGCCAGTGCCTGGACTGTGCTTTCTTGCTGTCTAAGCACCACAAAGCACTGCTTGCCTTTAGCGCGGCTGGTGTGCAGACGAGCTCGGATCCAAACGGTCTTGTTGCTTTGAGCAGCGCCCAAATCGCGAACATGCAAATATTCACGAGCAGGCCGCTCGCCACTTTGTATCAGCGCCAAGCCACCGTACTTGCCAACTGAGCAGTCATCCTCGTCCTGTAAATTGCAGAGCATTTTTTTCCAATACATACGATAAAGGCGTTTAATATTTACTTTTTGGATTTGTGCTTCATTTCCGGTCTTGGCAGCGCCACGATGTTCCTCGCGTTTTGCTGCCTTCTCCTTTTCTTTCGCTTCTTTTTTTAATTGTTTTTTAGATTTGCCTCCTCTGTAAAAGTGATAAAATAATATTATGCTAATTACATAATTACACATAATGTTGTGGTAAAAATTATATTAGTATCAAATTAAATATTGTAAAAGATAAGCGAACCGGCCCCATCTCAATGATCAACGGCCAAGGTTAAATTTACACGAATTTCCAAGTACAATGTCACTTTAGTTTAAATTAAAAATTAAATTATAAAAACAGCTCACTCTTGTTCGTCAGCCATCCTTTCTTTTTCTAATATCGACGTACTCTGGCTCCAAAAATATACGGTTATTCTCTGCCTTAAATAATGTGAAAAGATTTTAGCAAAATTCTTGCATCAGAAAAAAGCCGAACATAACATGCATGCACAGGCCTCCACGAGAGAAACGTGAAACTTTGCCTGGCCTGCCTGCTGACGGGTAGGTGTGACGGTATAACAACGCCCCCCACATGCTAACCATCTGATGAATGAAGGAATCTAAAATGAAAAACTGCTGGTATACCGGTAGCAGAACATGGCCCTTCATCCTTTCATCCCATGATTATTATTGAAAATTTATGATCACTCACAGCAAAAATCTATTTCTTATTAAAATATATTTATTAATAAATAATATTGACTTTTGTATGTATTTAACAAATTTTATACAAATGTAAGCAAATTCTTCGCAAAATTTTTGAGAAGCCCCGCGAAGGTTTTAAAATCGTCAAGTGTTTAGTATTTAGTATCCCCCCAGAACCCTGATTCTATGGTACAGATAAATAAGCTTGCGCGCTACAATTTTCGCAAATTTACTCAAATGGAGTCAGTGTTTGTTTACGGAACCTTGAAAAAAGGGGAGCCAAACCACGACTGGATGACCGAATGGAAAGAAGGACAGTACAAGTTCATTGGACGTGCAAAAACAGTAGAGAAACTGCCTCTTATTATCGCCTCCCGTTATAACATTCCATTCCTGCTGGACAAACCAGGCCTTGGGCAAGTGAGTGTGATGATTATTCTGATTGCACTTCTTAAAACGTGACTATTACTTCAATTTATAAATCAGGAGGTGCATGGAGAGGTTTACGAGGTTGATGCTGCAATGGTGAAGAGGCTTGATGAACTAGAGGACCATCCATTCTTTTACAAAAGGGAGCTCCGTCCAGTTCGACTTGAATGTGGCACCGAACGCGTGTGCTGGATTTATTTGATTCAAAAATATAGGCAAGACCTGCTTGAGCTGCCACTCCTGGACGACTACAAAAGCAACGGGCCCCACGGGCTGGTTTATGGCGAAAGGAGCATGAGAAACATTCCCGGCTACTCAGCCATGGATGACATTCAGGGTAATCATAAATATTGATGATATGAATGTAAAAGAGTTACAAAATGGAAGCTATTTTTGTAATGTTTGATGGTGGTTTATTAATGCTCAAGTGCCAGTCTTAATTCCAATAAATGGTGCGCATAATTAGGAAGACTTTGTTTTGTTTACATTAAGCTCAACTGATAAGTGCAGTGACGTGAAGGGTCGCAAGTTGGAAAGAAAATACAATTTTTTGGCATTTCAGATTTTCTAGAAAAAATGAAGCGTTGCTTATTTTATTCATGTAACCGTTGTGTGTGTGGGGGCGGCGGGTGCAGCTATCATTCAGTTGATTGGGTTAGCATTCATTCAATCACAGTTCAGCTCTGGTCAGCAGCGCCTCGAAGCGCAGCAAACTTGTTCTCCATGGCGACTGGCCGCTGGCCTCCACCCGTGGTGCCCTCAAACCTGCTTGAGTGGCTCTTGCTGTTCCGCACGTCTTCAAATCCTCGCTCGTCATCACGACTCCGGCTCCTTGAATACACACATGGGATATTATATATAGGGATTTATATTATCATGATTATAATTATGATCTCGAATTATGAGGCTCAGCTCACCACTTGAAAATAACAATTTTTGGTGCTACAATATACAGAATAATAATTTATAATAAGCTACTTGGGTAAACTTTAGCTTTGACTTAAAAGGTTGAAATAAACAGTTAATAACTAAAATTAACTGTGCCAAGGGTAAGCAACATTTTCTTATTGAGTTTATTTTCAAGTTATATAATATTCTAGTTTGTAAATTGTGAAAACAAATAATATTTACTAAAATTAAACAATAATTTCTAAATACTGTAAATACCCATCTTTATAATAAAGAATATGTTACTCACTTCTTGCCCCAAGCACCAACTGGTTCAGCTGCAGTGGTGGAGGAGAGTGTAGGGAAGTAGGCCTCGTTGGTAATATCAGGCGCAGCTCGGCTACGAGAATTCCGACCCATGCCAATGTTTCCTGCAATCAATTGAATTTGTTTACTGAAAAAATAAAACCGCTTAAACAAAACATTTTTAAAAATATTCTGTAGCATCAAAGCCTAAAGCCCTAGAATCTATTATAAGAGTGATGTCATGCGTCGATGAGTTGTGATTACAAGACGAACATCTTTTTTCTGATAAAATATAATGTGTTTCACTTTTGAGTTATTTTTGTTACCTGCCATTTTTAATGATAAGAACAGTTGTTAAAAATTAATTCTAACCAAATTAGCAGTTTCTTGAATTCAGAAATAAAATTATGACTTTAAATTTATTTTTTTGTCGCATATTTCCGAGAACAACTAACAAAGTATACCAGAAAAATAAATATTTTAGTTAATTTATTTGATGTTTAGTTGCAAAATCAAATTTTAAATAAAATAAAAAACGATGAGCAGTTCAGTCAATTTTACAGTGGAACTGAATTGGGGAAATGCTTAAACAGCCTAAATTTTATATCAAGAATGTCGAAATTCATAAAGAATACCACCTTACTTGGACATTAAAACCAATTCAATTACAAAATACAAAAACTATGTATTTTAACTGCTTTATCATTCATAACGTTTTTGGAATGAAAATCAATATTGAAGAAAGGTAAAAAACTTACCAGATTGAATAAAAAATCGACCTACATGGAGCCCAACACTATCATTGTCATGAACATTGCATTCTTAGGATTCCAACGCAAATGGAAACGATTTACGGATTCCCTGGTGAAATTTCTGGCACAATTAATCAACTTAACAGGTTCAAAAACCTGTATAAACGACAAAAAACTTGTTGATGTAGGACATTTTTTCATTTTTTGACACTCAGGGTCACGTCATAGATGACACGGTTTGACCTTGAAGGTTTTACTAGACCTCCAATGGTTCATTTTGGTTACCGTAAGTGTTGCAATTTATTTGCATTCAAATGCATTGATATACCAAGTTAAAAAGCAGTTTGTGATAGCAATTATTTTCAGTCAAAAGTCTGAACATGTTTGTTCTATTGGGATTTTGCACTACAATATTAATCATTGCACCACACTTCTTACTTAGAAGATGGACATCAAAAAAGATAAAATCATTTTGATAATACATAGTACCAACGTTCGATCGATATCCGTTATCCATAGTATGTAAAAATTAATTTGCATGATATGTAAATCAATTTTTCGTCTGGGTAAATTTGATTTCAGTGAGAGGGATCTGCAGGAATCGAATTATTTTACCAGAGGATGACGACGAAGATGATGGCGAGGAGGCAGAGGCATTCCTCAAGTGGGGCGGCACGTAGGATCCGCCGGCTGAGGCACCAGTGGGGGCAGCGCTGGGGGGTGGGGGCGCAGGAGTCGGTTCGGGAACGGCCACGTCGTCATCGTCGTCGTCTGAGTCTTTGGGGGCGGCCGGGGCGGATTGCCAGGCGCCGCGTTGGCCAGTCTCTGCAGCGTCGGTGTCGTTGTCGGAAGCGGCGCCGCCTTCGTCCGCCTCGGACAGTTGCATGTTCTGGATGCGCAGGCCGGAGTAGTCCTTCTTCTCCTCCTCAAACTCACGCCACTCGTCCTCCTCCTGAAACGCCCGTCCAGCTATCACCTTTCCCTTTGTTTAACTGAAAGGTTGCACTCACGTGACTCTGCTGACCCGACTCGCCATCCTTGGACTCTTTCTTGGGTCGGGGACGCGGGGCCGCCGCCGCCGGCCCAGGGGGCTCCTCCAGCCGCCGGGCCACCTGCTCCACCGTGGTGAAGCGCGGGCCGACCTTGCCCTTGCTTTTCTTCTTGTCTTTCTTAGCGAAAAAGTCGTCTAGGTCCGCCATTTTTCGACACGCTGTACACTACACCCGCCGGTCGCACGCACGAACACAGCGAACGAGCGCACACACTGCTTTAATGCCCCTGCCGGTTTTTCCTACTGCGCGTGCACCAGCTCAAAATCGGTTTTTCTTCGGAGACGGCGTGCGCCACAACTACTAATAGCGGGAAAACTGACTGCATGAAGACAAGACAGGAAGGAAACAAATAATTGTATTATTGCTATAATAATTAATTCGATTAATTGTTTTATACATATTACATTAGCCCAATCGTTGCAGGGTCCCCAAATGAGCGCGAATCACGCCATTTTATTTGTTACGTCTAAAGCAGCTAAAAAGTCGGCCATGAACCCAGGGTTGCATTTTTGCTTACCACCCAGTTTTTGACCACTGGTTTTTAACGGGTTTTAACACTCAATTTTTACCAATTGCTTGCGCAAGAAATTAATTTATTCCATTTTTACCATAAGAAAATTTAAAATTTGCGGTAATAAGTGGTCAAAGTTTCCTCTACTGTGCATATTTTTTATTTTAAATTACTATTTGTTGCCTAAATTTCTCCGAAAATTGTTCTATACATTTTTCGAGTCGAGGTCATGTGCTTATAACTAGAAAATTATTGAAAACGGAGGTACAAACATGGCCTGCAAGAAACTGGTAAAAATAAAAAACGGTTTTTGACACCGCACTGCATATTTTTAAAGCGGGTTTTTTGCAAACCTGTATGAACATAGACCTAATTTTGGGGTTCAATTGCTGAAATCAGGTTCCCACTAATATTGTAATCAAATATTTTACATACCCATAAATGTTTCATCTATTTTAATTTTTAGAAATTTAATTCTATTTTCAGCAATAACAATTCCAGTTCATATTAATTTCAAATATATTGTAACGCTTCATTCATTGAAACAAGAATACAACAATGGAAATGTTACAAAAAGTATTTTTTCATAAAAAATGCCTTTGAGTTTCTTTTAACTCCTACTCTCCTACTTCGAAATAAAAAGTTCAGAGCTATTTTTGTACATGCTCATAGGGTTAAAAAGACCAAAAAGGTATCTCACACAGGACACGGATTTTTTTATGTGTCAAATTGGCAGAGCCTTTTAAAATAGTTTAGAGGACACAAAGAAAGACAACTTAAGTACCAAATTTCCGTCGTCTGTTCCATATTTTGGTAACTTCAGCGTAGAACAAAATTATGCATCCGGAATATTTGATGCAATTGAAATCTAAAAATTAAACTAAATAACTTAAACAAAAGGTCAGCGAGGTGTTAAAAACAATAAACTCGGTTTTATCATGAAGCTTACGATATATTTAAAGCAATCACAACATAAAAATGCCATATAACAAGTAAAAATGCATAATTTATGATTGTCCTTTCACTCACCTCCTACACAGATAAAAATCTAGGAGGGTTAATCTTTGGCCTCATTCCCGGAACAATTATGACACAAATAAAATAACTCGATCTCATTAAATTTATGAATTTTCATCATGGGCATAAAGCAATATATAGACCAGGTTACGAGAAGAAAATTCGAGAAAAGAGATAATAATCGAAGGATCGAGAGAACCAGTTTATAAACAAAACTCAATTGATTATGTACTGTCAGTTTAAACCTTATACGCCCAGGAGAAACAACCTTTTTGACGTCACGAAGAAGGTCAATACTAGACCAAGATCATGATATCAGGGGCAACAGCCCGATGGAAACTATAATTGTGCCACTAGCATTGTTGAGACCTTTTTATGAAAAAAGTAAACTTTAAATTTTAATCATTCGCCTTTTAAAATCAAACGAGTGGAACATCTTTGGACAATTGCAAGAGACCTTGCTAAGATGAATAGAAATAATGCCTCAATAAACGAGAAGAGGTAAAAATCCCTTTCAAGCCTTGCGGATGCAGATAATGAATGATGCGCGTCAAGGATATATGTCATTTGTGAATAAAGGTTTTGACACACAGGAAGTCAAAGTGAAGCGATATTCGACTACCAAGTGTTTATGACTGCAATAAAATACCAACATAATAGCTTAAAAGACTTTAAAATGCTAGAGAGGTTGATTTAAAGTTGATGAGTACAGTGAAATTCTGCAGAAAAAATGGAAAAGAGCTAGAATTTTCCCCGGTTGCATTTTATATTTCTTTTTATATTAATGGTTCCAAAATTTGCAAGCTAATCAAGCAAGGAGCACTCTATTCTTATTGAAAATGACGATTTTTTTGCTAGGAGTGAAATTTAGCTCCTAAAATTGCAATTCCTCGACGAGAGGAATCGAAATCAGGAACGAAAAAATAACGACACATACAGATAAAGCTAGAGTAAATTGGTAAATTTTGAAATTTAACTATTACATATGTACCTCGTCCTGATTTGATTATTTCAAGTTTTAAAAATATATTGTTGCTTAATTCCACTAACAAGAAATTGGACTACTTGCAAGAGCTGTAAATACAAAATATTTTAACTATTGCTGCCCTTTAATGATCCACTTCAATTATATAAAATGTATTTAAAAGGTGGTTGAAGGCGGTAAATGCTAATTATCACACGCGGGACACTCCAAGGCTGGCGTCCCAGGGTGTAGAGCTGAAATAATTAATTTGTTGTGTGCGACAGGCGCATTCACTCCATCGGCCAGCTTGCAACGTGATCGGATTAGAAGGGATCACCGTGCGCGAGAAGTGTCAAGCTCTTGATTACAACTGCTGATTTCAATAAATAAAATGTACATATAAGTGCGCGAAAAGCTGCACTTTGTGTGATCTATCTGTGGTTTCACTTGCGAGAGTGGGTGAGTCAGAGAGTCGTGCATATTGGCAGTCGATTCGATCAGTGTGCTGAAAATAAAAAAAGCCCAGCCTTTTAAACAAGTCGGCTTGACACAAATCATTGTTCGCTCGGTACAGGGCCGAATTTTCCTTGTTAATTCGTTTTCGCACCGCGGCCGTGGCGTCTGCTTTTGCCGGCAAAACCGAAAGGCCGTCTCCAAAGAGCAATAACTTTTTCTTTCTTTTTTCATGTGTTTGTGATGCTGATGCTAGTAGGTCAGAGCATGTACCAAAAGCGTGTGAATTTCGCTGTTGTTGTGTTATTTGCTTTAAGTGAAGTCGTATTGCTTTATATTTTTATGTATTTATTTTCGTGTTTACAACAGTTTGAGGTTTCCTTATAGGCAATAATTATTGAAAGCGCTCTCACCTTCAAATTTCGCAACTATGGAAAAATCTAGAAGCTATAGCGTGAGTGCAACGAAAACCAATAATATCGCTACTATTAAGAGTGGCGAGAAAGATTTCATTTAGATCATTCCCATTACGAATTAAAAACCCGCATTTAATGAGCAGAATATTAATTTAATACTTGGTATACTTTTTGTGGGTTGTCAGACATAAATTTCAATGTTTGACTGTGTCTACAAGCTTATATAATATGGGATTAAAGAATAATGATATCGTGCTTAGCCTGGAGATATATTTTTTGCGTGCAAACTACTTTTTCGCTACAAAGGTAACAAGGGCGCACGACGATTTAATTGAAAGAAGGTAAGTGCAGGTGTTCGAAAATTCTTGGCGTTAACTTTGATTGATCAGGATAAGCAAAATCAGAGAAAATTTCTTATATGTCTAGGACATTAGCATTAAGTTGTGATTATATAATCTGCTTCTGTAGGTGAGGCTACTGTAATTAACTAGCTGTACACGCGCTCTTGAGTGGGAAAAGTGGAGAATACATAATTATTCGTCTCTAAGCGAGAACCAGATTTCCAATGATAAATCGATTTATTCGCGGTGGCCCAGCTAGATGATAATATCACAAATTGGCTTTGCGCAACTCCTTCAGCTGACCTGAAAATTTAGCATTAAATTTTTGACTGATCACCACTTGACGCCGAGTTAATTTGCACGTTTAAAAAGGTAGTTATAATTATATATTTTGTTAAGGCACGCAGAACATACAGTGATTTTTGAAGTTTCTTAATAAAAAAACGGTTTTTATGTCTAGTTTTTTGTTCTCTTTTTTGTTCTCTTTGGAAAAGAGCGGATCAGTATTCACAAAAAGGTTGTCCAGTTTTTTTTTTGCAATTTAATCTCAGTTTTGTCAAAAAATTTCACGTATGGTGTTTGGTTTACTAATTATTTTGCTAGTTTTATTGCTGTTTAAAATTAACTTTTACAAATTTCTCAATAATTCAAAAAAATGTAGTAGCAAATGCAACAAAATAATATTCCGGGGGTTTTGTGAGTATTTTTCTCGTAATGGAATTACAAGAAAAATATCCAAACAACCTCAAATGAAAAAATCCTCCATAAATAAGTCTTAGACTTAAAAATGTTTAAATTGTTTCTTGCCAAAAATACTGGAAATACCCTACATCTGTGAAAAACTGGACTTATTTCATCAAAATAAACGGCTGTGAAAAAACTGGTCTTGGTTTTAATTTAGAAAAACTGGACCAACAGCAGCTGAATGCACTGTATTTTGACTACCCATTCAAAAGAATAATTAAGAGTGACCTGTCTGCTAAAGTGGAAACCCTTGGCTTGCTATTCTATTATCCAACAACTGCATTTAAAAATTATCCCCTCAACCGCCGAAATGTGCCTGCAGGCAGTCTCATTGTCAGCGTGCATCAATAACCGCGGCGCGTTTATTCGCAAAAGTTGATCACGTGACCGTGGTGGAGCCCGACCTCCACACTCCGAACTGCCAGGTATAAAAGAGCGGCTCTTTACCAGTGCAGACAGATTGCTCGCTCAGCTAATCACAAACCAATCCCATCACCATGTTCAAGCTCGTGAGTACTTCGTCCCTCTTATTACAAAGGAAATTTTCCTGACTGAAAGCCCCTCTTTTCGCAGGTTGCCTTCGCCGCCCTCCTGGCCGTCGCCAGCGCTGGACTCGTCGGCCCCGTGGCCTACTCCGCTCCTCTGGCTTATGCCGCTCCCGCTGTTGCCCCTGTCGCCTATGCCGCCCCCGCCGTCGTCAAGACCGTCGCCCCTGTCGCCACCTCCTACGCTAACACCTACAAGGTCGCTGTGAAGGCCCCCGTCGTCGCTGCCGCCCCTGTGGCTTATGCCGCCCCTGTCGCCTACGCAGCTAGGCCCGTCGTTGCCGCTGCCCCCGTCGCCTACGGCGCCACCCTCCTCCACTAAACTGGTCACGAAGATGTTCCTTGTACAGAGTTATTTATGATGATGAAAATTGGAAAATCTATTTGAAATATAATGCAAAATTATATTTAAAAATCTTTGTATTTTATTTGTATGTTCGTACAAACATCCTCCCGTAGCAGTGTAGGGAAAAATTAGTTCACCGACAATTTTGAAAGGAAATATGATAACAATTTCATTTTCCCAAACCTTTTGTTTATAGTCTAGTTTTATTTTTAATTTTTTCTTTGACAAAAATTCGTGGCTTGTGGAAGGTGACACAAGGACGAAATTATTTAAACAGTAAATTTTATATCTAGACAGAAGGAATAATAATCAATCTGCAAGCACTCACCTCACTGATGGTGCTTTTTTTCTAAAAATAAAATACAAATAATTTGATATAGATGGAGACAAATTATATTCTGACAAGACTATAAAATCTGGACCTGATGATATTCACGATTAAATTTTTACCTTAACATAAACGTCGTGTATATAATAGCACGATGAAATCTATGATCACCAAAGAGTTCAAATTTAAATGTAAAAGATGTGTGAAAACGACGTTTAATGAGTACGTGGCTTGTGAATGACGACCATTTAATGGGTGAAATATAAAATAATGTGTTTTGTATGATCAATTTGTAAATTATACTAGTTTCTTAAAACTAATAAAATGCAAGCTATAAATCAATTAAAAAAGGATTGACAAAATAAACTTGCTTTAATTTATACATGCCCGCCATGCACCATATAGATTTGGTTGTGATTTTAAATAGCTTTATAATGAATATCTAAAGATTCGATAAATCATTAGCGAAGATAACTTTGAACTAGAACTAGTGAACGACTCATGCGACGAATATTCAAGCCATTTATAGGATGATTATCTGTTTATTCTCAACTATACATTAATTTTTCAATATTCAAAGCATGTGAGAAATGGCGTCACTTCTGGCAAACAGCTTGACTAAGACCCTGCCCAGTAGGACACAGCCGGAGAGAGCGGTTTCAAGCAAATTTGTCGGCGAGGAGACTCAGGTGCTGGACCGGCTCTTCTGCGGCCTTGTGCTGCGCGATGCTAACTCAGAGAACATGGTTTGCTAATTTAAAAGAACTAAATTAAGGGACCTAACAATAAAAAATTATATTCTATGAAAATTGGTCACGGTCTTCTTTCTGGTCTCTAATTGAATACTTAATAGGAACTCTACTTGCACACTCTATAAAATTATATAACTTTCTGCGATTTAATTTTTTAATTTGTGATAATGTACGAGATAAGTAGGTTTGGATTTTGATTTAATTTTAAACAAGCAGCATTCATTTAAAAAAGAGTATCATCAATAAATCCAGAATGTTGCTTGATTCGCATTTAAAATTATGAATTTTTGAACACAAAAATTAATCCATGCCCTCACGTATTTTGAAGCAGTACTAATGCTATATTACTCATATTGAATGGACGCATCAGTTACACATCACAAGAAAAAACCATACGTACAAATTTGACAGATGGTCGAGCTATTTTAGGTCAATATCATTCACACACTAGCTAAAAATTTGATTTGATTTGTTAATACTCTGTTGTTTAAAATTTTTAAATTATAACTTTTAACTAATTTTTAAGAGGGCTTAACCTGAAATAACCCTAACAATCTTATGTAGTTTTAAACCCCTTGAAATCGCCTTGACAATCGCCAAAATGTGCCTGCAGGTTAACTTTGCCCTGCCCATGCATCAATTACTCGATCCGGCGTTTTATTCGCAGACGCCTGTTCACGTGGCTGTGGTGGGACTGACCTCCACACTGCTGTGTATAAAAGCGCGGTCCTATGCCAGTGAAGGCAGATATTGCTCACTCGCAAATCACAAAACCCCATCAGCACCATGTTCAAGCTCGTGAGTGCTTCGTCCCTCTTATTACAAAGGAAATTTTCCTGACTGAAAGCCCTTCTTTCCGCAGGTTGCCTTCGCCGCCCTCCTGGCCGTCACCAGCGCTGGACTCGTCGGCCCCGTGGCCTACTCCGCTCCTCTGGCTTATGCCGCTCCCGCTGTTGCCCCCGTGGCCTATGCCGCCCCCGCCGTCGTCAAGACCGTCGCCCCTGTCTCCACCTCCTATGCTAACACCTACAAGGTCGCTGTGAAGGCCCCCGTCGTCGCTGCCGCCCCCGTCGCCTACGCTTCCCCTGTGGCTTATGCCGCCCCTGTCGCCTACGCCGCCAGGCCCGTCGTTGCCGCTGCTCCCGTCGCCTACGGCACCACCCTCCTCCACTAAACTTGTCACGAAGATGTTCCTTGTACAGAGTTATTTATGATGATGCAAAATTGGAAAATCTTTTTGAAATATAATGCAAAATTATATTTTAAATCTAGTTTTTATTTAAAAAATGAAACCTACACACTTTAACCGTTCAAAGTCCAACGCAAAAAGAATATAATTTATGCCTCGCGTTCAATCTGCTAATATTATATAATTTTCTTTGCTTAGCTATAATCGCAAAATTAAACGGAAGATAATTTTCGGTTGTGATGATGTTTTTGGCGCCTTTCTCGCTTGGTAAACCCATCCCTTCAATGAAACATATCCGCTCAGCTACGAAACAATGCAAAAACAGTTGACCAACATTTCAACCCTATTGAGTTTTTCTGTAGAAGGAATCTTTTAATTGAATTTCAATGTGACCAATTACGCTAACTTAAATTATTGGCACTTAATAATAACTTATTTGTCATAATTATCATGATAATTGGATAGTTGCAAAACATGCAAGTGACGCAAGCGATAGCTCTATTCACAAATTCAGTCGGACCACCTGAAGGCTATAGGAGAAATTTTTTACTTGTAATTTCGTGAAGATGGACACCTCTCTGCAAGGAGTTATCAAGAACTAACGAAAAGTTGCTTCAAAATATGGGCCACGCAGATTAAGTAAAATGCAGTTTTAATATCTGTTGACATCCCTATAAGCTCTGTGCACACTTATCTTAGATTTCTTAACTGTTTAAGTGCCTAAGGTGGGAGTCACCCTAAAAACGGTTTATATATAGCAGCCTTTTGCCATTGGAGGCAGTTTGCTCGCTAAACCCATCGCCATGTTCAAGCTTGTGAGTGTTTTGCACAATATTCCCTGAAAAGTGTCTTTCTATCAATTTACCCTCTATAGGTGGCCTTCGCCCTCCTTCTGATTTTCGCCGTCGTGGTCCACTCCACTGCCATGGCCGCTCCCGCCGTCACCTTGTCTTCCGTGCTTTTTGAAGCCCCCGTTGACAACAAGAGCAGGAACATCGTCAATATCTCACGCATGAGCAACGATGACTACTGGATGAAAAAAATACAGCCACAAGCAATATATTACTAGCTATAAAATTGCATGTTCTGCTGAAAATATTTTTTTAAATTACTAACAATATAAGAATTAAAAAATAAAATTAATATTAAAATAGCATATTATTGATAATTGAAACGAAATAAAATTTTATAAGTGTATAGATAGTTAAAACTGACAGGGCGTCGATTTTGCGTAATAAATGCAATTTTAAATTGAAAAAGCTCGCATTTGTTAGCAGTGTCAAAAGACTATGACTTGAAACGCTCAAATAGTTCAACGGGCTGTGATTCGCCTCTAGCTTATTCTTTTCGCACCTCTCCAGTGTCTTTAGGAACAAATATCTGGCGTTTCAATAAAAGACCTGGGTGCGGGGAGGCGAAGAGATAGTCACATTCGGCCCAAGCTCTGTGGCCCCTCGGGACTCATAATATCCGCTAAGCGGTGGTAATGGGACAACGTTAGATCATAGCCCACGGCAAGGGTTGTGCAGAGATTCCCAAAAATTAGCTGTAATCTCTTCAAATATTATTCTCTAAAAAGTGTGTAATTAAATAGTCTGGTGGGTGTTTCTCCTTGGATTTAAAAGATATATGCTGGACACACATTTTCCTCTCACAATTCTCGTTTCTCATCAAAAGAATTAAATTTAGCGCACTATAATGCCGAGAATCGAAAGTGTGGTCGATGAATGTAAAATCTTCTAGCGTAAAATGTTTTGAAAAATGTTTAATTGTTTGTTTTATCTGTATCTAGGTTCTAGGTCATATTTGAGAGGGTAAAAATGTAAGATTATTTCGGTTTTACATTTATACAAATTTTTAGGGAATACTCAAATCTATAGTGCCTTTGGAGAAGGTATTGCGGAGGAAATTATTTTGTAATTTCCAAATTTTGTTGATACTTATAGCTTGTTTTCATGACACCATTAACAATTATTAATGTACAGAGTATAAAATTTGTAATCTAATGTGGCAAATTAGGTATGGTTAATTTAAAACACTTAATGGTAATCCTTGACATCACAATTTTTATTTTTGTACTTAAAATCTCTGAAAAATCTACACTCCAGCTAATTGTAAGAGCTAACTCCCATGGCAGTATATCTAATCAATATTTCTCCCCGTGATCGCTAAAATGTACCCGCAGGTCAACTTTGCTCTGCCCATACATCGATTACTCGGATCTGGCGCTTTAATTTGCAGAGACTGTACACGTGGCCGAGGTGGGGTTGACCTCGACTCTGCTGTGTATAAAAGCGCGGTCCTTTGCCAGTGAAGGCAGATATTGCTCACTCGCAAATCACAAAACCCCATCAGCACCATGTTCAAGCTCGTGAGTGCTTCGTCCCTCTTATTACAAAGGAAATTTTCCTGACTGAAAGCCCTTCTTTCCGCAGGTTGCCTTCGCCGCCCTCCTGGCCGTCGCCAGCGCTGGACTCGTCGGCCCCGTGGCCTACTCCGCTCCTCTGGCTTATGCCGCTCCCGCTGTTGCCCCCGTGGCCTATGCCGCCCCCGCCGTCGTCAAGACCGTCGCCCCTGTCGCCACCTCCTACGCTAACACCTACAAGGTCGCTGTGAAGGCCCCCGTCGTCGCTGCCGCCCCTGTCGCTTATGCCGCCCCTGTCGCCTACGCAGCCAGGCCCGTTGTTGCCGCTGCCCCCGTCGCCTACGGCGCCACCCTCCTCCACTAAACTTGTCACGAAGATGTTCCTTGTACAGAGTTATTTATGATGATGCAAAATTGGAAAATCCTTTTGAAATATAATGAAAATTATATTTTAAATATGTCTTTAATTTTAATACAACATACATTATATGGTTCTTACTTAAGAGGACTACATTGATCACGGATTTAAGAATGGTTATCACCTTTCAAAGGACAAATCAATTTTTACTAGAAATTCTTGAAGCCTATTATGTTTATCAATTAATATCCCTCACAATTTTTGTTTATTCATCAGCATATGAAGCACTATACAACCTATTCATTTAGCTATATTTAATTGAAAATTAGAATAGTCATTGCTCAAATTTGAAAAACAAAAATGTGTATCTGCCAACAAGGAGATTTTCCTGGAAAAATGCCAATTGTAAAAGAATTCGATTGCGGAGGTAACATGATCGTTGGACCTAAAACCTAGACTATTCCCAGGATGTGTAAGGATAGTACAGAGCTTATAGGATCTGACAATGTTCCAAAAATCCTGTTACACCCTTTATAAAAATTACATTAGGACAGGTAACAGGATTTTTTAAGATGAGTGCAATCGTTTCTGAAATGGACTATTTTCAGGTTTTCTTTAAAAGTCCAGTCTGTTTAAGGAGTAGACTTGCTTGAAAGGGCGTTTCTTTGCCAGCAGAGACACATACAAGTAGCTCGGCCAGTTTAGACACAACCCGCAATTTTACTGTGTTCTGTCTGGTGAGTACTTCACTATGACCTTGCTTTAAAGGAACCTTTCCTCACGAAACCCTTCCTTTCTTTTGGCCCCCTATGGCCGTCACTTCCGTGTTCCACTGTGCTCCCATTCGCGTAATGCGATTAACAGAGACTATAGTATGCTATAAAGGGGAGCGCACACATTTTAAATAAAAGATGACAATTTGCCAAATGAATAGTTCCGTTATTTATGATGCTAGATCCACACACATCCGTAATTTAAAAGTAAACATTTTAACAAATTTCAAACTGGAGGTATTTGTTTGTATAAACTTTTTTTTTAACTATATATGTATATAGCCAGCAAGGCGTCAATTTTTATACCTTTGGAAAAATTCGATATTTTTAAAACATTTTCAACATAAATGTGCTCTGGAAAATCGCGTTCAAAAACTTAGTGGCTTTATTGTAGGAAAGTTTTAATTTTTTTCTAAGGATAGCTTTCATCAAATCAAAAGATTTTTTGGCTCTTTCAAAATTTATCAAAGGGTTTTTACACATTTTAGCCTTGTTGACATGCCAAGTTATTGATTATATACGCTTAACATGTTCTACGTTGAGATAGTCTATAGGCTTTCAGATTGATTATTTTTGGATAACTTCCGTCCAACCCGATGAATAAAATGGTTAAGTAATTCAATATTAAATAAAAATTTTGCGTTCAACTCCACCTCTTAAAATAACTTAAAAATGCAAACAAGACTTTTATTTGACTAAAAGCCCTTCTCATCAGGCCGCTTAAGTAAAAAAGTATTTTCATATTTTCCGTGTCCACCCAGATTTGATTAACGAGCAACTTAGTTCAAGGCAGTTCAGGCTGCCAGAAAAGCACGGTGATTGCCTGCCGCCTTCGGCCAGCGCGGCGAGTGAGTCAATCGGCGTTGTCCGACTGATAAAAGTTACACTTTAGTTACGCAACGCGCACGGCGTGTCTCCTCTTCTCATGCTAATCAGATAGAGTGGCAGAGGCTGGAGAACAACGTATGAATGAATTTATTTTTTTTTTTTTTTTTTTTTCTCTTTATCCTTGTCCGTCCGAGGACCGGGAAGGGCGCGCACTGCACTAGCACGAATGCTGAAACCCGGGTCCCAATAACACCGCGAACGGATAACATGGGCGCACCAGGCCGCACAGGGACCCAGCCCACTGAAGGGCCACTTGCCTCTGCACCGAGGACTGCATTGAAACGCTAGACATTCGTCCCGTGAAGCCAAATCACGCATGCTGGAAAGGTGCAAACCAGCAAGTAGCGAGTCGGCGCCGGTGCGCCTCCCAGCCCGTCGAGCAATTTGAGCAATTCGAGTCACTAAACTAACCACTTTTTGCCATCTCTGACATTGGGTAGCCAGTATTAGATCTCCGAACTGCTCAAATACCTCACATTGCTTTGACACTCCTGAGAGTGCCTTAACAATGCGAGCCAACGGGCTGGTAGAATTTATGTGGACACTCGCGAGGAACTTTCTTTTCCACAATCACAGCGTAGCTCTTGATTTATAAAGCGTACTTATTCGACCGAATAAGAAATAATACACAATGTGTGCATGCTGCTGTGAACAGGACGGCCGCTCATTATACATATAATACTTTTCACGGAGAGTAAAGATAAGGTCATGTTTGCGTCGATGTCAGATGATTTTATTACGTATATATGTTCAGGGAGAGCTCTGTGTTTATATACATATATTTATCGTACGCCCAATGCGAGTGTGTTAATATGAGGTAATGCTCTTAAAGAAGCAATTACTTTTAATTGTTTTCTGATATAAAGTGCCTTCACAAGATGTGCTAGTCCGCAATTTCTGTTGGTTATGCCATGGTGGTGAATGCGCTAGACAACCTTATTTTTATGGCAAGGAAAAGTGAAAATCACATACCAATCTGTTCATTAAAATTAAATGTACCTTTATTAAAAAACCACAAGTGATTATGTTAAATTATAATTTATTTCTTTCTTTAAATAGAAAACAGAATCTCTAAATGGAGTGTAAAATTTTTCCAAGAATGCATGGTGAGAGTATTAAAAAAATTGTGCAGTGAGATGATAGATATGGTGAACAAAATTGATCCAGCACGGTCTGTGTTGCAAATTAGGTCAACCCCAGATCTCATCAGCAAATCTGGGTCAGAAAATTTCTTGTTTCGTTCAGAGATTTATATATTTTCCTAATATTTTGATCGTCTTAATGTTTTTTGCACTTTATTTTTACGTCCAAAGTGGTTTAATTACATTTTAAAAAGGAATGATATTTAATCGTTTTGTTTTGTGACTTGAAGAAGCGCTACCCTTTTTTGCCAAGTGGATGAGAGATTTTACTCGCAAGCCACTCGCTGAAGGACAGATGGTGACATTAGAATCAGATAAGACAGGCAGGTGAAATAATTTCAAAGACTTACCCTTTTAATATCACCTTCGCAATTAAATTCATTTAACCGAAAATGTTTTAAAACTTAGAGTAAATTCAGCGCAGAGAATAAATCCATTTTCATAGAATGTCTTGCGTGCGTTTGATTTTTCTTTAATTTTTCTGTTTGTTTAAATTATCTTGGCTATTATTATTGAAGTATAAGATTAGCAGCTAAAATACACGTTTTAAAACCCGCGGGGGCCAGATTCGTGCGACGCGCAGATATGGCGTCCGGTGGAGTTGGGCGCGAAAAAATGGTCACGTGAAAATGCGCGAAAAGAACCAAGTTTTCATCAATATTGACACATAATTTGCACAACTTGTACTAATTGTGTCTTTTGGATCGTAAAAACAAACTCTTGACATTCGTACGGGAATCCAAATAGAGCTTTTTGTTTCCCACATTCAGATGCCATCTTGGATCTGCGCAGTGGGAACCAATTTTCTCACACATCTGACCCCCCGCTGTTTAAAACGGTATAAAGTATAAGAAACACGCGTAAGTGCAGATACTTTTATGGCTCATATTTGTTTAGTTTAATTATTTTAAACCATATTAAGAAACAAATTATTAATTTGTATTTGAAATATATTTTTACAACGGCAAAAATGCCTCACTACATCTAATAGTGGCATAATTATCAATTTTATTTTAGGATTGGGTACTGCTGATCCAAAGTCTCCACTGTGCAGCTCTAATCATAGTCAAAAATTAAAAATCATGTGATTTAAGGCAACAGTCCAGCTAAAACCTTCCTAAAACGGGTAAAACTTTTTTATTGTTAAAAATAAATCAATTTAGAGCCACTCATTCCTTATTAATTCATCAATATTTTTTTTTTAAAAATTCTTAGTTAAATTTTAAAAATGATTTTTAATTCTTGAAAATACTTTTTGTACAATCTTGACAGAAAGAAGCAAAAAACCTCAATACTTCAATAATCTCTTAAAGAAAAGCCAAAAATTAACTTGAAGCAGGAGAATTTCGTTGTGTGCTATATGAGCAGCGATAGGTGATGAGGTATACCATGAATAAAATATTCAAAATTCAGAGTCAGTTTTCTTTTTTATTGGACCACGAGGTGTTGTAGTGGCCAGTCAAAATAAATATGACGAATTATATGTACATGACTGTATAGGAACTCTTTAGTGGAGGAGGGTGGTGCCGTAGGCGACGGGGGCGGCAGCAACGACGGGCCTGGCGTAGGCGAGGGGGGAGGCATAAGCCACAGGAGAAGCGTAGGCGACGGGGGCGGCAGCGACGACGGGGGCCTTCACAGCGACCTTGTAGGTGTTAGCGTAAGAGGTGGCGACGGGGGCAACGGTCTTGACGACGGCGGGGGCGGCGTAAGCCACGGGGGCAGCATAGGCCACGGGAGCGTGGACGGCGGGGGCGGCATAAGCCAGGGGGGAGGAGTAGGCCAGAGGGGCGACGACTCCAGCGCTGGCGACGGCCAGGAGGGCGGCGAAGGCAACCTGAGAAAAGAAGGGCTTTTAGTCAGAAGAATTTCCTTTGCGATAAAAGGGATGAAGCACTCACGAGCTTGAACATGGTGCTGATAGGGTTTTGTGATTTGCGAGTGAGCAATCTGGCTTCTCCGGCAAATGAGCCGCACTTATATACCTCGCCGACTGGAGGTCACTCTCCGCCCAGGCCACGTGACCGCCGCCTTTGATACAGGAGAGGAGCACAGATCAACCTGGTAGAAGGGATGGGGGCTATCGCGGTGTCTTTCCTATTACATTTAAACCGAGAAAAATATTTAATCTTTTTTTTACTTCCTAAAGAAGTTGGTATATGTTACATTTCGTTGAAATAGTTTCATTTGCTTTACACTAGGGGACAAAGGGGGTAAAACTATTTTTACCGTTAAACAAAACTGCAAAATATTGTATACCAACGTTTCATTTATTATTATTTATTAATTTTATTAAACGTTTTTTAAATTAACAAATTTAATATTTTTGTTTCATTTTAAACATAAGCGACCTTCCAACCAAAAAATTCAACAGTTTTGACAATCTTCCAGCAAAGTTTAAAGATTTATGGTTGTTTTTTGGTATTTTTTAAACTCAATCGTGTAAAATATGTTTTTAACATTCGTTTCTGGATTTTTTACTTTTTTATTTCAAAAAATGCAGGTGGTTGCATGGTAAAAATTTCAATTTTACGTTCTCATTGATCGGTTTTCCGCTAGCTTTCGCATCTAAATTTAAATAAATATATGACTATTTTTAGACCATTAATTTCCCCGTGACTTTGATGAGACTAAACAACAATAATAAAGGATCGTCATAGCTAACTTTCCCCAAAAATCACGAAACTCTGAGAAAAAGGAACAGAATTTTCTTCAAATTTTCATTCTTTTGAAAAAACTACTCTGGTTTTAGATTAAAAATGATTTTATTTTTGTTAATTTCACTTGAAGGTCTAAAAAGTGAAAAAAATTTCGTCGAAATTTGTTTCACAAAAAATAATTTGTGCTGCAAACTTTAAGAGAGTAACATTTTGTAGAAACGGCGAAAAGCTAATAATTGTTATGTTAAAAAAGGCTATAAAGTTGAATTTGACCCGAACCTAAAATGCATAAAATTCCATGATTCATGCTTATTTTGAAGTCCATTGCACCGTAGGATGCGCGCACAAAATAAAATTGTTGACAAAAACTAAACGCACACAGACCTCTAAAAGCGATAGAGCGAGGAAGACAAATAATGCACTGCAAACTCTCACTTTCCCGCTGCTTCCTAATTTGTATGCGGCTCATCGTGCTTCCTCGTGGGCTATTCAGCCGCGCGGTGACATAATTTTTTTATCGCAATTGCACGCATTCGTCAAAGTGTGACAATTTGCTAACCACGCACCCAACTTTCAACAATGTACAATTTATTGGCACTGCTTTGAGAAAAAATTGCGAAATCGATCTATATTGCATTTCACTCCTTTCGATTACCTCCGCTACAGACTCTACTGTAGAGTGGATTAGCAGGATTACTCGAGATTAAAGGCGAGCGATAATAAAGCTGGTCAATTAAATTAACTCTGTATGAAATGGATTAAAAAATTATTACAACAATACAAATTTGTTGGTTTTCTCGAAATTTGCTCCGCTTTACCATTGATTTTCATTTTAAATCAAGATTATGTATTGAGAGACAAAGTGGGCCATAAAGATATATACTATTAAAAACAACAACATGCAATTAAAAAAGAATCCTGTCGAGAAAAAACCTTGTAAAAATTGAATTGATTTTTCCGATATTTTTATTTCCAGCAAATTTAAAGACTTATTAGAAAAATGTTTCTGATGAAATTAATCACATATTGATATGAAATTTCAAGAGCTCTAAAGGAAAAAAGCCTTCACTTTGTTAATTATTTTACCCCTTGAACCCAAAATTATTTTTGGTGGTTAAACGTTTAAGCCATATTTTGCAGTCAAACATTAACAGCTTTAGTGGAAATTAATAATTAAATTTTATGTCTATCAATTAGATGACAAGATGAATGAATAAAACACTCTAAAGTATTCATTGCGCTGCTGATAAACAGAACAATTTAAACATTTACAGACGGGATGACAGACATTTAATTGCTCCACTGAGTTATTCCTGTCTTGCCGAGCGAACATTGATCATTTCACTTTTATTTCCATTGCAAGTGAGACCCAATTCGCATTTGCGGCTAAATAAACAACTGAGAAATTGCTCATTGAAGTGTCAGTCAAACAGCGGCGGTCGTGAGGGCAGCGCAGACACTCAAATACTCATTGCCAGTCCTCCTCCAATTACACAACGAACAAACTCCAGTGTACGATATTGAATCTCAGCGCCCACACGTAAAGCACGACACACATACACACTCGAATATGCTAATTCCGAACAAGCCTTTGTGAAAACGTCTTCGAATATAAACAATTGGATAGTTGAACAATATTTGCGTTTGCAGGCATACAAATCTCCGACCACTCAAAGTGACATTGAACTCCTCTCAACGTAACCATCATCCGAAATTTATTGTTTCCGATATAAATGAAAGTTCATTACATTTTTTAATTTTGTTTTCAGAACAGATAGGGACATGGATTCAAACAAATGTATGTCCTAAAAAATATCATGAAAAGTTTCGTTGAATTAAAAAAATATAAATCAAATTTATTTTCTGAATTTGGATATTTTTTTGCAGTAACAGATATCAAGAAATTACTAGATATTTCATTTCTTAATAGAAAATAAAAAGAAGAAAATGGAAACGATTGTAAGTCCAGAAAAAAATAGTCATAACTAAATTTCACAGCCATTTTAATTTTTATATTTTATTGCAGCCGACGAAAGAAAACAATCCTCGCGGAGGAGAGATCAACATAAAACACGTTTTATGGTTCATTTAATTTTGCGATGGGTTGTGGCGAAAATTGCCAACTTTTGCAATAGACCAACACACGCTGCCACTGGATTTCGCAACGTTCGCGCGCGCACATAAATTTGTGCTTTTAATAGCTCCGGCGCGGCTCTCTTTCGCGGATCGAACATAATTTACTCACACGCGGCTGGCTTATGCCGCGACTGGAGAGCATTAATTTTGATTAACCTTTGCAGCGACTATATTTGTTGGTCCAGCACGTTCTGTTTTCTTTGCATCTCTGCCAAACGCAAGGCTGTTCCCATTGTGTTTCGTATTGTTTAGTTTCACAGAGGTCACGCAGATTTTGACGCCTCCAATCTTGTCATTTGGCAAATTTTGTGATTTATCACGCGAGAGGTAAATCTTTTTTGGAAGATCGTGGGCTGAATGAATTTTGTGGTGTTTTTTGCAATACCATTCGGTATAGTGTTTGTTAAAATATTAAAATTTGTTGCCGGCCGATATTTAAAGTTGGTTAGATTCACGAAAATGTGTTGAAAAATGAAAAAATTTAAGAAAATTCAATTTGCCAATATTTCTGAAAAGTGGATGGACATACAATTTGCAATTTTGGATTCTGCTCAGCTAGATGAATCAAATGATGTGTACGTTGGAAAAGTTCTGGATTTTTCCAAAATTGTCAAAAAAGCCTGTAGGTAAATCGCGTGTAGAAATGAAGCGGCTTGTAACAGAGTTTCCATTTTTTAAGATGTGGTTTTCATAAAAATGAAGCTATTTTTTCACAGTCCCATAACTGGCTGGTAAATACGTGTAAATTTTTAAAACGGTACATTATTGGGAGAGGAATTATTCTCAGAATATGAAGAAAATCATAAGAACTGCAAACTTCATCAGCTTTACGAATTATCCAAGATTTTCACTCAGACACTCAGTCACTGAATTAAAAAGCCAAACTCGTACCCATGTTTTCATCAATAAAAAAATATAATTTAATAAAATTAGATCAATCGTCTTAGCAATCCGGATTTTGATTTTTAAGATTTTTCAGCTTAGGCATTAGCAAAGAAAGTCTCCAACATTTGAGATTTGAATATCAACAACACAAAAACCACGAATAAAGGTAAATTTTCCTTAGGCAAATTTTCTCCTGATTTCAAACTTGGGACGATGGCTGTAGGGAAAAATCCATGTATGCTGCATTTGCTAGTATTCTCAACATTTAAAAGTTGATGTGTATACCAAGGCGTTTACAGTTTCTCTAGAGATTTGCATATAAATTAGTAGTTATCAAATTAAGGATGATTCATGGTGGAATGTAAAGTGTGGCCTTGTACACTGCTCAGATTGTCGGTCATGTTTGCTAAAGCTATGAAGAAGCAGCTTAACCGTATGTAAACATACAAAACTACCTACATCAGTTGAATAGCTCGCAAAATCTTCTTTCTTTCCGATTTTTTACATGAAATATGTCACATTAATAGGACTTGCTGAAAAATAATAATAAATATTTTCACGCAAGAAAGGGCGCTTGTTGTAAAACAAATATTGCATCAAATTCCGCCGTGCCTTTTTATTGCATTTGGTTGTAATTATGTTGGTTGAATGAGTTCATGATAAATTTCATTGACAAACGCAGTCAACAATTAATCATTCGTTAGCATTAAAAATAGTAATACATTAGGCTAATGGCTAATGTTATTTATAATATTTATGAGTATTCAATGCACCTTTTATCATAAATAATTTGATAATGTGTTATGTAGAACAAATGAAAAAAAATTGAAAACAATGCTTAAATTAAATTTTTAGTTTTAAATATGTTTTATTAAAAAATTTTAAAAATACAATTTGTCAGCTTTATAGATTTTACTGTGTTTGCAATAATTATTTATAGAGTTATTAAAATTGTTATATTTTAACTATTATTATTTAATACCTCTGTACTTTTTATGTTTCAATGTTGTCTCCCTCTATACCGTATTGCAAATAACAGAATGGAAATCGTCATCAGCGTCCTCAACCGAGGTGGCTGAAGCAATGATTATAATTGCACAGTACCGATTTGCACACCACCATAATAGTTATTTCGCAACAAATTCGCAGCTCCCGACACGAAAGCAGTCCCTCGGGATCAACGAGAGCTTTTTCAATTTTATATACACCGCGGCGAGATATCGCCTGAAGCGATCTTAATTGCTAATTACATTTCTGATATAACTCCGCGCACGGTGGGCCAGGCGGGCGGGCGGCCTAATTTCTGCGCACCACTGAGGCCAAGTCATCTTTTTTTCAGGGGCGACCAACGCGACCGCCTTATTTAATACGAAAAAAGCGAAATAAGTGTAGCAAATGATAAATGCACGAAAAATATTATGGACGTGCGAGCTGTCACACGTGACTGGGTTTAAAAACGAGGCCAGTCCCTGACAATGCGAATCACCGCGCTCCGTTCGCTGTTTCTCGCGTGGATAAATAAAGTGGCTGGATCTAAGCGGACGTACCTTGACCACACTTAATAATGCGATGCCTATCTTTTCTACCAGCTTCAAGGATCGCGTGCGAGCAGCTTCGTTTCCCTGCGCTGCCCGTCCCGAAAGTCGGGTTCAAGTGTCTGACCTCAAATTCGCTCTATGGCCACAATATTCGCCAGGAATATTGTGCGTCCATAAAACAATCAGGAAGTTGCGTGTGTGTGACCTTTTTTGTCAATGAGCGGAGTCATTTGGAAAGATTGCCTCGATTCGATTTGCGGTTTAATATTACACGAATGGAAGTCTTTAATTAATTGAAGCGTCGTTGAGTCAATTGTTGAGTGTTGCGGCGTTAAAATTATTGTGACATTGAAGGTTGATTCTCTGTAGGGCTATGCATGATGTTTATTTCTTGAAAATGGTCCACTATTTTTAAATTGTTTTACATAACTTCATTTGTCATGTTAAAACTTCTTTTTAAATCAAAATAATCTACTTGAAATGAAACCAAGAAAAAAATCTCCAAACACGCAAAGCAAAAATGTGCACTAATTGTCAAGGATTTTTAGACAATTAGTGTAGATGGTTTTGGCAGCTATTGATGGTTTTTAGTATGGTTCAAGTGGTTAATTTAAGTGAATATGGTTCTTTCTCACTTATTGGTCCCGCAACGACTGGAAACTAAGAAAAAATTGACGGTCGTCTAAATTTTACAGCTTATATTGCTCAGTACAAGATATAACTTAAATAAATATTTAAATCGACTTTTATCCTTGATCTTAGTAAATCAGAAATATAAAACTTAAATTTATGTTTTATCTCACTCAATTTTCAACAAGGAAAAATTCACGCTAATCACAAAGCAAGCACCGACTGGTTATTCGATTGTAATTTTGCAACCTGAAACGAAGTTAGACCTGTGTTTTGTGGAAGTAGAAAAAATAATTGAAGGTGAATTCATTACATATTTTTTTTACAAATTTTCATGCTTAAATAATTTTTTTACTTCAGAAAAATCTGTGTGTTCAATATATCCAATATATAAGGCACTGAAAATGAAACCATGTCGTCCTAATTGAGCCATTGAGTTTGCCGCCCATTCATCTCAATAAATTCCACATTCTCGAGCAGCAATTGAGTTAAAAATGATCTTATTTCGTTACAGTTTGCTTTAAGAATTATCGTCAAACAACGCAGCATTACCTATTTTGGCCGGGCAACCTTGTGAAATATTGACCTGACTCCTTGCAAGGTCAATTTCACCTTTGTCGCGACCTCTGCTGCGCCGCGCACACCAGTCCCAGGCCAATCAGCATAATTTATGCTCAAATCGACAATAATAGAAACACTCAGTGCTCTACTTAACTCGTTGCGTGTGTCGGACATTGTTCGAATGATTGGCGATTTATTAGCGAGAATATAGCAGTCTCGAAACCAAAACTGCCGCTTGGGTCAAGTCGTGACGTCAGCTGCTCCTTGAGAAACGACTCGTTTGCGGCCACCGTGCTCAGCTCTAACATTTAATAATACGCTTCGCACACTGATTTACAAGTCAAAAACGTGTTAAATCGCGCACACATGCAACTCTTTTGCATTTTCTTTCCCCGAAGACAATTAGTTGCGCCGAGCCTCCGTGAGAAATCGATTGATTGCTCATTACCCGCGTGTACACACATGCAAATGTCCACTACGCATGGTTTTAATTATAATAGCACCCTGGCAGCTTGCGAAATTCTAATTGCGACCTTACTGCCGTTTTGGCACACATTTGCTCAAGTCTGCACTGATTATTTTTTATTAATATCGCATTTTCCTCGATATAATCAAGTTTGATTGAACTTGTAACAGAATATAATATCTCTTTCCCTTGAACGTAGAGAATGAACTAATCAACTTAAATTGCAGCCTTTCACGTTGCACATGCAGTAGAGCGAAATAAAAATGAAAAACTGTTATGAAACAAATTGTATTCATGTCCAACCGGCGCACTTATATTATTTGATCAAAGGAGAAATTATCTAAATGAGGAGGCATTATTTAAAATGGAACAGTAACACAAAATGATTACATTATTCACAGTATTACGGTAAAACCAAATTGGAACAATAGGGCCACCTTTTTTTAAGCTTTTTGTTAAGCTATAACGGCTGATTTTTTCAGCAATCTTAATTGACTAGACCGCACACACCAGCTAGGAAAAAAGCAATTCTAAAATTACTGACTGGAGGGTGAAATGATTTTTCAATTTGTACATATAATAGATTTATTTAATGAACATTTTTTAAAACTTAGAGAATAAATAAGAGTAAAAATTAAATCTGCGAAGAATTGACATGTAGTAAAATAACTTTCGATTTTGGCCATTAAATTTTGCAAGAATTAATTTTTGCCGCAGTTTGGTGTAGAAATTAATTTATTTTGACCATGCTATTATGGAACGAAAAATTCATTTTTACTATCGAAAACATGTTAATGAATAAAACCAAAGGTCTTTTGGCTAATTTTGTCATATTTGTTTAGCCTTTGTAAAAATAAACAATTTTTAAACGTAAAAGTCCTAATTATTTTGAGTCATATTGCAAGTGCAAGACCGTGTATCTGCTAAAAAGGTCAAGTTTGCGCAACATATTAGCACTGAAATGAGTAGATTTCATTATTTAAATTTTTATTGTATTAACAACATTATATCTTAATTAATTATTTAATCATTCATGAAGTTATCTCAAAATAGAGCTCATATAAAAATTGTGTAACATGTTTATGTTAAAATAAAGAAATTTTAAATTACTTATTATAGCAGTGTCAAAACAAAACCAAAATAAACATCAATTGAGGTGTCTGTCAAAAATTGCTTCCATTAATACATAATAATTAAATGGCGAGTTCATTAATATTTGGTGGTCAGCAAACAACTTCTGCTGAATCTCGTTTGCGAAAGCTATGCAACCGTCTCGACATGCGAACTGTACAGGTTGCCAAACAAAAGTAAAAATTGATCTGTGCTGAAAAATTCTGAAAATATATTTTACCCTTGCCTTCTATAAAAATTTGAAAAACAGCTATAATTTTCCCAGCCTGCCGTTTTAATTTCTGAGAAAATCGGCGAAAACGTTTGGTCGCTGACCAAGCGGCAAGACACTGTTTCATCATTATTGAAAATCCATGATTTACTTTGCAAAAAATGAATTTTTGGCTCATAATTACTATGACGTGACGAGAGGAATCATAATCAAACTAAAAAATCATCGACGAACCGATTAAACCTTTCGATAAATTTGGCCAATTCTGAAATTGTACAGTTTAATTCCTCGGTCCTGATCGTCTCAGACTTAGTTATGTTTCTTTACAATTCTCCGCTATTTTGCAGTGATATTAATCACATACAAATCATTTTACTTTTAAAAAATTTCAAACCCTACAGTTATTTGAGAAGCACTAACTGCTTCAGATTGTTATAAAAACAATATTTTTGACAAGGATCCTAATTGCTCCGAGCACAACGAAGAATTCTCTCGTAATGCACGTGTGCAAGTTTTTTTTTACCGGAAAAGCGTTAAAAGAATTATTAACCTGTCGAAAATAATTTCTAGAACTTGTTTAAGTTGTATAATTAGGAAACTGACAATAATACAATTATCAATTAAACAAATACATTTTTGGTTATAAAATTAATTTTTTATTTTTACACTGTTTTCAAATAAAATGAGACCAGTCCATTGATTGCAGCAGTTGTTCACATGGGGGCGTCGGTTGTCGATTCGGTGGCCGATCGCTTCGCTTACAGAAGGGTAGTGTAGGCAGCGGTGTGGTAGGGGTAGGCGGCATAGGGCAAGGCGGCAGTGTAGGGCAGGGCAGAGTAGGCGGCCGGGGCGACGATCGGGGCGGCCACGGGCGCGGCGGCCACAGAGTGGGTCACGGCGTGCGCGTTGTAGCTCGTGGCGTACGGGGCGACGGCGGCAAAGCGAGCGGCAAAGGGCACTCCGCACTGGGCGACGGCCACGAGGGCGAACAGGGCAAGGATCTAAAGAACAAAAAATCAAAATAAGTATTAAAATTTTCAATGAATTAAAAATTTCAATTTATAAGCGGAAAATCATATAAAGGGAAAATTTCTAAAATTATTGAGGAAATTAATTTAAAAAGAAAATTATATATTTCTAAGACTGAAGGTTCTCCTCTTTTCGAAATTACATCACAAGAATCTATCTCTACCAACCATAATTAATAGAAATGAAGGCGAATTTTAAATTATCCAAGAACAATTGGAAATAAATAAATAGAAAATTATTTTAATTGAAATTTGTCAATCTCCTATATCAACTTAATAATTTAGGAAGAAAGTTCAAATTCAATAAAATGGATTGCTGGTGCAAACTTCAAGTAAAGAGCTCACCGTCTTGAACATGTTGCTGTTTTGGTTGTTGTTTGTGTTGTGAGTGTCATCTTGATTCCGCCGCCGCTTTTTATACCTGCTTCGATTGCGAGCAACGTGCTGGGTCAGCGCCAAAGTGTGATATAAGATTCGTTGCAGGCGCCATCCGCATTTCAAGTAGGGGAAAGTTGCACCAGCTCTAACGATTGTCTATTAGTGTGTCCGCCCTTGCAATGTAATGTGTAACGCAGCAGGGCCTTGCACTTTATCCATTTTTGAACTCGCGTGGCTGCATTTGGTCAATGTCCATGAAATATTACGCCGTTTATTGCAAACCTTAACGTGATAACCATCGTTCCAATGTCTTGTTTGCACACCATTCTCTACCTAATTGTCAGTATTGTTTTTCTCAGTCAGTTTTCAGGTTTTTACTTTTCCCGATAAATTAATTAAATAATTTAATTGGAATATTTCGTGTGTCCGGCCTATTTGTTGCAAATCATTACCTAAATAAAGTATCTCCTTCATATTATTTGCAAAACACACTACATCAGCACGGCAAAATGTATTAGTCTAAACTGTAGAATCTAGCCATTTATATAATTAAGTGTGTCTTAACTTTCGTCGTTTACGTGATAATTGAAGCAAATATTTGTATAATATTTTTGAATGCAGATTTTTATACTAACTAAAAACACGTGACAAAAGAAAGCACAGGTATTATGACATGACAAAGCCGATATATTAATTGTTTGGCGTAAAATGTTTGGTTTTTAATCCTTTATTATTAATATCGTACAGCTTAACCATCCCATAAAAATATTTACATTAATAAGAGATTCAATGAGGTTTTTTGTTTTGTTTCCTTTAAAAAAATTCCAACATCCTTTATGAGTTAGCTGCTTGCACCCTGCACATTTTTGGTTAGTAAAATTGTTAAAAAACAACAATTTCTTGTTTATTTAACTTTTAATTAAATCTACCATAAGCGACGTTTTTTATAACAGCATCTTAAAATCAAATATGGTGAAGTTTTTCTTACGAAGAAAGCATTAAGAACTTTTCAATCGAGTATGATTTTGATATCTTCAGTAGTTGTTAACCCTTTTTTAATTCACAACAGAATAATTGCCTTTGAACCTTGACTCAATTTTGAATATTTTTTTATCGACAAGATACATCAGTTTTTGTAATTAAAATATCTGGTTCAGTTTACAAAATGCAAACACAATTACAATTTTTCATTTTGTTTCTCCTACATATAACATAGCTAAGTTGTTGCAACAATTAGAGCAAAAAACAGTATCCGAATAAGCTCTTAAAAAATAATGTTGATCTGAAAAATCAATAAATATATTTTTGCATTTATGAAAAACAACATTTCGCGAGTTTGCATGATTTCCAGCTGAATTAGATGATTTAGACAGTTCGAAGAGTGCGGTACGAAAGGTTTAAAATTACATGATTAATGTTTTAAAATGATTGGAAACTAAGAAGATATAGCTGTATAAAATTCACAGCTCTATAGACAATAATATTTTCTTTGTAATAATTAGTTAAAAGCTAACTCTCCCAAACTGCGAATTTTAAACTGATTAAAACTTTGTAAAGATATATGTGCTAAAGAAATATAAAAAACATTGAAGCAATTTAATATTAAAAAAATTAGAGATAATTCGGAGAGTTCAATGAGCGCATTTGAGAACGTCTGGCTCTTTTTCGGATTTTGTCATCAAATTCTATTGGGGTTTGAATGTTTTGAAACAACGAATTTTAGTGCAAAATTATAATTTAATTTTCAACCATGTATTTTACAAAACAGTCATTGCGGCGGCAATCATAGTGTTCATTTGAAGAGCAGGGGGGCGTGCAGGGGAGCCGAGTAGGCGATGGGGGCAGCGGGGTGGGCAGCATAGGCGAGGGGAGCGGAGTAGGCGAGGGGGTGGGCAGCGTAGGCAAAGGGGGCGGCAAGGTTGCGCTGCACCAGGTTGGCGGAGTAGCTGAACGGAGAGATGGCCTGAGGGGTGGCCGTGTAGGCGACGGCGGCGGGCACGAGTCCGGCCTGGGCGGCGGCCACGAAGGCGGCGAGGGCGAGGATCTGAAATGAAAATTGGGCAGTTAGTTATTTTCTGAGCATAAAATTAATATTTCGCTTTCTACCGTTAGTTTGGATAAATTAATAATAGCCTGGATTGATCAGAAATTAAATTGAAGCTAAAATTCTGATTCTATTTGCCAGGGAATTTATGCGGAGTAAAGACTACTGGTTAACAATTTTGAAGATGTTGAAAAAGGGAATTCATGTTTGGGTGAAATTATTATTGTTCCAATGTTGATAGTCAGAATAGAAATAAATTATACAAAGTATAAAAAATTGAATTATTAAGAAATTGTATTTTAAATTATGGCTGAAACTCACCAGCTTGGCGAACATGTTTAGATGTGTATGGCTCACTGTGGTGTGTGATGCCTGATAGCCAAACTGGCCACTTTATATACTAGCCCCGACGCGATGGATTCTGGCAGCGAGCCCTGCAACATTGCTACATTTGTGAATGCGGAGGGAATAAACTACTAAATAAACCTGAGTTTAGTGAAGGGTACATTAAAATTCACTTAAGGCAGCAAGATGATCGATCGTGAATGAATGTGCTCGTGAAATTTCTAGACTATTTGATTCCAGTGCCTTGAATCAGTTCAATTATAGTGATTATATCGGCTTCAATCGACAGCAGACTCAAATTTTTGCGTCTGCAAATACACTTGAGAAATATATTTTTTTCAATTTAAAAATAAATTACAGCTCTTTGCCTAGGCTTAAGAAAGGGAAATTCAATAAAATCAATTTTTCGCATAATTTGTCTGAAATGAGTGCTCAGGTATCTAAAGATTTGTATGCATGGTTTTCACAACTTATAAACATAAAAAATAATGAAAAAATCTAATCCAAGATCCAAGAGACTTAATGAGTTCAAAAACAATGGTTTGAAAAATCATTTTTAAAGGAAAGCAACTGTTTTATAATAATTAATGACTCATAATTAGCCACAAAAAATTTGAAAGAGCCAAAATTTAGCATGATTTCTTTAAGAAAAAACTTCAAGCCATTATATATCTGCATGCGATGCGATTTTCCCAGAGTACTTTTCTATTGGAAAATTTTGGAAAAATCACCAAATTTTCCAAGAGTTTGAAATTCTTACTTCTTTTAGATTAGACTCACTTGAGTAGATGTCTATTGTTTGTTGCAATGCGACCACTTTTCAAGAGATTATGGCAGTTAACATTTTTTTCGAGATTTTGGCTTAAATTTGGATAGCTATTGGAATATATTTTTCACACAATTAATCATTTCAGAAATTGACGTATGTGGCTATTGATTAACAAGAGCAAATTATTAAAAGCGAAAGTGAAGGATGGATGGGTGCATTTGTCTCCGTGCCAAATGTGGTTGCACATTCATTTTATCGAAATAGAGCGTGCTGGAATCACCACGCCTGGACACTTTACAATTCAAACGATTCTGTGACATGTTCATGAGGAAAATGTTTGAACTAACTATTACAGCACTATATTGGCGTCTAGTAGTAGATTAATAAAAACTATTTAATAATTTTGAAGAGTTTTAATTGAGTTTTTTAGCTTTAATAAAAAACACAATTTATTGTTTAGAAATGATTATTAAAATATTGATATTTAATTAATCTAATTACCTTTAAGGATGTCGAACATGAACTGATTGACAGTTGATGTGTTTCAATCACCTGCATTTCGTCATGTTTTGTGAATACACCATAGGGTGGGGCAGCGCCAGTGTGTTTATGGATGTGCGACCGAACGCGAAACGCGTTGCTTCAATTGTCCAGCATTAATGATAGTGGTGGTAACTGTATATAAAAGGACGGCAGCCCAGTGATGAGCATCAGTTCACTCAACTGCACTCATACACCTCTACCAAAATGTTCAAGCTTGTGAGTATCCAGTCAGGTTTTATTTTTCAAAAATTGACTAAAATTTCATTTCAGCTGTTCGTGACCGCCTGCGTGGTGCTTGCCGTCTCCGCCGCCCCCGAGCCCAAGCCCGGCGTTGTGGCCGCCGCCTACACTGTGCCGGCCGCCGTGCCACTGGCAACCAGCTCGCAGTACATCGCCCGCAACTATAACGGCCTCGTCTACTCTGCCCCCGTGGTCGCTTCCGCCCCCGTGGTCGCCTCCGCCCGCTACGTCGCCAGCCCCTTCGCCTACTCGGCGCCCTACGTCGCCGCCGCCCCTGCTGTCCACTACGTCTGAGTTTATCGACTGAATTCCTCGACTTACAGAGAAAAATTGTATAATGTCTCTTGTGAATAAGATGTAAAATTAAATATTTAAATTGCTGCAAATCAAATCTATAAAATATTTTATTAAGTAATTTATCGTCCCCACTTAAATAGTAATAACTACATACCCAAATATTTTGATTGGGATCATTTCAATTATCTTGAATAGCTATAATTAAACCCATAAAAATTATAATTCAGTCCATTTAAAAATCTGATGATATTGTGACGATGAATTGTTTATTTGAGGCAATGGCAAGTTGGCAAAAACGTAATCATGTTATGGAGTATCATTTTTTTAAATTAATTGTGTTTGCACTGGGTTCTTTAACTCTCCTATACCGTTAGTAAAAATACAATTATTTAAAACAATAAATTAAAAATGTACTCTTCACGGCTAAACAATTCTATGTCACAATGTAACAAGGAAACCCCCACATACCTTCCGGAATTATAAGTATTTTTTTGCATCAGTCATTTAGATTTTCATTAAGTTAGAAGAAAATATCCGATGAAATTCTCCAACCTATACAATAGTAGAGCTATGGACCCAAACCTTATATAGTATATGGTGTTTTACGAGGATTTCCATGTTTTGAAAAATCGACAGTGTTTGTCCAATTATTGTGACATTTGGCATGCAGACTCTCCTTGACGAGGGAATTAATTAATATGTAAGTTTCATAATTTTGAGGCTGATTTTCGTGACAATAACATCAAAAAAAATCTTACATTCATGCTCCATAAGGTATACAGTCAGCAGCATTTCTTTTTATATTTATCGTATTATAACACATGTCACAATGTAATAATTTAAATAATTTTACCAGTTATCAGAGTCCAAAAATGTTTTTTAAGAAATTTTAAATTTTTCATAGTTATCAAAGCAAAAAATTAAACGTTCGATAGTTAGATAAGGACCTCTACTAACTATTTAATTCAAGATTCTGGTGAAATTTATCTAAAAATTAAACGGATTGTCAAGATGGATTTTTACTCTAGTTTTCAATTCCTCGCGTCGTGATCTATGCAACGGTTTTTTAAATTATGAGTTAAATTTCCTTTGTGTTCAAACAAATAAAAATTTTCAACTAGAAGACGCCGCTTGATTAGGATGCAAACTTCGTAGCTGATTTATTGGAAATTCAAACAGCATGCTTAAAAAAACTGAAGTTCATTAATTAATGATTGATTAAACGCAAAAATATGCGTGCAACATTAAATCTAAAATGGATAAATATTTTACAAATTTTAGCTGCCTCTCTCAAAGGCAATTTTGAGAGAAACATCTATACGTACTGTGTATGCATGCATGAGATTAATTAACTGAAGTTAGTAACAACTATATTTCTGATTGTGAGTTCTACAGTACTACTTTGGTAGAACAGTTGAATATTTTTTTAAACCACTGAAACAAGTTCTTCCATTTGCATGCAACTTTCTGTTCTATTCTAATTTCTGCAAAATTAAAATTTAACTTATAAACTTATATTTCAACCTTTTCTTTAACATTTTATTTTCGCACATGATCGTTTCCTATAAACACAACTTTTGAAATTAGCACCAAAACATCACGGACCTATCCAGGATAAATAATCAGAAAATAATAAAATAATAATTTGCATATAATTCTACAATAATTTATTGCATTAATTTGATTTTTTACAATTTAATTTACAGAATCCTTGGCATTGCGCAGTCGGGGTAAGTTACACACGTTTTTATTTTAAACGTAGTAGGTGGGTGCGGAGACAAGGGGTGCAGACACGTAGCGGGCTGACACATAGGGCGAGGACAGGTATCGGGCGGTGACGTAGGGGGCGGCGACGTAGGAGGCGGCCGGCACTGTTAGAAGGGTCGACCTGGAGATCTGGTGCACGGCCTGCGAGCTGTAGCCACTGATCAGGTTGGTGCCGGGCACGGGGTGCGCGCTCAGGGCCGCAGAAGAGCGCACGGTGGCCACGGGGGTTGCCACGACGGCCGGGGTGGCAAACAGCTGCGGCTTCGCCTCACTGGCCAGCACCAGGCATGCGAACAGAGCGACGGACACCTGAAATAAATTTTATTTAAAAAAGTGCTCAAGCAGACGAATCAAATGAAGTACAATTTTCAAACGTTCGCTTAAGTTGATGATTTTTCCTAAATTTTGTGACAGAAAGGGGCTGCGTGCATAAAATGTAACGGTTTATATTAGGGATAATTCCAAGACGCAATTGTCATTAAATGAAGTTTTATATTTTAAAATATTTTGCGGGTCGCATGACTTGCTAAAAAATGCGGGGTAATTTTGCAAAACGGCTTTTCCGGGACAATGCAGAGAGGAACAATTTTTCAGAATATGATAAAAATTGCACATTTGGTCAGCCTTCCGAATTTGCCAAGATTTATTCTCTAATAATACTCATATAGCCGTTGAATTATATAGCCAAATATGCATTATGTAAGATTTTTATAAATATATTTTTACTTGCAATAAAATGTTTTTGAATGGCATCCACTCTAATTTGTATAATTCATTTACGTTATAAAATAAGCAGAAAGATGAAAATTTTCTATATAGGATTTTGTAGTATCAATAAAATTCATAAATGTAATTTGCTTTCAGAATATAAATTTGGTCAAAATTTAAATAAAATTATTAAGCTGCATGAAATTTCTATTTATAAACTTGTTTAGTAAAAGATTGCACAGAGGAAATGATTAAATATGTTCAAAATGAAAAACTAAAAAATAAATAATGTCTTTCATTTTTATCCGTGTTTCTAAAACAACACATTTTTAAAATATTACTGAAAATGACGTTCAAAGAAAGAAAATTTGCACTTACGATTTTGCTTGCCATTGTTGTTGCGAGTGACTGATGCTCCTCGAGCAGCTCGTTTGCTTTTTATACTGCGAGAGCCGGTCTAATGTGCAATTTGCAATAGGCCTTCCTGCCACTTACAGTTTCGATATTTGTTTTATTAGCAGGCAGCAATTACCGCACCACTTTATTGTTATGTCACAAGGCGTGTGTGTATTTCGCGTAGAGGCCAAACTGCAGCTTCCCCAAAGAGTGCGGATGGAATTTCGAAGAAAAAACAATGCTAAGGACGAGTGTCGAGACGGCGGCGGCCCAAGAATATTAATTCGATCGATTAGGCGTGTGCATGTAACGCACACCAAGCCGGCCTAGAATTCTATTTTCATTTATAGAATATTGATGAGCGCGGCTGGGAATGAGTCAAGTGTCTATCACAGAGGCAGTTGCCGCCAGATTATGCGCCAAATTATTATATGCACACAGACTCTGAGTGTCATTGTTTCACTAAATGCTCTGCACTCGTCTAAAAGTGAAACATCCAAAGCAATTATACAAAAGCCATTTATAAAGCGTTACGCCTGTTTATGTCACCCAAGGACACGCCTCACCACATTTTATATCACTTTTCAATCATTACGAGACAAAAAATACGACCTCAAACGTTTCAAAGAACCCTATCCGACACTGATTTGCACTAATTATTGAGCAATATGTTCATTTTCTGGCGTAAAAATTAATTTGTTTTGCAAATTTCTTGATATGAGAATTCAGCAGTAAAATAAATTTATGAAAACCTCGAATGCATTTGCAATCATTGGCACGACTCTCTGTGCATTTAGAATGTGGAAAATTTTGAACAATACAAAATGTATCTGACACACGGTCATGAAATTTATCGATTTTTAATTTTTCACTATAAAAGATGATTTAAAAAAATTGCATGAGGACATTTGGTGAATGCTATCAATTTTTTTAATTCAGTGTTGGAGGTTTTGTCAATATTTTGAAGCATCCGGGGAAAAAATGAAGTTATTTACATGTTTATAATCACCCGTATTTTTTTTTCGAGAAAATACCCACTGCTTCGCTAAAGACATAACTTTTGGCACATTTTCCCTAACAACATGCATTTGTATAGTAAATCATAAAAATATTTAATATTGCAGTACAAAAACATGAGTTGTATATAGAAATTCCTTTTATTTCTTTAGTGACATTTTTAGCACTTACTTAAAAATGGATTTAAAATTTTGTTATTCTTTTTCAGTCTAATTTGGAGAAAAATATGACTCTTACTGGAAATCGAAATACGGAAAAAATTATTAAAAATGAAAGAAAGAACAAAATTGGTTAAATTTGACAGCTTTTTTCAATAAACGGTAGTGCCCTATGTGGAAATTAGTAATAAATCACGAATTAAATGTTTCTGGTAGGTTTGCAAATAGTAATATTTGATTGCCAAGAAAATGCCAGCTCGATGATTTTATTGATTCAGCAGTGAACTGAATAGGAAGATGTTTTGCGATGTTCCCACGATTTTGCAACTGTGATACAATATTGATTGGCCTCCACCTCGGCTCGCACTCCTAATCATAACAATGCTTACATAACGTTTGGCACGCGATCTGAATGTCGATGGTCAGCGACGCACGCTTTCTCCATTGTTGGCCACTCAGTGGTGGTCATCGTATAAAAAGAACGGTGACCCAGTGATGAGCATCAGTTCACCCAACTGCACTCACACACCTCTACCAAAATGTTCAAGCTTGTGAGTATCCAGTCAGGTTTTATTTTTCAAAAATTGACTAAAATTTCATTTCAGCTGTTCGTGACCGCCTGCGTGGTGCTTGCCGCCTCCGCCGCCCCCGAGCCCAAGCCCGGCGTTGTGGCCGCCGCCTACACCGTGCCGGCCGCCGTGCCCCTGGCCACCAGCTCGCAGTACATCGCTCGCAACTACAACGGCCTCGTCTACTCTGCCCCCCTGGTCGCTTCCGCCCCCGTGGTCGCCTCCGCCCGCTACGTCGCTAGCCCCTTCAGCCCCTACGCTTACTCTGCGCCCTACGTCGCAGCCGCCCCCGCTGTCCACTACGTCTGAGCTTATCAACTGAACTCTTTGGCTTGCAGAGAAAAATTGTGCAATGTCTCCTGCTCCTGTGAATAAGATGTAAAAATTTAAATTAAACGCTGCAAATGAAAATTGAACACATCCTTTTCTTTTAACTTGATAGCCCAAAATTTGATATTTCTAAAAATTGATGACTTTTAGGTACATTTTTTGATAAAAGCTTAATATTATTTAATAAAATTATAAAATTTCAAGAAAATATAACTTATTAAGTAAACCATATGAATTCGATATCTTTCAGCTCTTTTTTAAAAGCTGAATTCATGTGGTTAACGATTTGTAACCAACGAAATATGTGTTATACATATATTTACTCGAAATTCGTTAAGAAAAGGGCATTTTAAAATATTCTTCATTTTCCTTATTGTTTTTTTTTAATTTCGTAATTAGGTATTCTAATGGAAAACACGAAAAATCTAAAATGAAAAACGAAATAAACACACATGAAAAAGTTTTTTAAATTAGCTATTGTCCGTCAATTGAATCCGTTTCTATATGGGCCTCTAAGCTTTTTTCTGCATTGTGCTGGATTTTATTTAAAACTTAACAAATTCTACTGATAAGGCCAAAGGAGCTGGCTCAACTGCTTTCAACTAGACAAAGGTTATTTTTGTAAGAACAGAAGTAAATTAAATATTTTCTTCATTAAAATTATTTATATTTGTTTGCTTCATTTTACTAAAATTCTGCTTTCCAAAGCAACATATTCGCGAAAATTGTGTTTGAAATAAAATTCTTGACGTTTTATTGTGTTTTTCCTGTAGGGAGTAGTTAATTTTGTTTGGTCAATAAATTTTACGTAAATTTTACGTGACGGTCGTGACACTCTTTGGCCTGCCATTGACCGGAGGCGCCATTTCCAGGCGCCCAGGCAATTGAAAATTTTGGAAAAAAGTATTTTTTTACTTTCCCAGTTTTCATAGCTGTTTAAAATTTATATGAATTCTACTTTTGCTATTTTTTCCATCGCGGCTGTAGTGTGAGTAGTCGAGGTAGTAGAAATTTTGTTAATATCCTGGTTATGATTTTCAGTGACGCGCTCGATCACTGCAACACTACAAAAGTCTATATTTGCCATAGCGCGTTATTTCGCGACATCAAAATTTAATTTTAAAATATTTTATTTTACCTGTTATATCTGAGAAATAAAATGAGTTAAATCTTTGCACTTTAAAAGAAACATTTAAAAAGAATTGCATTTATCAACTATCCTAAAATCAATTTTTTAAAGAAAATCTTTTATATGCCCATTGCGCCAGCAAAGAAGATCATTTTGTGCGATTTTTAATTAGATTGTCAGTCTTCAGAATTGATTTCTAGCAGGTTTTCAGACTGTTGAAAGTGTGACTCTCAATATAGTCTTAAAATTAATGTGATTTGTGCTCACCTGCAGGAATCTAAATTAAATTCAGACGAACAGAATATAAAATGGAGAATGTCTTTGTCGTGAAATCACTCGGAATGAACTGCCCCGGCGCCTGCAAGTGCAGACCCAAAGCCGTTACCCAAGAACCACACCGTTTTAGTTGCGGAGGCACGCCCCCGCATCCGCATCCAGCCATTCTACGCGGGCGAGACAGCCTCCTCTCGAAGTAGTCTTCAGGACCGGATGACCAAGTCCCAATTCCTTCGGGGCTTGCCTGAAGAGTTGTACCGTAGACTTGAATTCCCAACCCTTAATTATGAATTAACTATGAATTCATGCGAATTATATATGTAATAATTAAACACAAAAATTCATTCAATATTACATTTATTTGAGGATAGGAATCAATTTCAACATTGAAGATCGAAAACAGTCTGGGGATATGCGATCAGTGTTGTGTGCAATTTATCAGTCCGTGCATGTCACATTGAAGGCACTTAGCCGAGGTAGCCTGCTCTGTACAGGGGAGATGCTCCGTAGGCGATAGGCGCGGAGAAGGCGCGGCCGGCGTAGGCAACGGGGGCAACAGCGTGGGAGGCATAGGCGACGGGGGCGTGGACGGCGGGGGCGGCATAGGTCAGTGGGGCCGAGTAGGCCACAGGGGCGACGATTCCAGCGCTGGCAACAGCCAGGAGGGCAGCGAAAGCGAACTGAAAATCATGAATTTTTAACATTAGTTTAAACATTTGAATCAAAATTTGGATATCTCTTTAGTAAGACCAAAAAAAATCGATTCAGATTAAAAGAAAATTTTCATTTTATACTTTTCAAAAACAAGAATTGTGTGGATAAATATAGGACTTACAAAAATTAAAAGGTGCATCAAATGCAACTAAACCGATTGCGAGAATGTGGTTAAAAAGTGTAAACGATTTGAAATGAAGTTTTGAAGAAAAATTTGAAATTCAAAGAGACGCTGAATACTCACGAGCTTGAACATGTTGAGATTGTTGATCTGGGTTGTGATCTGCCTTGGTAGTTGAATCCAGGGTCTTATATACGCTTCGGATGGACCCCCACCTGAGGAAATGCTCGTTATTTCCAAAAGATAAAAAAAAATAAAAACAAATCGGGATTTGTTCGAGCTGTAGACTTTTGATTTTCCCATCGCAGGCGTGTGTTGTTCTGATCGTTCATGCATTGTTGGTACGGTGGAGGGGCGGCCCTGATAGCAAAAAATGCACACTCACAATCAGGTAGACGCCGAGTGGTCATCCTAAAGCGGCCTCGCGTATAAATCCAATCAAATTTATGTAAAGAGACTTCATGAAATAAAACCATTGCAGGAGAATAAGCCTAAACCAGCATTAAGAAAAAAACAGTCAATTCCAACTAAGCTTCGTTTGGACGAAGAAGGAAGCGTGTAGATTTTTACGATAATTTGCAATTTATTGCTTTTATTTAAAAAATCCTTTTAAATATAAACAATTTGAATACATTTCTTAATTGTTGAAAACTAGATCATAGCCTACCATTAATATTACAGGAAGGGTGACGTTCTTGAGGTAGTTCAAGTAATAATTTCAGGCCACCAGGAAGGCAAATGCAAACCCACATGGCAGAAAATTTGCTTCTCACCTAAAAGTGATACACAATTTTCAATTTTCTGCCGTTTTATGTAGCTATAAATAAAATATTTAATAAAAGAATGAATGTTGAGTTCCACCTCTGTAAAAAAAATAATCAATAACAAAATCAATACAGTTGTTTTTATCCAGTTTTTAACATTTGAATAACTTTTAATGTCAGATAATTTTATTTGTTTCTCGTTTGAACTGTTCACCATAAATATCCTTGTCGATTATTTAAAGTGTCAATTTACTGATTGAAAAGGAGGCGGTGCAGGAATCAATACCGAGTTAAGCTTTTGTGTTGTAGGCCGCTGCGAAGACAATTCCTTTCCTGCTTTCGACCTTGCACCTTGAAAAGGGTTCTCCAGCGTTTCCTATAGATTTAACGCAGATGCAAACAAGCCAAGCGATTCCGTGTTGTCGGACAATAAGAGCAGCTCTATCAATCACACCAGCAATGAATCGGCACTTTGGCAAAAATGTACTCTTGATTGACACTTAACTCGTATTTTCAGCTTTCCGGCATCTTAAATGATCGACTTTAATATTTTCTTATCCGCGAAAGGTTTTAAGGCAGTAATTCATGAAATAAAAAGGCTTCCAATAAGTGAATCGAACGAGAATTTAAAAAATTCGTGGGAATTGAACGCCTAAAATAAACATTCACTTGGACCTTAAACTTTGGCAAAACTTAGAATTAAAACAAATTTTCATTTTAGGGTGTAAGTACCGTTCCAAAATACGAGTTCACAAAAAATTAACGAATTCAAATCAACGATTTCCAGTATCAATATATAAGTAATAATTATAAATATTAGCTTCCAATTGTAAATAAAACTTTTATTTAAAAATTAACGTAAATAGAAATTTCAAAATTATTTGGGGCACTTTTTAAGTATTAACTCAACACCAAAAAATTTCTTAGAATCGCATTAATGCTCATAAATTTTATCATTACTTAAACGATTTAATTTAGCCACAAAATCATTTCAAGATATTTTCTTGGAATTAATTATTTTCAATCCTTATTAGGGCAAGTAAAACAAATCGGAGTGCAAAAATACAATATTTTTTACTGGCACCAAGCCCACTTCTGTGATTTATATAATCGTTGCAATTATGAGAGTGCGTAGTTACGCGGAGAAAATAATTGAAAAAACGTGTTGCACAGAAGTGCAGAGATTTGTGCTCATTGTCAGCTGGGCCACGAGAAGCCGCGAGTCGTGGTCCTTGCACAGCCACCCACGCCGCTGAGAGAGACATATATACACGCAGCAAATTTACCGTCGCGCCTGAGTTAAAATGATATCCAATCCACCGCCCGGCCAAACAAGGATGACAACTTTTAACTCGCTCGCCACGCACACTGACTGCATGTCTGTGTTTCTCTCTCTTTTGTGAAGGTGTATATTCGTCGCGCAGAAAACGTGCCGCGGCCGCTTTGTGCACAGTCACTTTTCAGTTTGAGAAACACGCCCTGATGCCCTTATGGATGAAAACTTGGCACCCGGATCACTCGCATCGATTGAATTGCAACGACTCAACTTGACGCATTCTCGCTGGCAAATTGCTTTACTTATTCTTGCATTGCTTGACCGATATTGCAGTGCCAGCCCATTAAAATGATCCACGAATAAAAAATTATATTGTATGAAATTATGAAAATAAAGTTTGCCTGATTATTTTTCACAAAATCAGGAATTTATGACTGCCATAGAATCTTTTTTTTCTTCTTGCAATGTTCACTAAAAATCTTTTTCATGTTATTATTTTTATAATGCGTTTTTTATAAAATGAAATAATCAAATTAGAATGTGTAATTCTTCACTGGATAAAAATTCTACAAAAATTAAATTACGACGTATATTATCAAATATTGAGCATCATGAATGACGTTTGCAGTATTATAAAACAATATAAAATACAATATATTAATTTGAAACCATGTATGGCGGGTACTAATAAATATCCATATGCTTGTTTGCGTCTTATAATTTTGCAAGGATATCAATATCTTAATCAAATGTAGAACTGGTTTGAAATTATTTTGATTACTACCTTTCCTGACCAGCGCAGAGCGCAATAGAAAATTTCACATTCACCTATTGAGTTTTTCACGATGCTCAATTTTTGTTTTTAAAAATCATCCTCAATCGGTCTATATTAGATCGGCCCCATTCCACAAATTCACGCGCGAGCTAGTTAAGTTGAAATATAAAAATGAAAATTCAGTTAACTAAAGAGTTTACTGAATCATTAAAATAAAATAACTAAAAGAATCTGTCACAGTCAGCTTAGGAAGGAGTGCGGATTCTAAATACAGTTTGTAAATAAATATCAATTTACAGGACAGATAATTGTTACTTATTTGATCACGTTTTCTGCTAAAGCAAAGAGTCAATAAAGAAGCTGAGGATTCACGTGACCAAGGTTGTCTTCTGCAACTAGACTAACGAGCGTTTCTTGCGAGCTCGGTCAAAGGCATGATTGCCAATTAAAAGTCGTGCATTTATATAGAATGCGAGCGACCTGCGTGAGTTTCTGCAAAGCATTTTATCTAGGCAAGGGTAACGGGGGCGGCAAATGGACCGGGGTGAGCATAGGTGACGGGGGCGACGAAAACAATGGTGGCCATGGACAGGAGGGCAGTGAAGGCAACCTTGAAGTGGGTTTTAATTTTAAAATGAAATTTTAGTAAAAATTTTCAAAGGACTTTCGAGCTTGAACATGGCGATGGGACCAGCTGCGGGCGATCAAAAACAATAATATGCCTACTAGCTCATTTATACAAATTAAAACGATTCTAGGCAAATCCTACTTCAATAAAATATAAACGACAAAAAAATTAGAAACGATTTTTCTAGACCCCTTGGAAGTCTTCACCTGATAACCACAATTTTTACTGCCATAATTTGCGAGATGTAAATTTTCTAGCTGCTCATTTTAAGTATCACCTTACGGATAGAAAGAAAAGAGGAGTTAATTTTGTAACAATCATCGTGACAGTAGAGTAAACCACAAACGTTCTTATAAAAACAGGATGGTTCAATAACTTTTTTGAGTGCGAGAGTGTAGTCCAAAGTGTGAAAATCCAATTTTGTTTTGTTAAAAAAATTATTTTAATGAGTCAAAGTGGTTTTTTATTTTCATTTAGTTTCAAGCGGTCTATATAAACAATTTTTTTCGTTAAAAAGGGTAGAAAGAAAATCTAGTTAAAACTATTTCAGATGACTATTTAAAATATCCAGAATCTAGTTTTGTTGCAAACTTTAATGAATAAAAAAAGAACGTGAAATCTTGTCAAAGAAAAGTTGTGAAGTCTGTTAATTTTATAGAGGCTTTCAATTGCTTGAAATTCATATTATATTAGAGTAAAAATTACTAAATACGTATATAGCCTTAACTACAATGCTCCTAAGATTCCCTAACATTTTGTGTTTGGAAAAATTAAAAAGATTAAAATTATGATGCTATGATAATTATATTTATTTGAGGGGATAGGTAACAATTTCAACAGTCAAGCTCCAAATCACATTCGCTTGTAGGGGGTGCGTTCAGGGTTGTTGAGTATCAGTCCATGATGAGGTCACAGCAAGTCAGCTTAGCCCAGGTAGGTCTTGACGACGGGGGCGTGAGCGTAGGCGAGGGGCGCCGAGTAAGCCAGACGGGGAGCGTAGGCGACAGGGGCAACTCCGGGGGCGGCATAGGCGATGGGGGCGTGGACGGCGGGGGCGGCGTAGGCCAGAGGAGCGGAGTAGGCCAGAGGGGCGACGACTCCAGCGCTGGCCACGGCCAGGAGGGCGAAGAAAGCGACCTAAGAGAGGGGAAATTTGGATTAGATTTCATTTGAATTCAATAGATGGCATAATAGAAACAAAAATTTAATTTAATGAAAGACAAAACTGGAAATTGTCAAGAAATAAAAAATAAAGTCCAAAAAAGAGGACAGTTAAAACCGATGAATACTCACGAGCTTGAACATGATGATAATTGTTGATCTGTGCTGTGATCTGCTTTGCTCGTCGACCCCAGGGGTTTATATATGCCTCGGTGAGACCCCCACCTGCGGAAATAATCATTTTCAAAAAAATCTTCAGCCAGTTTGAACGGCTGAAATTGTGATCGCGGGCGTGCATTGTTTTCTGTGGCGGTGGGGGCGGCTGTGATAGCAACAAATGCACGCTCACATAATCAGCCAAGTGGTCATCCTTGAGGCAGCTTCATTCACCGTGACTTCATCTCTTGCGCTGCATGCATTGCCAAGCAGGCAGGCGATCGAATTTTTATTTCACCGCCCTTCTCGTTTATCTTCACATGCAGAGAGATGATTGCTTGCTTGTTTTTGTTTGCGCCTGCCGCATTATAAAGAGCAGCGAAGCTCAGGGCCACTTTGGGGTTCACGGTAAATCGTGTTTAAAGCTCGTTTTTAACTGTGAGTGCTCATAACGAATAGGCTTGCACTCGTCGTAAACGCCAATTACCTCGTGAGAAGTGTGTTATTAGAGACTCAGTGAGAAAGACTTGAAAATAATCAAAAGTTTATTACAATAAACTTCTGACTTGTATGCTACTGAAAAATTTTGGTTTACTCCCGAATTTTTGTAATTTAAATATTTTGCATCAGTGTGTACCATCTATGGATCAGTCTAATATAGGATTAATTTTCCCAACCTATAGAGCGGACGAACGCTCCTCACAAACAATATTGAAGCATCAAAGTTAAAACTGCAAATATTCGGTTGAATATCTTCCTTTTATTTTTTTAATAAAAATATTAAGCTCTTCTCTACTAAAGCTCTCAAAAAAGTTTTAAATAACGAAGAATTTGTTTTTGGTGCTAAATATTGTGTAATAGTTTTTTTTTAATATTTTTCACCTTTGCGAACTCGTTGGATAGTAACTATTTGACATTGCTGTGATAAAATTTTAAGTGGTTGTAAATGGCACTCGACTGACTCGACGCATGACGAAGGAAATTGAAAAATTCAAAAATTATTGCCTCGCTGGTTTACCTTGGCATCTAGCACCACAGTTCAAGCCATCTGAGTGGAACAATGCATCAACGTGACGGACTCAATTATCTGCTTCTAATCTTCGCAAAGTACAAATGCTCACTTCATGAAATTATGCTGCAATTCTTGTTAAAAAATATTTTTTAGTATAGTAAATGAATCTCATACCTCTTTGATCCTATACAAGTTTTAACATGATTTTATTTAATCATATTACTTATATCTTTGAATGATCTAAGTAATCAAATCAATAACGTAAGCTTTCATACGCGTCTATTAAATTAAAAAATTATTAAAAAAACGGCTTCCATAGTTCCTTAACAGTTTACTGGGAAGAAAATTTTCGACGAGTAGTTTTTATGTTTTTTTCCTTTTTTTTTAAACCTCTCTGCGCAGCACTTCTTGTGGGCTATGAGGCCTATGAGCTCACTGGGTCCCAGGCCCCAATAACACCACCGAGCGGATAACATGGTGCCTGAGTGGCCCGAGTGGTCGCAAAGGAGCTTGGGCCCATTGTGGCCATCTTTTCGCCTCCCCGCACCGAGGTCTTTTAATTGAAACGCCAGAAATTTGTCCATAAAGCCGCTGGAAAGGTGCGCAAACTAGCAAGTGGTGAGTCGGCGCCGGTGCGCCTCCCAGCCCGTTGAGCAATTTGAGCATTTCGAGTCACTAAACTAACCAATTTTTGCCATCTCTGACATTGGGTAGCCAGTATTAGATCTCCGAACTGCTCAAATGCCTCCCATTGCTTTGACACCACTGAGAATGCCTTAAAAATGCGAGCCAACGGGCTGGTTAACATCACCAAAGTGTAGAGCTATGAGCCTGGCAAAGGTCGGTAATTCGTAAAAAGACTGATCCTACGTTTAAAAATGATATTTATTAAAATTTTCGCAACTTTAACTGTATGTAATTTTAATCTTAAAATGGATTGAAATCAATTTAATTGGCGTTTTTGGTGCTTCTGGCCTCGCAAGATTTCAATTTGCAATATTTTTTTCTTTTTCTGTTTTATTTTTTTGTGCTGGCAAACTTATTTTGTAGAGGGAAGAAAAAGGATGGAAAATGGAAACCTGACAAATTCTTTTTACCGTATTAAATAACAGTTCTCTAGGAGCCACAAACTACCAGCATTTTTTAATAGAAAATTGGTTGCAAAGCTTAGTTATTCTACAATACGCGGTAGTGTATTTCTTATTCTGGAAATATAAAAATTTATTTCTTTAAGACGAGATTCTACTTTAATTGGCAATTGGCACGCAAAATTTAAGATTCAAGACAAATTGAAATAGGTGCCTGGGAAACAATTTAGCATGGCCAAATAACGCTATAATGTTCTGAGAAAATTGAAAAAAACTAATATTTTACTTAACCGACTGCGTAACATACTTGTTGCTCTTTAGATTAAGTAGCATTTCATTAAAATATTCAAATGATGTTAATGGTGTTTACTGAAGTGAATAGTATGAGTCGTTTTTTTCGAATTATCATATATGCTAGTTAGGAATTTTTACCTGGTCTAAATATCGGGGTTCTAGTTCCTTTACCTGTGAGTAAAAATCGTGACGTTTGACTGTGTAACATTCGATAAAAATTTATTTTTGGTCAAAATGTACATCAGACTAATTGAGCAAGTAGTCGGTATACAAATTTACAAATTTATAAAAAAAAATTAGTCGTCAGATGAACGTTTGCGATTTTTGGTTCCGCATACGCAAATCAGACACTGCACCAGTTGGACAAGTGGTCGTCGGTTCGTCACCAAACGAACTCCGAGGACTAGCGTTTAAAACGCCAAATCTCGGCTACGTCTGGAGGCCTTAAAAACTACGGCTGCTGGCTTCGATCCGGGGGTTGCTGCTGCTGCTACTGCTACTGCTTACAGGTAGAGGGCGGGCGCGGCGTGGATGGCGGAGGCGTAGGTCACTCCGGGGGCCCAGGCGGCGTTGCCCCAGGCGGTGCTCGAGCGCAGGATGGACGGCGAGTAGGCCAGGGGGGCGGCGATGTGGGCAATCGGAGCGCTGCGCAGCAGAGGTGACGGGTGGATCGAAAGGGCAGGAGAGCTGTAGGCCAGGGTTTGGGGTGCGGGAATCAACACTCCGGCGGCGGCCACGGCGACCAGGGCGGCGAAGACAACCTGGAAATTCGGGAAAATTTAGAAAGGGCAAAAATGGATAAATTGTTTGTAATGTTTTAAAAATCAAACAGAGAAAAAATAAAGTGATCTTGAGCTGAAAGCAAAACTCCACATTTCAGGACTTTTTTTGTAAATGTGTAAAAATATGAAAAAGTTTAGAGCAGCCAAATATATTAAAAGAAAATATATGAAAATTACAAAAAAAAATGAAGATTTCTCTGCAAGAAAAATTTCAGGGTGACTTTCAGTCAAAGAAAAGCGCAAGTGAGTGTTTGTGACAAGAAGGGCGAGCCATCCTGCGCCGTTTTGATGTACATTGTTTGTCCACAAGAAGAGAATTGCGTCAGCCGCGTTTTGTCCGCGCTTACAAAACAAGCCCGCTGTCAGCGGCAGGTCCAGCGTGGTTACGTCGGCCGGCCAAAGCCTGCTGACATATTACGCGGCGAAATATGCGTGTGTGTTTGTTTACTCACCAGCTTGTACATGATGCTTTGAGGTCTGACTGCAGAGACAGAATGCTGTGTCCGTCCCGGCGCCGCAGTTTTATACCTGAGATAATTTCCGGGTGCGTTTCTTCGTCTCCCCCACAAATGCAGAAAACAATCTAACGCCCGAGACCTTGCAGCACTTTTCGGCGTCCAAGGCCGACCACGCGATAGTCCGCATCGCCCGCGCGCATTCTCTCAAATTCGTGCGTAGCTCATCATTTTTTTTCTAATTATTCCTGCACGCCACTTGATAAAATAAACAATACTTCATTTATTTGTAGGACTCTAGGACTATTCTTGACATTAAAGTGGGACCACAAAGGGCAGCCACTCGCTTGATTGTGCATTAAGTGTTGGTTTTATCAATTTTTTATTACATATCTCATAAATTATGGGAATGATCCAAAAACAGAATTTAAGAGAAAACACAAAAAATCCGGCATTTTTAAAATTGTGAAAGTTCTAGTCTATAGTTTTTATAAATTTAGTCTACATTTTTATTTGCACTCGAAAATATTGCATTGATTTTTATTTTATTTAATTTATTAAATATTCTCAGGGTCTGCAGTGACGGCCCAGTAAAATAAGTCAGGATAAGTCAAACTATCAAGCAAAATAAAATTTTAAAATTTTGGATCTTTAAATATTTTATTATTCTATATGGCACGTTAAAAGGGCTGGATTTCATTTTAATACATATATAGGATATATAATCAAATAAACTGTGCAATTTAAATGCTATTTTTATTGCTAAATTCTTGTATCAAGGATTTAAATGTCAAAATATTTGCAATTAATTTAAATTGAAAATGGCATTTCTGACTAAAAAATGAACTCAGACAGACTGTCAATATTCTCAAGGAAAAGACAACTATCTTGCAATTGTCAGCACTCGTCCGCTTTTAAATGTGGCACGTGATTTGCGCTGGAATTGTTTCCAGGCTTGAATTGCATGCTTGGCTGCGCAGAAACTTTTTGACATTTGTGTTTCCTGCTGCTTTAGTCTCGTTTATTGCCGCGTGATGCTGTGTGCTGCTTTCCGGCTTCTGTGCTTTGCTTCTGTTTCAATGACGACGCGAATTTTCTTGATTGCTCGAGAGCGAAAGGAGTGTCTGCAATTATACACCTTAGAGTGGCTGGGAAGGATAATAATGTTTCAAAATGATACCGACAATTACACGCCACACATCACTCACGTCAGGAAAATTGAACTGAAACACGAGGCATCTTTTTGTGCGAAGAAACGTGCGAATGAAGATTTGTTTTATTGTATTTTTATTTATTTCTACAGTCAACGTGTGTGCCTAGTTTCTGGCGTTTTTTTTTTATTTTCAAATTTAGAGTGACCTTTATAGCCATCTAGCTCTGTCTAGCTTGCATCACTCCTCCTTGAAATTTTTTAATGCAAAACTGCGTAGTCAAAAGGGATTTTGATTTATCACATTGTGTATGCTGATCTTCCGCGTCTGATATGCCCGGAAGCGATGTCAGTCAGGAAAACAAAACCCACACGCTACTATGCAGTTTACACTCTTTGGGCAATTTATTTTTTCTTGAAAACAAATTTTAATTCAAGATTTGTTGCATTCTCCCGTGGTAAATTAATAACACAACTTCGCCCTCGTTGATTTCAGAGTTATTTAATTAAATCTTGACCGGGTTTAATTCATTTTTAGTAATTTTGTGAAAATTGTTGATTAAGCAGATGAGCAAAAAGAGTCTATTTAAATCATAATGAACGCTCACAATCTCAAAGGAACATGCGTGTAATTTGGTTTTCATTTTTTCTCATAAGTTTAAATTACACTAACCAAAACTGCCAGGGTAGTATGCGTTTTAAAATATCAAAACTATTTTAAAAACTAAATAAGGGCATTATATAGATCATTAAATTAGACTTGCCTTATCATAAAACCTGCAAAACAATAGAAAATACTTTACAAAACACAATATGTATATGAATTTATAAGATAAATAAAGTTATAATATTATATCGTTTACTGCTCTTCTCTTTTGCTTTAGCAGCTTCAGACCCACTTTCTAGGAAATGGGAGTGAATGGTACGTACAAGTTAATTAGTTCATCACATTTGCGGCTCACTCGTTCAGGTGTCACAGGACACATGTCACATTTTTATGAATTCGTTAAAATGAAACACGTGTTAATAAACATGAGCATGTGACTACAAAACCAATAAATAATTTTAAATTTTCATTTTGATTATTCTGAGTAAAGTTCATTATTGCACATATGAGAGCAAAAAACTGTTACTACGGATGTTTGTGCGTCAGCTCTATCGAATCGCATATATTAATCATGATTTCCCTAGACAAGCACACAAAGCTTTCCTCTGTTGCACCTTCATCCGCACAACTTCCGTAGTGCTATTTTAGATTTACATATATATCCGACTTCATCTTGAATACATGAGGTTTTTTATTGCACTATATAGCTCTTTGGGCTAATAAAGCCTGAGCATTATGGATATAAGGAGTCGTGATTAGTGACTTGACCATGAGAAGATTGTGTTTCTCGCTACTACTTTTTACGCAGTGGGGGGTATGGTTAACTTTTTTGTAAGTGAATAGCCGAAAATGTAAATAATGGTTCCATCAACGGGTGCAAAAATTTGTTTTAAGACAATAAATAATATAGGCTGTCAAAGTTTGAAATTTTTAACTTGATTAATGATTTAACTCAGCAGTAATGATTTTTTAATATTTTAAAAACGCTTAGATGCTCTCTGCTGTAGAACAAATTGGTATTTGCTTTTTGTGACTGCGATTGTCGAGATAGACAAAAGGGTGGAAATTAACCCAATTTTTCCCCAAGCATGTCCAGAAATAAGAAATAACTGAAAACCTTATAAAAAATTTTAAACTAAATGTTTATTTTGATTTTGCACAGGTTTTATTCCTTTAAACTAATCAACGATGAAGAAAAGCGTTCTGATAATTTCAAATGTTTTTGCAGAGCTCTGGAGACCGAGATCTACATAAATATTTAAATAGCTTAACCAATTATTTTCATTTTCAAATATTGAAAAATTAAGAAAATATATTATAATGTTTTCTCTGAGCGTTTCTCCTGCACATATTGTTGTCAATTTTTATGAATAAAAAAGAGTTACATAAAATATCACTCATTTAGTGAAAAATCGGAATTGTCTTACTGATTTTTTAGGAAAAACCAAATGGTCAAAATTTGTGCGATTTTTATTCGTTAATATTTTTATTTAATTTAAATATTAACATTAATTTCCATAAATATATTCCTTTTTCCTTCGATACAATAAGACACCTTAAGTCTGTGTAGTTTCTAATTTACAGCATCTCTATATGTGTATCTTACAATGGAGCCTATGGAGGAACACCAGATTATTGAAAGGCGCGCGCACGCTTGTATTTTATTCAGCGAAGGACTAGCAACATCGGCAAAAAGCTTCATTCTGGAGTTAAGCAAGTTGCATAACATTCAAATAACTTATCTGACGCAAAGCTACACTCCGTATTGATTGCTTTCATTGTGGATTATTGACGAAAAAATTATATCATCCAAAATACGAAAACGTGTTTCAAAGGCACGTTTTTCCTGTTATCGCACCTCTTTTTAAAAGGCATGGATAATACAAAAGAATATTGTTCCCACAGAATTGAATGAAGCTTTTGTTCACAAATCCAAGCTGCCGCCATGTCTAACGACAGCGCTGATCATTTTTTGTACAATCCATTCTATACAAATTTAAGTAAAGTGGAAATGGGTGATATAAAATCACGAAATCATTCATTTTATGCAATACTGTCGAACCTTTTATGATTTTGAAGTGAATGACTGTGTATTTAAGACGATCGAATATTTTTTTTCTGACAATGAGTTTCCTACCGTCAAAAGGGACCCTCAAATTATTACGTATTTGATCCATTTAAACCACATCTCAAACCATTTAAAAGTCCGTTTCGCGTAAGGAAATTTTACTAACATTTTAGTCCGTAATTAATTTTGATCGGGTTTCCAATCAAATTATTTTTACTTCATGCGTAAGTCGAGTTTGATGCTATTTTTAGACATAATACTGTTCAGTTTTTATTTCTTTGGGGTTTAAATTCAAAAATAAAATCTAGCTACTCACTAGCGTTTTAAATAATTCGCAAATCTCTATTACATGGGAAACACTAATTTGTCTTTTCTTTTTTGATGGCATATGCAAGAATAATTTGATAACATAGTCAAATAAATGTTATGAAATTAAATGATTCCTATCATTACGAATAAAATGGTATTCAATTCGTTCGAAAAGAGAAGAAAACCAAACTAAAAGTTTCTATGTTACAATATTGCGAAAAAATAATAAGTTAAATTTAGAACCTAAAATACATTTATTTAATTCGTGCAATACTTTGTGAGGATATGACATTTTCATCGAGTTAAATATAGAGTTAGATGTTTTGGTTCTATGGTTTTTATTGATCGAGAAAGGTTATACTGAGCAAACATCTAAAACGGTCTATTATGCACCAAAAAATAGCCTCTAAATGCTCGACTATTTAGCGTAAAAAAATCGTAAATTCACAGCCCTAGTGATGTGAAGTTTCTGATAGTTATTGAACTCAATTTTTCACGCTAAGTTAACTCTTCGTGCAAAATGTTTCCTTAATGACGAGTGCTTTCAAATCATGACAAAGATACAAAATTTATAAATAAAGTGAAAGTGAACGCTTGATTTGCTAATTAATTGATTATTCTATATTTATCAATTTTAAAAATAATTTGCACATTTAATCAACAGGGCATAACAATTCAAGAGACATATATTATTCATTAAAAAATAATAAACGGTGCATATGATGGATGGAAAATCATTTTGATCGCATGGTATTTATTCTGCTTATAAATTATTGCTTTTTACAAAATACAAATAAATAACTATGCAGCTTGCATAATCATATTTACATTCAAAATAAATAATGTATTCGTGGAATATTTAATGGATGAGGTAGACTGGCGATGCGTGGTGGTACACTGGCGTTGCGTGGTGCACGAGGACAGGGCTGTGGTGGACAACGGGCACGGCCTTCACCTTGGGGGCCTTCACCTTGAGGGACAGGAACGGAATCAAATGCACCTTAGGGGCCTTCACTTTGTAAGTCTGGACCTGAAATTTAATGTTGTTATTATTGGACCGGTAAATTTATTAATTTTCAAAATAGAGAAATATAAAAATAAAAAATCTGTTTAAAATTATATCCCTATAAAAATTTGGTTGCGATTCCACTAATCTATCCAGTTAAATCATACTATTAAATTTTAAATCATGGCTGAAAAATACATTTTTAATACTTATCACAATTTTTTCTTTTTTAAAAATAATATAACGTTATTCCCGTATTCTTCTTCTTTCTTTTGTGTATTCTCTCAAGCACAATTTCGTTTAAAAAAATCTCGCAACTATTTGGATTTGGCATATTTTTCCTCAATCTAAACTACGAAAGAAATAAAATTGCGAAGATTGTTGTTGCGCTGCCCACGCGTTGGCCCAGACACAGAAACCCCAAGCGAACAAGTAGGCCAAATTACAAGGAGCTGGCGCTGCGTGTGTGCTGATTGCAGAGACGGTCAGCGTAATTTTTCCAAAAATAAAGTCCACTCTATTCATTCAGTGGAATTGCGATAAATTCGGACCGCAGGAGGGGGCGCGCCGCGTGTAATTTGGGCTGTCAAGGCTGCCGCACAGGTTTTGTGTCGGACGGGTGAAAACCGACAATCATCTCCAAACGCGGCGATTGAGAAATCGAGTGGACCTGCACAGATATATGTTTTCCTCTCCCGTGTGATGAAACTCGCTAGCTCAAAATAATCGCTTCCTGGGTTTAAAAACGCGCTTTCCTAATCAGCATTGCGTTAGACTTCGCTTAACGGACTTTTAATCCGGCCGCGAGTGTTTATATAAAATCAAGTAGAATCGCACCTCTTGCGATACGCGTGTGTGTTAATATTGTTTATGCATTCAGACAGATGTGTTTGCAGCGGAGTGAAACTAATTGCAGATAAACGCGTTGACGAAGTGAATGATTATAGCACTTTCCTCTCGTAAGCCTTATATTTCCTTGCAGAAATGTGGCCAAGATTAAATGGAACTATCTGAACTGGAATTTTTAATAGAAAATTAATTAAAATAAATATAAAGGAAGTAAATTAACTTCAAAGGGAAATAACTTTTTGTTGGAAAGGTTCTAATAGATTGATTTTTTATAAATTTAATCTGTGCTTGATTTGGTGAAAACACTATTATATTATTATGTGTTAAAATGAAGCTAAAACATTTATGGGACAAACAAGTCTAGACCAAATTCAAAAATTTCAAATGTTGAATCTCTAGATGGGATAAGAATTTTTCAAGATTGTTTAGCTGGCATTGAAATGTTTAAAAAATATCAAAATAAATTCAAAGTTGAAAAATTGCCCAGAAAATGTGTTTGGTCAATTTCATTAATTATTCTCTTCTGGACATTTTTTTATAATTTAAATGTTGCCTCACGTCAATCAAAGGGGAAATTTTAGTTTCTAACTAAAAGACATCATAATTTACGTCTTCGTTGGAAAAATAAAACTATATAATGTATTTTTAGCGCTAGAAATGAAAAATCTTAAAGACCCCCTAAAGTTTAACTTTGGTTGGCACTATAGAGTTTGAAAATTCTTGTTGTTAATCGCTAAAAATTTAATTCCAAAAAGCAGTTTTTACTCAACAATCTATCCCAACTATGTTTTAATTGCAAAAATGGCCAGAAATCCTTCATCCAAGCAACTTAAGTAAGTTTCATTTACATGACCCAATATGTAATTAAAATGTTTCTTATGAGTTTAAATTCTTTTTTAGAGTTTTTGTGTAGTTAGGTGCTACGTTCAGATTAAAAATGTAAAAAAATATCAGGAAAAATTTCGCTTATAAAAATTGCAAAATTAAATTCAATAATTGTCACACCAAAAGCAGGTTTGAGTGAAAATCCCGCCGTGAGCCCCCGAAAGCTGCGTGGAAGATTGTTTAAATGAGAGCAAAATGAAAAAGCAATGTTTGTTGGTCAGTGAAAATTTGGTTTATTCACAGTTTGAGCATCAGCGTGCAGCGTTGCACTTGGTTGCGCAACACTTGAGATTCAAAGGATGGAACTATACGCAGTGAGTGTGTGTATTCGTTGTAGGGGTGCAAAAGGGTGGATTTTCATTCAATATACAAAATAAATTATCACTCAGTCAGCACAGGGGGCAGTGTGAAAAGTTCTTAGAGGACGCGGACGACGGGAGCGTGGGCGGCGTAGGCGACACCGGTGTGCACGATGGGGGAATGGTGCACAACGGGGGCGTGGTGCACGAGGGGGACGGCGTGGGTGCGGATCACGGGCACGTGGGTGCGGACGGCGTGGACGACGGGGGCAGCGTGCACAACGGGGACAGCCCTGACGACGGGGGCAGCGTGAACAACGGGGGCAGCGTGCACGACGGGCACGGCCTTGACGATGGGGGAGGGGTGCACGATGGCGGAGTGGGTCCTCACCACGGTGGCGTGGCTCACGGCGGCGGGCACCACGACGGGGGCAGTGTGCAACAATCCAGCGGAGGCGACGGCCACGAGGGCGGACAGGAGGATCTAAAACGGATAATTTTGATTAAAATCAGCAAGACAAAAATTTAGTTTTCGAGAGAGTTAAATGGGAAGAAAAATTAATTCTATTTAAATTTCGTATTGTTTGAGGTTGCTACTTTTCAATTAAAGTTTTCAGGTACATACCTTAGAAGTGTATTTAAAAAAATTAGAAAAATAATCCAAAGAATTTTTGCAACGTGAAATAAACGAATTAAAAAAGTTATAAGCATTTACACCATCACTTTCAGTGAATTTTTTTAAGTCTCAAGTAGTAATTTAAACCCAAGCCAGAAAAGACTTGGACGTTTACTCACCAGCTTGTACATGGTTGCTATAGTTCTGTAGACAGAAGCGTGCCTCCCTTTGGGTCGCAGACCCTTTTATACCTGCCATCCTGATCTCAGGGAAGGGGTTCGAAGGCGCGTCTCTCTACCGCAGCCAGATTGGAGCAGATCTCGCGTCAGCTACACCTTTGCCCCTCTCTGCAAAACGCTCTCACTCTCGACGGCACGGCAGCAGGAAAGGCTATTTAATTTGGTCTATCATCATCATTATGTTTACTTAATCAATTTAATTATACTCGTACTGGTCCAGCGGCAGGAAAGTCGATATTGTCACAGTTGCAATCTATTCGCTATATGGATTTTACGACTTCGGCTCGTGTGCCAATATAGGTTTGCAGATTTCTAAGAACAAAAAAGCATCAAACTTTTACCCAAATCGTCTTGAAAATTCCTAAAAAATCAATTTTTGAAACATGGAAGTCTATATAGTAGATATTTTTATGGCCAAGAAATTGATTTCAGTAAAATTTGTTTTCATGGATAGTGAAAAGTTTTGCAGTAAAATTTTTAAAATGTATATCTGAATTTTTTAAAGGCGATGTTATGAAAAATAGAATTGATTTAAACTGCCAATGAAAAAAATTAATTAAAAAGCACGTTTGATGTGTGCAAGAAATAACAAATTTAAATCAGCAGAAAAATGGCAACATTTTCCAGATTCACAAACCGTTAAAATGGGGATTTCTGTTAAAATTTCTTCAATCAAGTTTTTGATTTATTCAGGCTATTTCCAAAAAAAGAAAGTCATTTTTCAAGACTATTTGCCTAACGTTGCATCTGAAATTATTCATCCTTCTCGCGGGAATCGGGTCAGAGAGAGATTTATCAATCACAGCGAGAATCATTCATTACGCACACTCGGTGTAAATAAACAAACACGTTGTGATGATGTTATTATAAACAGGCGTGTTAAGTATGTGTTTATGTCGCGCGGATTAAAGGATGCGCGACGTCGAGACGTGAGAGAGTAAGAGTGAACAGCTGGTATATGTAGTAAAATTTATGATATTGTTTCACTCTGTGCTCTTTCCCTTAGAGTTATTTCAACGCAGAAAACGGTTATGAGAGCAGATTGCTGCTTTTGTTTGATGTTCGATAATATTACTAAAATGAGAGGTTTCAATTATTGCTGTTTTAGCAACGCGCGGCAGCACGATTTCCTCACTTAACAGCAGGTAATGAAACTCGTTTTACAGCCCCGAACAATTTCATTGCGATCTGACGACGGTGAATGATTTTTATTTTTTCCTGGATTTGAGAAACGAAATAACGAGGAAAATTTTGCAAAATTACGCGCAGCTTGTAAAATAATTACAGTAAACTTCGAGGAAATAATTACTTGTTTGTTAATTAGGCATCACTAATGTCACACCTACTTAGTAGGTAAACATTTAAGGAAATATTTTCGCTGATGGCCACTGCATTGTTATTATTGGGCAAGTGCTTTATTTTGCCCCGTGTTATTGCCATTCTCGAGATTGAGGTCACACATTTGGCCTCTGCCTTCTGCGCCATCAGTTCGCAAGGTGGTCTCGCTTGATCGCAGATGATACTCAATCCAGTATGCTGTAGGTTCGCAGAGAGGGTCAAATTTATTTCGATATTATACTATAAAGCTTGGATGTTTTTCGTTACCCCAACACCATGGTACGTAATTCAATTAACTAATATGCATTGCAAAATTAATGAAGGCATTAAGAAGAAATTTCATTGCAAATTCAAAATTTACTTTACCACATTTTTTCACCAATCAATGAATACCATTGATTTTAAAATTATTAGTTTCTGAAAATATTTAGAGCCATTTTATGTGGGTATAAATTGGTTTTTAAGTAGTCAAATTTTCCTGCAAACGTTTTAATTTTTATGGAAAAATAGGAATTTTTATATTTGTTTATTCTTGCTCTCGTCATATACAATAAAATACAATAAATTATCAGTAAATTGCAGTATCAAATTTTTTGTTAATATCATTTTGCAAAATTGACCATAATTGTTGTTTCCGATTTTTAATTTGATAGAAAATGCCTATATACTATTTAATAGATATTGACATAATTTCATGCAAGTGCTTCAGAAGTTTATTTTCATGTTCAGTATTAGTGTCAAGGAAATGAAGCATTTTAAAACACAAACGCTCAATCGTCACTTGCTTCATTTTTTTTGTTCATTACATCGATACATTGAATTCTCTCTCCTCGTTCTTTTTAAAATCAATTAATTAGTTTTGCTTTTGAATTGGCTTCTTTCTTCCATCCTTGACTTCGTACTCATTATAAATGCCTGTAAACGTGAAAGATTCATTTTCCTCCTTTTCTTCAGCAACGACTCTAGTTAATTCTTGCGCAACCCAACCAAAACGAGTAAAAAGGAAAATGTAGAGCAGAGAATTTTAATTAAAAAAACCGGGTCAAGAGAACAGGGTAAATAGTTATAAAAATTGTTGAAATTTTTCGACCTATATTGATGTTCAGTAAAATGTGTTATTTGGTTAATTATTATCCTCTTTTTTCGCTCTACCAAATTTATTTGTAAACAGTTCTTGATAAGAGGAATTTAAACTCGGCACACAACAGAAAAAATCTGGATGGAAAATATCTAGGGATCAATAAATAAATGTTGCTTATATGGTCCTATATTTTAAACCTCACAGCTCAGCTCATCCCGTGGTCTATGAGCTCGCACCGGGTCCCAATAACACCGCTGAGCAAATAACATGGGGCCCGAGTGGCCGCAGAGGAGCTCAGGCCCATTTGTGGCCATTTTTTCGCCTCCTCGCACCGAGGCTTGTGATTGACACATTTGTCCCTAAAGTCGCTGGAAAGCTACGAAAACCAGCAAGTGGCGAGTCGGCGCTGGTGTGCCTCCCAGCCCGATTTGCAAAATAATTAAATTAAATTGAGCATATATTAAATTTTAACTCTTTAAACACAATATTATAAGTAGGGAAAAACCTTAAATTACAGATAGCCGTTTAAATCTGACAAAAACTATTATTTACTTGGTCCTCAGTTTATTGTTGCACATTTTATATCTAGATCATTAAATTAGTTATATACTGTTAATTTTATTCAACAATTAAAATTAATTTCAACTGCTGTCCTATGTATCAATCCATTTTAAAATGCAAAAGCCATGGTTAAGTTGTTCCAATCATTACGAAAACCGCCACCGCTATTTTTACATCTCAGATTTCGCGAACAGGAAAATGGCCATCATCAGTCGTAAAATATAATAAAAAACCGGCGCTGCTTATTAAGCAAGCAGTGAGGGCTAACACCCGGCGATATTTTGCCATTCTTGAGATTGAGGTCACACCTTGGCCTCAGCTTCGCGGCGGCCGCAGGTACGCGCACGCACACACACACACACACAGCATCTTTTTACATATGTATGTATAGCACGGTGAATAGCCAGCATCCAGAGCGAAAAGTGCAAACAATCGCGGGTTATTAGGGTGTTGTTGATGAGGTAATTGCGAGTGACAATCGCATGGCCCCATTACTCCGCGTATCCACGCGCGGCAGCCGCTCTATATGCGCATACATATTTCTATTGTAACTGCACTGCACACGTCAGTCCGATCCGTTTGAGTGGACTCGTAGCCGGTATTTGCATAATGTGCGTCGGGTGTACATACAAACTGTCGTAATAGACGAGACACACTCGCAGCATTACGAGGGCCGGACCAGGCTGGACAACCAATTCTCTCTCTATCTCTCTCTCTCTCTCTCTCTCTCTCTCTCTCTCTCTCTCTCTCTCTCTCTCTCTCTCTCTCTCTCTCTCTCTCTCTCTCTCTCTCTCTCTCTCTCTCTCTCACACACACACACACACACACTCTCGCGACGCACCCTTTTATGTGTATGCATGCCCTCCACGAGCGCTTTTGCACGCTCAGATGAGCAAATTAATCAAACGGGCGAGAATTCAAATGCACTTACAGCGTGTGCTGATCAATAAGAAAATATACATATGTACTTATTGTGTCATTTTAACCTCGTTTTCGCGATTGACACATCTCTCGCGAATATCGATCGCCGCAGTGCCAATTTATTGGACCAAGCATCGCAAGGCAAATCAATTTACTCATTTCTGTAGAGAAAATCGTTGGCAAATGCTGTGAAAAAGAGAGAAAAGTGGAGAAACCTTGATTTACAAAATTTATTTATAATCCAAATAACAAAAAGAGCATTTTTAATTAAGTTTTTTGAAATTTTTACCATCCTTAGTTTGTCACTTAAAAATTCAGGATTTTTTTAGAGGATACATAATATGTTAAAAAAATTTAACTATCGAATTTACCAAATTTCTTTGACAGTTAAACTGTGGTATGTCAATTATTTTTCGCTTGGTTTTCGTTCCCCTCGTCGCGACCTTTTGGGTTTGAGAATTATGATCTAAATTTTCCTTCTGGTAACATATATATTGGATTTTAATTAGCCTGAAGAATAAAATTTTACGCTGCAGCAGAATAGGTATAGAGCAATTATTAAATCAACAACGGAGCATTAAAATAAACAATAATTTTCTTGAGAAGAGTTGAATGCATAAACAAGCAATTTAATGGAGCTTGAAATTCCAGCAATCATTCAAGAAAGTTGACGTTGACGAGCGCGTGTGCCAGGAATCCTTGATTTCGTTGCCTTAAATGACGTGACATTATTTCTTCGGATGCGAGCTCAAAGAGTAAATCAAACGGTGGTTTTTATTAAGTACGACTTATTGACCGCACGCAGAGAGAGTAAAATCATCGTCTGGCAATGCCACACACGTGTGCGGTGCGACAATTTCATCCATGCTCAACGCGTGTGCCAATTCATTTGGAAAATTACGTTTTCATAATGCGGTGATTAACAGTTTCATATTGCCTTCTGTGCTTTTTGTTTGAATTAAAAATGTGAAAATTTAAAAATATTTTAATCTTTAAATTTTGCCTCTTGAAAAAAGTTTGTTTCTTAATTATGAGGAGGATAATGATGACAAGCATATTTGAATATGTTTTTTCGTGATATAATTTGGAATAAAATAAAATTATAGATGTCTCAACAGCTGTCTAAATTTAAGGCGGCGGCTGGTAGTACCGGCCTAGCCGAATTTTTTGCACGGCAGCTGACAATAATATTCAAATTTGATAGTGTGTCAGAAAGTAATAATCAAATGAATTAAAGAAACTATTTATATTTTTAATTATCAAAACAAAATAATTTTCTGATATTATATCACTTCCCTTTCTATGGTTTCCCACGAATCAAGCAGGCTCAAAGAGTTTCAGAGTACCTTGTTGACAAAATGGATAAAGTCGTGAGTTTTTCTCTGGGTCAGCCAGGGTACATAGCCAGTCGTGCGTCATTGCACGCGCCTCTGACTGTAAGCAGGAGAAAAAGATCTCTCTATAGCGAGTATAATAACATGCAAGCATTGTCATATGGTGAGATTCTGGTCGGCCTCCAGGAATCAGCAAGGCTGCAGCGAGATTACATAAAAAGCATATACAAATCCCATTTTGCATTACGAAGTCGAACTGAAACTCGTTCACGTCAGCGTCAGCACTTCCCTTGCTCGCTGAATGAGAGCAATTGCTTCATTCACGTACTTAACACTGAGACACTTAATTAATTGGTACCATCTTCCATTAAATCAGGCTCTTTTTACTAAAAAATCAGGTCAAATGTTACTTGTAAACGTTGCTTAATAATAGTTTGGTTTAACTCATTGCAAGGGAATTTAAATTTTGCACCCTTGCAAATAATCTTGACAGCCTTGGCAGTAATTATGTTGATATTAAATTTAATTAGAGGCACTACGATTTTCCGTTATTCAGATATAATTCAGCTGAGTTCCGCTTGTAGGCAAATTGACCGTTGAAGTATGAAACGTCAGATATATCTAATTTATTATTTTTTTCTATTTATTTATACAACAAATTATTTGTCATTCTTCATCTAATTTCGGTTTTAATATTTACAGGAAATTTACACACATTTTACTCCTTTTCCATATTTCCATAATCTTAAAATTTGTTCACCAGTTAAGTTCTCTTAAATTGTTAATTTCATGAAATTCATACAAAATAAATTTTTCAATAAAAGTGCAAACATTTTAAAGAAAACACGTTATGAGTGTGCCAAAAACCGTCTAAATTGGTTCAGAAATCATTTAATTTGTACAAAAAAGTGTAAAAATAGTTGACTAATTCCCAAAAAATCCGTTTAAAATTCTCAGCATTAATAAAGATGCATATAATTTTCCTTCAATTTTTTGGATAATATAAATGTGAGTTTTTGTCAGCCTGCCAAACGATTTAATGATAATGATCAGTGACTCTGAAGTCAACAAAAATTGCGGTGTTGCATGTCTCTGGAAAACTAAAATAGCTGAATGTTTAGGAAGTGCACGCCTCTATCAAATTTTATCTCTGCTAACTAATTGTGTTTTTTGTTTCCGCATTTGTCTAGCTATTGTGTTTTTTGTTTCCGCATAACACGCACCTCAAAATCAGACAAAATCGCTGCGTAATTTAGCTTCGGTGTGTGCAGCGCGTCGCAGAGGTCGTAGCCAAAATTATGAATAATTTTCCTCAGGATTGATTGACTAGAGCCGCGCACGAAAGAATCGTCTCCGCGACCTTGCCCTGTGGCAGCAGTGAAAGGAGGGCCACGTGACCGACCTTGCGGCGGATCTGCGAGGAAGGAGCAGACCTCGCCGCCTGCGACGCCCAGACCAACTTCCGCGGCTTGCCAATCATTTCTCAAGAAAACTTTGCACGCCCGGACGCAAAATCTGGTTCGATCCAGGCTCACTCGACTGCGGTTTGTTTGTGGCGTGGTATAGCTTCGCTGGTATGATTTTTAGCTTGCTGTGGTCCATTTATTTGCATGAATTTAGATTTATGATGCTCGCAGAACAGCAGTGATTAAGATATTTTGTTTACAGGAAGTATAAACTAGGTATTTAGTGTTGTACTAAAATTTAAACACTTTCTTCTGTCAAATATATTTTGATAAACGGCGACGGCATTAACTCTTTGTGGGCTTTATCTACTACTTTTATTTTATCTTCTAATTCTACCAATTACGCTAAGAAATTAAACTTTGTGCCATACATACATACCAGCAAGTTTTAAATTTAAAGCAATTATTTAAATAAAAGACGAGTGATTTTTTTTAAATTAAAATTTCATTTGTGATTTTTTAAAAATTTCAACATTATATTTTTATGCAAATAATGAGATGAAATAAGTGGGTGTAGCATTCACAGAAATTATTAGTATGGTGTAAACTCTTAAGTTTCTGAGAGACGATGGGTCAAAGGTTGAAAAAGGGTGTTTTTTTAGTAAAGGTGATTAGTGAGAACATCAAAATTGCATGGTCGTTTGAGTTTGACCTTTGCATCATGCTGGGGGTCCCTCTGAAGTCAGACTAGATCATCATAACAGGTGAGAAATGGAATCCTGGCGTCAGGGTAGACCTCAAGCGATCGATATTCAGTTCCCTTATAATTGTGGGCTCTGAATTGGTTCAATCTGCAAGATATGCACATTTTGTTGGTTAGGCCAAGTCAACAAATTTTATAATATGTCCAGTTCGACCCTTTGGAAGCCATCAAGATGAGATAGTGGGCACATCAGGGTGTTGGTTCCTATAATAAATTTACACATATAATTATAAACACACGGTGAAAATTTTATAAACAAGCATAATTAAATGTTTTTTATGTGTTGAATTTAATTCGAGCCGAGGTGAGTTTCGGTCGGCCGCGGCTCTCTGGTTTGTTAGCCGCGAACGCTGGAGGTCAAGAGCGGTCAGTGTCAATGCCCAAAGTGAAAGTGCTCCTGTCAGCGCTGTGAGTGAGTGCGCTGCACAGCCCAACAAAGAGATTTTCAATGCAAATGTGCCGATCAGGTCTCGTTTCTGGGGCGCCAGCTGAGTGTCAAATGTCGCAAATTCGGCGAATTGGGTCAATCAGTCCGATGGCGCGGCCTTGTGAATAACATTATGCGTTGCGCACCATCTTGATCTGCGCTGCAAAAAAATAATGGTTTGCAAATCACCTGCGATTATTCCACGCCGATTGCGTCACTCAACGTAATTCTTTCTCTAAGAAGCTCTCCAATTAGTGCGTTTCCAATACAAGATCACTGATCAGGGTCTAAGATATGCTTAATTGCTTTGCGACCTTTACTGCAAAATTGTAGGAAAAATTAGAAATGGCTAAAAATTTATCAATAGAAAATAATAGGATTTTGACTATTAAAGTGGATTTTCTGCAAAATTCACCTTTAGCTACAACCAATAAAGCAAAATTCTGCTCTTTGTTTCACTGAAAAGATCCAATTGATAAAAATTTTACACAAACTGTGGTTGCTTTCATTACTTTTTTATTTTATTTAGAAAAGGTGCTACGAGGGTTGATGGAAGAATAGGTTATTGTCCTTGCTTCACTCACACAAGCCAGACGCTCTGGTGTGACACATCTTCTCGCAAGTACTTGCGGGTAATTGAAAAGGTGGATGCTCCTTGCTGCTCTACGTACACCAGTTGTTGTGCAAGCATGTTTGTTGCAGCAGACATATAGGCATAATTTTTTTATCAGAACTTATTGTGTGCTGGCGAATGACACAAATTAGAGTCGTTGGACTTTGTCAAACAACTCCATAGTTTGATATTATTTTAATTTGTGTAGTTATAGTAATTCATAATTAATTGTGTAAATAAAACTATAAAAATATATATTATTGCAACAAAATTTATTCCAGCCTTTTTTAATGTGTAAAATTTAAAGTAAAAGTAGAAAGTTATGGAATTCTCCACATATATTAAAATTTAATTTTATAGACTCGTTCTTAAAGGCCCCCTAAAGGTGAATCAAAGATGCCACACATACCAGTAATTAAAGAAATTGTTGGTATGTTGATGAAAGAAGTAAAAACTGCTTGCTAGAATTATTTTACTGCCTATTAGCAACAATTGAATGCAAAAGATATTCTCAAACGTCAAATCACTTCATCTTTTCATTTTAAGGGGACTTTAAAACATTTCTCTCAAGATAATGCTAGCTAATATATAAGAACTACTGCGTATTTGGCTGACAATGTAGTTTCAATATGATTGAAAATTCAAATTTCAGATTTGTCTAACCAGGTTTGTATTTTTAATTTTCAACCATTCTTAATTTTGGATGTAGCAAAGCAGGCACTGATTCGCGGTCCATGCCCCGATCGCTCCTGTCTATAAGCGTCGCAGCCGATTGTTCCCCTCGAATATAGCTATGTGTCACAACAAAGCACGTCGCGTCACAAGGGATGGAATGGAGAGAGAATGCAGCAGCATCAGGTATCAAGCGCACGTGGGCCTCGCTCCTAGGAGCAACTCCGGTCATTTGGAGCTATTTAAGTCTGTCTCAGAGTTAAACAAGCACTATACTTATATGCAAATTACGAAATGAATTTTTTTTTAAACAAATTTTGTTTGCATGAATCTGAAGGAAATTATGTGACTGGGAACATTTTAATTGATTCGTTTCTTTTTTCTCATTGTTTCAATACAATTCCAGCTACAAAATTATTTGGCTTCGTGAAAAATAACATATAACAGACAAAACTGAAGCCTTGTCAGGTCTTAATTAATTTAATTAATAAATTTTATCTTAATTGGATCGCCTCCTTTGACCTGGTTGAACATGTCTGGCACGCCTCGCCCTTACAAGTGACGGTGCGTTGACCTGGTGCGCGTGGATATTCTAGACGCGAGATCAAAAGTCCCAATTAACAGCGTGGCTCGGATCGTCCATCGTTATTGGTAATTTATCAATCAATCAAATTTCTCGCATCGTCACTGTCTCAAATTTAGCGTCAGCAACCTCTACAGCGAGCTCGGAAGTGCGACGCACGTGTATAGGCAGCCGGTGTTGCTTGAACGATTCACGGGTTGAATATCTCTCCAATAATAACATTTTTTGTAAGAAAATTCTTGAATTCCCAACCCCGTTTAATAAATCAATATCTGAAATCTTTTCGTTTACTTGCTGCAACTCTCTCTCTCTCTCTCTCTCTCTCTCACACACACACACACACACACACACACACACACACACACACACACACACACACACACACACACACACACACACACACACACACACACACACACACACACACACACACACACACACACACACACACACACACACACACACACACACACACACACACACACACACACACACACACACACACACACACACACACACACACACACACACACACACACACACACACACACACACACACACACACACACACACACACACACACACACACACACACACACACACACACACACACACACACACACACACACACACACACACACACACACACACACACACACACACACACACACACACACACACACACACACACACACACACACACACACACACACACACACACACACACACACACACACACACACACACACACACACACACACACACACACACACACACACACACACACACACACACACACACACACACACACACACACACACACACACACACACACACACACACACACACACACACACACACACACACACACACACACACACACACACACACACACACACACACACACACACACACACACACACACACACACACACACACACACACACACACACACACACACACACACACACACACACACACACACACACACACACACACACACACACACACACACACACACACACACACACACACACACACACACACACACACACACACACACACACACACACACACACACACACACACACACACACACACACACACACACACACACACACACACACACACACACACACACACACACACACACACACACACACACACACACACACACACACACACACACACACACACACACACACACACACACACACACACACACACACACACACACACACACACACACACACACACACACACACACACACACACACACACACACACACACACACACACACACACACACACACACACACACACACACACACACACACACACACACACACACACACACACACACACACACACACACACACACACACACACACACACACACACACACACACACACACACACACACACACACACACACACACACACACACACACACACACACACACACACACACACACACACACACACACACACACACACACACACACACACACACACACACACACACACACACACACACACACACACACACACACACACACACACACACACACACACACACACACACACACACACACACACACACACACACACACACACACACACACACACACACACACACACACACACACACACACACACACACACACACACACACTCGGGAAAAAATTTGCGTTTCACTAAAGAGGGCAATTTTTAATTTTCCCCAATTATTCTTACAGAAAGAACAACAATTTTGCAGATTACTCTGCAAACATGACAATCTCGTTCAACCTATAATAAATCTACCACTTTCAATGAGCAATACCGTGCCGCAAACCGAGCTACTATAAGGAAGCACGTGTGTCTGGTTGCAGAGGAGAACTTTGATCGCACGTGAAGTCTCAGCTTCTTATATTTTGCCTTGGTGGAAAACGTGATCAAAATTGCAATAACGTCACAAATTGTCAGTATAAACTGATACAACCTTCAGATGGAAGCCAATCAAATCAAATGCTGTTCCAATTTCCTTTTGAAATGAAGCAATTGTTTATGTACAAAATAACACTTTATCAAACGCAGAGAGCTCGTTCATTTTGGTTATTTAAATTTTTAAAGAATTTAATGAGTTACAATAAACTTTGATATGTCAATCTATCTTCAAAAGGACTTTATTATTGAACTATTTAAAGTTATGATATATTAAGCGTTTTAAACCCTTCGAAAATCATTGAAATCCATCTGCATGAATCAGAATACACAGTAATAGGGCATATAATATACATATTTAGTCAATATCATTGTGGCGAATCTACTCCCATATATAGTTGTTACGGCACGATACATTATATTGTGCTCAAACACATAATATATTTGATATGTAATTATGTATCTATCAAATGCTTCACTCCATTTATGGACGCATATCGCACAGCCTAAATAATCAATACAATTTTTTACATCATTTTCCGTAGTGATGTCAAGCTGACAGGCAAACTGAGCCAATCGAGTGAGCGAAGTATGGTTGGTAGTTAGCGAGTTACGTTATTAAATTCACGTCATCCCTTGCGCGTACGTTTCTCTTATCTAACTGCGGCTATTCATTTAGTATTGTGTTAGTTGGAAATTAGTTGCGTAGGTTGCAGCAATACAGTCCGCTTAGTTCCATTAGGGCTATCAAATATTTTAGGTAAATTGGGCCCAAGCTTCTCTGAGGCCACTCGGGCCCCATATTATCTGCTCAGCGGTGTAATTGGGACCGGATTTTAAAACTAAAATCATATTTTTGCAATTTAAAACTGGAATTTCTAAATCACGCGGCAAAATCATGGAGCGCTCAAAAATGTTTTTGAATTTTTCTCTTCACAGCTTTTCTGTTAAATTTTTTACCGCGGTTATATTTGACAGCGATATTTTCTTTGCACAATTCGGCGAAAGGTAACAATGCTCGCTGAAGACTACAAATACAAAGACGCGGGAAGCTAGAGGAATGCTGCCTTGATAAAAAGAGTGGGATCACTTGGAAAACACGTGCAGAACATGCAAGGTAAAGATGGAAGGACTAAATCAACATGCTACTACTGTTAAATAACAGCCCACCCGTTCACGGTGTAAGATATAAATTTTCAAAAAATTACCTTTTTTAATTGATATTTTGAATTGACAAAGTCCAAGCTGATAATAAATGTTATTTTTACCAAAAATTTCATTCATTTAATTTTTTAAGTAGGATTTTAAAGTGACTCTAACCAATGCAATGTGCCAAAAATGAAAAAAAATAAACAATTTTCATCAAAAATACATTTGTGCTTTTAGATAAATATAAAATATCACTTTCATAGTATTTAGCAAAACTAGAAAAATCAAGCACATTTTAAGAAAAATGTAAAATTTAGACCTGCAAAATCAGTAATTTTTTTTATCTAAATCAGGGCTGGAGTGAATTTTTCGATAAAAAGCAAGTTTTCATATTTTTTCATTCCAAATTGGGAAAATTAATTGGCATTTTCATAAAAAAAGGACATCGATGGGTAGATGAATTGTTTTCTGAAGTTTTCTAAACGCGAAAATTCAACTAGAACAAGGTTAAAATGGTGGTAAAAATATTTCCAAATTAAAATGCGTTAAAATTTTTAAAACCATTCATAAATATGAAATATTTTGTAAAACCATCGTCTTATGAATTTATAAAATTTCAGCTATAGAACCATCACATTTTAATTTTTATTAATTATATATCTCGCAGAATAGTCAGTTATGATAACAATAAAATTTACACCTCAAACTTAAAACCAACTAAAAAGACACCACCCTATGCTCGACAAATCAACTAAAAAGAAAAAGGAAAACATAAATATATGTATCAGTTAATTTTATACAATTTTTAAGAATCCCGCTTCATTTTCTTACACATTAGTTTAGCTTGAATCATAAATCAACCTTTCAGAAACCAAATGCCTCTATTGGCGGTCCTTGGACGCGCTGGAAGCTCAGTAAATCAAATCTCGAATCGCTTCACGGAATAGTACTCCCTAGGCGTGCGTACGCGACACCTTCTTTCCGTGATGGGGTGCGCGAGCCGGCCTTTCCAGACTGCGCCGAGGGTGCGCGCAGAAAGATGTGCGCGTGCCCCTATAAAAGGCGACGGCGCCCAGCTACTGGTACCACTTTCTAAAGCACCCTCGTAGCCGCAACCAGCCTTCCACAACTCACAGAAATGCAGCGTTGGTCCGCCAGTAGCAGTGCCGACGACTCGGACAGCAGCGAAGACACAAAGCGCCAGCAGGACGAGCGTCCCAAGCGCCGGCAGCGCGTCAAGCGACGCAACGCGCCACGCAACGTCGCCAGTGATTCTAGTGATAACTCGGCGGCGTCTGCTTCTACTGCTGCTACTCCAGAAACTGATGAGGTATGTCTTTCATTTTAAAAATTTTCACATATAAATTAAATAAGATGGTGGGACGTCCAATAGATATCTGGACACATCCTACAAATATTTATAAAGACAAATTAGACATATAAAAACTATTAAAATTAAAATATGAATAAACATCAAAATATTTGAAGTGGAACAAGGAAAAAATTAATTCAAACGTGTTTGGGAAAATTAAAGTTGTATTTAATTTTGTATGTGTCATAAAAAATACTCGAAATAATAAAGTCATTGGAGTTTGATAGCTGCCAAATGATATCAAGGGGACCAAAATATATCCTTCATAACAGACCATTTAATTTGCGGACATCCTCGGATACCCGATTTCTTGCTGGACAAAAGTACACAAATATTTAATATTAACGGTGTCGTCATCTATTGGCGAATTTAAAGTAGATAGCTATTTTTCTTTGGCGAAAATATATTGAAACATATAAATCAAAATATACTCTAACCGATATTTTCTCTTCTAATTACAGAACTCAAAATCCAATCAAGCACCTGCAAAAGAAGCTCAATCGCGATGGTCACCGTTCAAGAACGCACTGCGCATGCTCTCCCTTTCCAACTCTCGTGAGTCCAAGCCCAAGAGTGAGAGTAAGAAGATCCTCCGTTCGCCTGTGGCGTACGTCTACGTGAAAGGGCCGTCAGGTCTTCCGACGCAACGCGTGCCTCTCGGCGCCTCAAACTTCACCGATTTTTGCTGCGTGCAGCGTTCAGTGGCTCTGCGAGCCCTGCTGCTCGAGCCTTAAACCAAATTTGTGACCACTAGTCCGTTTTTGTGATAACTAAAGAGCGTGACTCGCTAGGCTTGAAGAAAATAGTCCATTAAACAAATATTCAGGTTCCACAAAATTTCTCAACTTGTAATTAATTGTATCTATTTTCCTCAAGCCTCAGCAGTGATTTATATCAATGGTGCCTGAATGTTGAAAGTGATATCCTGTTCTCAAAGATATCTCATACGCATCAGATTTCTGTATTGGATATTTTGTATATCTCTCTGTGTCCACGAAAAGCGGAGTGTTGATTGAAACGACGTAGATAGAATACACACTGATTTTTGTAAAATATGTCAGTTTGTGGGATATAATTTTTAAATATTGTTGTACGTTTGCAAACTTATCTTCAAATACACATTCTTTTACTGTGCTGGGCACATATAAACTATTATTAGTTATTAGTGAATGTCTGGGCACAACTTTGTGATGTTATATCAACAAGTAATAAAACACTATTTTCAAATGATACATTGACTTTATTTCCTACGATATTACAGTAAACAAAAATCCAAGGCATAGGCAGAAATGTAGCTTATTTAACTTAAATTGAAAAAGTCCTTGAGAAAAAATTAAATGAAAAGCACAATGAAGAGGAAAATAAAATTGACAACATGAAATTATACAAAACTGCGGAGCGAACAATTTTATGTTCTGCGAATGCGGAGTGTTCTTTTTTTTGTTGGGAGTGAGAGCGTGTCAGCAGATAAAAAATCGTCTGGAGCTGTTAGGAATAGAGAGACAGCCTTGCTGCAATGAGCAATTAGTCTCTAACGCTAATATTGATAAAAAATATATAAATAATTGTTTAAGAATAAGCGTACATCTATTATCAATTTTGTTCAATTTTATAGTAAGTACAAATATACGTTTTCTAAAACTATAAAAGTCAGTTAAAAATTAATAATATTAGGTTCAAGAGACAAATTTTATTACAAAAATTTGTATACTTCGTTTTGATTACTGCAACGTCACGCAATCTGGCTGCACATGAGTAATGGTCACTTCCAGAGCCTTGGCAATAACTTTGATTTTTCTGCGAGGACGCAAATAAAATTTGGTATTATAATAAAAAGAGCAAGTATTCCACTTTCACGAGATGTGAATAAAATTTGTGTGCGATGCATACTTTTCCACAATGAAGCGAGTTAAAAGTAAAATGACTGATGGTACTCACAATCAGTTAAATTCATGACAGAATTTTGTATTTTGCGGAGCAAAAAACGATTTTCAGAGAAACCAATGCTATGTTCAGAAAGCCTTTACCTTTTTACATCGGAATACAATCAGCCTGGGTCCAAATCTGTCGAAAATTTGGCCGAAACACGAAAGTGTCATGCTGTGGCCGCTGCCGCTGCTTAACACACTCGTCACGATCGGGCGAGAACTGGAAGGGGCAGAGTGGCGAGTGGATGACGAGAAACGATAGTCCAATTAAATTGAATGCTTTTTGGTTTTTGATTTTGATATTATTTTAATACGTGGTATAGAAAAATTTTACATTTGAAATACATATTATTATTTTTATAACCAATTCAGCTGTTCTCGCGCCGTAAAAGGATTTGTTGGGGGTCACGTGATTATTCAACATTTCATGCCAAAATTGAAAATTACCCATCGGTTTGTAGCCAATATTTTAAGTGTTTGTCACTCCCATCATTAAGCAATTTAACGTCAAAGTTGACAGTCAATGTAGAAAAATTTAAAGCAGAATTTAATTGGGGCCAAATAAATTTTTAACAATCTTTAAACTTATAAATTTACCCTGCGTGAGTGCAAATTCGCAGTGATAAGCCAATCAACTTATCATTTCCACGACTCGGATAAAAACAACTAAACTCTGTCTCAAGCAGCCAAAGTAAAAATGAGCAGTGAACGGTGGCATCTATATTATATTTGTTTTGACTGTTGTACACTTTTGATTATAATAAAAAGCATTCATTTATTCTTTCATGGCCACGATAAAGTGCATTTAAAGAATTCTTGAAAGAACAGTTCCTCAAGAAACATTGAATCGACGTCTCATGTCTCTTTCATAACAATTATCAATTATGTTCCTATTTGAATTTATTTGTCTGGATATGGCAATGTATAGGGCAAAATAGCACTGCAGAATAAAGATCATTTGAAACTACACCTTGATTTTATGAAAAGTAGCATTGAAAAATGTAGATTACAAAAATGAAACCCTTGTTGATATTCGAGGACTTTCCAAAAATTTTTGAAAGTTTCAAATTTTGACCTCGATTTTTTTTCGGTCCACCTCTTTTGAGATGGACGACCTCCTGATAGCAAACAACTCGCGAAAACTCCGTGTCCCAATAAACGAATGCAGTATATGCGAATGCATAACATGGCGCACGGACCTCTTTGGAGGAAGCTCAGTCCAGAAAAGGACCAGCTCATGATACTTTCCCCGCACCCTACCCAAACCGTGGTTATTAATTGAAACGCTAGACACTCGTCCCGTGAAATTAATTCACGCATGCTGGAAAAGTGTACAGCATTGTTACACTACAACGTGCACGCAAAGCATGCGCTTAACAATACGAGTACAATAACGGAGGTGTGGATCTAGCGAATCATAAATCACTTCTAAATAAACTTTATATGACTATTCTTATGGTAAATTGTCTTATTTTATCAAAAACTATTGAATGGTAGCGAAAACACACGACAATTTTTGGTTTAAAAGATGCGCTCCCTATGGAGGCTGCTACACAATATCGTATAGCTACGCACACCCTTTGGTCCAGATCTCCGTATTTTTCTCAAATTACTTTAAGACAAGATAAGGAGCGTTTCTCTGCGGGAAGCTGTCAGCCGCTACTATCTCGTTAGGCGCTTTTTAAGCTGTGTGAGTGCGTCTACTCCGCCAAATTTGCGAAAAAGAAATCTTGGCCAGTCTGCCGCCCCAAATCTTTCTTAACCTGCTCTACTTACTTACCCTTCTCAGTTTCGCGGAAACCCAAACGAGCCGTCTTTTGTGCAAATCGAGCCTCCGCGTGTTCTCTGTCCTTGAAAATTTGTATTTGAAAAATCTCAGCGTTATTATTATTATTGCTTGTTTATTCTCACCAAAAGATATATAGATACATGTTAAAAAACAATTTGTCAAAAACTAAAAATATAAAGCACGGTGAGAAAAGGCACCATTCCTGGCAAACATCTCGCTAAAACTCTACCAATGAGGGCAGAGCCGGAATGGGTCTTGAAAGGAGGGGAATTAAAGCTGCATTAGAAACACGCACTCACATACGCCTTACACTTGGAAGGAAACTGTGCCGCTGAACAGTCTTTCAATGCAGGTGGTGCAGCATTCCAAAAAGCGATTAATCGAAAATCAAACGCACACTGGCCGAGTTCGGTGCGCGCTGGTGGCTGTTGCAGCTGCGATTAGCTGGGCAGTTTAAAATAGTTGGACTTTAATTTTTAAACAAATCTTCTTGTCTGTGAGGGAAATTCTACTTTCGTCAAATTACTCCCGATTTTTTTTAGAATCAATCACTAAGCCTATTTTCTTGGAGATTCCTTGGATGAATGTTTGCAAAAGAAGGAAAAAATAATGCTATTCAAATGAATCGATGTCCTTCTGCAGAGAGGAATCCAAAGCACAATTTTTTTCCTTGAAATTGCACCACAGGCAGATGGGAAACTGTCGTCTCAAAGTTTTTCAAAATTGTCCCGTAAAACTAGTAAAAACGAAAATTTTTACGTTTTCCAGTAAAGACTGATTCCTAATGTAAACTAAGATAAGTTTTTTGACCTGAAACCAATTTTGACAACCGAGACCCGTGATATTTTATTTCGTAAAAAATAAGAGCAAAAAATTAACAACTAATGAGCATGGAGCTTCAATCACTGTCACAAAAACACATCCCTTTCACAAATTTCCGAGAGTTGATGAATTAATAGAGAGGTGTAGGATCGCCACGTGTAAGGCTGGCGGTATGAGATGGTGGTTGTTGGTGTGGCCGCCGCACGAGTAGCAATTTCACGTGCTTATTGTGAATACTGTGTGCTTACTGTAAATACATGCATATGTATATACATCGGTACAAATTATCTTTGGTGCTTGGATAAAAAAGCCGCAGCACCCTAACAGGCCACAATAAGCACGAGAAATTGCCAAGGAAAAAGTGTGCTTTGGAAGAGAGATGAGACGTTGATTCAATGTTTCTTGAGGAACTGTTCTTTCAAGAATTCTTTAAATGCACTTTATCGTGGCCATGAAAGAATAAATGAAGGCTTTTTATTATAATCAAAAGTGTACAACAGTCAAAACAACTATATATATTATCTTTTTTCTGCCCTGAGTCCACAATTTTTAGTGATTATTATTTTCTTCACTTGAATTTAGAAATGTAAAATTTCAAAGCCGCAAAATTAATATTCCAAAATTGAAACAAGATCTCTTATCTAGCGATGTGGTACCCATCACACACTGGCTTAGATAAACAATCAAGGCCTCACTAGCATGAAAACTACTAAAACAGACATTGAAATAAATTTCCCAATCAATTTAATTAGGTCTGACATTTGAGATCGTATAGCTGCTGATCCGCAATAAAATCACTTTGAATCTAGATTAATGAGCAAAATGTGGCAAGCACGTGCCAATCTTGGCGTCAAACTGCAGTGCTAATTAGGTGAGGGGGCGGTTGCGTTTGGTTTTAATTACTGCTGGCGTGCGCGGCATGTGATTCGCAGTCACATTGCCATCGATCACATATAATACCGACATCCTTCGCATGAATCATATTATGTTTTCGCTTTGAAAAGAAAACTGTAAATACATGCATATGTATATACATCGGTACAAATTATCTTTGGTGCTTGGATAACAAAGCCGCAGCACCCTAACAGGCCACAATATGCACGTGAAATTGCTACTCGTGCGGCGCCCACACCAACAACCACCATCTCATACCGCCAGCCTTACACGTGGCGCTCCTATACATCTCTCTATTAATTCATCAACTCTCGGAAATTTGTGAAAGGGATGTGTTTTTGTGACAATGATTGAAGCTCCATGCTCATTAGTTTTTAATTTTTTGCTCTTATTTTTTACGAAATAAAATGTCACGGGTCTCGATTGTCAAAATTGGTTTCAGGTCAAAAAACTTATCTTAGTTTACATTAGGAATCAGTCTTTACTGGAAAACGTAGAAATTTTCGTTTTTACTAGTTTTACGGGACAATTTTGAAAATCTTTGGGACCACAGTTTCCCATCTGCCTGTGGTGCAATTTCAAGGAAAAAGTATGCTTTGGATTCCCCTCTGCAGAAGGACATCGATTCATTTGAATAGCATTATTTTTTCCTTCTTTTGCAAACATTCATCCAAGGAATCTCCAAGAAAATAGGCTTAGTAATTGATTCTAAAAAAATCGGGAGTAATTTGACGAAAGCAGAATTTCCCTCACAGACAAGAAGATTTGTTTAAAAATTAAAGTCCAGCCATTTTAAGCTCGGCTGGAGCTTGCCCAGCCAATCGCAGCTAACACATAACAAAAAGAAGGTAAATCCAAGGAGAGAAATATTTATATTTATTTTGTTTTTAATTCGTTTTTCTCTTAATTTTGTTTCTGAGCTCTTTTAAATCACGAGATAGTTGGTCATGGAATTTAAAGGTTGGAGCAAATTATTTGCTATTCATCTCTATATATACAGTGCTTTTACTGAATTAAAATCAATCAGTCTTGTAGTATCTGTCAGAAACAAAAACGCGTGGAAGCGTCATGGAAATTTTAAGAAAATGATTAAAAACGGGATTTTGTTGCTTGCAATAATATAAAGTCAATCCAGGAATTAGAGCCCTCTTGAATGGGTTTCACACTGCGACGCATAGGCTACAGAGGACCTTCATATAAGTGGGCTCAAGGGCGGCCTGACACACGCACGATTCATTTGCTTCACAATCAGTTGAAAAAGATGTCGATATTCTCTCAGTTTTTTGTTTTCCAATTGACGAGTGGTTTGACATTGAAGTTCTACGCATTACTATTCTCTCTGAACAAAAACCAGCATGTACTGTATGTATTTTATGTACACGGACACAAAGCGCACATCCACATACATTTTCAATTGGGATATGCCCTCTAAACCCACACACGCGTTCCAACAGACAAGCTGAAAGCGAATCATACGAGCGAATAGTGTTTGGACCAGTTCCGTGCACAGGTCAGCGAGTCAGGTGCGACCGCTGGGTCTTTTTGTTTGTGCCCCGCTGCGAATGACAGGTGTGTTTGTGCAGTGAGGACACCTTTGTTCAATTCTTTCCTTCAAACCCCAAGGTCAGTTCAGCCGCTGGAACAATAGGCCAATGTGAGTGCGCGTTTCGTGCGCTGTGAACGCTGAGATTTTTCAAATACAAATTTTCAAGGACAGAGAACACGCGGAGGCTCGATTTGCACAAAAGACGGCTTGTTTGGGTTTCCGCGAAACTGAGAAGGGTAAGTAAGTAGAGCAGGTTAAGAAAGATTTGGGGCGGCAGACTGGCCAAGATTTCTTTTTCGCAAATTTGGCGGAGTAGACACTCACGCAGCTTGAAAAGCGCCTAACGAGATAGTAGCGGCTGACAGCTTCCCGCAGAGAAACGCTCCTTATCTTGTCTTAAAGTAATTTGAGAAAAATACGGAGATCTGGACCAAAGGGTGTGCGTAGCTATACGATATTGTGTAGCAGCCTCCATAGGGAGCGCATCTTTTAAACCAAAAATTGTCGTGTGTTTTCGCTACCATTCAATAGTTTTTGATAAAATAAGACAATTTACCATAAGAACAGTCTTATAAAGTTTATTTAGAAGTGATTTATGATTCGCCGTTATTGTACTCGTATTGTTGAGCGCCCCAAAATTCAACTTTGAAAAAAGTTTCTAATGGGAATCCCCCATGTTAAACCACTTTGAAAAAAAGTTTCGAAAATTCAGCGTGCAAAAGTGTTTTTAAGACCAAAATTTTGCGCTGATTCCGATTTTGAGGTCCGTTTTTTGTTCCGGAGGCCGGAGGGGGTTGTTTTGGTGGGTTGGAAGCTTGGCTTACAGGGGATGACGGTCAAAATCAAAGTCTGCAAAAAGTTTCGTGCCGCACATGTTTCTGGGGGGAAATTTTCCGCAAAAACCAAAATCCGAACATTTTGTTGCCCTCCGGGAACCGCATTTCTGAGGCGGTCTAACGTCATAAATCTCGACAAAAAAAAACATGAAATTCGGTTTGTGGGCACAAAATAAAGTTCTAAGCAGGAAAAATTTTGGTTTTTGAAAATAAGACCAAAATTGTCCATTTTCATAAGGGGTCCGTGTTTGGCCTTGCAGCTCGGCACCTATGAGTCAAAGAGCAAAAATAAGCACAGATTCCGAGAGCTGATAAAATTTGCAATCTTCCTAACGTGGAAAAAAATTTCCTCCACCCTCGGATTTTCCGGAAAATTCCTGTAAAAAATCTCTTAACTTTATGGGAAAAGGAAAAATATCGAGAAAACTTTTTCAAGATAGCCGAAATTTAGCAGAGGTCTTAATTAACTTCTCGTGAAAAAATAAAAACATTCGTGCAAGCCGTTTTCGTACTGCGCGCAATTTCCCAAGTGTCCACCTGTAAAAACCGAAAAAATTCGAAAGTGTCCGATAATTGTCAAGTTGCACATTTTTGGACTCGTCATGAAGTGCTGATTCCAAAAATGTCTGGTTTTTAAAAACCCGAGCATTTTTCGAAAAGTTACGCTATTTTCAAAAAGTTAAAAATTTCCAAAATGTCCTAAAAATTTCAAAAATCCTCAATTTTGTCAAAAAAGCTCGGGGATATATATATAATATCCAAAGTATATTGTGTATATATGCACATGAATGAGATCTATTTATAAATCAGGAAGTCCAATTACGCAGTTTTGGGAATGCATCACCAGCAAGGTATATTATATTACATATTGTGTTAACTTCGAGTTCATTCTGTATCTGCACATGTAAACGTGCTGCATATACGCATTGTGCACGATCAACTATGAAGCACGTTGCATGCATGCGTTCGCTCGCTGCTTCCGCATTTAGTGTGTAAGTATTTTTAATCGACTTCCTCCAACGTGGTTACGTTGATGCAATTCCCGGGAAAATTTGCAATAGTTATTGACACCCAAATATAGTTTTAAACACGACTTGAAAATATTTGTTTGTTTTGAATTATTAGTATTTTTTATGCTTTCCAAAGAGCCTCAAAAAATGGAGACAACACTATAAATTTCAGCTCCAGACTTCGTATGCCTTTCATAGAGGAGCACTCTTGTTATACCTTCTAAAAATCGTGGTTTATGTTGACTAACGGAAAGTCTCATTTTTTGATCGACGTTGCTCCATAAAGAGATAAAAAAATCAATTTGGTCAGCAACAGTTTTTTGAAGATATAAAATCAAGGAAACTGCCTCCCCCCGGGTTGGAAAGTCACAAATAATGGCTCTAGTTCTAAATTCACTCAAATTTAAAAACGTGATTTCATCACTTCAAAAGGTTAAATCACGCGATTTATGATTTTCACCCAAGTTTGCATTACTTGCATTTTTTGGATTAATGAACAATTTCATATTGTGCTTCAGTGATGTTTCAACATCAAATCTTTTTATCCAAAAAAATAGTATTTATTATTATTTAAAAAAAATAATACATCTAGCTACTTCAAATAATTTTAGTGCCCATTTTCCGCCACTCGTCTCTTCTGTTCTTTCGTTTAATAGTTTTAAGCTTTGATTTTGACTTTCTTACCACATAAATTTAACTGAAATCAAATTTTTGACCTTTTTGATATCTCGCCTACTTTCATTTTGTGTTTTAGTAAAATTTGGGTGAAAATTTCAAGTTGTCTGGTTTTGAAAGGAACGAGACTTTATTTGCTCGTTTTCTTTCCGAAAACCGCGACGAAACAAACCTAGAGCCGAGAGCCCTTTAAGCTGCGTGTACATTTTCGATGCCATGCACGTGCCTCTTTATTTCCCTTATAATCATTCTTAGACGTTAATTAAAATTTCTGCAAGCTCAAAGTGTTGAAATAAAGGAGTAAATTAACACGATGAATGGGCTCTTTGTTCGACTACCTACCAAAATGGAATTGAATGTGGCCGAAGCAAAATACAACGTAGTTTTTTTATTTCTCATCTTGTCGTATGTCCAGCGGTGTCGATCGTGTTGTGGCTTGGTGTAAAAAATGCTAGTCTAAAATAGCACCTGGCTTTGTGGAGTCATTAATTGGCGGCCAGAGATGAGTGTAGCTCGAGGTGTGTGCACGCGCTTGGAGAATCAATGACGTCACTGGACGAGGAGTCGCGCATTGTTCTGCGGATTGAATTACAGACTTTTCCACCAGACTGTCCAAAATACGCTCTCGGGCACGTGGAGTATCCTTCCTCTCACTCCCAATGAGCTTATCATCTGAAAAATAAATATAAAAATTGAGTTTTGAATGCAACGCCGACATCGGCTCATTTTGTTTAGCACACGAATGTAAATAATACTTGTTTATTCTCATCTAGTCATAATACAAATATAGTACAAAAGTTATGCACAAAAACTAATTGGTTATTTATATATATGTTTTACTTTCAGTATGGAGTATGTTCACCTTGAACTGTGATGGCTTAACTCCATAGCATAATTGCAAACACGAGTGCAAAATTAGTTGCCAGTTCAAATGAATTCCAAACAGCCGCATTATTTTCCTCCGTGTGCACATAATGTTGTACAATTTCTCATCTCTTACATGCACTGACGTACTCAATCACTTTGATGTGTGTTGCATTCTTGGCTGCTACAGCTATATGATTATATATTTATCTAAGCTTGTGACGCTTTAACATGTCAATATTGGAGAAATTTGAGCAGGTTAGGGGATCTAATAATACTGCAGCTGCCTAATGTCAGAGATGGCTAAAGATGGTTGGTTTAGTGGCTCGAATTGTCGAAATGCTCAAGTGGCTCAACGGGCTGAGTGGCCGGCTCACCACTTCCTGGTTTTCGAACTTTTCCAGTGGCTTAAGGGACAAATTTCATGTCTGGCGTTTCAATAAAAACACCTCGGTGTGGAGAGGCGAAAAAATGGCCACATTTTGGGCCCAAAAGCTCCTCTGCGGCCACTCGGACCCATATGTTATCTGCTGGGCGGTGTTATTGGGACTCGGTGAGATCATGGGAAGTGCTGAGCATAGAGGTTCTGTATATAGTTGTCATATTATTTTTTTAATTATTGAGCTTTTCCAAAGTGAAATTTCACCCCAGCTCGAGTGAGGACTGGAAACGCAAATACGGTATAAATAATTCCTACATTTTTTTTAATATGATGAGAGTGGTTCGAAATTTAGGCGACTGTTTTTTTGAAAAGGTTATATATGGCTTATCCTTTTCAAATAAGTATCCAATCAAAGCTATGCGGGATAAATATCGTTATGTCTGAACATCCATGGCTGAATACTCTTTTTTAGGAAAGGAAACAAACGATAAAATAGTCCTTTTGAATATTTCTTTTTCCTCCTCGCAGACAATAATCGTCGTGAGTGTATATAAAAGGAAATTTAGTCCGTTTCACAGGGGGTTTATGTCATGAAAAGATTGAGGGAACGAGGAAGAAAGGAGCCGGGAAATTTGCGACGCTGATATCGTCGATGTTTTTGATGTGGGGCGCGCGTGTGTGAGCGCGTGTTCCTCGCACCCTCGGTGGGGTCTGATCTGCCTCATTTTTTGTACGGTCGGCCAAGGAAAGAAAAGTGTATAAAGCGGTTGACAGCTCCCATTCTGTGCAGAAAGACGCCGTCTTGTCACTTACAAAAAACAAAAGATGTGCGCGTTTCATCACGGTCTTTACCACGCACGTGGATCGCAACGAGGCACCTGTCTCCTGATATTCGCGCATAACCCAATTTATTTTTCTACTTTCTTCTAAAACTGGTTCATTTTTTCTCCGCCTAAAAATAACTGTCCAAGGCAGATATATTTATTTACTCCATTTTAATAATGATTGTTATTAAAAATGACGGTTTGTTTTCCTGCTACAAATAACAAATTTAATAATAGTAGCAAAGGCTGGTTTATTTTTACTTTGTTTACTTTAAGGGGAATACATTTTTATAAAATATATAGGCAGAGATATATTATCAAAATTAAAACTTCATGAAATTATACCAAAGGATTTTCTTGAGCTAAACAAAATTATTCTCACCATGAGATCGGAAAATCAGATCCCAGTTTGATATTTTTTTTCTCCCACCTTTAGTCGCTTTTGGGCTTTTTTATTATTGTTTATTCTCACAGCTAGTCAATACATTCATGCTATAGCATAGCTATGCCATAGCTATAGTCAATAAAATTTATAAAAGATGTGAGAAAAGGCAACAATTGTGGCAAACAGCTTACGAAACCCCTGTCCAGGAGGACAGAGCCGGAGTAGCCCCAGACTAGAATTAAAAACACATCATCTTTCATCCCATGTTTGATGTAAATATTTATTGTTTTGGAGTCAACCAAGATTTACCCAGAAAAGAAAAGCAGGGAAGCAGGGACCTTGTTCCTTTATATCAGTCAAAAGATGACATATATATAATATTGGCCAAATTGTGATCTGGTTTAAATATTTCAATATAAGAATGGTATTTTCTGATTTGTTAGCCTGCAAGTGCCAAAAAATAATTATACTCTTTGATTGGGACATAAATAATTTTGCGTGAGAAAGCAAAACGCGAAAATTAACTCCACTCTAAAAGCAATTAAACGGATTCATTTATTTTCCCAGAGCACTACATAGCTAAAAAAACATTCGTTATTATTTGGGTTGATTGACTGAAAAAGAGCACTAAAATAAATCTCGGTTTCACAATCGCTGTTTTTCCAAATTGAGTTGGTGCCTGCGCGAGAGTGGCCGCGGCCTCTCACAGCTTTGAACCGGCGGCGCACGTGATTCAATCTCCATGCCCCGCTTCGATGAGCGATTTTCATAATAATACACAGCTTTCCCGAAATAGAAGATACCTAAATTAGCTTTTCTAAATGGATGTCGCATTTAAACAGGCCTTTTTTATGCATTTTCTATATGAACGATATAAAAAAGCAGAGAAACCCAGCCTAATAAGTGTTTTCCATTTATCATGCTATCGAAAAAATCTCTTTTTCCCTAACATCAATTTCATTTTTGCTATTGTTTGTTGTTAACTTTTCCATTAACGCCATTAAATAGTACGTTGTAATTAGATCTATTAATAACCATAATTCGCCGAAAACTGTATACTTTTCTTCTACTCTTCTATGTCTAACAAAAGATTTAGTGAAATTGGTCTGAAAGCGCAAAAGGAAAATTAATTAATTCACTTTAGTTAAAAAAGGGTTGAAGGAGCGATAAAAAAGGTTGGAAGTGATCCCCCGTCCCCTAAATACCTTTTAGCTCGTCAGGGGAAATCAAAATAAGTTGAAAAGTATACATATAGAATGACGAGTGATAAAAAATGAGATTTTTTATCACTCGTCATGGTTAGCAGGAGCCGAGATCTTTCCAATTCTCGTGATCTTTAATTTTACGTTTTCTTAAGCTGGGACTGTATCACTAATGCATGACGATGTAGTTTACTAGTATACTGCGAGTCTCTTCTATGGTGTTCATTTTACAGTTTTTGACTCCAAACTGAATTTTAAACCTGAAATTGGTAAAAACGACACAATAACTAATAGCCTAACTATTACTGTCGCGAAAATTTCAGTGTACTCGCAATTTGCAACATATTTGCAAAACATGTATTACGTTATTTAATTTCAGTTATTGCTTCCAAAAATTTATTAAAAAAACAATTGAAAATAATGGTAACCTTTGACCTTCATGAGATCTATAGATGAATATTTTGTCATAAAAACCTAAATGCCAGGAATTTCTTGTTTGAAATTGTTTCTGAAATATTCTTTGGGTCAATATCACCAACACACATGTGAAAATCAAGATTATGTAGTGATGCAAGTACAGTAAACACTTCAACAAATTTCGGAACCCTTTTTATTACTTTGTATAGCTCACAATTAGACCGCTCTTTTCTTTGATTTAAGTTGGCACCATATAACGCTTCTAGATTTTGTTGGCAGCAATGGTGTTCTTCGTTCTCCGTTCTGTCAAAATCAGCTGTGTCGAGTGGAGAGAAAAGTGAAGAGTGCACAATAATAATAATGGGCGGAACCTTAATTTTCAAAATTGCCAATTGAACTAAATTTCAATTGATAATATATCTTCCCAGAGAAATCGGTTCTCATCAAGTTGAGCTTAAATCTCTGTTTCATCTTCCAGGATGGCTTTTATGGAGGTTAGTTGAAAAGCAATGACTATGTATGTATGACGGCTGTGATTGTGATCAATTATTTTTGACAGCAATACATATTCATACGCACAAAAATACATACTCCTGTTTTCATATTAGCATTAACAACTTCAATATTTTACAGTGGCGGCGTTTCACTTTTTTTGACCTGAACAAAAGCATTGACAGCGGGAAGATCAGTGAGGCGCTGAAGGTCCTCTAATTATATTTCATTCATTTTCTCGAATAAAATATTATTGGTTTATTTTTAGGGCTCACAAATAACTACTTCGTCTAGTGGTCACAACAATCTTGTCTTTGGAGACGCAGAAGGGTTTGTGCACCTGGCTAATCGTAGTTTCGACGTGTCTACGTTCAGGGCTCACGATGGCAAAGTCAATTGCGTGCACCACATCCAACATTCCTCTTTCCTCGTTACAGTCGGGGTATGAAACTTTTTTAAAATATATAAATGTTCATGTGAATTTTTGGTTTTATGATATATTATACATGATATATTATATCAATCCCTATATAGGAAGATGAAGGAGGAAACTCCATTCTCAGGGTGTGGGACACTGAGAAAAAGGACAAGCAAGGTTCCCCAAGCTCCCTGCGCTCGCACCGGCTGCAACCTGGAGGCAGGGGGGCCACGGTGACAGCCCTGGCCGTCCACCAGAACCAACTGGTTGCCATAGGCTACTCGGACGGAACCATTTTGCTGCAGCGAGGAGATGTAGGCCGCGAGAGGGCGACGAAGCAGGTGGTGCTGCGGGATAGTTCGGACAGCATTTCTGGGCTGGCCTTCCGCATCACCGCCAGGGCAATGTTCCTGTTTGTTGCGACCACTGCTGGCTCCTTCCTTTACAACATTACCACCAAGGATAAGGAGTTTAAGGTATATAATTTTCCTTAGGCTGGCATCTTAATTATATTAATGAAAAAATCAGAAAAATAAGATGAAATTCAAAAAGGAGCAAAGGAGGAAAGTCTCCAAATTTTCGCGTTTTCACAGGGAATTTCTGAAAAAGCTAATAATTAGTAGTTAAATATAGATACGATACTAATTTAAAACTTTCCGAGAAGGATTCCCCTTAAAAGTTCCTAAAATAGCAAAAATATAAAAATAATAATATAATATAAAAGTTGCATTATCAAAAAGTTTCCATACAATACAATAAATAAATCACAAACTAAACCGTCGCATGCATATTGTTTCATTCTGAAAGTGAACAAAAAAATTAGGTTATTTTAGAATATACAAAAACTACTAAAATGATATTATGCAACTTGAAAAAACGCAAATTGAAAAGTTTCACTTTTAAAATAAAAAAGTTAATCTTGAAAAATTATTAATACCTTTTTTGAAAAATAAAAACGAAAAAATAAATTATATAGAGAAATTAAAAAGCGATTTAAAATATTAATTTAGTAGCTCCAAAATATCTCTATTTATCGTCAGCATAGCCTGTGAAACAAAATTATTGATTTATTATTGTGATTTTGCTTCATCCAAATATTTCCCTGTCTTTGTATTCATTTATCACGAAAATAATTAGAGTTAATTTTTTTCAGCAAAATTTGGACAGTTTGGGTTGTGAGCGGAATTGCTGCGTTGCCACAGACTGCATTCCCGAGTGCAACTTCATCATTGGCCGCACTGATGTGAATTATATTCTACGCTAATTGATAAAAGTTAAACAAACAAAAAATCTCTTTCAGGCTGTGTATTGCTACACTCCAGAAGGCAGAGGTCCATGCTACGCCATCGAAGGAAAGAAAAAACTGCTGCAGATTTCACGAACGTATCTTGTTGTCGTGGCTGAGGACAGGAAACCGGGTGGCAGCGAGGAAAACTCTATAACAAGGTTTGCAAAGCTATACTTATTTCTAGGCATTTCAGATTATATTTTTTACAGTTTGACGCTGACGGTGCTTGACCTGCAAAATAAATTTCTCGTATACACGGCTCCCGTCCGCGAGGTGCAGGCAGTACTGAGCGAGTGGGGCTACTTCCTTGTTCTCACTGAAGGGAACAACCTGCTTGCTCTGGCCGAAAAAGATGTGCAATCTAAGCTGTCGATGCTTTTTAAGAAGAATTTGTACGACGTCGCCATAAGGTGAATATATATTTTTTAGGTTGCGTTTTGACTAAAAGGGATTATTGTAGAATCGCGAAAAGTCAGCAATACGATGCTGAAGGGTTGAGCGACATTTTCAGGCAGTATGGAGACCACCTTTACAGCAAAGGAGACCACTCAGGGGCCATTGAGCAATACATTAAGACCATTGACACATTGGAACCTTCATATATTATCAGAAAAGTGAGTTTTGTGATGTTTGCAAGGACCACCAGTCCACAATTTTATATCTAGAGTTGATTTCGAGTTACAGACTGGGATTTATGTAAGAAAACTTTAAAATCCATTTAAAAATCCAATCGTGATTTCCCTTGGTATTTAGATCCCCCCCCCCCTAACGAGAAAAATTGATTGATGGATCCTTTTTTACTTTCTAAAAATCTCTGTATCGTTTTAAATTTAAAAAATATAATACTATTTACACCCCTTAACTTATATAATTTCATGTTTTGTTCATAAATAACTTTTTTATTGATTTTTATACTTATTATAAATGTATTTGAAATATTTTAATATAAATCATTTACATTGCTGAAATATATCTTATTAATGTGCGTAGAGATTAATTATCTACAAATTGAGGTATACAAAGAGTCGAAGAAGCCCAGAAAAATCCACAATAGAACGCTTTAATTTTACTTTTAATCCATGAAACTTTTTTCTCCATATTAAATATCTTAATAAACCAAAATTAACCATGATTGAACAAAAACTAAATTGAAATCAATATTGAATCATTTTTATTTTTTTCCACGTCGACAGATTAATTTTTTTGGAAAGTGTGCAAATCTTCATTGTTTTTCTTAATAAATTTAGCTCTCGATTTATTCAACTTGTTAAAATATGCGCGGGTTATTTTCCAGTTTTTGGACTCGCAACTAATTGAATACCTGACCACGTATCTGCAAGCGCTGCACAAGCACGGTTTGGCCGGTGAGGATCACACGACTCTGCTGATAAACTGCTACTCCAAGCTGAACAGAACAGACAAGCTTCGAGAATTCGTGCTGGTAATTCAATTTTCTCAGGTTTAGGACTGTTTCTTTAAATCTATCAAACAGACAAAAGATCGAGACTTGGACTTTGACGTCGACACTGCAATCAAAGTTTGCCGGCAAGTGTCGTCTGCTGACGCTCTCACTCTGGCTCTAAAACACCGCAGACACGATTGGTACGTGAAAATCCAGCTGGAAGACAAGCAAGAGTACAAGAAGGTTCTCGAATACATTTCCGAGCTGCCTTTCCACGACGCGGAGGCCAACATGAAAAAATATGGACCGCTGCTGTTGAAGGAGGCGCCGCAAGAAACGACAGATTTTCTTAAAAGACTCTGTTCCAATTACAAGCCCAAAGGAGAGCCGCTTATTGATCCAGTATGCTACACTTTAAGCTTGAGCTAATGAGCTAAGTAATTTTTTCCAGAGGGAATTTGATGGCAGCAGATTGGAAGAAAATCGGGCCAATCCAGAGGAGTTCATACACTTGTTTCTGGAAAACCCTGACATGCTGATTCAATTCCTAGAGCATTCCATTCAGGTATTGTGTCTCGCTGCCCTGTCAAGCGGACTGATAAGTTCATGGGGAAAATTAATTTGTGTTGGGTACTTTTTAAGGAATTTTTCCATCCAAAAATTTGGGGACTGTTTGGAAAAATTGAAAAATGACAAATTAATTTTTCAGGTTGATCCGCACGAGAGCAATTTGGTCTACAACACCCTGGTAGAGCAGTATTTGCAGGTGTGGGAAGCTGGAGATATGGAAGAAAAAAGGCAGCTAGGACAGAAGGTTATTATGCTGCTGCAGAATCCTGACGCAAACTTTGACCGCGCCCAGACCCTGATCCTCTGTCAGCTGCACCACTTTTCAGATGGTAAAAAGTTAAAAATTAATTAAAATCCATTAAGGTTTAAACTTGACAATTTTTGCAGGTCTTCTTTATTTGTATGAGGACTCAAAAATGTATCAACACATGATGCGTTATTACGCCTCAAGCAGAGATTACGAAGGTCTGTTGGCTTGTTGTCGGAAGTTCGGAGGCCAGGAGCCAACTCTCTGGGTGCAAGCTTTGAACGCCTGTTCCAAGGATTCTGGTGCTCCAGCTCACGTTCTGTCAGAAATTTTGCTAGTAATTGGTGAGTTATATTTTTTACAGGCCTCTACTTACTATTAACTTTGAGTTGGAAAATTTTTTTTAAACAAGGAGTCATTAAAATCATTTTGGTATCCTAATTTGCAGAAAAAGATAGACTACTGCCACCACTGTTGGTGATTGACGCTCTGGCCTCAAGCAGCGCCACCCTGGGTGACGTCAGGTCGTACCTTCTAGGAGTGCTGAAGGGAGAGGAGGAGATGACAAAGCAGGAGCAAGCGCTGATTGAAAAGTATTCTGCAGAAACTAGAGCAATCCGCCAGCAGATTAACGCCATCGAGACAAGCAATGTGATATTCCGGGCAAATCTGTGCAACGCGTGCAACCAGCACTTGGAGATGCCCTCCATCCACTTCCTCTGCCAGCATTCATTCCACCAACAGTAAGTAATTAAAAAAGAAACCATGTGAAAATTTAGCACCAAAAAATAATTCTTAAAATATGGGTCTCCTCTGCTGTTTAGTCCAAATGCTTTTTCAACATAGGAAACTTCCATAAAAATATTAAAATTGTTATTTTCTTAATGTATCTTAAACTGGGAGGGTTTAAAATTGCAAATTAAATTAAATTAATTGGTAATTATTAAATTTATAGTATTTTTTAAGTATTTAATCAAATATTAAAATTTAAATATGATAAAAATGATTATTTAACCAGGAAAAATTGTTATTCCTGTGTTTAATTATTGAATTTTCTCATGTATTTAATTTTCGGTATTTCTGACTTGACGAATTTTTTCAGTTGTTTTCAGAGTTGTTCCGAAAGTGATCACGAGTGCCCGGTTTGTTTGCCAAATAACAAGAAAATAATGGACATCATTAAATCACAAGTGAGAAATTGTATACAACATCAAAAGCCCTTCATTAAATTAAATTTGATTGAAGGAGCAATCGAGATCTCTTCATGAGTCATTCCATAGTCAACTAGAGCGCGCGCAAGATGGATTTTCCCTGGTGGCCGACTACTTTGGACGCGGTGTGTTTAACAACCCTGTAACAACTGCCACCTCACCTGGTAATTTTCCACAAAAAATCGCTTGTTTGGATTTTAATGACCACTGTTCTTCAGGTGTCACTCAAAAGAAGATCGTTGAGTCAGCGAAAGACAATATCGCGTCAGAGGCAAGACTTAGGCTCATGGAAGGGGGCTCAGGTAATTTTAATTGTAAAAAAATACGCCAATAAATATTTTTGGAAGTCTTTTATAAGTCTGAAATCAAAGAGATGTATCAGCAAATCAGCATTATAATTATAGTGGAGAATTTAGGCAGGGTTAAATTTACAAATATAAAAGAAGGTTTAAGACACTCCTAACATATCTATAACAAACATTTTTTAAACGTTTCATATATACTTTTTTCTAATTCCATTTTTTTACGACAAAAATTCCTTTGAATTTTCTTTTTTAGTGATTGTAATTTTCAAATTAAAGATGATCAGCTTTTTTTGTAAATCATCTGCACAATTAGGTGTCTTAAATAAATAAGAAGGAAAAAAGTCAACCGCCATAATTTCCCAACCAAAAAATGGTTTTGTTATTTTGTCAAGAAGTAAAAATTTATGATCTTTACCTACTAATACCTTTTTACTCTGCTTTCATTTATTAATATTTTTGACCGCAGGTGCAACCACGCAAAGTGCCTCAGTAACCGACCGATACGAGCCCTGGTCGCATTCCGAGGCGCAGGCGGTTCCTCTCGCAGCAAAGTCGGTAAGTTCGGCGAGAAGGTCACCTCAGCCAATTGTGCTGTCGGTGCCAAAGAATCCGTTTGATGAATCTCCCGAGTATGACGATGCCAAGAATCCCTTTGCTGAAGATGAGGTCGCTGTTGAGGCTGCGCCAAAGGATTCCACGCCGCAAAAGGCCTCTGTGAAGTCAATCAATCCTTTTGAGGACGAAGAGGATGATTATGATAAAAACTTGAATCCTTTTGGAGAGGATTAATGCTTTTTCATATATTTTTGTTTTTTGTTTATGGAAGAAATATGCTTTACAAGACTGCGAAATTGTTCATTCTGTATAATTAATTTTAACTGCTCCAATAAATATGTATTAATTTTCGCGTGGCTTGAAATCGTCATCAAATAAACCTTTTTTCATCATTGAGTAAAACTTTGTTTGATTTGTAGAAGGTAACCTTGGAGCGGTCCTTCATAGGACATGTCCCTTTCATGCAATTATGTCGTGATGAGACTGGACACACAGCTGGTTGCTAGCTGATTGCAAAAAGCTCGGGCGTCTTACTCTTTTGGAGAGACGATCCAGGGTTTGACAAAAAAGTAGACATTCACAAAATTGACTCTTTAAGTGTTTTCCGGCGTTACGATTTTTGGAGAATAATTATAAACGTACGATAATACCATTTTCCCAATGCTGCTGATAAAAAATTGTTTCGCCATGATTTTTTAAAATTGTTAATACTAGCCAACAACTAAGACGCAAAAACAAAGTCTCTGAATGTTGTTTAATCGCTTTGATAATTTAGTTTGACCTTTTATAAAGTCCTCTAATGTTCAAATAAAAATGGAGGTTAATTCTTTGTCCTAAAACGCTACAAAGAAGTTCTTAATGAAATTAGTTGCGACAAAAAAAAACTAAAAGTCACTCGTAGCAGTACAATTAACATTAATTACGTGAGTGCTAAGTGTCAACAATATAGCCGCTTGTCATCGTGAATTATGCGAGCGTATATACGCAGTACTAATGGCAAAAAACAATGCGAAAAGTTAAATAACAGAGTCGCGGGTCGAGGCTGTTTCAATTAGGTGCTTGGAGTTATTTAAAGCAGCCTTGCGTCTCACAAACGCACTCTAACTCCTTCGCACTTTCACCTGGCGTGCGGAAAGAGATGCGATGAGAAAGAAAGGCCCCTTCCTAGATCTCGATGCTGCTCCCCACCGCCTTTTTATCTCGCTCGCTCGGCGCGCCCGGAGGACCACCGAGAGACCGACTCACTGACTAAATCCCCGGCGAGCAGGCTGCCACGAAAGGACACATTATTTCTGCAACCAGCTGCGAGACGGCTTCGCTCGGCTTTGCATCAGGAAGTGTACTTTTTGCGAAACATGGCAAGTGCAGAGTTTGCCGGCGGCGTGCAGGGCCTCCTCGATGCTGTCCTCGCCGACACGCCGGCGCCCTATTTGCCAGCCAACCCCCAAAATGTGTCGGCGTTCAACAACTCTTTTTTCCCTGGAGAAAGGTGCGTCCCGGATATGATCCCGTCCGTTGCGGATTACCTTTCAGGTAGGGCAATCAAGCGCAGTTTCTTCATTTGTAAAAGATAATTGTGTTCATTGCTTTCCTGGGGTAAATTAATTTTTATTAAATATATTATGTTTTAAATAGTTTGAAAATATTAGAAATATTGCTTCAAAAGCCTACGACATAAAGTTATATTAATTTGAAATATTTCAGATTACAAATATGACATAATTGAGTCATTTAAGGAAACAAGAATTTTGAAAATTTTCGGTTCAAACAATCTTTATCATATTTGAAGAAACTTTAATCTGTGTTCCTCGTTAAAGCCTGTTTCAAATTGTTCTTTGTGAAGCTTCAAAAATGTATGAAGCACAATTGTTATGCAGAAATTCATGCACGCGCAAGATTATAAAATTTTTAACATTAATTGATTTGAGTGGATGTGTGCTGCAAAATTCATAGCCATAAAATTAATTTTTACCTTTACTTTAAATACATATATACTCTCTGAAAATGGGAAAATAACTTAACTTAAAATTTATGAGATTATGCCTGCTCCAAATTGTAAATAAACTGAATGGCTCTACTTGCGCGGAAAATTAATTCAGCATGGCCTGGAATTAGTGAAAATTAACTGTGGCTATATTTTTTTTATTTTTAGATAAATCACTCTGCTGTACGAAAATGTGTTACGGAATTATTTCCTATCTGAATTTTCACTATTAGCTGACCATCCTGAATTGATTCTGAAATTTAACTGTTACTTGGACCTGATTTTACTATAACAGTATACTGCATAAAATAATCATTCACCCTTACAATTTGATCAACTGCTAATTCAATCAATATATAACTCATTGTTGCAATAGATACCCTGTATCAATTCCACTTCGAATCTCTTAAAAAATCCCTCATGCATCCACTTTGTGCCATTCCTCAATAATAATACATAAGTAAAGTAACCGATAAATTGAATTCAGCCCGTAGAGAATGAAAAGAAAGCTTACATAATTGCTTGAGATGAAATGAATAAAGAACCACCATCTGAACTGGTTCGGTTGGAATTCCCAACACAAAATGCTTCATGGAAGATGAATCACGCATGAAACCCCGCGAGGAAATCTTACAGGGCAGCAGCAAGGTGCTTTTTTATTGCCACGATTTGTCATTTTTATTTTTATTACTCTAATAGCCGTATGATAAATAGATTGTTACAATCACTTGTAATAATCGAAATAGATGTACGTACTGTTTTGCTTTGAATTTAATTTATTTACTAAAATGCGGTCAAGGCATGATTGTTAGTTTCTATTTTGGCTTCGTTTGCAGGCATATTGCGATTTAATTGAACAAGTTTGCACATCAGCTGAGCTGCAGAGAACGTATAATATTTGCAATACCACCACCGACAATGTGTGATGAGTTGAACAATTCGCTCTAATTCTCGCCTTGAGAGGTGATTCCCCATACGCGAATGACTCATGACGCTTCAGATTAAAATTCAAGATATTGACGTGATTTAAATGATATCACGATTCCATCCATCATATTTTTTTCTCTCTTCGCAACACAAAACATCTTACATGTTACATGTCAAGTTTCTTGCAAGTGATGCAAAAACACCTCGCCGCAGGGTTTATATTCGTTCGAAATTTTATGTTACACAAAAAAATTCACGGTAGAATTGGCACAGGATTCTTTTATTAGGTTGGATTCCCGCATCCGCAAGAAGCAGAATAGTCTGATATACACGAACAAAAAGATAGTGGCACTAATTCGAGCGTAAAAGCGAAGTGAAAAAAGAGCTCCTGAAAGAGCCTTGAACTTGCCACTTGACTCCATTCCTTGGCTGTTTCCAAGCAGCGTCATAAGGGCTGTAATAAATTCGCTGCTCTTATGCTCTAACCAGTTTTTTTCAAGCAAAGAATATCGTCTTTCTAGCATCTTCTTTTTAACAAACAAACCTTAAAAGGGTTTGGTCTTACAAATCTGTAAAAAATCATCAAGGGATATTTGCTTTATTATTATGCTTAATTTAAATATAATTTAAAATGTTGCCTTGAAAAATTTAAAATTCATCAACATAATATTGAACCGAAATTTAGGAAATATAGTACAAGTTTTCTCTATTTTTTTATTAGTTCCCCATCTACCTCTATTACGATCGAGGAAATATGACTCAACGTATCAGGCTTGGAATTTCCACCAAGTGTTCATCTATCTGGGGATCCTCCCAGACGGAAAAAATTAAGGCAGAATACCTGACTTTATCGATTCAACCTTGACGCATAATGCCTACGCTCAATTAAAAACCTTTCCGCGACCGTTTTCTTGGGCAAAACGTTTACCCAATCGAATTTAACCAAGCGTATCACAAGCACATGGCTGAAATTACGCAATACGCACTTCGCACGAGATAATAAAGTAAACTACCATACCGCAGAGTCACTTTACGGCAATCAACTAGATGGACACCCAACAATAGAAGCTTTGATTAAAAAACTTATTTCAACCGTTAGAGAGTCTTTAGATCTTTATTACTTCACGGTTCCTGAGCAACTTTTCAACTCTCGTCTGCAGTGTTTATTTATTCCGGTGTAAAAGTAACATGGCCTGAAGTATCTCCTTCTCCGCGCGTTGGCCAATTCTCGCATTTTGTTTGAGCAAGGTGCTTCTAACTTTCCCTTAAATAAATATCTCATTTTTTTCTCTTGACAGCAGCGGCGCCAGGGATTTACAGCCGCTCGCGCATTTCCCATATCTGCTCGACAAACATTTTAAGATATTTTAGAGATTAGAATTGAAGTGCTTATTAAATACCATTACATTTAACAGAATAATACACAACTTAATTTATTACAAAAGATTTATTGTGGTTTGTGTCATGCCAAAATACGTGGAATTGGCCCTTACTCATCCTTGCCTACATAAATGTCTAATTTTTTCATTTTGAGAACAAAAATAACTCTAGCGTCCTTTATTTTTAGTTTTGTGGCCTAAAACTACAAACCATGAAGCAAACAAAAATTTCAAAATCATAATAATTTTTGGCTTCCAATTTAATATCTGCAAATAACACTTTGCCAAGTAATTCATCGTAAAATAAATTTACTGAAAATTTTAAAGTGAAACAGTGTTAATGCTATTCAATTTTTTAATTAAAGCAATATTTTGCCATACTGGGTTTAATTGTTTGATATTTTTGAGTAATTCAATTTCTATATCAATAATTTATGTTAAATTCACCTTATAGTATTTTTATCAATGGAAATAAAAGTGACTCATGTACTTTATTTCGTTCCATTTTTGCAGCTATAGAATTCGCCGGAATCCTCTTGCTGTGCTTAGGGATGGTCGCCCTCATCTCCGTATTTGTGCTTTTCGCGGACTGCGTTTCCCACGTATTGCAACACGGCCTCCCACAAGCCAAGTCGAGCACTATTCTTGTTATTTCTGTGTACCCAGTAAGTTTTACATTCTTATTTATTTTGTAATAAAATAATTCACTGTTTTTTTTTTATTAAATTTTGGCTATGGAAATATTAAAAGAGAAATTAAATGTTGCTGATCAGTAAAAAATGAGAAAGCTTTTCTAAATGACGTAAAATGTGCATTGAAAAAGCAGAAATATAAATTCAAACTACACGATAATTTCAGATATTATAACTTCCCTGTCATACCTATCAAAAACAAAATTTAAATTAAAGCTTTTTTGGTTTTTAAATTGAACATATATGTATAAAGTTTTCCTGAATTTCAGATTGTAGCAGTGGCTATAATGATCGCGTCGATTTGTCCACGCGCTCAGTTGATCTCTGAAGCCACGACGCAGCTGGCTTTCACCACAGCGTGGTACAACTTCTTCTGTCTGCTCCTCGACTACAGCGGCGGCAAATCGGCCATCCTCAACTCCAGTCACAATAGCTCGCAGAACCAAATTCTCACGCCTAGAGTGCCCCCTCTGTGCTGCTTCTGGTGCTGCATGCCGCGCCAAATCGATGTTAAACCGTGAGTAAAAAAATTGAGTTTTGATATTATGTTCTTTTTTATACAGGAAGCTAAAATAATTTTACAAAATTAACACAGAAATTAATTTTAACAGTTTTCCTGTTTTAATATTTGCATTGTCTTTTTAAGTCAATTTAAAATTGTATTTTAATGGTTTACTCAAATATTAAATCAGCTCATTTTCAGGCAGAGCCTAGCGTTTATGCGGTGTCTGGTGGTGCAGTTACCCGTGGTGCAGGGCCTGATTTACCTCACGTTGATGGTCGTGGCTGCCGAAAGCCTGTCAGTGTCTGCTGCCCAGCACACACTTTACGCGGCTCCCGTTATGTTCATTTCGATATTTTCAGCTTTGTGGGGAATGGGTGAGTAAGCCAAGTAAAATAATTATATCTGTGTTTTTAACGATTTTCCTCGTGTGAGTTGAGAAGTATGGACTTCAAATGAACACGAACCATAGGATTCCCACATTGCAAGCAATTTAAGCCCACGTTCTAAAATTATTTCATTTGTATACGAAATTATTCAACCTTTTTTTTAGCTAAAGATATTTATTTTCCACCTTGCATTTTTGGATTTTGGAATACTTCTTTGAAATAATTAGTTTGGTGGAATCGAGAAACTTCAGTTAATTTAGTTTTAAAATTTTAGAAACGTCCCAATTTTGTAAAACTTTTATATAAATTGAACAATTCCGGCCACAACAAACACAAAATTCTAGTTTTCAATTTCGGTTTCACTTTTCACTTTTAACAACATTGTGTTTATGATAAATACAATAAATTTTTACACGTGATATAAAAATAAGTAAAAATCATCAACTTGGTTCAATTTGACAGGAATGCTTGCGCGATTTTTGGGTCCTGGCCACCTTCAGGGCTACTTTGTGCCGCAGAAGATGATCTCGCTGCAGTTCGTGCTGATCTTCTCGAAACTGCAGGGACTGGGCATCCGCGTGGCCGCTTGGGCCGGCGCCTTTCCCTGCCACCCGTCGCTGCCACCGACCGTTTTTGCAAATCGTAAGCATTCACGAAAAGACACATTTTCCTTTATACATACCACTCTCGTTTGCAGTGGTTTACAACACTTTGATGATGACTGAGATGGTGGTGCTGATGGTGATTGCCTGGCGCCTCTACAAGAGACCGCTGCCCGCCGACAAAAGCGCTCACTTCGCCTGCGAGGAGCCGCCGACATCAAAGCTGCCGTCCATCAGTAGCGTCATTTCTGAGAGGGTCAGATCGTAAATCTTTTCTTTGTGTGCTTCAACACCTCTGGATCTCCCAAAACAACTGCTTTCAAAGAGATTAATTTAAATTATTTATTTCCCTTCACTGTCTCTTCATTTGCTCCTTGAAGCGGTGAAAATCACTGCGCGACCTTCAATCGCGAGAGAGTGAACCATTTCGTCTCGCATGAATGTAAAGAACAGTATAAAGCAAGCCAAGCGATAAACTTAAGAGATGTCTTGACGTGATTAAAGATACGGAACTATATATAGTTTTAATTTAATAAAACCTTCGAAGAAAAAAGCTTTGATTTCAATTTTTAAATTCACTTCCTTATAAATGACCTAGATAAAGCTATATAGGTACCGATAGATACAAAATTGAGATGATTCAGAACGTAACTACTATAAACCTTGAATTAAAATCAATTAAATTAGTACAATATTCTCAGCCATGATATTTCCCAGTTAAAGAAAATTGATGGGATTTTTGTGTATATATACCTTGTCATACACAAATCATGCTAGATAAGATCATCTAATAAACGTTCAAGTAAAACTCGAGTGCTTTAATGAATATCGAACGCAGAACGCAGTCGTGTCCCAATATAGCCACAAACACGCTGAAGTGTCCACGAGCAGACAATGAAAAATGTTGGTGTGAGTGTGTTTAGCGGGTATTGATCTGGTGCGCCTGGAGCCTCGTTATGTGTCTTGTGGGCGCTCTCGAAAACGTTCTCTCGCTGCCGTCTATACATCATGTATGTGCCGGAGTGCGCTGGTGCATATTGTATGAGCTTCCGAACAGCACTCTCTGCGCTGTAAAACAGGGCAGGAAAAAATGAAACGGTCCTGGGCTTGTGCAGTCGACGAGGAACTTTATTAAAAAGTTTCAATCGGTTGATTTCTCCCTCAAAAGGGGACACGTCTTTTATTCCACCTAATTGATATAAGGGTTGCGTTTATCAGATTTCAACAATCCAACTGGGGGCTATACAAAATAGGAGTTGGCACAATTTTAATTTTTTTTTCTCGTCTCGCAATTAAAGAATGCCTTCATTGGGCCCAACGCTGAGCTCGGGTTCTATCACAATATTCTGCGCAACCAAACTTCTCACGACAATATAAGGAGACACACACATATCTTAAAGAACATTGTGTGTCGAATATATATTATATTTTTGTTCGAAGCTAAAATTTTGAAAATCAAGAAAATCAGAACTTTGGAACTTTTGGAATCGGACCCCCCACGCGTTAGGCCATCAAGCGCTAGATAAGGAGAGAGGCCATATTGCGACATCATTACTTCTCAGAGTGACAATGATAAGGATGGGTCAATTTTCCTTCGTTGCCCATGCTTTGTAAACCAAACTATCGGCAAGTAACAACAAATCCAGGGCTTTTCCTGAACTTGTCAGAGGCTATGATCCTTTCACCAGTTAACGCGCTGGCTAGATTAAAAAATTTCAACTGGAAGGATTTTTCAGAAATTTAAGCTGAACCAAATTAAATTATAATATTTTCGACACCAATATCCTTTAATCTGGAAACTAGACATCTAAATTGAAAGTGTAATTTACGAAGGGACTGGTGAAAAATTCGTTTGACACATAAATTGAGATCGGGAAGACAGAGCTTCTTCGTATAAGAGGGTATTCACCTAGAGCTACCTTTCTCGTCAAGATAAATCAAGCAGCACACCCAACTACGTCTCTCTAAAAGGGGATTCATCTCTGATTGAAGCGGTAAAAGCGAGAGTTAGTCAAAAAGACAGACAACAGAAAGACGCGTCTATTCATTTATATCTCGCGGATTGTCACCTACCAGATCTGCATTTTTGCTTTCCTCGTGTCTACAGATATAGATGGTGTGCGTAAAGCGTGCCTCCCAGCAACACTGGAGGGAGGATTTGTGTGTATCAATAATACCAGACAGCAAAAAATGAACATAAATGAATGAGCCAGCCGGCATTTTACGTTTACTCAACTATATCGCGCATCTTCACGAACCCTGCTTTCCTCCCCTGGATCCACGCTTCCGGGGGTTGCAAAACGCGAGAAAATGCACTACGGTGCTTAAATTAAATATAGTTTCTTATTATCTGCTGATTTGTGCTTTGTACGTAAGAAACTTCATAGAAAGGAAAATTAAAAACAGCAATATATTATAATGAACGATGGCGTTAATAAAATTGTAGAATTTTAATCATTAATTTTATTTTGTTTCTAATTTACCTAAATAATTTTTCTCATATTTCTGTTTCCAGATGAAATGTAAAGAAACTAATTTTACTTAATTCAGAATTTCACTTGCAAACAACAATAATTTGGAGACCAAGTGTTTTAGTGTTTCGTGTTCTTTTCCGTAGAGGAACAAATTTAATGAAGAAGTTTATTTCTTTTGATAATTCATAAAATTTGAAAAAAAAATTGTGCGCTAAATTCCGTGTAGTGCATTTCAGCAAACCTGACCCTGTGTGAAGCCTCCCCTACATGTGCCCCCACTACTCGTCTCCCCCCACCACGTCGGTGAGCACGCCCTCGTCGTAGAGGTCGCGTAGGACGTGCATGAGGCGGCGCTCGGTGCGCGTGTCTCCGAGCGCGACGTCGACGGAGCCGACGCAGAGCAGCAGGGCGAGCAGCTGCGAGCGCTTGAAGTCTGCGTAGAGCATGTGCGCGGTGTAGCCCAGCGCGTCGATTGAGACGCCGAGCGCCGCGCACAGACGCTCCAGACTGGCCAGGTACCAGTCGAGCAGCTCGTGCGCATGCGCGCGGCGCAGCCTGGCGTCCAGCGAGCTGACCAGCAGCAGCGCCAGGTCGTTGGCCGGGTGCGAATACGCCACCATCTGCCAGTCGAGGATGGCGCAACGTGGCCGCCCCTCCGCCCCTTCCGCCACCCCCTCCTCGGTGCGGAACAGCAGGTTACTGCACCAGAAGTCCGTGTGCGTGATCAGCGCCAGCGGTTCGCGCGGAGCCAGCAAAGATGCGATCACGCTGCGCGTCCGCGGACGTAGCGCTGACAACGCTTCCAGGATGCAGGCAAAATCTGTTTCAATCAAAATTACGAAAATTACTAATTAAATATACGCGCAAAAATGATATTTTCTTTTATTTTGCATGAAAGGAAGAACCGAAACTATTGTTTTGGAATTATTAGAAAACACAAGAAATATTTTTGGGTTAAATTAAATGAAGAACTTTTAAACTTCTAAAAGGTTAGGCAACTGCCTTGACGTGGATACAGTGCCAGTTGCATAAGTTTGCTTTGAAATCTAAAAAGCATAATAATATTTCCTTATACTTGGAATAAACTGCAAATGACGTCATTGCAACCCATACGAAAATCTCTTGGGCAAAATTTTATTTTATTTCTGGCACTCTTCTCCCTTTTAGCCGAAAGTCGCATAAAATTTTATTGCTGCTGCGCCGTTCTTATTTAGGAGTTTTTTTAACCTATTTGCATGAAACGGGGCCAAATTGTATTTTTTCTCACCTTCTCCGGGGTGTTCATCCGCTTGTCGCTGGAGAAAACGAGCAAGTTGTGGCAGCCCTCTTTCCACGAGTTGCTGGTACGAATCGGTGGCTGCCGCAGTCTTGAAGAGGAAAGGGTATCGTTGCAGTAAATCTGATCCTTCACGCACCTGTCGTCGTAAAAAATGCTCGTGAAAATACACTCCCAACGAAAATGATATTCTTCAGAATCTCCCCTTTTATGCAGTCGTAAAAAGCATTGCAAAGTTAATTTACACTATGTATAAGAGCTGTGAAATTTAGACTGTCGACAATTTTTTTTAATCAAATAAAATTTTTTAATCACTAAAACATACTTTAGTTTCCAGAAAAACTGTTTTGAAAAAGTCAAGTATTTTTTCGTCAAAAATTTACAGTTTATAAAAATTAACCCCATTCAAGAGAATATTGTGTACGAGTTGTGGCAGCACTCATAGCTCATTCGCTTTGGATTTGTTGAGTGCACTTGTGACTTATAAGAGCCGGGTACGCACAAACAAGCGCAAATTCATGCAAAAAATGCGTCGTGTAATTGCGTTACGTACCTTAAGCACTAAAGAGAGCGAGTGCATTCGGGCCAAAGCCTCGAGCGCGGCTTTCGCTTGATCCAAAGACAGTCCTTCAGCAAAATCGGCGCTTTTGTATCCCTGTGCTTTGAGGTTCTCCAAAACGAGTACAGAGTGGTGTGGCGAAGCTCGGTAAGTGGCATGCAGGCAATGCGGGATAGGCAACCAGTCTGATTCGAGGGTGTCGCCGCCAGCAGCTAGCAGGTCTGGCACTATCTGCGATCGCCAGGGGTAATGCATTTTAATATTACATCTCGCAACAGATTCACCGTGGCTACTTGAATCAATTACGGCAGTTACCGTAACTCACATCGCATGGCTCTACTTATACTGTCTACAAATATTGGATTTACAAGGAGGGCGCATTACTTATTGATTCGTTGAAATTTTTACTTTCGAATAAACAGGTTGAAATTATTGAGAAAAAAATTGTATTCACACAAAATTTTAATGTACATTTTTTAGGTTTTCAAGTTATGGACATTCAAATCGTTAGTGTACTTTCTTACTTTACACGCCTGTAAAAGATTCTAGGTTGATTAAAATTTTTGAATATTGTGATGCAGATCAACCACATTTTTCTTATTTAAATTGTACATATTTTGATAATCGAATCACATATAGGGAATACGAGTTTAACTTTGTAATTCAGCTGCTATGGGTTCTAGAACAAAAATCTAGGCAAATCCGGAAAGCTGTTAAAATTTTGGGAATTAACAAACTCATGAATAAATTTCCAACCCCCCATTTTCTCAGTAAAGCCGTTTAAAAATGGACCAGTGTGTTTTGCAACCCTCAGAAAATTTTGGAATGGCAAAAAATGCTCGATTTTATGAAAACCAAATTAAAAATCTGCTACAAAAGCCGTTATATTTCTGCAAAATGATTTTTTGTTTGTTTATGCGACTGAAAAGATTGATGTAATATGACTTGTGCTCGCCGCTTCATTAGCTTGCTAACTCTTGAAGCTGAATTTCTCAGAAATTTTTCTTTACCCCATTTTTATAGATTGTTTAAGATAAAGGAAAAATTAGTTTTCAGAATTTTTTAGTCTGATCTATGATCCTTCTTTAAAAATTAAAATTTTACTAACATTTTCTCGAAACATTAAATGATTATATTATATTCATTTGGTTTATTCGTTTGATTTCTCGAGAGTTTATAAGACTCTGGGAAAATTTGAGATGTTTAAAATTTTAGTGAATAATTTAGGAAAAGATAAAATAGATCTTCAGAATTTGTCCACCCTTTAACTTGTAATAGAATTTTTTTTAAATGGTTTGAAAATCTATATTAAAACATCTTTGAAAAAATGAACCACAAAATTCAGAAAGCGTAATAATACCTGTGTGTAAAAATTGATTTCCCTCAAGTCGAACTGCGCCTCGGAGACGAAAAACCTGCTGACGGGGTCCCTGGGAGGCAGTTTGAGCACGAGGTGCACGGCGCCGGGCGTCTGTCCGCGGGGACCGGCGGCGTACTGCACGTGCAGCGACAGCACCTCGCTGAGGGCCGAGTCACCGACGGCCCCCGGGGGCGGTGGCGGCCCCTCGAGGGGCTCGCTGCCCGACTTGGCGGCGAAGTGGAGCACCTCGAAGGGCCTGCCGGGGGCGAGCGCCGCCCCAAGCACCTCTTGCAGCCACCCCTTGCTGATGCTGAACGGCGGCGGCCGCGGGGGCGGCTCCAGCCCCTCGGACTCGTCCGTGTCCGAATCCCCGGTGCCCGGCGCCTCCTCTTCTTGCGAAGACATCTCTCGTCTGCCCGAGACACACGGCCGCCGCAGCGCCGACGCCGCGATCGATCAGACACGTTCGTGTGTGTGTGTGTGCACCCCCTGCCGCCCCTCCCCACGTCACCCCTAAGCCCAGAATCTCGCGCGCCGACAGGGTGGAGCTGCCACGCGCGGCCGTCTCCCTTTTTCCCGTGTTTGTGACATTGGAAATTTATTATTATTTATAGCCAGGCCCAGCAGACGTGTGTGTAATAATTCGAGAGGTGTATATTATTGCACTCTGAATATTGTAAATTGATATTTTCAATCAATTCGATTTTTCCCAGCGTGCATGCGTCATGCTCTGTGGAGTGGAAATTTTATCGTGCAAGATGAATGCTAATAATGAAACTGTGATCACATTCAATCATTTTTTTTTAATTTTCACGTGAGCTATCATTATGATTTTTTAAAATGCTGTTTGGATGGTGTTGTGGTTTCGAAATTACCGAGTCAACCAGACAAAAATTTAATCACCCTGTACCGAGAAATCGGGGTGAAATCAAGAGAAACGGACCAATCAGTGTTCCAAAACAAAATATATCTCGAGTTATAAAGATAATATTTAAACTCAACATTAAAAGATACCCGATTACAGCCTACATTGAAATAAAACCAAGTTTTCAAATTATTTAAATTGAAATAAACTTTTGAAATTGATATTTAATTATTTTAACTATTAAATAAGGAAATTTTAAAGTGCTTGGCGTGCGTAGAAATTTTCAAGATAGTGCGCAATGTTTGTTTTCGAGATACAGATGGGTAAAGGTTGAAAAATGGTAATTTTTAGTTCAGGTGAATTTTTGAGACAACAAAAATTGCACGAACAATTGATTGTGACCTGAGGAACATGCTATGGTGGTTGCAGAAAATACCATCCGAGCAGGGAAGCCATCGATAAGCATTAGATTCCAATTTTATTGACGCCTGTTGGGCTCTGTCTGTATTGTTTAGAATTGCCAGATCTGCACACTGTTGGAACGGCCAATTCAACAGCTTTATTCAACAGCTAATTATGTGCAGTCCGCACCTTTGGAAGCTATCAGGGAGTTCAGGAAACGCCAAAAACTTCGTTCCTGAGCACCCTTAAACTGAAGGCGCTCGGTGAATGTGCACCTTACACCTTACTCAGAGCTATTTTTCCTTTTCTTAAAAATATATTTTAGCTTTGTCATATAATTATGGTGTACTTATACCAATTTATTCTGCTGCGCCAAATGACTACAAAAAACTGTCCAAGTTCTGCGGATGAATTTTTCCACCAATGAAGCCTAAATATGTAGCCCTCAGTCAGAGAAAATGGATAAAAAAAAATTAAGGGGAGCAAAATAGGTTGAAGCGATGAAAAGATATTTATCAAAAACCTTGAAACGTTTATTTAAAGTCATTTTTCTTTAAAATTTATTATAAAAAAGATTTTAACTACCAAGAAAATATCTTAAATAATGAAAGAGATATCACTAGAAATTAGGGAAATTTTACGTCAGATTTGTATGTATTTCACACTACTATTTCTGTTGGTTGAAAATTTTGATGTCAATTAAAAAAAAACTGTTGATATTTGATATCCCAAAACTTATTGCAGGGTTTATTTTGCTCTAATTATATGCAAAAGTTGCTGCAGTTGATAAAATTTATTGTGACATTTCAAGAAGTGTACATTTACAGGTGAATAATGAATTTAAAATCTAACATTGCTGTTTCAAGTCGGAACAAAAAGTGTGATCACACCAAAATCATCCTCGAGAAGACTTTTTACAAAAGAGATCGCTTACATCTACCACTAAGCAATGATAAAAGATTACACCTTGAAACTGATGAGATGTCTTTGTATTTATTCATTGATGGTCTCCAGAAGTTTCAGCGACTCCTTGGACTCGATTTCACTCGACGCTCCTTCCTCGTCATCTTCGTCATCCTGAGCAAAATAATTATTATTAGTTTTTTAATATGAATGAGTGATGAATGGGAGGAGGAACTCACATCAAATCCAAAGCAATTCTCCATATCCTTCTGGGCCTCAAGCTTCTTTTTGATCGCTTGCGCGTCTCTCCTGGTCAACTTTCTTGTTTTCAAAGTTTGAATGATTCTGGTTTCGCCTAAAAATTTAAATTTATTTGGTTATTTTAATTATTTTGGTTCACTTGCAAACATATATTTCGATACAGCAATTTATAGGACTTGGTTAAAAATGACCAAAACTTTCAAAATTGATTTAAAAACAGTTTTTTCTCAATCTATGTGAAATTTAATTCATAGACAGCTTTTCATGAGACAAATTGACCATCAGTGGCTCATTATCTACATTCAGGAAAAATTTGAAATTTTCTTTGTAAGCTTTGTAAATTTTGAATGAGGAACAGTATTGAAAAATCTTAAAGCTGTAAGGATTTTTTTTACATTAAGTGTCATACAAAAAAGACACTTAGCCAGATAGAGACTACACATCAAACATCATCAAAATTACTGCTAACTTGTTCATTCAAAAATTTAAATAAATTAATTCAAATTACCTGACGCTCCATCGGCGCTTTCGATGGCGGTCACGGCTTCAGTTCCATCGGTGCCAGAAACAACAATGTCATCAGGGACCACCGCCATGGTGGTGTCATTTCCGTCCTGCAGCTGGATCACCTCCAGCACCACATACTGCTGGCCGTCCTGTCCCTCCACTGCCATCATTTCACCATCTTCATCTTCCTCTTCCTCCTCGTCTGTCTCGTCAGCTGGCATCACTTCCACTTGCTGACCGTCAATAATCTAAAACAAAAAAGTAATGGGATTGATTGATATAAAGTAATTTGTAGAGTAGAAAATAAGCTTTTTGAGGAGCGCAAATTGGAAGATTTAAGCGTGCTTTTAAGAAAATTAGCTACGGAAGTAACCAAGTTACCTGGATTTTCTTTTGTCTGCCAAGCTTGAGGGCGAGCGCTTTCTCTTGAGCCGAAGACTCAGGGTCGTGGACGGCCATGTGCCTGATAAGGTTTCCTTTGTGACGGAACGCTCGCCCACACTCGGGACACTCGTGCGTCTTTTCTTTGGGGGTTGGTGGCACGTAGTTGGGGTTGTGGTACAGGTTCTGGTGGCGTTTCAGCAACTGCTTTTGACGGAAAGCCTGAAATAGAAAAGTATTTTGCAATATACTGTTACGTTAATATTAAGAAAAAACGCCAGAAAAGTAAGAAATTTTAACAATGTAGATATTGTATTGGCTGAGAAATTGTATAATTAATTATTTTTTAAGATAAAACACAGAAAAATCCGAGCTTGAAATAACAAAAATCAATTGAATTACATAAAATAAATGAATAGTTTTATCTTGATAAAAGATATAATGTCATTGACAAAATTTTGCCTGTTTTAAATTATACCTTTAAATGGGCTTTTTTAAGAAAAATGTCCGGTTCTTACCTAACTACAGAAATTTCCCAAAATTATTCTTGAAAAGAGCAGCTTAAAGGCTAGAGTCACTATTTATTAAAAATTTTAAGTTTAAATTTTACTGAAACAAATTTTTGCCTTAATCCTGTACCACTCTCATTCAAACAAGTAACAAGCAAGATGATGATAAATTATTTTACCTGATCGCATTGATCACATTGGAAGGGCTTCTGGTCAGTGTGGATCAGCATGTGAGACTCGAGATGTCTTTGAGAGATAGAAGCGTACGGACACAAGTCGCACTTAAAGCACTTTTCACCCTCATGGGTCTTGTTGTGGACCTACAGTTTAAATCAATTATTCAAACATTCCAAGATTCAATCATGATTGACTCGCCTTAAACGAATATCTGTCAGGATAGGACTTTCCACAGCGCTTGCACTTGAGAGGCTTGTCCGAGGTGTGCAGCTTTTGAACGTGGATTCTGAGGTCGGTTTTGCGGCCGCACGTTGTCGGACACAGCTCGCACTGGAAGATGGGCTTGTCGCCAGCCGTGTGGATCAGCCTGTGCGCCTTCAGGCTGTTGCTCTGCGTGAAGCGGGCGTGGCACACGTCGCACTCGTATGGCTTTTCACCTGTGTGTATCCGCAGATGTCGCTTCAGCTTGAAGGTATCGGGACTGGCGTATGTGCAATGCGGACACTATAATCATGAGGATTGCACCAAAATTTAGTAAAAAAATCAATAAGAAGACTACAGAAAATTTCAAGATAGCAATAAACGTAATTAAAAATTATCGATTCAATAGTTTTACAGGCAGGAGGATACTTTTAAATTAAGGAACATTCTTAGTTTCAGAGTTTAAATTGCATTTCCCCGTTAGTTTGAATGAAATTTAAGTACCTAGGAAAACCCTAATACTTTCTGAAATTAAAATCAAATTTATAACAAAAACCTTCATGAAGCTAGATGAAAATGGATTATGCACTAAATTTCTATCACTACTCCCGTATCAAGTTGAGATCAAAGAGAAATACAAAATAAAAATATACACAAGCTACAAAGAGCCTTTGAATATTAAAAATCCAGTGCACTGCATAGTTTTATAAAAATTACAGAAGGTATTTGGCAACCCTGAAAAAAGTACATTTATAAAGCTGAAAAATCAGTCACATTACCTGATAGGGTCTCTCTCCAGTGTGGCAGCGCATGTGGCGCTTGAGCTTGCTGAGCTCCACGCTGGAGTAGTCGCATTCAGTGCAGTGGTGCGGCTTCTCGTGCGTGTGTTTGTACCTGACGTGTCTGACCAGTTCACCAGAGGTGGTGAAGGCACTGTCGCAGAACTTGCACCGGTGCGGCTTGGTACCTGTGTGCGTGTTGACGTGGTTCTGCAGCGAGGCCAGTGTCTTGAAGCCGCGCTCGCACACGCTGCACTTGTGCGGCCGTTCCTCAGAGTGCGACTTCATGTGTCTGGACAGCAGGTAGCGCTTTGGACTCGTGTAGTTGCAGTAGTTGCACATGTGTGCCTGAGTCACTGTCTGGCTCTTCTTTGGCACGATCTTGATGATCTTTGCCTTGTCCTCCTCATCTCCAGACTCCTGGAAGGGCAATAATAACGTTGATTACACATCAAAAGACAGCGTAAAAATATTTTATGACAGATATGACCTATACAACAGCAAGTATTTTGATCGTAGAAAACTGTGAATCAATTTTTAATCAAAAATTGTGTTTCTTTTCAATAGTATTATTTGCTAAAATTAAAATATGAAAATGACAAAGGAATATTCGCCAGATCTACACCTCTGTACTTGAAAAATAAAATATTTTGAAAATAGTAAACTAACAAATTCCCTTAAAACAAGGTGAGATCAAATATCCCACTTTTGTGTAAAGCTAAGAAAATCATCAGTTATTTCCAATCTGGTATTATTAAAATGCTTGGGTAATTTCCAGAGGAATTCCATCTAAGCATTTCCCAAATAATACCTGAAAATTTTAAAATCACTTCAAAACACTAACCGGAGGAGCTCCTTCCTCTCCTTCATCAAAGTCATAGACGTTGCTCAAATTCGCATCGTCGCCATCCTTGTCCTTGCCATCCTCAGGTTGCTGAACAATCAGCACATAACTGACCTCACCAGTGCCAGTTTCACTTGGAACAATGGTCACTGTTTGATACCCGTCGCCAGCATTGAGAATAACCTGCAATCAAGACAAATGGAAAGCTGAACATCAAACCACAGCTTGATTATCATACGTCGTCTGTGGCTTCCATGGCGATGGTGCCATCCTGGCCATCAGCCCTGGGCATTGTAATATAAGTCGCCTCGCCCGACGACGCTTCGGCGCATTCCTCACCCATGCTGGCAGGAATCGATATGGCAATGCTTTCTCCCTGGCCATCATCTCCGTCAGCTGCATAAAATATTAATTAGGAAAAATACTAATTTTTCGGCAGGTCATCCTCACCAGCAACGACGGTCATGACCTGCTGCTGCTCTCCATTGGCGGAAGTGTAAAAATAGTGGCTAGTGCCAGACTGGTCTATAAAAAAGCCTCCTTCTGTCGCAGCTTGGGCATTCACTTGAGATCCATCTAGAAGGAAAATAAGATTACAACCTCCAGGCTGAAACAATAATTCCGTTTTTTACCTTGGATCTCTTTGTTGAACGTTTCCAGATAGTTTTGTATTTCTGTAATCGTCTCACCATCTTGGCCTTCAAGTTTGACATTGGTGTCAGCGACTAAGTTGTTTAATTCTTATTTAATTACATATGTCCAAGTCTGAATAGGAATAGCTTACCATCTTTTTTCTTCACTACTTCAGCACTCATGATTTAGCAGTGTAAATCAATCATAAATTACCTGAAACTGAAAAGAAAATTATTTTAGCAACTCAATGGAATAATAAAGCAATATTATATTTATTCATTTGTGTGTTGATTTAACACATCACTAACCACTGTTAGCCATTCATTGGAAAATAAAGTTTAACTCAAAATTCCAACCCAAAACCCCTGAGAGAGGGATGCAAAGAGTTGTGGAATTAAATTAACACTTGTGTTTACTCTCCAGGCTTGCAGGTGCAGACGTTAAAATTCAAAATATGTGGTTAACCCCTCCCTCCCGCCAAAAATGTTGCTGTGTAATAATCATAAATTTCAACCCACCCAGGAGAAAAACGCTCATGAAGAAAACTGAGCCACGTTGAAACCTCAATTTCTCTTCTCTACATTCAAATATGAACGACCAATTTATTAAGGGAATCATGTTGGGGCAGTTTATACAAAGCAGCCCCCATCCCGCCTCCGATTATCCTTTCGGTGTTCCGCCATCTTGCCGAAACAATAAGCATAGAGGGACCAAATTAGAGCATTTTTTCGGGGTCAGGGCCCAGGGTGCCAGCGGAGGATGAGGGGGCGGCAAAAAGGGAGGGAAAAAGTGTCGGAGGTGGCTCAACCTGAGCCAAGCCCTGACGACCTTTCTCGCGTGCATCAACGCCGTTAAAATCAACGGCCAAAACGCAAATACGGGTTTGGCCGAGAAATGGGGCCCTCGTGGGTCTCGGCCGGCCCCCGGGGGCGGCACGCGATCTGTCGGCATGAAATAGAGAATTGAGTGGTTTGCGATTCGGGCACAGGGGGCATTATTTGGGTGAATTCTGTAAATCGGCACGGCTGGCGCTGTCGGCAAGATGGACGCCCTCTCCGGCCGACCCTAGCGCCGCCTGCATTTCAAGCCCGAATTCGACCGTTTTTAGCCCGATTCGGCCCCCCAGACCGATGCCAAACCGTACGTGAAGACATGCACTAATTAGTGAGCTTGAAGTTAGGGCGAAAAAAATCGAATTAGGGCTGAAATTTCCTATTCAAAACTTACTAACTGATAACTCCAAATTCCGCACGCTTGGTGGCGTTGATGAATATGGCGATCGAAGCGACGCACTCGCGTCGGCCAGCCGCTACACATGCGCAGAGACGGGCTGCACGGCACCGCGCATATGCCAACATAACGGGAAAAAACTGACACCGTTGCATTCGAAAAAGCTTCCTAAAATATGACGTATTATTGATGATTTTTCTTCCATTTTTTTAAAATAAAAATTCACTTTGCTCTTCTTCTTATTTAAAGGGTTTAAGAAAAAAACAGGCGTTGTTTAGAAAAAGATAATAAGCCTACAATGAAAATGGATTATATTGGTATTACAAGAACGGCGGGGGCTTCGCGCTTGTCTACATAGGCTACCAGATTTACAGCTCTGTCGAGCGGGTATCGTCTTTGGATGTAACAGGCGCACATGCAGCTCTAATGAATTCGACCATCAGATGTTTCTCTAGAGGATTTTGATTTGAATTTAAAACCACAATTATAACGATTCAATTGTTGGCTCAGCCTAATTTTAAGAAATAATAATGTAAGTAGTACCATAGTCCTATTGATAAAATGATGTTAAGGGAAAAGAGAAAAATATTTTCTGTTATTGAAGGAATTAGAGCAGCATTTTAATTTAATATATTTTGATATGCACTACATACAAAAACATCCTTTGATCACCTACAATCAACAATAACAATTTATATTAGGATGAACTATTGAGAAATATCGTTGATAGTTTTATTCTAATTAATCTTCTTAAATTAAGTTTTGTATTATGTCCGAAAAAATGTAAAAAATTATTTATTTTCCAACTCGAATTTCAAAATGGAACAGTTGAAAAAACTTTCAAAACAAGTTTATGTGCTTAAAAATATTTTAAAAATTATCTTTCATTTTGACAAATCAATCCATTATTTTCCGAGGCTATAAATCAAACAATTTTTGGAACTATTTAACCCCTTGCTAAATCAACATTTTAAATAAGAAAATTCATGAGAATCTTGTTTTTATTAAGATAATAACCTTGGCTCATATTAAGCTTTAATATTCAGCAAAAGCAGTTGCGAGCCCATGATGATCTTGCGCTGAAGAAAAGCCGGAGAATATGCAATTCAGTTTTTCTCCCCAGCCGGCAATTCATCGCGCAGCAGCAGCAGCAAGCATGTTTTATTAATAAATTCGGCCAATATTGATAAGCGTGCGCGCACCGGCTCTTTTGTGTGTTTTCGCTGCACGCGGCGGGCACCAGCTAAAGGTGGATTGCCAAAACGCACACACACCGGGTCCCTGGGATGATTTTTGTTTCGTGCTCGCATGATTTCCCCTAGGTGAAATAATTGATTCGATTTATCGACTGAGCTAGCGCGCCGCCTGTGTGTGCAATGCGTACGGAGTCGGTGCCGCCGCCGCGTATGATAAATTACTCTGGGCATCCGTCAGTACATGAATAAATAAATATTTGCATTTGCAGAATTCACCTGAGCTCGCTCGTGGAGCCGTCAACCCGATTGCATTCGTGTTTTGCGGCTGATGAAACACAAACAAACGGGTTAATTTTATTTTTATCACGCCACAGAATTAACGGAATCAAGCATGACTAGCATGAGGCACAAATTTCAAATAAGCACAAATCTCATGAGTTAATTTTTAAGCTTATTAACGTTTTTAACGCATTTTGAAGCTCGTTTATTTACGATTTATTTCACAAAGAATCCGGTGGGTATGTTTTTTTTAAATATATTGAACATTGCAAATTTTCTATAAAACCCGGCCATTTTTCGATGATTAAAACATGTTATTTATTTATCATTTTAAGAGTGGAAATAAATAACAAGCAACTGTTGCACTTAAGGCACCCTGAAAAATAAAATGTTAAATTCTTTTATTTGACCTGAAATTTAAACGATGATTGAAACATATTCCTGATTATTAACAAAATACATATTATCAACCGCTAAGCAGTATCTCGTTGTTGACTCCATTTACGCAAAACACAATTAGCCCCGTTGCTCAAGCAGAAATAATTGGCAGTTTGCGGGTATTATTTCGATGGCATTGTGTGAGCGTGGGATCACGCTAAAAAAGTGCGTTAATAATAGAGCTCGGTCTTTATTTCGCGTTTAGAGTGATTGACAGTTTCGACAGGTGTATTTCAATCGCAGCTGAGCCAGACAACAAAGCAGGGTGAAGTGACGCGCCTTTCACTCGCAAACAACCACCGCAAAACTGTCGCTCAATCTGTGCGCAAATCGATGCATGTGTTTTCTGTCTCAATAACATATCTGATAAAGCTGTCAATTTTTCACTCTCAAAAGCGTTTAACGTGCATATTGATTGAATGGATAGCTATGAAAAACTTGTTAACTTTGATTTAATGAGGGATTCGATTTAAGCTTCTAACAAATTTATTCTATAATTTCGATTATTTCAATAACATTTGAATCTTGGCACAAAATAATTTGTTGGATAACCAATTATAAGATGAGTAGTCGGATTCTAAACATTCAACATTTTATTTATTTTGTCAACTGCCATATCAGTGAAATAGCCGCTTGTTTCTCTGCCATGACAATAAAACGACAAATTTTCGAGTTCCACGAGTTAATATTAGAAAAAAAACAAAAGCTGTTGAAAATTTTTGTGTAATGAAATCAACGTCTCCGTGAAAAGCGACCATTTGAAGAGGGCGTTTGATTGTCTGAATTTAATCATAGCGGCCACAGAATATTTTCTTCGCTTTTTAAGTGTCATTAAGCTCTGCGAAAGATTTTATTTCACCAGAACCGTCGTTAATGGTTTATCCGTTTTTTTATCAGAAGCAGACATGGACGTTTGTATAATAATACTAAATTTAAATTATTTATTTTTTCATTTTAAGCAGATTTAATAACATCTTGGATTTGGAAAATTTTATTAGAATGTGAATGCGTTATTTTTACTAAAAATGATGAAAACAAAATATTTTCTAGAAAAAAAGGTAAAATAATAAGCAAATGGCCTTGAAAAATACATAAACAACATTGCTTTACACGCACCCGTCTAAACGGTCAAAAAATAATCTTTCCTTTAAATGGAATTTTCATCTAAAACTATTTCTTGAGTTAAATCCACATCTTGACAATCCAGTCTTGTAAATGATGAACTCTCCAGCTGCGGAGTCCATTAATGTGTGTGCGGCTAGACCGCGCACGTAAATTAATATGTATAATACACGAAGCGGCGGCGGCTGTGCTCCGACACATATTATACACCGAGACTCATGCAAGTGATTAAGCACTTGCATATACACATGTCTATACAGTTGTTTCTGCGCGGTCAGAGGTATTCAATTAAAGCAGCGAGCCCAGCAGGTGAGTCGGTCGGTTCTGTTTCATCGCCTAAACGGGCACAATAATATGTATGTCATCAAAGTTGGCTTATTTAGGTTTGCTGACCCGGCCAGGTTGCTCGCTTTGACTGCTGCGCTCCTCCTGCTGCACTAGCACTAGATAATAATATTGGGGTTGGGAATTTAAGTCGAACGACGTAATATATTTACGGGCGTCAGTTCTTAATATACATAAACACCTCATGAGCATAAATCACGAAATTATAAGACTTTACATAGCCAAACTTAACACTGTCTTTCGAGCCCAAAAATGTCTTTTTGGCATCAAAAATTGAAATTTTTAGTAAAACCATTTGAATTTGACCACATATAACTCATTTTCAAAGGTGAAAATATCTAACAATATTTTGTCGTGTAAACCATCTAAAATTCCCAACCCTGATGATAATTTTTGGCCGCGTGCGCAAACATACACACACCGAGAGAGCAGTTGCATCAAACGTAGCCGCTTTTGATGTTTTCCGCGCGCCGACCACAAATTGGCTTATCCCCGTGTAATCGACATGCAGACCGCAAGCTCGCTCACTGTATGTATGTTTGCCTGCCATGCCTTCATTTAATAACTCATCTGCTAGATAAATAAGTTAAGGCAGTAACCCTTTCAAAATTTATTAAATGCGCCCGCTGCAAAGGTGGATGGCAATTCATTCCCTGCGCTTCAGGGGTATAAACACACAGACGGTTAATTGAAAATGCACAAACTAGGCCGCTTAGAACAGATATGATATGAATTTGATTGATTTCCTTTGCGATTTTTATCTAAATCAATTAATTCTCATGTTTTATATTCCAGTAGCTCTTACTGAAACATTTGGTTTTGGTTTTAAATTTGATTGCAACACGATGGCCAAGGCTTTAAAGGACATGGATGTCAAAAAAATATTTTGATATTAATATAAAGCTAAAAATTAGATCTGAAAGTCAGATAGCCGTTGGAAGTTTTGGAATCGGCCGCCGCGTTATTCACCAGAGAGCGGCCATATTTTTACGTCACCAGAGTCAAAAATTGACGCATTCCTTATCTTTAATTGCCACCCTGAGCTGTGATGACGTTCCAAATTTAATGTATTGACCGCTCTCTTCCTCCAGAGCGTGTTTACTTAAGTGGATGCAGTTTCTAAAAATTCCAACAAAACTCTGATTTCAGAAATTTCAATCTCTACTTATTATGCATGCACATCCTTTAATCGATTCGATTATACAAAAAAATGGTTAATTAATAGTGAAATTTATTTCCCTGAATTATCGATGCTAGATTCTTTTTTTAAAAAGTATTTGACAAAATATATATTTATCTGACTCCAATTCTGAACGTTGAACGTGATATTCCATAAAAAATTTGAGCACAGCTGATGTATTAATTAAATTTATTTTTGTCAAATGAGTCTAGGTTTGCGTCGAAACCATTGAAATTGAATGCGTGTTGCATCGTTTGATTGATCAGTTTTATAACCGCAGAGGAATTTTCATTCAATTGCGCGCATTTCCCTCGAGTACCGGGCGCAGTAATGGAATAATGTATCGGGTTTCAAAGTTTGCCAGCAACTCTCAACTTTAGCCGGCACCAATTCCTGATTCTATTTTGCACGTGTGAGAAATAAATAGACAGCAAACGAATAAATGCACAAACTTTTTGATCGAGCGCTGAATTTGTGAACTTTGGCACCGCGGCGCCATTATTGCGCGACTCTTATCACCGAGCTTGTGTGTGTTGTGAGTGTGTGCATTCACAAATTCTACGCGCTTGAACTTTCTACTTTGGCTGAAAATTAGATTTTCAGCGCCTGCGGCCGGGAAAAATGTGCTGCTTTTCAGCCGAGATGCGCGCGGTGGATGGTGAAATATGAAGACGGATGCAGTCTCTCGGGAGTCACAGCCTCTCCGCGGGGAGCAAAATTCACTTAGCCAAACGCATCGAGTGTTGCCCGCAACAATACATCATCCGCGCAATCGCCAGTTGCCTGACTCAACAACAGTCTCGAGTCTCGGGCAACTTTTTACCCTCTCTTATCTTATTAGCCCACGCAGCGAAATAACGGCCGCTTCCTCTAAGATCTATTAGCAATGAATTTTATTTGCACTGCACTTTTAATGCAACGCCCATGTCGCGCGGGACACGCTATTCTTTTATCCCAGGCCGTAAAAGATATTGTGTCGCGCGAGGAGAAGAAGCAAGACGAGGGTTGGGAAATTTATACCGTGTTGAAGCCAATTCAAACCGTTTTAAACTATTTTATTTCACACTTTTTAAAATTTCGAGGGTTGCAAATCGTTTTCCACTTCAAAAAAGAGCTAAGATGTCACATTCAAATGGTTTCCTTTATTTTCAGCGAAAAAATGCTTAGAAACCATTTAAAAAACCACACAAAAGTTCGGGCCTAACTCGACGGTAAATAATCTGCGAATAAAAAAATGGAAAACAGATGATACACAAAAAATAAAGGTACGAGACATTTTTTTATTAAAATTCAAATTTATTTTTGTGTTTATCGTTTTTAAAACTAAAAACGGCTTAGGTAGGCAAAGTTCCAAAATTTTATTGATTTTTCTTTACTGAGAAAAAAAATAAAAATTTTTAAACAAAAATTTGAAGTCCGGTAAAAATTCTAGATTTTTCTTATAAACGTGGTTCCTGGAAAATAAAAAAGGATGATCCACAGTATTTTTGAAATATGAGACCACTCGAGGATATTTGAAAATTTTGACATCCCGCTCACGTGTTTAATCTGGGCAGTAGAAAATCTGGAGATTTTGTGTGTATCATTTGGCGTCCAGAGAAATATAATCGGTCGACTTAAATCCACAACCCTAAAAATAAGCAGGAATTTAATCTCGGCAAGTAACCTAGCTGCTCCAGTATTCAGATAAAAAAGAATAGCTGAACTGGTGCTGATGCATTTTTATTCAATTAACTTTATAGAAGTGTCCCAGTCCAGCATGCAGTTGCTCTACTTGTTTACCACTCCCTTAGGTATTTTCTCGAAAATATGGAGCTCTGAATTTGTCTCTTGAATGGAGGAGCGACAGAGAGCTGAATTATTTATCATCCACCCGCTGTGCAGAAGCAGAAGAAAAGGGAGTAGCTGATTTTTCTTGCTCCAGCGCCGGAAAATTGCAGGATTTTGAGATTTATGCAGCCGTATCGGCCTGAGAGTCATGCCAGTTGCCTAAACGACCAGCGTCAAGGGGCTACAGATTTCAGTGGGAAAAATAGTGGACCGCCAGATTTGATTGACGTCGTGGAAATTGAGTGGACAAGTACTCTTGCCACTCAATTAACCCGTCAGATACACTCTTTATTGCATATATACCGGTCGGAAAATAACTGACAGCAGCTGTTGTGGCTTCGCATCAGCCTCACAATGTAGGGTCTCACACGCGACTGCTTTAAACATTCATACCGTCCAAAACAATTCAACTGTATTGATTTTCGTTTATGCAAAGGATAAAAATTTTATAATGATATGAAGAATTTACTTCAACCAAAATTAATTGTTTTGGATAATGACCTAGTATTTTTGTCAAAAGCTTGTGATTAATAGTACTCGGAAACCTTGGAAACAGCCTAGAACCGACTAAGTTGCACCAAAAAATAGTTAAAATGGTCTTAATTATTAAATAAAAAAACCGGTATCAAAATTCTAAAACTCTCAGCCCTCATAAATTCTGCTTAACACGATAAAACAAAAATAATCTCAAAAGGCACACTAGAACAATTTCTAGAAAGTCAAAAAGTGCTTCTATCCAGACAATCTTAAGTGGATCCGAACTTAAGCTGGATTACGAGCAGCTGCGTCATTTTTTTCCAATCGAACTAAGCTGCAAAATTTAATTTGCCACCTTGACGTCTGTGACCTAGATTATTATGTTATTTCTCAATTTTTAAAATAAGAATTGAATAAAATTCCATCTATAAAAAAATTTATGTCTCTCTTTATTATTGAACTTGTGTTAGTCATTGTTTAACAAGTCTTGCAAACGCACACATTACGCCAAGCAGACGCAGAGGTACACGCGGCTGAGCGTCGTCATCAATTATAAAAATGACAGAGTACAAGTGGAGGCGCCAAGCCAGCCACGTCTTATAAAACACTTTGGCAAATTCAATGGCCTGTCAGGCTCATTGTTCCACCTATTTTAAACAGGAGGCAGCCCATTAATCATCGTGCACACATACGCGGGCACGCACTCCGTCAAAAATATAGCACACTCATATTGGCAATTAAATTATCATTTGTTCGAGCCCACACCAGCTCGCGGCTTTACATAAATATCCATGTAATTATACATATATATAGACCCAGCTTTTGAGTTGTATGTGCATGTGTTGGGAAGCCGTCGCGCTGTGTTATAATATGTACACGGATGTTTCATCATCGATTCTGGACCATCCATCATACCAATTCACTCACTCACATATACATACATATTGCCAGCGATCACATGTAACAGGGGGACCATCCAATCTCAGCGGACACAAGCAAAATTTAGCATGGATCACAGTTTATGACTCTGCTGACAGTGAGTACTGTGTGCAATAAAATTCAGTAAAGGTTCAAGTATAAAAATTGAGAATTTTGTACCCATAAATTACAAAAATGTGTGCTTCAATTTTAAGCAATGAGTTATTCAGCGTAGGATCCAACACAAAATAACATTAAAGGCCGCCCCCTCTATAATGGTGAACTTTACTCACCATTTTATAATAAACACTAATAGTCAAACCCATTGAATATCGCAGCTAAATTAAAGGTGTGATATACTCGTAATTTCATGATATTATTTTATTTCCCATTTGTTTCCTCTCTTAAATCTATTTTGCTTATCAAAATCTACTTTCCTGATCCTCAGACTTTATGATCTGACGCTTCCTCCACTCAAACCAGAAATTCTTGAGACGTACAAAAGTTGAGGTCGTAATACGCACTCTTCTTCATTCGTCACTTGAGATTAATTCAGAATTCAGCCTGCTCCTGCGGCAATCTACGAAAGTTAGACCCATGTATTCTAAATTGACTCCAGCACTCAGGCATATGTATAAAGGTTTTTAGTTCACCGGCAAAAGCAAAAATGCAGAATAGCGATTCCCTCTCTGCATTACCGCAGCCGGTGTGTGAAAACTTCCTGGTCCAAAATAGCAGATAAATAAGATCCAATACATCCCCTTAAACACAAATAATAGCAAACAAATCAGCGTTTAATCAATTGGAAAAATAGTTATGTTTTTAGAATGTTTTTGTGAGAGTTTTGAGATGCTAAAATAGAAAGTATAAAAGCTTCAGATGAAGCCATAGATTTTTCAAGATTGCGCTAGTACATTTAAAACAATCATGCAGAGAAAATAGTAATTCCTAATTCCAGTGCTGGGTCAATTTTTGATTTTTTTCAATACTGCGGCAGTCTTTCTAAAACACATACTAATTTATTTCTTTAACTTCTTAAAACTACAAGTGTATTTAAAAAATAATTTGGAATTCTAGAGCTTCATTTTGAAATTCTTGTGTGTTGTTTAATTTTTTGGTCTTTGGTTAAAAATGTACATCACTTAACAATTACACGGTTTTCTTCCAACGATGACGACGTTCGAAAAGGGTCCACTGTAATTTCACTGTAGTGAATTCCTAGAGAGCAAAGTTAAACACGGCGCGAGAGCATTATGAAAAAAAAACGAATGTCGCCGGGCGGGCTCGCTCACTTTTTCGGGCATTTGGAACACGGCCATGCGAGTCTGAATTCATGTAGACAGACGCGCGCGGCGGGCGAAATATATAAAAATGATTATACCAAGTGACATCTCGCGCCCAACAAAACTGACGAAAATAACTCTCGCACCACGACCACACGCGGCTTTTCTCCTTCGTGAGTTGATATTTTTCTCTCTTATTCACACTGTGTCTCCCGCGATAAGCATATTTTGGCACCGCCGACCGAACATTTTTCGATAAAATTCTCTCGGCAGAGGGCTGAAATTGAGTGGAGCCGTGGTGTGCAGTTTGTTTTTAATTTGGCCGGCTGGTAATTAGGTAGAGTGTTTGCCCAGACCGACCTCGAATGCATAATTATTGCACGTGTGTACGTAGATCCCGCGCCACGGGCCGCGCGGCATAAATATACGTGCACATATACTCTGCGGCTGGTTTGTTCTCTTTCTTGGCTAATTGAGTGATTAATTATTAGTAAAGTGGCGGACTGGCTGTAACTTGCAAGCCGCTTTTCAGTGTTTCTCGTATTTTGTATGATGCAAACTCCAAGTCAACATTGATTAATAATTGATGTAGCAAAACAAACTCTATCATCAAACAGTGTTTGAACTTAATTAATTTAAATTTGAAACAAAAAAAAACATGAGTAAAAATGTGCTGAAATTTTTGATTGTATATTAATTTAATTATTGAAATGTGCGAAACAGAATCGAAAATTCTATGAATTTCTTGATCTTATAAGGGTCAACAAGCACTGAAATTACGATGAATCTCCCGAAAAACTATTGTTAGTTAATTTAAGATGGATATGTACTTTTTGTGTCAAAATTAGCAGGCGTCAATAATCTCTGGACAAGCCCATTTTGTTTTAATCTTCACAATTTCGAGGCGAGTTATCATATTTAGTCATATTTTGGCCTTTAAGCTTGGTAGTAGTGAATGGATGTAATTCTCCCTCGATGCACCCCATCTGATTGTAAATAATTATTCACAAATTTAAATAAGTGAAATACTTATCCAGCAAATAAATTTTATGGAAGTACATACTATTTTTTAAATAAAAATAACCTAATCTGATGTGTACACTCAAGTCATCGTCATCGAGTATTGAAATGGTGAATATATTTGTTCGATAAGAAGTATAAATGCTGTGCCAAACTAACCTAAACATTACCTTTCTTATTTTCCAATACATCAATTGAAACTTAAATGTGACAATTTTGTTTATTCCTTAAACACAAATGACTTATGTAATTTTCAAATGCAATGAGATGAGACAAGATTTTAAATCCATTTCTAAAAGGAATTGCTAGTATTAAGAAAATGCCATTATAAAATCAATTTTACAAATTAGCTGCATATAACTTAATTTATACTAAATAAAAATTAAATGTTTGGTATAATTGCGTTTTTCACTTTGATAGCTTTAGACTCAATTCAAGTTAAAACGTTTGCTCAAAATTAGGTTAGGATAAGAGTATTTAATTATTATGAAATAACTTGCCAAGGCAATTATAAAGAAAAGCTTACCATTAATTTCACAATAATTCCTTCTGAGAAATTACAACAATCAATTCGAAGATCAACAAAAACGCAGTGTAATTAAACATTGCAATGATGGAATGGAAATGATGCCGCAGATCAAATGATGCAGCATCCATATCAGCGGGAAATCACTCTAGAAGGGGTGAGCGAAGCCGATCATTCCAACGCTTTAATTATTCTAATGGAAAACGGGCGAGCTCCGGCAAGGAGCCTTCTGACGCATTTCCTCCTCACATATAGCTCTGGGAAAGCAATTCGTCGCGTGAAAATGAGATTTCGCAGAACTAAAATCCAATACTGAATTTGCTTTTTTCTTAATTCTTCTTTAAGAAGATGTATCACTGAATTGAAAGTTGAAATATGGTAAAATTGGCAAAGTGCGTAAAATAGTAAAATTTTAATTGTATTTTTCAAACTTTAATTTTGAATTTAAATCTGCAAGGATCTTTTCGGTTATTTCTGCACAACCGGTAGGTTGATAATTTGATCAGGACCTGAAAATCTAAGTAGAACGGAAAATTTCCCTGGTTTCCCGCACTTTTTGAAACGTGCAGCGCCTTCTATTTTATTTTCTGGGACTTTCTACTTAAAATTTTTCGCTATGTAAGTCCGAAACAGCTCTCTACAAAATGATCGGTTGGAACCATAGTTCGTGTACAAAGCGAGACTAAACTTAATTCTTTCACCGACAGACATGGCTATTTGCTATTTTGAAAATCTAGATTTAACACTCTCAAGAAGAGCTAAGTCTTTAAAATGTATAAAACATATAACATTTTAAAATATGTTAATTTTTTACCATACGCGAGGTTTAGCAATTTTCTCAACTGTTCAATTATAATAAAATTGAAATTTCTGCGATATTGGTAGAGCGATCAGGGATAAAAAGAAATTTGCAATAATGTCTAGGAAAAGATAGGAAATAATGCGCGCACGCGGTAGTGGTCTTGAGCGCACACAAGTCTATAAAACATGGGAAGGCAACTGCAGCGCGCGCGCGGCGGCAGTAAAAATAAAAAGTGCGGCTGGCCTAGCTGCTGATGAAAGTGGCGCAGAGTTAATTTTCAAAATTGCCTCCTCGGCAAATAATAATCCAATTACCGAGCAGCATTAGCCCTCTCGTAAAGCGTTCAACTGTTCACAAAATTAATTCCGTCACTAGACCGCCACTTTTATCCCGTTCCTTCTCCTTTTTGTGCGTCGACTCGCCGCGCCTGCTTTTTGACGCCAGCTCTGTTGGGGATGTCGATTAATCTCGTGCAGTTGACTGATCTGCTTGTTATCTCGTCATTTTCTTTTATTTAATTGTAGCTGCGAATATGAAAATGGTAGCTCTGACTTTTGCATTTGTTTACCTTTGATTAAGGTGATTTTTTAAGAAAAGATATATATTTGCATACTGAAAATATTATGTTAAAATTTATTGTTTCTAAACTCCTGACAAATTTAATTTAAGACTTCAAGTTCTAATCACAAAAATTGTAGCAAGATTTTAACATTTCATAATTAGTTCTTTAGTTGGATCACGTTTTTCATATTTGTATCATTAGTTATGCACCATTATTACCACCAAAATATTTTAAATTCAACAGTCTTGATTTATAAATTTTATACCCACAAGCATCACACTCCAAAATTGACATAAATCACTCACATTTTGCGTTTAAGATTTTAAACTTAAAACAAATTGAATTTAAACTCAACTTTGTATTTAAGTTTGAATGATTGGAAGTCTTCAAGCAGATATTTTTTGAAAAAAAAAACTCACCAAATTTAATAACACTTTGGTGAGTGGCCACAGGCTTCTCAATTGAGCCACCTACAGTTTTGCCGGTTTTACCCCGCACACCAAATTATCTGTCCACACCATCTGCTGATTAAAAAGACAGACCGAAATGAAAAAGCCGACTCTCACTCGGCTAATTAGACTAGCAGCTGAATTGGTTCGAGTGAAATTGGCCAGGCTATCATGCACTTTCGTTCCGTTTTTCACCCGTTTCTTTACATTTCCACCTTTTTTATCGCGCGCGAGAGAGTCGTGCTCCCCTCTACGGTCTAATAAAGCGGAGCGCACGGGGTGGCTTTATTAAGGGTGTGTGCATTAAGGGCGCTATATTGGGGCTGACTTTTTATCATGGCCTAACTGGTCAATACCTTGCCGATGTCCTCATTGGCGCGGGTGATGAGACCATTCCAACCAAGGTATGCCAATTTGTGCCCGGCCCAAAAATTTTGTAAAAAAAACACGCAATACGCAAATAAATATATTAATTTGTGTATTGGAAAGTGTAAACAATTGACGTATTTTGTTTTTATTACAGACAAGGAAATGATAGAGACTTATCTTCATTTTGCATAGGGTACATTCATATGAAGGCAGAGATTCACACCGAAAAACATGTTTGAATAAATTAGTTAGTGAAACCTGTGACAAGCATGTCTCGTGAGCCCGTGCCTATTGTCATACAAAGCTGATTTCCATATTATTTCTGGTCGACCATCGTCGGCGTGTCAAAGAATTCGAGCTCAATCTGAGAAATCTTAAATAAGTAGCTGATTTTGAATGGACTTGACAGAAGCGTGGAGTTTTATTTTCTAAACAAAAAGTTAAATCAGCAAAAAAATAACTTTGATCTCTTTGGTGATTGAGATCTATTTCAGCTCTTTTGGTAAGGAGTTGTATATTTTTTATTCCATCATAAAAATTCAATTATGAACACTTTTATTACAAGTCAAGCTTCCTCGTAAATATAGTTGGGAACTTAACCATTTTAATTACTGAATTATAATTTTTTTTAACCAAAACAATCTTCCTTAAAAGCATGCCAAACTGGATTGAAGTGTTTGTAAATTTCAGAACTCCAACGATCAACATATATTTTTACCTCAGTCTATTTAAAAATCACATGTGCAAAAACATGCTTTTAGCGAAAGCTGGACGTAAAGCACGAAGGGCGTCGTCATAAATTTGGCCGCGATTATTCGGCCAATTAGTACGGCGGACAGGCATGCATTCACATCCATAAATTCGAAAGCAGCGTCTGCGAATCATTAGGACGTGATTTACATGTGCAATCTTCAGCAGAGATATGCAAACCGTCGAAATTAATGCTCGGACGTGGAGCTGCAAATTGATGTTCATGAATTTTAACATTAAGAACAAGAACAGCGCGCAGACTTGGTGGTCTGCGGTCTCAAACACGCGAGTGTAATTGCACAGACTTACATCAAAGGGAGATCGTAAATTGCATCAATATTTTCAGTTGTTGACACGTTAAGAAGTACTTTTAGGCAGCAATGTGAGGGTGAGATAATCAATAGCATTTTTATTTAATTTATAAATATAGTTATTTTTGTTCTATTCTAGAATTAGCTAAAAATAAAGAGCTATGTCGTGTATTTAGAGGCGAAAAAACATTTCACCCTATGGTAGCAATTTCGTTAGCAAATCATGATGCAATATTTTAATCATTTCATGCTTCGATCGTTTTTTAAAATGGTATGTAATAATCATTTAAGTTGCCTCAAGTGAAACAATTTTTATGTATCTTTGTCATTCCTTAAAGTTAACTGATTCAGGACAACAATGAAAATTAATTTTGAATTGTTACATTCAGTAAACAGTTGATCAAATTGTTGATTTAAAGAATCAAAATACTTCAAGTATCGAGTAACAGTTTTATTTCAGAATTTCCATAGCAGACTTCTTAAAAAATTAGTCAGTTTGTCCACTTACTTTCGATTCTTCCGCCGCGATCTATCCAATGGTGTGCGAATTATGAAATAAACTTCCCTTCTGATGAAATAAATCATGATTCTCAACAAGGAGACAGTGTACGTCTCTTGATTGGCGTGAAAACATTGTAACTGGTTTGCCCAGAAATTTTGGATGATTATAGCTCTTTCAGAGAATGTTTTTTAAGGTAAAAGTCAAATAATTTTTAGAACTTTGCAGTGCATTCATCAACTTAAAAACGCAGGATTTAATAAGTCACTAAACTTTAGAAGAAATACATACAAATTGTTGAGTAAGAAAAATTTCAGTTTAAATTCTCTCTCTCTCTCTCTCTCTCTCTCTCTCTCTCTCTCTCTCTCTCTCTCTCTCTCTCTCTCTCTCTCTCTCTCTCTCTCTTTCATCGCTTTCAATTTGTCAGCAGGGTGTTAATTGAGTGAGTGGTAATTGGCCCGAATTGCACCCCACAGACATTTAGCGAGATGGACCGACCACCCTTTGTGTTCTCTGCGCTCCTCCCCGTCAGCCGTCAGCCCCCGAGGTCGGTCGGTTGTCTAGCCTTTTGCTATAAAGCTCTCAAGTCATCCCGGCACTTTTCCCTAGCACATACGCACACCGAAAATCATTTCGCGCGGCCCACATACTCTGCTCCAACTGCTCTTCACGCCGGTCATGAAAGTTAAACGACCTGTTTATTTAGTGCCTCGAACAACCCTTCCAAAAATAATCAAGCACACTCAGCACACGCTGCTTGCTCCTGTGATGCAATCCTTTAATTTTAAACTCCGCACACGCCGACTGCTCCGCGCGGCAGCTTTCACACTTAAAAGGTAGTTTGATTTTTAAGCCGAAATAGATATATATCTTTGGGAGATAGAAGGGTTGAAATGATGAAGACCGATGAATTCAGATGAAGAATTTGGTTGGTGTATTATGTTACAGTTGCAAATCCGATCGGATGCTTAATCAAATACAAGAACTGAAATGGTTTACAATAATAAGTTATAAATTCTTTTGCTAACTGACGGTTGGACTCACCCCTTTGAATCGGGTTCTGAACAATTAAACGAATCACGTCAGCACCGTGTGGCTGACGGACGAAAACTGAATTCTTATTTTAAAATCATCTTTCTGCTGTTAAACAATAATGCAAAATAACAATAATTCAAACCGCCGACAATTGTTGGCTTCCAAAAAAAAACAGGACCGCGTTGTTGTACCGCTACATATCTATTTTACTTGGTTTTAGCCCCTAAAATTAAAATTGGTTTTGTCGTTGAAATGTATTTTTCTCGGTTTAATTTTTGGACTCATTGGACTTCTCATTTTTATTTCAGGACTCAGTGCGGAGTGTGATGACATTTGTTGTCAAAATCTATTTTTCAGCATGCTAGTGTCTGCAGCCCATTCTTCCTCGTGTAATATACGGTCATTTTTTAAGTCTTTATTATATAATTTGATTTGAACTGTGTATGAGTTGGTTTTTAAAGTCTTAAAATTGCTTTAATTTCATGGTTCGTGGCTGATTAATTAAAGTCCATTACTTCGTTACGCGCAACACAAAAACAGCTGAAAATACTAAACGGGCAGGACAAGCAATTTTTCTGCGAGCATATGCTTTGTAAACAAGCTGCTTTGCGGGTCATTAATTGAATTATCTGAGAATTGGCTCGTTGAGCAAATTGATATTGGGCAAAACATACACACACACACACACACACTCGCAGAGCGAGCCATTAAATTTCACGCCGCCCCTTTATGTCTGATGCGGCAAAAACATTAGCCAGGCGCGACTGCAGTGCAGTCTGAAAATTCGTCCGCTCGGATGCAGCTGACGCGCCAAAAGTCAAATAAAATTAATCCGTATGCGTAGAAATTTTATTTTCGAAGCTTCCAGCGCACATCTGCCACCGTAATTAATGAACTTCGATATTGCCCGTTGAGACGGAACGGATTCAAAGGCAGGGTAAATATAAATAGGCTTGCTGGCTCGCGGTTCTTTAAAGTTGATTAATTGCTGCGTGTGCTGAGAGCGCATTAGTCAAATTATTCAGACGTTGATGGCCCCTGAAACCCAGATGCTTTCTTTCAATTACTCAAATTTGTCGTAAAAATAATTAAATTGTTTAAGGCTAAATATTTTCAATTCCGCCTGAGTTGAAAATTACAAAATCCACTTTATTCTGTTAAACATCCGATTTTAATGTGACGATATCATCTTTCCGGTAAAATGACCAATATGTAGCCATGCAATGTTCAAATAATTTAAAAGAACCAGAAGATACTAAAAAATCGAAGAAATTATGAAAAATATTATTGCACCAGAAAAGTGAACGATTTAAACATAATTTAAGATTTTAATATGCCTTCAAGGGTATTTTATACGGTTTTTGGTGGTTTTCGACAGAATTTGGTGCAACTCAAAAGTCTTAATGAAACTCGAATGCCCAGAAATTTAGATCGTCTTAAATACCCTACCAAATATCAATTATACAGTAATAATTGTTAATGTTGTATCATGTAAATTCTCCTAAAATCAACTGATTTTAATTTTGTGTGGTGCGTTCAGTAAAATATTTTATTTAATTATCATTCAATGAGCGAGGATTCACTATTCGTTTATTATTATTATCCAAGGAAAATTAAAACTTACATTTTTCGTATAATAATTGAAGTGCCGAGTAAAAAATTTAAATTCCCCTAATAAATCCAAATTTGATACACTTTCCTCTCGAGTCTGGCAATATTAATAGCTCCAATTTGTGCAAGCGTCTAGTTTCTCACGAGAGGCTGCACTGGGTATTAAAAATACTCGCGGGACTAATTGGCGGGCAGCAGCGCGGCGGCGGCTTTTCATTTATAACAAACGCGCGCGCAATGGATTTCCGCGCGTTCTCGCGGCTTCTGTTTCAAATTGCACCTGCTGTGGCATTTTGCGCAAATTTCGCTTGGCATTTGCACCCAATATATAATCATCGCGGCGACCTTTGCAGCTTGGCTGGCATTTATTTCTCCCCGCGCTTTTATTCACTCGTCGCGCCCGCTTGAAACCCGACGCACCCCTCTCGGCGCCACGTAATTCACACCGAGCGCGCGGCGTCTGGCTCAGCACCGAATTTTTTATATCGAAATTTCGTAAGATGAAGCCAGTCCAGTGCAGATTCAACGCTTTTCTCCGCAGCCTTTCCAAGGTTTCCTAAATGCCAATCACTTGGGGTATGAGTGTCCGCGATTATTTGTGCTGCACGACATGTGTTACACATCCAAGCAGCACGTGTAATGAGTAAAAATACACTCGCACTGTGTGCTGCATTCTGTAGTACACGACCACGACAAGGTTATTTAAAAACTTATCTCTAAATGAGACATTTTGTTTTTAAAAGAATCTAAGAATTAGAAAAAAATTCTTAGAACTGATAAATTTTTTAGAAATAATTCAAAAGTAATTAACAAGGTTTGAATTTGTAGACGGTATTTCCGTATTTGCGATAAAGAGACGCCAGCTTTAATTTGAAAGCAATTAAGATGGTTTTATTTCGCCAATATATCTTATGATTTAGGGTTGATAATCTATAATACAATTTTTAGATTTCAAAAAGTGCATGAAGTTAAAATTCAAAAGGTTTTACGGGTGTTGCTAGCATTTTTAGATATTTTTTAATTAAATAAATATCGCTTGTAATATTTTAACAATAGAAAAAATTAAGACTTCCAGTTACGATCAAGCCAACAAATATTGAAAAGGATGCGATGAAAATAACGAGAACTTTTTAGTTATTGAGAGAACATTAGGAAATCAAAATAAAATTAGAAATGTCTGAAATATCTGAAATAGTTCAGTCTTAACATATAATTGGTCCGATTGATTTGAAATTCGATTTTAATCATTACAACGGACTCAATTGATTTTATATAGAGCAGTAAAATACACAATTCTGAAACTTTGCAAGAGCTGACAATTTAAAGATAAAATATACCGATTAAAATTTAAAATCAACAAAATTATAGATATTATAAGAATTAATCACATTCACTGGTGTAGAACAACAGCTAGGGTCGTATAATCAAGTTGGGAAATATTATCGCAGATTAAATATAGAAAAAAACAGTATACATATTATACGTCATGATTCTCGAATATTGCATTCAATATTTCTGCGCTTATGTGGTGTGGACAAATAAAAACACATCGGCACAAACGGTCCATCCATGTAGCGGCGCGCATTATGTTCGCAACAGAGCAACGCACGCGTTCGTTCTGTGTGTGTGTGCATATATTGAATGGGCAGATGCCGCTGAAAATGCCCATATTATGCGGATGATGATATTCTGGGGCGAATAGTGATATTTGTGGCGGTGTGGTGCAGGTGTTTGCTCTCTGTACACACAGCGCGCAGCAGCAGCAGGATACGAGCCATTTGTTTTTACTCATATCTCGCGCTGCGCCTGGGAAATATTGCCTCGTATACACGCCGCCCCGGACGTTGCTTATTTACTCGACCGCGAGGTCGACGCGCATGCAAAATTCAGCCCAGCACAATATTTCGAGGCGCCTCAGGTGGAAACAGGATTCCTAGACAAACATCAAATAATATTTTATGTGACACCCGAGACTGAGAAGAGCAAAAGTAGGCCGTAAACTTGGCATTTGCTATTATACTCGGCTGCTCTCTCAATAGATTCGCTTAAAGGTCGGCCACATTTTTATCGACGCCGATCATAAAACGTCCTGCGCACACATGATAGGTCTCCTGACGAAAGGATTAACTTGCTCCTGCCGTGCGTGTTTTTTTAAATCTTATATGCATATCATGTAAAAAATATTTTAAAATAATTATATAATTATTATAGTTATATACCACCTTTAATCTTTTTCTAAAGTTGACTCTCATTAATGTCTCTGTGGAAAAAAATTGGTTATATTGAAAATATTTAAAGGAAAAAATAAATTCATGCATATACGCCAAATGAAAAAAATATATATTTCAGATTTTAAATATGAATATGTGGACAAAAACTTAGCACAAGACTTTACTACAAATTAATCAGTAGCGGTCTAATGAAAATTTTAAAACTGCAGGAAATATCAAAACCAATCGTGGGAGGGAACACCCCTTTCTTAAAATTTATAAATTTCAAATATGTACATCTAGTGTTCATAAAAAAACTAATTTTTAGTAAAAAATATTACTTCTACCTTTAATTCTCATTCATGGAAAAAAGGATTCACTTTTCCGTCGTTGATCCTAGGAAATTCATTAACGTCAGCAGGGTGAGTGCGAGGAGCGGGGATTATGCAATTTGTATTAAGAGTCATCCAAGCGTGTAATTGAAAAAATAAAGGCCCGCTATAGGTGGTTGTGACTTTTTTCTGGGGCAAATCCCCAAATTGGCAGCACGCGGGCAATCTCCCGCTCTTGCCTGACGCTGCATTGACACAAAAGCGGGCGGCAATTTTTTACTCTCAACCCCCCATCAATTCAGCGCGCGAGACGCGATTTCCGTAGGGTGGAAGGGGGTGAAATGCGATTGCCGCTGCCGAGAATTAATGCAGAGAGTGCGCGATTATTATTGCAAACGCACGCAGCCCCTCACCGAAAAACATAATATGCGACGCAAGCCGCTTCCCATCTGCTCCCCTGATGTCTCGAAAATCAATTTGCGAAACTAAATCGCCCATCCAGGAATCCATTCTGAGAGAGCTTTATTAAAGGATGGGAACAAACAAATAATCGTGGAAGCATCGAAGCGCTTTAAAAACTTAATTTACTTTAAGAGGGGTTGTTTTTTTCTAAAAATTGGGCCAAAAAAATTGAAAATGATTTGAAATATGAATATTTCATTTCAGATGGTGTAAAATTAATCGGACTTTTTTGGTTCAAGCTGATTCTTGACATGTTTTGGCGTATGAGCAAATAATTGTACATTATCAGGAAAATATTAAATTTAGATGATTCAGATATAGAAATCTTAATCATTTTCCACGACATTTTTCCTAATGGCACCGCTGAGCTCTGTATGAACGCGCCAGCATCACTTATAGCCTCACTTGAAATATATTAGACAATCGCAACAGTTTAAAACGTTTATTGTAATTTCTTCGATAGCAGTCAAAATTATGTGGAAAAGTGCGAGAAAATTTTATGTATTCAGTGAGCTGAGTTTTCAATTATTTTTCTAAGCTCAAATTGTTAAAAAAATAATATTCTGTTGCTAGGACCTAAAAAGATTATTATTTTTTTCTTTCTCTAACACCGTTTAATAAAGATGTTAATAAAAAACATGATAATCACCCAGGATGGCCAATGGTAAGTTATGACAAGAAACACAAGCCAATTTTTCCAACGACGCCTTAATTGGAAGCTACATGCAAGGGTAATTGACAGAAAAGGGGGTGGATTCGGCTGTGCATTAGAACGGGGAGGTGCTGATATTTTGTTTTATGTATAATAGATGATGTTTGTGCCTGCTGCTGCTGCCGCCGCCGCCGCGGGGTTTTAATTAGGAACGCGAGTTGGCTTGGCTAGTTGTTGTGCTGCTTGAGTCACGCGATTCACCCGACTGAATAAATGAGAGACAAACGCCGACATTATTGTGTAGCAACTGTTACGAGAGAGGACATGAACGTGCAGAATTGCACAAAACAGCACTCTCGACAATTTACGACTTCAGAAACAAAAAGGGCCAATCTCTTACCCCCTTTCATAAATTCGGCAGTGCTGCTGACATGATTCTTTTATTGTTATATGGTTTGTTGTGGGGGACGATTTATTTCATTTTAGACATTCATAACATTCGAATAACTTAGGATTTTCTTGTTTTCTTTTAAATAAAAAAAACTTTAATTGTATTATTGTGCGATTTTTTGAACTGTTTTTACTCTCCCTAAACAATGCCTCTATAAATTATTATTAAAAATAATTTATTGAGAGCTTTGAATTTTTGAATTGTATGTTAGAATACATCTAGTCTTTAACTAACATATCTGCCATTTATCATAGAGGTTTCTTTTTCAAATTAACTATTGAAGCAACATAAATTTCACAAATATTTAACGTGAACACTGTATCAATAATTCATGTTTTTTTATTGAACCGTCCTGCTCTTTCTCAATAATTCTTTATTTACGTTTAGCGAGGTCTCCCAGTCAGAAGAAGGAAAGAGTGATACTCTTCTCGCTCATTTGGAATGAACCTTTTTCCTTTCATACTGGGAGAGATACAAGAGATGTTTATCCAGAAAGCAACCACCCGAGTCGCAGCCATCATCTGATAAACGTTTGAACCAATATCATCTTTCTTGTTGTGTTAGCTCTGTACAGCAACTTAATCCATCATCGACCACGAGCGCACTGCTCCCTTTTCCATCTTCTGCGAGCCTTCGTTAAAAATATAAAAATATACTCAAAGCGAGGGTTGTCAGTTTTCCCAAAAAAGGAAATTCACTTGCCAGATTGCTAAAAGGCAAACAAACTAATGAATATAAAAATTGTATTCTACATTTTTCTAAAAATAAATACAGCTACGTAGATCAAATTAAATTTGGCTTTAAGAAATCCTTATAGGATTACTTAATGTATTGGTAGCCAGGAGTTTCCAGGGGTTTGTAGTATTCGTAGTATCAATCCTTTTCAAACATCAAAACTATTCATGGCATCCGTGGTTATCGTTGAAATTTCCAATTTGAATATAGTTCTCTCTAACTAATTATGCATTAAGACCCAACTGACAATAAAGAGAGATGTGTATAACAATATAGGAGGGCTCTATAATCAATGTCGAGAATATGCTTATTGGCTGTTAAGGGTGTGTCTTACAGTCGTGGGGGAGTACGCTGATTATGCAAATTAGCGTTTGCCATTCCTTCTTAGCCCGAACACACCTCGGGCATGTTTAGTGGCATTAATTGCGCAGTGATAATTTTCAATCTGAATAACAATGCATATTCATTGAGATTATGGTGTGTTTCGAATGAATAATCTTCTCTTGATTAAGACATTAATTATAATTGTCATGCTTGTTGGAGAGGAAACTAAACTAAATCAGACACGCGAGAGGGAGCGAAAATCAGCCGGGATATTACGATTCGAGATTTATTCGTCGACTGTGTGCGCTGTGAATATTGAATGGAAGAGGAAGGAAGCCATGCATTTTTGTCTGCGAGGTCTCAGAATGCGCCGAATTAATTCACGAGAGAAAAAAAATTGAGCAGTCGTATACTTTTCTTTATTTCCAGCGCACTCACCGGCAGGCACACGCGAGAATTATTCATATAAATTCCTCGTTTGTATTCTTTCTCCCATTTTTCGGCTCCACTCGTGCGAAAGTTGATTAAAAAATTTAATCCTGCACCGAGGGATGAGCCGAGCAAATTCATTTCCTCGCACGGGCCAGATATAGAGCCAAGAAGCAGAGAAAGAAAGAAAGAATGAGAATGCAGAAATATTCCTTGAGGACACGGCAAGATGTACCGTTTGCTCCGCGAAACTCGCATTTTAATGCATAGCTAAGTAAGGCCCTGTACCTATGACTGTGTGCTCGGAAGCGGCGCCAAAGTGGGTGAGAGAAACGAGAGAAGGGGCATTTACATCTCTATCCTTTTATGCGAACCTTTAGAGTACTTGTTCTCTTCTGTGCTTTCTCTATGCCGACGGAAACCTCATGACGATCAAATAATTTGGTCAAATTGCTAGAATTTATGATTGTTTGAGGCTGTTTTATGTACAAAAGAATAACAATTTCAGGAAGACTTTGTATACTTAAATATCCTTTCAGATATCAAATAATGATAGTTGATGGAAATATAATTTAACGGTGGGAAACTAATTTAAACAAAAACAGTCGACATATTAAAAATAATTTTTCAGTTATCAGAATGTATACATATTATGTGATTTAAGGATTATATGGGATAAAAAAGAAGATTCTACAATTGTTTTCTGTGATGTGGGTGATTTAATTTTAGATACAATATAAGCTGGAATCAAGTAATTTTATGACTTGAAGCGACACTTCTTTCTCTCCTGTTTGGAGCAAAAAACTGTTTTTGACATGTTCAAAGCTTAGATAAAATCAGACCAACTATTTCCCAATATTTGATTAAATCTTTTTGGTTTTTGACTCTTACAACTCTTTTAAAAAGCTTTAAATGGCAATATTATTGAAAATTTGTGAGTCTATATCGTCAAGAAAATCACTTCTGGTGGAATGGGTAAATACACTGATTTAAATAAAGTTAAACTTTTTTCCGAAAATCTTAATCCTTGATGATTGTCAATTCTCCCAGTTTACTTCCACTTCAGTAATGCAACTGTGCAATTTAGATGGGAAAATCTAAATAAAAATGCTCAAATCATTCGCTGTTAAAATGACAGCACAGAGTTTTATTTGTTTATTTTCTCGAACGATTGGTTGAACCAATTTTGGATAAAGTCAGATGTGAAACATTGGTTTACAAATGGAGCGCACCTTCTAATCCAGAAATTTGATAAATTTTCGTTACCGTTCGATAATTTGCTTAAGGTATATTGACCGTTATTTATGGTTCACTAAGATCCATGTAATTTAAAAGTCAACATTTTTACAATTTTCAAACTGCCATATAATTTCCTAAAAAGTGGTCGCATTTTAATTAATCTAACTTTTTATTTTTGGAATCTTCTCAGCGAGACGAATCAAATAATGTGAAAGACTTTTCCAAAATTACAGAATTAAGAAAAAAAATCAATGCCTAAAATGAGGCGGCTTGCTTCTAAGGTAGTTATGAAATGAAATAAAGCCTTATTTGGGCATTTTTTGTTGCAGGTTGTGTATCATTGCTGGTAAAAACGAATCGTTATTTTAAAACGGATTTTCCAGGAAAATGGGGGAAGAAAATTTTCCTAGAATATATTGAACGAATTTGCCAAGATTTCTCCACTATAGCACTCAGAACCGCTAAATTACAAAACCTTGTGTAGCCCCCGGTGTATTTTGTCAAATATATGTTCGATTTTTTCAATTTTAAAACAGATAATAACTATTGGGAGTATCCAAAATTTGAGATTTGAATATGAAAATTTTCTTTGCCAAAGTTTCATCCAACTTAAAACTGATGGAAAGATAAAATTATTTTTTTCCTATTGAAACATGTGCTCTCCTTATTAATTTTCTTCGAACATCAAGTCTGTTCATAGATTAAGAGTATTTTATTTCTGCAGTATATAGAGTGCGATTTAGAGGACTTGCAGCAAGTTTTAGAATCGCTGGCTGCTTTAGAAATTCCCTTTGAGCCCGATTGCACAGGGTTCAGGCAATAACTCTAGTTTGCGCGTGTATATTTCGGTGGAAAAGTCCGCTTTCCTCTCTCTTCCACCCCCGGCAGCACCGAGAGCATGTATATGTGTATTTTTTCCTGTTTGCTCACGCACTCAGCGGCACTCATTCTACGCGTCTCTTGGCCGATGCCATTGTGAATACGTAGTGCGTGCAAAGCGGGCCTGACACTTTTAATAAAACAGCTTGTTAGCAGGCTCCGCGCGAGTTGTTTAATTCCCATCAGTGCCAATTCTCGATTCGTTCTTGCAAATTTCAGCAGACAGACGCAGACAAACAGACACGCTTTTTCCCTCTCTCGTCTGCGCAGCGCGGAATTTCGCTTCAAATGGTTTCATTTATCGTTTCGCAGCTGAAATTAGAGCCGAAAAACGCGCGTAAATATTTACAAGTGCGTTTGTGTTGTTTTCGGATTGAGTGTTTGTTTGCTTTTCTGCCCGCCGATACGCGGGCCTGGACCTGTTGATGGGGTGGCAGAGCTGCGAAAGGACAATCAAACGAATGAATTGGGCTCATGCATTTATTTATGAGAGGCTCTTTCCCTCCCAAAGAAACCAACCGCTTGGCGTGTTGTCGTGTGAAAATGGAATTGAAAGCTGGAGGACGCTTTGATGCAGCCGTAAATGAATTGCCAATGGAGAAAAGGTCTGGAGAGCTTCCATTCGCAATTGCACTTTGGAGTGCATGAAACTCTTTTCTTATTTAAGGAAATAGATAAAATTTAATCAAGTTAACTGCAAACACTTGCTGATGTGTGGTCAATGGAGCCTACGAGAGCATCCTTTTTTAAAAACTAAAGATCTGATTTGATATAAAATAAACTAGTGCTCCAATAGACAACCCGTTTTAAAAAATGATTTAAGTAACATTGAAAAATTGTTTGTGCCAGTGCCAATCGATTCCTGACGTTTAGTAGACGAACTACCCAAGTCGAAAATTCAACACGACGTTGGAAAATCAAAAAGTAGATTGATTTCTTGAGCCTGATTTTTGTGTATTTTTTTAGTTAAAATTTTTTTAAAATAAACTAAGAAGAACATTAAAGAAAAAAATGGCCAGTTGCTGGCACTAAAAGAATAGATAGTTAATCCTCTCTCTTTTAGGCTTCTATGTCAAACAGATCATCTCAAGTGAAGAGACGAGAAGAAAAGAGTTGATCAGGACGGATTCATCAGAGGTTGCAGCAACCAGAGCGAGCGTGTCTTGGTGCGGAAACGTGAGCTATGGCTGTTGGCGTTGTTGTTGTGACAAAATTAGTTTTTGGTTCAAAATTCGTTGCGAATAACAAGGGACGCCGTGAGTCATGTTGACTCGCGCTCGCTGACTCGGAACGTGTGAATCATCTTTTTGTAAAGGGTTGCCGCTCCGACGCAACTTATTTGTTTTATTCACTCAGACGAAGCAGCGCTGGTCTATTTCGGCGCACAGGTGAGCTCGGAAATCTGCAAAATTTATCATGTGTTGGCAGACAGCGCGGTCGTGTGACTCCTCGCTGCCTCTAATTTATATCATTGGCTCCAACGCTTTTATTATGCAATCCAGACCCTGTTAATTGTGTCAATGGCGGCCTGCTTAAACAGATATTTAATTTGACACAGACACGCGTCGGACGCCACCTAAAATCATTTCTTTGACGCTATATTATGTCTATACATTGCTGCCAAAATTTTGTGTTGATGATCTAATAATAGGATTTTTAAATATGTGTTGAATCTACGTCAAATGATGAAAAAATAATACATATAAGAGGTCTATATTCTACTTCAAATAATAATGAAAAGTGTGGATTGATAATAGAGAAACAATCGCAATTAATTTAAATTGTTGACTAAGGTTAGCAGTTGTTGATCAAACTATTATTATTTTTAATAATAATCTCAATAATGAAAACAATATTCAAATGTAAAACACTTAAATTTCAGCTTTTGCCAAATTTCTCGAAATTATTATTAATTCGTCATTAATTTGTTCCTTATTGAATTCGATTCCTCTCGGCGTGCGAGTGTTGAGGACAAAATTCTTTCTGGTGAAATAAATCAAACTTTACAAGAGGGAGACTGTAAAATATTATAAACGTTGCAATTTTTTTACATTGAATATTAAAAAAAAAATCTTCGCAATTAATATTAATGATTTAAATGAAACAATTTAACTGTGCGTGACTTTTTCAAGAAAATAAACTCCGCCATTGCAGTGTGCGTATATTTTCCTGGCGTCAATTTTTTGTTGAGTTTGATTATAACATCGTTATGGAGCAATTTGTTAGTGCAAATGCATTCTTCTCTTCTCGCGCGGCGTACTGACGTCAATTTGCAACATTTATCTGCATCCCGGGTTCATTTGCATGTCTTGTTAGTAACACAAGATCCGCGTGAGCTGCACGGCTCATGTGAGAATTGTGTTGCAAATTGGACGTCTTCGCGAGATATGGCATCTTATTTGCATTGCTTGTCATTTTTTCTTCTCTTTTTTGCTCCTGCATCCACTGCATCTTCTCCACTGTACTGCGGCGCAATTTCCAAGGTGTGCCTTAAATTAATCCTGCGTCTCCTGCGTGACCTCCCGTTTAAAGTGAGTATATACTGCAAGGTGGGAAAAGTAAATCTACCTTTACCTTAAATATTATGTGAGAAACTAGTAAAGTGCTTATCCAGGTTGCTCTTTAAACTTACGAAAAAACCAGTTCCAAATTTTGCATTACTTATTTAAAAATCAGGACACATTTCACCAGAAGGAAAATTTACCTCGCATAATTATGGGACAACAACAAGCTAGGAATCAAGTGAAAAACCAATGAAAAACTATTTAATTTTGTTATAAAAATTTGGCAAAAACTAAAATTTAACTTTTATTGTGGTCCCAATTTCAGCAGTGCACATTGAAGAGATAAATCCGAAAATAGATTTATAAGTAGACGAATAATTATTGTTTTTTGTGATCCACATTACACACCTCTTATCAGCAGGGCATATTTAGTTTGGTTCAATACCCCATAAATATTTTTTGTTTTTATTGCGGTTATAAATCTCCCCACCAATTCGTCCAGGTTTAAAGGTTTCAGTGATACAGGTATAGATATAGATGGTCTTTGCAGCGTAAACTAAATTAATCCAATTACATGCTACGCAGCCATAAAATTTGGCGAAGGACAAATATACAGCCTTTTTGCAGATATATATTACAGTTTGAATTGCGGTGAGCACCGCATGTGCAGGTGGAAGGAGGTGTCTGCGCAGTTCTGCGCAGTTTCTCCGTCAGGCGCGCAGAGGTGAAAGTACCTTTTGACGTCAGCAAGTAGGTCAATCCAGCTCTTCTTGAGCACCGGCGCTGAATCGCGATTATAAGCGGCTCGGTGGTCTAGGGGTATGATTCTCGCTTAGGGTGCGAGAGGTCCCGGGTTCAAATCCCGGCCGAGCCCAGTTTCCTTTTTACTTTTTCTACTAAATCTTACTCAACGAAATAATGATATAAATTACAATCATTTCCTGCATTTTGTAGCGAAACTTTTTAGCTAAAAATTGTATATTTAAAAATGAGCAGTAGTTCCTTTTTTCAACTTACTTTCAACTCCATGAAAAATTTCCTTGCAACCTTTCGTAATAAATTGCAAAAGTCAAATATTGTACTTTTAAAACGATAATATTTATATAAACTCCTGGGATAATTCTCTAAGCTAGTTTTCGTAGGGATAGAGAAAATTAAAAAAGGTATAGAGAAGATATTGCGCTTAATTTTTGGCTGCAAACTGATTAATCTCTGTGAATTTAATTATTACAATTTGTGATCAAAATGATTTGTTAGCACTTCAGAAGAATAAATTGAAACTCTTCAATTCACAGAGGATATTTCTGATTGGTTTTAAGCACATCATTATTATGTTGAAAACTAGCAGCAATTTTATTTTGATTAATCGAATAGTTGTTTTGAAATGCACTGATACAAAAATTGAAACCTTACGCAATGCATTACTACGTGCTCTCTGGCGCGGCGTGACAAGCAAAGTTTTCTGCAGCTTCCGCGGCGCAGGACACAAAAGCAAAAATTTCATTAGCTCTCACGTGTCGTTGGGTGCACAATTTTTTCGCTTTGAGCTGTATGAAAAGTGCTGACAAAAGATCGATTTAAATATTTATGAAAGCGGGGCAAAAATTAAATTTGCAGCAAGCACAAACACGATGTGTGCGGCAACGGCATTTTAATTAATTCCGTCCTCAGGTAGAGCAGAGAGCAGAGTGGTATTAATTTAAATTGCCTCCGCAATTTGGCCGCCTCTCGAAAGGGTATGCATCACGTTTGAAACGGCACAAATTAAAATTCATTCGCAAGTTCAGTTGTTAATCCGAGGGAAATTTGCATTTTTTTCGGGCGGAAGCATGAAAATATAAAATGTGGGGCAATAAAAGCAGAGGAAATCGCGCCCACTCGTTCTGTTCTCACCCCCTGCCAAAAATGGCACGCTGCCCTGCGGCTCCCCGGAGCGAATATAGGGGATGATCGAGAGCCGGAATTCAAAACAAACAACATAATCTTTTTGAGACGAGCGTGACGCTGGCGGAATATTCAAATTTATTTCTATACGTTATTTTTCGCTGGGCAGTCTGTCTGCATTGCCGTATTATTTTATTTTGACTCTCTATGTACTGCTCAAACTTTCTTCTATAGTACCATATAATAGTGCAAGCATATGTACAAGTCTTTTGCACATCCTTTCATTTGATACAAACAGGCCTGCAACACCCAGCAGTGAGTTGGCACTCGCGCCATTGAATCGCGGCCAAATCTCGTGTCACAGAGGAGGCAAACGATCCTTCTTGCCGTGCCGAGAATCTGCTTCGAAATTCGGTTTCCAAGCCGCGTTGCAGACATCGTGGCTGCCGAGAACAGCAACGTCTTATTGAGATCAGTAAATTCAAAAGACATCTTTAAAGTTGAAATGAAAAGAATGTTTCTGTAGAAAAATGAACAACCCGAGGAAGCTGCCTTTAATTTTAACTAGAAAATTAGGAAAACCTCGAATGCATCCTTCATTGGCATCTAACAAGGATGAACTATTTTTGATAATTTACTAGTTCAAATTTCAACTTCCTGTCCGTACACACAAAATATGAATTAATTTCCCAGCTCCCCTATGAGCTGGGAATTTTTCTCATTTTTTTAATATAAGGTTTGATTTAATCGATCATTTGCAGTCAGCATATTAACAACAAAATTTTCTGTTCTCTTAACAGAATTTATGATTGAAATGTAGGAAATATCTGTCAATGAAGAAGGCCTCATAAAGTTTCGCCTGAAAAATTCATGTAGATCGACTAAAAAGACCAGAACACGTCGTGCAATTGGAGTTCGTGTTGCCAGAGTCTGTCTACCGCGGCGGCGATGAAATTTTCATGCCATATGCAAATTAGGCAGATACTCGGCAATTGCACACGCGATTTTGTGCGCCGGCGAGGGCGCATTGAAAAGTGCAAATACCTGCTGCACGGCAGATGGGCAATAAAATTAAATCAGCGGCCAATAAAGGTGACTGCGCGCAAGGGTCGAGACACACAACACACTCACTACTGAGCCACAAATGTATCCGGGACGACAAATGCACGCGCGCAGCAAGGGCTTTTATCTAAATTGAAAATGCACCGTCCGCAGCTAGGACACTTTCAACCCCATAAATTCCAGTCTGCAGCCGCAAACAGAAACAAAAACAGGCGCGCCCTCGCTGCTCTCAACCCTGATTGCGCGACTAGTGCGCGCACTAACTGATAATTAGCTGGATTAAAGCAAATTACCTTTGATCACTTCAATAAACTCTGCGAGGCCCAAGCTGGCGAAATTATAATTACACTAAGTTGCATCTGCGCTAATAAGGAGCAGGTAAAAATTACTAATCATGTAAAAATGTAATCAAAATTTAAATTTCCGCACTGGCAAATTAGGAAATATAAAAGGGCTTAAAAATATTTTAAATTATCCTAGAACCTTTGTGAATTACCACTCCGTACCTAATTACTAAATTAAAAGAGCATTATATATATATATATATATATATATATATATATATATATATATATGTAGCGGTACAACAACGCGGTCCTGCTTTTTGTTGGAAGCCAACAATTGTCGGCGGTTTGAATTATTGTAATTTTGCATTATTGTTTAACAGCAGAAAGATGATTTTAAAATAAGAATTCAGTTTTCGTCCGTCAGCCACACGGTGCTGACGTGATTCGTTTAATAGTGCAGAACCCGATTCAAAGGGGTGAGTCCAACCGTCAGTAGCAAAAGAATTTATCACTTATTATTGTAAAACAATTTCAGTTCTGGTATTTGATTAAGTATCCGATCGGATTTCCAACTACTGTAACCAATCCACCAACAAATTCTTCATCTGAATTCATCGGTCCTCATCATTTCAACTCTTTCTATCCCCCAAATATATATATATATATATATATATATATATATATATATATATATATATATATATATATATATATATAAATTAAATGTCAAAGAATACAAAATCCAGATATTTATAAAAGTTTTTATTTAATGGAATTAAATATTATGTCAATTTAAGGATGGAGAGTAAGTAGCCCTTAAACCCTTAAGCTGGTCAGAGGAGTTCAAGATGAGTCTAATTTTTTGTAGTTTTTGCAATTCTGATGGTTAGAACCCGAAATTTAGAGTTGACAATATTTGTAAAACACGAAAAATTAGATAAATTGGTATATTTTTCGAGTTTTGAAGTCGAATTTCTCGAGTACGGTTATTCCCAATATTATAATTAGAAACCAACAGAAGTGACCTCTGATCTTGACATAGGACATAAAATTTGGAAATTGTTTGATTGGGCGCGGCGAGAGGAATCCAAAGAAAACCTTCATTTTCAAATTGAGCTTCGTGGAGATGAGTAACTCATGAGGTCTCATAGTTATCCAAAGTTAAAAAACCTTAAAACCCGTAAAAAGTAATATTTTTGGCAATTTTTTTATGAAACCTTACTGGTTGTTAGTGTAAATTTCGTTGAGTATGCTTGACCTCTTGCCAATTTTGACCACCAACCCTTGACTATATTGTAATTTCTCATATTGCCTCATTTCCTAACTTGTTTAATTCCTAGTTGACAAAATGGGAATTCCAAATCTTAAGATTGTTTTACCTGGCCAGTGGTAGAGTGGTTGCGTTGCTTGCATTGCTGCCTTTAAAATGCTCGGTCAGTATCCATTTTGCCTGACAGGTATCCTGACACTCTCGATCATGCGGCGAATGCACGGCGTTTTAATTGAAAGACCTCGGTGGCGACCGTCGTTTCTACACATGACACAAATGATGGTCTTGCAAATGAGTGCATAGTTATGCGCGATTTGTTCTTCGTTTGAAAATATTTAATCCCATTTAAAAAATGGATTAGATTTTCATCTAGAGAAATCCAGATAATCCCGAGGAAAGTGAACCGGCTGATATGTTAGTCAACAGGAGAAGCATTCTAATTTGTCAAGCCTTATCTCTGCGCCTTGACAAATTTGCGGTGAGTGAGCGGTGTATTTTGTGCTGTAGCGCTCACGTCACGGGCCAAAACAAGAGATTTACTCTTTCGGAGCGGAGTGGATTTTTCTCCACCGCTCTCTCGGTCTGATTATTTTCCGCCGGTGTCCCCGCGGGATTGGAAACGACTTTTGCCTTGAATGGCACAAATTGCACGATCACAGGTGGACCGAGCTCCCCGGGGGTGGCCCTCGGAGGCCCTCGCGACGGCCGCCTCCGAGCCGAGCTTCAACTTGCCAATTATTTTCCAGCCGGGAGACCAGTGTTCCCGGCTGGAGACACAATTGAACTACATAAAAATCAGTTGGGGGTCCGAGAACTCCGGATGGCGAGTCTGCAGCGACGACGAATTCCTGCGGTGCCGATCTGCATTCGCGGAAGCTGCCTGCATGCAGCTTTTTGCGACATAAAGAATGTGGCTCAATTGCTGGAATATATTTTTTTGCCACTGATGTTGGCTACTAACAAATTAAATTTCCCAAATGAAATTTGCCATCAGCAGATTGCTTCCCATTTGTCGTCACTTTTTGCGGCTGACTTTGCCTTTTGAACAAACTAACCACTCTGCACTTTCAAAGTGACCTTTGAAGAATAGGCCAATCACGCCCCCGATTTCTCAAGAGGATCAGATGCAAAAAACCTGAGTCTGCGTCAGTCAGCATCAATATAAAAGGAGTGTCGCAGTGTGATGAATTAAATATAATTGCCGTCGGACGGACACACAGGTCAGTCGGGCGCATTAAATATTTTCCTTTGGCCCTTTCCTTCGCCGGCTGTACGATAAATAAAACCACCCCAATCGCACGTGACCGCTGCACCACCGCACATCTAATTCATCCCTAATTCGGCTTATACATGCCGCACACACGTGACCAAATTTCGTTTCTATTCCTACACATGCCTGCCGATGAAATCGCCTCTCTGTACGTTTATTTATTTTTATCGGCCAGCGAATTCTGAATTAATTCGAACACACACACACACACACATGACCCATCCGTTCACTACGTGCTGCGTCCTACGAAAATGCTGTAGGTATTTTGGAAAATTTTGTTTTTGGTAGGACTGTGAAATTTAGACGGTTATGGCTGTTTTTTTTAACAGTGAGCTTTCAAGTGTTGCGAGATCATCAAATAATCACATTTTAAGACTTAAAATGGTCTAAAAATTGTCAAGTGATTGTAACCGCCACCGGTTCCATTGCTGAAATCAGGTGTAAAGCATTCCGGTTGAGATTTTCCAGCCCAAATATTGTTTATAGTCTGTTTTTATAGAGATCTTAGCAGCGTAATTTCAGGCGGTGGCTTGTTGAACTGGCTGCAACCAAATTTTGTCCTAGCGGCGGCTGGTGACTGGCGCGGCTGACTCCCTTTTATAGTTGAAGTTTGATGGTGCACGAAGTGCCGGAGGCCAAATGTTTTCTCCAGTAATTATTTGTTTTTTCGACGGGCGAATCGCGTATCGGGCGCTGATTGGCCAAATTCTTGGTGGTTGGCAGCTGACCACTCTTGACCCAAAATTTGCCGGCAGCTACGGCGCAGTTCGGCTGCCAGAGGCCTCTATTATTAGTCAAAAATTCTATTTTTAGCAAAAATATTCGATTTCATTGCAAAAATTTAGGGATTGAAATCCATAATTCAGTACCAAGAAATCAACTTAACACAAAAACTGAGTTTTGATGTAAATAATCTTAGTTTCTTGTAATTTATTATTCGTTTATATCTATTTCTACACATCATAAATTCTTAAATAAAATAATAAAATAAAAAGATCCAAACAGTATCTAACATGTTCAGAAAATTAATTTATTTGAAAATTTTCAATATCATGAATGTTTTTAATAAACAATTTTAAGGAAGTGAAGGAAGTATATTTCTTAGTAAATGGCCATCCACCTGTTTCATTTTGACAAGGAAATAAAAAAGTCTATTTTACATGGTTAGTTGTTGAACTTTACCTATTAATGTAATTTGAATTACACTATTAGAGAATTTTCTACAAAATGTTGCTTCAATCAACTTATTCTTCCAAAAGAATGAAACTAAATAATAAGGACAAATGCCATTTTATAAAAGAAAAACGTGTTAATGGTCAAACTTTGACTTTCAACTGTGAGACAGCCATTCAACCGGAAATCATGGCCCGCTGTTTCAAGAGCGCCGGTGACTTTCGTTTATTTATCTGCGAGTGGCGTGTGTGCGCGCGCGGGGCGACCTTCGATCGGGGGCTAATGACAATTTGTAAAAGACTGATTGTGCCAATTGTCAGCACCGGCAGGCACGACGGCGCGCGCGGCGATAAAGAGCTCGCCAGAACAAAGTATGTGCTGAGAGGCAGCGTGATTGGAATGGCGTTTTAATTAGCGACTGTCTTATTGGAAATGCCTCTCGGCGATGTTTTCGAATGTTTAAATGCGCGTGCAGCAGCAGATGAGAGCGCCGGCGAATAAATAGATGCGGCACAAAAGACGCGTTCCTCTTCATCAGAATTTGCCTCCTTGTGCGCTCTTCGTCGCTCAATCGGCCTTCTGTTACGATTCGCAGTGAAGAGCCACTCACTTTCTCCTTTTCTGAATTTTATTTGGAAATTTTAGAAATGATTTGTAGTGCTGAAAAGATATCTTTCCATCGTACAATTCTGAAATATCGTGTGACGGTTATATGGGACAAAACAATTCCTATACAACCAAGTAAAGTTTGAAGTTGACTTTTGCGGCCTGATACAAAGTTTAATTTTGTTATATCGTTCCAGTTGGAAAGAAGATAAATTAAGAATGGACATTGACTGATCTTTTTCCAAAAATCGCATTGGATTGGTAGTTATTTAAACAATTAAATCAGCAACAGGCGTGAAGAACACGCAAATGTGCCTTTAAATTTTAAATAACATGGGTGCCAATTAAAGCTACTAATTTTAGGTCAATTTCAGAAACTTAAAAGCCATAGTAAATAATAAATTGAAAATGAAATTCATCTAGAACAGTTTCTTTTTTACCATTGTAATTTATTTACATACTCTATTTGTTCACATAAACAATGAAATCTCAATTCTGGTTAGTGGAAATACTGTGCAGTAGATTTTTCATCAGAAGTCAACATTTTCAAAGTTAGGATTATTGAAATTTTGTACAACTGGAAGATTTAATTATTTCTGGTTCTTTATCTGGACATTATAAATTGTACTTTTTCAAATCGTTGATCCATTTTATTAAAATTAGAGCCTTTAAATGTTTGATTGAATGAGTAAAGGACATATATTCTTTTTAATTTGGAAAATAATTATTTCCTAAAACAAGCAAATTTCTAAATAATGCAACTTTTTAATTTATTTTAATTAAAAAATCTGAAAATATAAGTATTGTTGAAACATTTTAATGCTTTGTCAATTTAGACCATTTATCATCTCTTAGCTAGCTTTTTCCAAGGGATTTAGACGGGTTTGAGTTCCAAAGACTGTTTTGAATTATTTACAGTGAGTCTCAAATTGAAACTGTGTGATTTGATCTCTCATGGAATGAAAAATTAAACGAGATGCACCGAAAAAATATGCGATCCCATCTTAAATTCCTAGTCCTATAATTAAATTAGACAAAATTTAGCTTTATTAGATTACATTTGGCAAGGCCTGCTCAGTCGGAGTCAGAAGGTTGTCTCTGTCGGGATAGTGGTGCTAATCTCAGCCGTGGCGACTTATGTGTGCTGCGGTGGTGGCGTCCGCGAGAAGGGCCGAATTTGCAAATTGGCGTGTCAAAATCGCTGGCCGATCAAGGTGGTGCTTTCAACAACGGGGCGTGCGAGCACCAACGAGCGCGGCGGAATGCTTGGCTGGGTGGGGGCAGTAGCGGCGCTGCGGTCGTCGGCCGGCCAGGCCACCCCTCCGAGGGTGCGCTGCGAGAGTGTGTGTGTCAGTGCGACACTCACCCCCAGAGCACGAGCACCACTCTCGCCGGCGCGCCGCCACAATCAGCACGAGACTCTGACTCCCATTCTTCGCCCGTACACTAACAGGTACGTGTCTTGTTTGCTTTTTCTCGCCCGCCGCCAGCACTATTTTCACCCCCGTGATTCACCAGCGCGTCTCAGGTGAATCACTCTCTTGATTCGACATTGAGAAAAAGCAGCAAGCCTTTGTGTCTCGAGTTTCGTAGAAATGTGGTTTGTTTTGCTACAACGTCACACTATGTCGAAATTTCTGTAAGAATCGAAATTAATTAGCTTTGGTAGGAACAACCTTAAGTCGAAAATAAAGGAAAATCATTTAGAGCGAAAATGTAGGAAAATAAATCTCTTACTTAGAATTAATGCGATTTATTTAAACAAATTCTCATTCCATCTTTAAGAGTGTCATACACTCCCTAGCAAATAAATTTAAATTCAAGTTTAATTTTAAAAATATAACTCAAATATTTCAGTTTCAAGGAACTTGGTTTATATTGGAATTAATTAATCCTAAAATTTCATTCTTAAAAACAAAAACATGTGACGCAAAATTTTAAATTTTGTCTTCAATTTGATGTTACAATTATCACCGCAATTTGATTACCGTTACAAAATATATTGAAATTTGTATTGCCCTTATATGTTAAAGAAATAACTCCAAGGAGTTTTTAAAATTGGTTAAGATAGGTTTCATGATTTGAAACCTTCACGGCAACACAAAAAATAATGCAGAAATTATATCTCATTTATTGCTAAAAATTCCGTTTTTTAAATTAAATGAACCAGTTTTAAACAATAGAAATTTTAAAAAATTGGACAGTCTAATTTTGTTTGTTTTGCTTGTTTTAATAATTTCATTCCTTTATTTACATACAGGACACAATAAACGGTCAATATTTACAATCAAACTGCTCGCATTTAACGTCTTTTCACAAATTCTTTCAGTTCTTCTGGTACGGAGTTGTAAAGTTTACATCCGCATCACTAATCACAACATGTTATATTTTATTTGGTAGATAAAAAATAGCAGTCCTAGTTCCACAACTATGGATACCATGCTCTCTCATAATCGTCAATTACAAAAAAAAAACACAGCTCTTTATACATGAACCAGTAGAAATCCAACACTTAATTAAAACTTATAAATCTGCATATCAATATTTCCTAAAATGTCCACAAAGTTCGACTTTATCTGAAAACCATTTACATTTTGATTAATTTTCACCCCAAAATCTCTGAAAATACTCCGTTTAAAATTTGATCCATTCTGCCCACGCATAATCAGACCAACAGATCTGAAGGGTGGAGAACCTGTTGTGATTGCAGCGACAATGACGGTTTTTGCCCTCCTGCAAGATGAATTTCATGAGGAGACAAAGGTCGTGAGGAGGCATAGTGCAATAAATCTTGCTGTCTTGCGCGTCGCTCCCTCTTCATCAGCGGATGCAAATTGATTAATTTGAATGCAAAGCGATTCCACGTCATCGATACTAAGCAGATAAATTCCAAGCTCGTCGGCTGCGGCAGTTTTTCATCGCGGGCTCTTGCCAAGTGGCGAAAATAATCATAACACGACGGGTTATCCGAGAGCATGCCAAAGAATACACAACAAAGGGCCAGCCTTTGAGATATATATTACATTGGAAATTCCTCTCGTTCAGCTGATTGATGTTTCTCAGAATCCTCGGCTCGGCACAAATCCCAAGCCGGCTGTTAATTGCGCCTTAAGCAAAAGTAAACATATAAAGCTTGTCCCCCTCTCTGACGACAGTCGTCTTTGATAGGTAATAAAATGGTCGAGGTGGATTATTTGCCGTGACCGCTGCGAGCACAATGAAGAGCTGATCCCGAGTACTTCTAATAAAAATGAAATAAACTGTGTATGCCACGTGTATAGAACAAGGTTTTATATTACATCCAGCGCGCAAAGACAAACAACATTATGCCTGTCACTATCAGCAGTGCTAAATTTAATTCCACTTTGTTCCAGGATGTTTCCTTGCTAATTAAACTCTTATCTCAAAATTGTTTAGTTTAAGAAATTGCGTACAGGAAAACGTTAAAATGGTATTTTTAGATTTCAAACAAACAAAAAATAAGCTAGACAATGGATTACGATCTGATTATATTCATGTTTCCTGACATGTAAGCAAATTCCAGAAAATGGCTTTGTTGTTGTTGTGGTCGTCCCAATTTGCTGCCAAATATTGAAACTGCAAACAAACGACCAACTCGAAGAAACTGCTGACTCCTTATAGACAAAAATCTATCGCAAATCAGTCCTTATGCAGTAACAAAATAACAGATAAGCGTCGAAAGTTCCCGGTTACTATAGTTTCACTCATTGTGCGCACACCTTGGTGTGTGCAACCGCAAGTAGGATGCAAAACGCGCAACTTGTCTAATCACTGTCCCCGCAAGCTGCGGTGCGGTCGTTCTCGTATGTCCGCTGCGCCGATAAATCTAAACAGCTCGCCTCGTCTCGGCTCTCTGCGCGTGACAAATGCAAATGTTTCGAATGCATACCGATGCTGCTGCGTGGACGGTTTGGCCTGGCCGGTCTCTCGGCATTATGCAGCTGAGCGCGGTGTGTCAGCCGACGGGGTGTTAAGTGGTCATCAGGGGTGTGTCCAGCAGCCGAGACTGACACGCCGGATTTGTAATTTGTCAGCGGCGGCTGCGACGAAATAATACCTTCCGAAAGACAATGACGGCCCTTTTATATTTTTTCCTTTATTGCTGTTGGCGGCGAACGCCAAAAACACGCGGCTGTATATGTACGGGTTTTTTTCCTGCCGGCCTAATGACCAAGATGCGCAGGCACAAGAGAAATGATACACTGCTAAAACAACAAGTTCAACCGACGAATTTTCGTAGAGATGATTTTTTTCAAAGGTTTTCTGCCGCTTTAATTTCCGTTATTGAGATAATCAAAATACCCCCTAATAAGGTGAGCGCACTTTTTAATATGAAAATTATGGTGTTTTTCGCTACCATTTGATAGTGTTCGATTCTAGATGACAATTTGCCAAAGGAAATTCATGGTTCGTTAGATGCATGTCTTTGTAATTTAAAAGTTCAAATTTTAACTAATTTCAAGCTACTGAAATTTCTTTAAAAGTGGTCGTATTACATTATTTTAACGTTATTTTAATCTGCACAGTGTGAAAAATTGAATAATGTGCGATTTTTATAGTTTAAGGAACTATTTTTCCAGAATTTGTTTAAAATTGAAAATTTCATCAGCTCTCCAAATTTGCCAAGATTTTTACTTAAGCACTCAAAGCCACTGAAATAGAGTCAAAATCATATACCCTTTTGTAATTCGACAATATACCCGATTTTTATCAGAAAAATAACTGGGAGTGTCCCTTGCTGCTCTTATCGCGTCTAAGAGGTTTTTTAAAAGTTGTACATAAGTAAAAAAAATAATTTTCTAATTAATGTGATCTTTGGAATAATTAATACTCTTAATTTCTTGAGAACTGAAATCTCCCATAAACTTTGTTTCGAGCTGCAACAGTTGAAACATGCCTAAAGTGCGTGTTTCTGACAAGCTGTCTCAAAGTGTGTGCATGATGCCTGGGAAGAATGCGCGCCGGTCACTCTCTCACAATGCAATAACTCAAAATAAACGCTGTTATTCTTGGCGAAATGGCTGTTTGCCCGGCTTGAAAAATTGCGTTTTAGTGCGAGCGCGGTGCTGCTATACTTTCCCCGAATTGCGCAATGAGAGGCCAAGGCATAAAGTGGACTGCCGAGAACGCGAATTCGCTGGTGATTTATTTAAAAGCAGCCTGACGGACGACTGCTTGCACTTCGATTGCGAAACTTTGCGTTCTGAAAAATCGCCCGGGGGGAGACGGAGCACAGGACTTTCGGCAAAAATGGGGCGAACACGATTCATTAAGGAGCGAAGGAAAAGTTTGAGCAGAAATTGCAAGCATTATTCCGGAGAAAAAAAATCGTGGGAGTCGCGCAAGTGCGGATTATTAAAGAGCAGTTCAATGGATTTTCCAGCCAGCTAAGACTGCTGGAATTTAATGAGCTTGGAGATTATGCACATTAATTATGCTTTGCATTATAATCGGTTTCAGCTTCATCTCAACATTTTTATATAATTTAAAAACGATACCCAGAAATGTAAATTGTGAGACGTGCCAAAAACTAGGTTTAATTTTAAAATTTGTAAGTCAAACCAAAGGTTTTTACAATTTTTTATGATTTTGTTTTATTTTGACATGATCCGTGTGTTGTTAAAATTTAAAAATCAAAGTTTATTCCAACATTTTGGCACTGAGTGAAGTATCAAGGCCACTTGTGAACTTGAACTTCATTTACCAATGACAGTGGAACCAGTTGATTAAATAGAACTCAGGTGGAGACAAAAATGATGCTTAACAGATAGAAATGGCTCTTGTGTCGAAAATATTAAACTTGTATAAATGGTTGGTCATCAAAATCGTGGTTAAAATATGCAGTTTATACAATATCCTCTTTAAATTCAATTTTGCATCTCAAAGCGGTGGCTCCTTTCAACGAAAAAAAATCAATCATATATTTTCCCACCTCTGAGATAGGATCGAAAGGGGGAGACAACATTTCGGTCGGTCGTAGATAGAGGTGCGAAGATGCTGCCTTTGTGGCCGTGTTTTCTATTTTTTGCAGAGATAGGACGGCCGTAAATATTTTATTTATTATGCCCCATTTGCGATCAATAACCCACATTATACACACATACATACACGGGTCGGCGGACGAGCGAGAGAAAAGAGGCAGCGTGCAGGAGAGGAGCACGCCATTGTTGGTTGCTGCTGGAAAAATGCATCATTGAATATTTGCGCGTACACGTTCATGAATATGTGTTGGGATGGCGCGCACAGAAATGAATGGGTGCATTAATTTTATCTCGCATCAAAGGCGCCATCAATTTTGACACCGCATCATCGACGGGCTCGAATTTAAGCCTTTTACGAACGCACGGCGCGAAAATATTCATAAATCTGGTCTCGCCATGGACCGCTATAAAAATTTTCGGCTCGATTACTGCTCAAGCATTTCACAGCCAATTTTCCCGTTGAAATCGGATAAAAATTATGATAGGATGGTAATCTTTTATATTTGAATCCATCGATGCGGGTGAGGACTAATTAGCCGGTAATCCGAGACATTCCGGGAATTTGGTGTAAAAAAGAGCTTCAAATTTTCGACAGCTGTTAAAAAAAGTTATGGCATACTGAAAATTTTCTGGCTTTGCTCCCGTAAAATAATTGAAATTCACATGGCATAAAATGTAACTTATCAAAGAACAACTACTGCTGTTTCGTTACATCTAGTGGTATTTTTTAATATTTTCTAATGTTTGATTTAAAATAAATCAAATTTGAGTTTTTAAATGCTATAATTATTTTGTATGTGATTTTCTTTTTACATTTTTTTGCCGTTCAAAATGAATATTTTATTTTAATAACATCAAAACCAGCTAATTAACCGTCTATATGCATCCCAAAATTATATGTAAATAACACATACAAAATTTCAGAAGCTGTTGAAGATAAAAAAAATTGTGATACAGTAGAAGTTGGCAGTCTAATTTAATGTTATGAACTAAAATTTTTCCAAAACGGATTTTTCAAAGAGAATTCATACAGAGATTCAATGATAATCTTTAAAGTGCCAGGGAAATAAACCTCAGAGGCAATATCCATCGGACACTAATATAATTTTAAGGATTTAGAAGCGCGAAAGGTCAGCTCGCTAAATAAAGCGAGCAGCCACGCGCTGGCTGGAACAATAAAAGTGAATTTATTTGAACAGTTGGTGCTGGGCCAGAAATAAAAATCGCTTTGGGCCGGGTGCGATATTTTTCTTGGGAATTCTCAGTCGACTGAAGACGTGTCTTCTGAAAAATAATTTGCGTCTGTCAGAGTCGAGTGCATTCATTCCACGTTCCCTGACAAGAAGTGCGTGTCGAAAAAATGGAGCAGCAGCAGACATTCCCTCTGAGATATCAATCTGCATTTTTTGCCATTCTCTCAGACGCAGAATGCATCGAAAAAATTCATAACGACTCTTTCGCATCCGAGCTAAGCGGATTTTTTCCTGCCACCGTCGCTGGAAAGTTTAATTAAATCGGAGACGAGTGCGTAAAATGCTGATTTTTCTTAGGCCGGAGAAAGGGCGCAGTGTCCAGGCCATTTCACTTTCCCTCTCTGCTCTCCAGCACTCGCAGGCAATGAAAGCGAAACCACTGACCTATTTTGAGGGTTATTAGTCCGGCCGCAATTCCCTGCCTTTAAATTTCCAATGCTGCTTGCTCGGAATGAAAAAAGTGCAATGAGAGTGTACGAGTGTAGAGCCAATGCCGCAGAAAGAGAGGATGTTGGTTTTTTCAATTGCTGAGGGTACTGACAGAATTAGAAGTTTTAATTAAATAAAGAAATATATATTCAATAAATTTCATGGCTGACAATTTAGATCAAAGCAGGAAAATCATAAGATTTGAAAATTACGATCAACTTGTAGAAATAGGGATTTTTTGTTCAGTGTATTTTTTCTACCAGGCCCACAACAAAAACTTATGAGAAAATATTTTTTCGAAATGTCAAAATAGACCCACTGATTGATTTTTCTTATCAAACGTTGTATCTGAAACAAAATACTTCAAAGCTAAGCAAAAACTTTATTTTTAAATAAATTTTGAGATTTTTGCTGCATTTCTTTTATCGCTAAAATCCAAATTCACAATAGGAAGCCAACACTAAATCAATGATTTCATTAAAAACTAAAACCTAGCATTCCCAGAGTATGTAGTGAATGAGTCCTTGGCGCTAAGCAAAGAGTTTTTTAACGTCTCTATCTCTAAGTATGTAATACGAGTCACAAATTATTTAGAAACAATTTCAATTCCCCTACAATCGTATGAAATAATCAGCCTGGACAGGAACCTATGTTTGAGGTTGCTCATTTCAAACCCCATTGCAATAAAAATTCACTAATATTTTGCGCTGACGCAAATTTCTCCCCGACGCAGCGCTTTATTTTGGTGTCGGCGTACGAGCGTTTCGACTTGCTTTCTTGACTGATTTTACGGCCGCGCGTGTAAAATATTTTACGGCACAGTCGTAAAGTGTGCGAATTTTAATTTGATCAACTGCGAAACAACACGGCCAGGCAGGCGGGCGGTCGGTCGGCGCCGGTGTCGGATCGGCGGCCCCAGAGGAGGAGTTTGTCAAAAAATTAATTGCACGGGGATTACATACGTGCAGCGCCGAGTAATTTTTTAATTAGCTGACGGATCAGGTGCTCGATTTGCTCCTGGATTCCTCCGCCGAAGATTTTAATATCGCAGCGAGGCCGTAAAATCTTTCGCGTCTCCGAAATTAAGTCTCTTGGCCCTGCGTCGTATTTTACGAGGTGTTTATGCACGCGTTCAGTGAATCAGATGCAGCTCGGAAAAATTACAACATCGCCCGCAGGACCTTTTTAAATGTGTCTCAGAGCTGGAAATCCTCTGCACTAGAAACACTTTTCCGTTGACTTTTAGTTGTGATGGCTATACTACAAGATTTAAAAGAGAAAGTTGAAAATCAACATAAGGATTGCAGAAGTCAAAAAAGTTAAATTTTCTTAATTGGACAATGCATTATCAAACTCATTTTTTATACTCTTTTTACCTGTCTTGTGCAAAAATTATTTTTGAATTCTTCACATACAAAGAATAATTTAATAATCAAATTGGTGACACGGATTTAATTTGAATCATTTAATCATGTTAAAAGGACTTTTGTACTTTTATTTATTACTTAATTTTTATTTTTCTGAAATAATACATGCCAGAGAGTTTGATGAAACCTCTTATTATAAGAATGTTTAATCTCATACTTTGTCAAAATCAACATCAAAGCATAAAGGAAAGTGCGACAGTGGCGACACTTTTGGTAAATAACGTGACTAACAAACAGCGGACAGAAGGCAAAGTGAGCATAATTTGATGATATGTACGCTGTAAATTAGTTAACAATACAAGAAGAATAAATCAAATTCAAAGAAATCAAGATAGTAAATAATATTCTAACAGTTGAAGTGGCAATAATTTACTATTCATTAGATCTGGCACACTCGGTAAACAAAAGCACGCCCTACGCACAACATCCATGCTGAGCAGGTTGCATACCCCGCAAAGGCAATAATCCTCTTGGTTTTCTTGGACGCGATAAATCAGCAGGCAATCTCTGGTCCAAGCTGTGGGGCCGTTGGAAGCGGCAACCGGTGGGCTGCAATGAATAATTGATGGCTGAATAATAATTAGCGCGGTCAATCCGGCCAATAATTCGTCGTCACTGCATTCGCGATTAATCGGCGGGCGGCGCCAGCGCGATAAATCACGCTCAAATTATTCAACAGGCGCGAAAAAAAACATGTGGCAAGCGGTAATACTGTAATGGTGTAATTCAGCGTCTGCCTTAATGACAAATGGGGCCGCAAACGCAGATACGTGACAATTTCTGCTGCTGAATTTTTCATCGTGTCCGCTCGCTTTTTGCCCCCATAAGACTGCGAAAGGGAAAGCAGGGAAATAAATAAATGCACCCCCACAGCAGCCAGAGAGGCTCGCTCATACATACAAAAATGCCGGTTCTTTTGTTCGCGGCAACCCACCTTGGGTTATTTTATTACTGCGCACTCCTGATAAATAAACTGCCGCTGGAATGCATTCTTGAGAGAGAACGCCAGCGGAAAAAGCAATTTGTTTTGCACTGCACGAGAGTTTCAGCGTCGTTTTGCATTTAAACTGATTGTTCGACGCTCTCAGCAGCACATTTTCTTACTTCAAGTGTTAAGTCCCACACTGAATCATTGTTTTTTTTTTTCCTGTAAAAGCATTACTTTATCCATTATAATGACATTGAAGACATACTTTTTATCTTACCGAATTCAAAGGTGGTATATCTACGACACAAACGAAGAATAAAAATAGGAACCAATCCAATAATTTTCTATCCGATGAGCATAATTCATATTTCATATGTAGATGTGCAAAAATCACCGATCTTGCTCCCAGAATAGTCAATTATTCAGTGGTTCGCTTATAGCTTAGAATTATCTGTTTAAGAATCGATTTCGATAGGAATAATCTGTTTCTAAATGTTATAAATTTGATTTATTTTGCCATGAATACCATCAGCGTCTCTCTTTTTCCTTTTCCACTTAAATTAAAAATAAAAATAATTTTCCACAAATAAACCGTTGAACTAATTTTTTTAAAAATATTAAATTTTCAACATCGAAAAACACGACCACAAAATTCGCATTCGACCACTGGAAGAGGACATTGCTCGCTGAAATTTTGAAAAGAGGGTGTGGTTTCACGGAAATTTTCAAAAGAATTCGTGACACGTGTTGCAAACACAGCAAAATTGTAAAAGTTGATATTTTACAAAATTTTAAAGTTAAAAAATCCAGAATAAATTGTAGATACATTAGTTTCGTAGTAATAATCGGGATAAAATAATTTTTAAAATCAGAAAGTGCAAAAAAGGCAGATTTTTCCATTTAACTACTCTGCAGATTAAATTTAATAAGACTAAGTTTCATGCCTTACTTCTTACTCAGATTCCGACCGAGCATACAAATGAAAGCACTCTGGTCCGTCGGCAATCAATTCAAGCCACACTTTTTGCCACCATGGGTCAAATTAAAATCCAATTTGGCACCGCACTTTCGTATTTTTCGCGGGGTTTGTCGAAAAGGTCGATTCGCGGGTCAGCCAGAGAGTGAGAGAGTGTGTTAGCGTTGTGTGCCGCATGAGTGACACAATTAGAGTGAAAAACACAGTGCGGCAGTGAGTGTGTTTCGGTGATTTACAGCTGAGACGTCCAACGAGGAGCTAGTTGCAAATAAAAATAGCCAGCAGGCGCGTTTCTCCGAACCGACGAAGGCCGAGTCACCATATATGCAGCAACCAAGCGTCCTGGGCAACGGCAAAAAAGGCAAAATGTGCAGGCTGGTCCAACATTTGCCGCTTCAACAGTGCCTCCTTGAAGGAGCTAGTTCTGAAATTATCTTCAGACTTCTGCATTTTCTCGCCTGAATTAAAAAGTGATTGCAATAATTGGTTTTTGCACCATGGCATTTTAATAAATTGAAGACATAAAATACAAAATTCAAAACAATAATGTAATTTAAGTAAAAGAAATAAAAATAATTCCTTTCTCGTTCACGTTGTTCTTTTTTATTATACATGCTATAATTATTGCACAAAATGTGCGGATAATAGTGAATATTTAATCAACATCCAATTTTAGAAATCACTTTTCCTTGACTGCAAAATGAAATTAGCATTTGACTGGCCTGAAATTAACCCTAAATCTGACTCGTGTATCAGCATTTCTCGCCATAAATCAAGTTTTGTGCGAGCAAATAAACGTTTCCGCAGTTAATCCTGCGAACAAATGAATGCCGCCGCCGCCGATAATGATAGTACGCCGTCGAGTGTGAAATCGCATTCCAATTTGCATCAAGCTCCGTCTGTTTTATTCGCGTATAATGCGTCACGTGCTTACGTGAGAGAGGGAGAGAGACGCCGGGTCTTATTTGCCGGGGGCCCGGCGCGGCTCGACTGATTAACGCCCAATTCAATCAAACTCGCTCTCACCATTGAGAGGAATCGCTGCCTGCATCTATCTGCTCGCAAGATTTCACACCCAGCGCAGCAGCAGCAGCGACTGATTGCGCGAAAGAAGGACGGAAGAGAGAGGCAGTCGCACACACGCGCCTCTCGGCTTTTTCTCTCTTTCTCACGGATTACTTCATAGAATTATCTCCCGAATGACACTTCATTATTCACACAAAAAGCTTTTCCGCTCTAGCTCGTCTTAAACTTGCCTTTCATATCTGACTAGGTGGGAAATTTCAGCCTTGCCTTCAATGAAGTCGTCAACTATTCAATGCACCTAGAACAGATAGAAAAAATTAGAAATGTAATAGAAAAAAGAATAGATTAAAATAAGGATGGGAAATGCTCAAATATCTAATTATTTTTTTAATAAAACCAAGAAGGGCACACATTAGCAGTGCTCAGTTTTGGACTGACCATAAAACAAATTGCTTTAAAAGAAGAAAATTTAAATGAACATTTTGTTTTATAAAACAGCTTCATTGCTACTTATTCCCTTCATTATTTCTAGGTTTGGGAATAAAAGACAGTTGCCTATTTTTTCCTGTTCATCAGACTTGCTTCTACAGCACAAATAAAAAGCTAAATATTGGCTATAAATATTTCAGTCCTTATAATCCGTCTTAAATTTTCGACCAGTAATAATTCTAATGCAAACCCACCGATTTCAAGTTTCTTTACAAGACAAACAGCGTCGACAATCGATTAGATAGACGTACCGAGTCTGATTGTTGGATCAGCCGTGTCGAAATCAGAAACAAAGAAAGCGAGTGGTGCATATTTAAAATATTCATGCGGCCCCGCGTGGTGCGTGCGCGGCGGGTGGAAACGAGAAAGAGAGCTGCATAAATAAATATTCTGCTCCCTCGTGTGTGTGTTTCGAGCATCGCGTGAATTCGGTGCCGCGGAAAATAAGAGAACCGTCATTCATTATTGCACACAGCGCAGCAGCAGCCGCGGCAGAACGGCCGGCCGCTGCTATTAATAACCGGCAATTATTGCCGGCCGACGGGCGCATATTGGAAATTCCGGGCCGACCGTGAGCTGAGTGACTGACACCAACAAATCATTACCACGCCAATCTGTCAGGCTGACACGGCTACCACCACACACGCGGCACAACGAACCGAAAGCCATTCGCACCTACTGACTGCAGCATCTGGCACTTCTATCCTGCTTTATGAAATAATGTGCAATGAAAAAGCCACCGCTGAATTTCAAGCACGCCAGCCGATTTATCGGCCTCTTCGCAGAACACGAGTTGGAAATGATGCATAATTAGTTCACCTTTGGTGCTTTTATGGAATCTAACTTTAATTAAAACCTGTTAAAAAAAATCGTAACAATCTGAATATTGTTCTCGAAATAATATAATTAAATTTATTTATTTTAATGAACAAAAATATCATTTGAAAATAAAATAGGATTTTTAATTTACTATCGTGGTTTTCTTTTGAATGTGGGGATCTTTGGGGCAAAGTTACCCTGCAGCCCGCAAGAAACATAATTCAAAACTCATCATTCACTTTCAGATGATTTATCATGGAAAATGTAAAATTAGTCAAAACTCATAGAAAATAAAACAAAAAATTAGCATTTTTAAAAAAGGTCAAATAATTGGCTCAGAAAACACTCTCTTTGAATTTTATAAATCTGAACTATATTTTAAATTGATCAAACTAAATCCAATATAGGCAACAAATTCCATTTCGCGATCAGACTTTCCCTGGGCTAAAAAAGACAAAAGGCGAAATTTGCGGTGTGGAAAAAATATCTAGAGTGGTTTCTTTCTACGTCTGCCAGTCTAGCAGATTGAATTTTATTCATGTTGAGAGTCTCTAGAGAGTTATCCAGCAACAAAATCAAATTTCGCCTCCACCCCCGGCAGCGCCGCACAATACAAATATGCAGCAGGCGCACACATGGCCCTTGAAACGAGAGGAGCGGGACGAAATCACATTTCGTGGCCACTTTTGAGACCTGCAATCAAAATAAGATTTCCTTTGGACCATGTTGCCGTGCGTTAGCGATGATTTAGCACCCGAGGACACGACACACAAATAAAAATGTTTATATTCGTCATTTGACACAGGCCTGGCAAACATTTTTTATCGTGACATATGGCCACCATAATTTCTGATAATTTGAAGGGGGAACGTAAATTTGGCTACTCATTGGAATGGTTAAAGATAAAAATGTTGTTTCGGGACTCTTAAGTAGAATGTAATATTTTACGATATGAAAAAATTAAAAGGAAAAATTGAAATTTTAATAATGTTTCTTGATCGTATTTTTGATTACATTCAGTGGCTTCACAGTATTTTATAATTCACATTCAATTATATTCCAAATGTTAAAAAAACTGTATATTCTAAACCAGCAAATTGCCATTTTTTGTAATTAATTATCGGTTCGATGGTAAAATGTCAAAGTTGGGGAGAACTTTGAAATGAAATTAAGCCATTTTCACGGGTTAATGTGTCGCCCCAAGTGTCAGTCACTCGTGATCTCGCTGATTACACGGAGAATAAGGAAATTTATGAAGGAGGCGCGATATCAAAGCTGGTTCAATTAGCGGAGAAAAAGTGAGTTCAAAGGAGGGATGAACGAACACCCCCGGAGCGAGATAAGCGGCCGCGTTTGGCAATTACGGGCCGGAAAGTGATTTTGAGGGCGCTATCACGCTGAGACGAGTGCATTAATTAGGCGCGATAATTAGCCTGCAGTGCGACACCATTTTTGTACTTTTTACGGCGATGGATGAATAAATTTTTTACGATCCCCGCCGCCTAATTAGCAGGGGGTGCTCGTAAAATATTGTGCTTTCGCATGCGAGCGAGGTAGCCGGCCGAGCACACGCCGAATAAGTAAAGAGAGAACAGAGAAAGAGACTATTACACTCACTCTCTCTCGCTTGAATTATTGCCGCATCAATCATTTATGCAAATCTGACCTCAAAGGCGGCAATAAAGCTTCGCGTTTGTTGTATTTTTTTATTATTCTTTTTCCCTTCTCGCCGGTGTTGGAAAATATTTGCCCCTTGCATGATGTCAAACGCGTGTGTGAAAAGTGAACGGAATAAGATAAATGGTGCGGCCAGCAGGACATTTGTGTTTCAATGGAAATTTATGTCCCATTGGTAGGCAAACTTTGCTCTGCACATATTCACCGAGGCTGCTTTTAATTGAGACTGATGCTAGTCGATCCACTCACAATCAGAATAATTGTAAAATATAAATGAAACAATCTATTCGCGTAGAATAAATATTATTTGACAGTAAAAAGTCATCTTAAATTCTTAGCTGATTTTTTAAAGAACGTGTATTCGTTGCACTATTAAAATTTGTAAAAAATCTGAATTTTCTCGTTCCATTTTACCTAGATATTTTACTGTTTAATTATCTTTTACAGTTCATTTTAAATAAGCACTCATATTTCCTTTTTGACGATTCCAGTCGAATTTCTCAGTTGCCAATTCAAAATAGCCTGCTAAAATTAGGTGGAAACTTAAAGAGCTTAGGTCTTTTTTCCGAACTTAGCAAAAAGTGCCTCGAGATCGAGAGCGCCCTGGATCAGAGAAGAGCAGCGATACAGTTGCAGCCAGCGAAATCACAGAACCGCTCCCTTCTCTGATTGGTCGATGGCTTTCCCTTGGCATTTTTTAGGTTCACAACAAAAACCATCAAGGTAATAGTTTTTACTTTTCCACTGATTTTCGGCATGTCGTGTTGAATTTTCAACCCAGTGGAAACCGTATTCGACTCTCAGGAATCGATTGGCACTATATAATTTTGTATTCCAGTGCTATTTAGATTCCCACTGGACATGAAATTTTAATTTCCATAAAATTAAGGAATTTTGTAATGACAAAAAATTAAACCCACCCACATAATCATTCGTCTTTGTAATTGAATTTTTGATGGAGGTGCTGCAACTTCAGCTAGGCCAACTAAGTGGATAAGGAAATGCCATTCTCAAAGTCGAGTTGATGTCCATGTAGACTGGACGCGCACGCAGACCTCGGCACCCTGCAATTTCCCGCCCGAAATTCGCAAGCTAATCCAAATTTCCGCCCTCTTCTTGTCTAGCGTGAGGGACAGTCGAGATTTTACTTCACAGCTCCTTTTCCCCAGTGCGCCCTGCCCATCACAGCCGCACTGAATAATTAAATGAGAGAGAACTCAACCCTGGCCCTCTTGCTCTCGCTCTTTTGCCAGCCACAAGCATAAATTGTTGTTTGCCTTTGAATTTCGGAGCGTATAGTGGCAAATAAATGTGCTCATTTGTGCCTGGCCCGGCCGAAAACCGAGCAGATGAGCTCTTTGATGGTGCGCGAATTATGGTGCAGTGCCTCGGGCCAGGTGTAACTCAGTTATCGTTTCGTTCAAGACGCTCTCTCTCGCGCGCGCCCGGCGACTCAGCCCTCGGGTCTCGTTCTCTGCTTGCGCGTACTCGCTCAGAAAAAAAAATAATAAAAAATGATAAATCTGCATTCCATGCCTTAACTTTGGACCAAAATGGTCTCCTAAAAAGTGAATTTTGGAGCATAGAAGATATGATAATATATCAATTTTTATGTTAGAGAATTAATATTACAACGACTTATTTTATTTTAAATTAAAGTGGTTGCTTCCAAAGAGTAAAACTGTTCAAATTCGGACAGTTCTTGACTTTGCCGTTCCAACATTGTGAAGATCTTGCAGATTTAACCAATACATAGGCGTTAATCAAATGAGAATTGAAAGATGTCGATCGCTTGAGGGCTACCCTGACGCCAGGGTTCATTTTGGTACCTGTTTTGATGGTATTGTCTGACCTCAGGGGGGACCTTAGCGTGTTCGTTAGGTAGAATTCAATCGGTCCGTGCTATTTTGCACTTCTCCCAATTTACGCGGACTAAAAAATGTTCAACCTTTGACTCTCTGCAGCTCGTAAACTATTATGTATTGCACCTCTTTGAAATATCTACGCATGTTCCAAACACTTAGAGGGCAACATTTTATCTCATAAAAAAGGTCATATTTCAGACAGAAAAAACCAGATTAAAAAATTACTTCAATAACACAAGTAAAAATAATTGGTTTAAATTTAAAAGATTTTGGCAGTCTAAATTACATCTTTTTACAAAAAAAAGATTGCTCTAGTCTCATTGAGATCTTGAGATATTCACATATTTATTTTTTGTAAACACCAAGAGCCCTGTTTATCCAGATTTCACTCCTATTTTCCGGAAAAAACAGCATACACTTTACCGTAAAACTTGTTTTTTAATTCTGCACCACAAAAAAAACGCAATAAATAATCAGGATGGAGCTGAAATGAAAATTTAAAATGTAAAAAATTTCTGGTGGACACACCCTTTAAATATTAAATAAATAGAAAAGTTATTATATTATTTCAGTATTAATATGTATATATTTCATTTTAAAACAGTTAAAAATGGGTTCATTTTCAATATTAGAGAATATTACAAACCTACAGAAAACACATTCCGCAGATTCCATAAAACTAGCAGCAAATTTCAAGAGTCGTTAGATTCACTTCAAGAGAGGAAAGATCAAAGAGAGCGGCTCTCGTCTTCAAATATCGTTGTGGCTGCGGGAAAGATGAGTGATATAGAGCATTTTGCCAAAATCACCGCTTGAATAAGCCAGCGGGGCAGCAAGCACATTTAAGTATTTATAAACAGAGAGAGACAGAGAGAGCGAGCAGAGCAGAGAATGAGGACTCATTCTTGCTGATACATAGGCAGCTCGGCGAGTAAGAATGTATTTATTTTGGTCGCTCGCCTGAGAATGAGAAAATAAGAGGCTCTTTTGTGGACCCATATTTTGTCTGCGCGGCACGACGACGTTCTAAATTCGTCTAATGAGCTCTGCCCGCCCGCTGCTGGACTCGCGCTAAGTGCACCCGAAATACATTTAATTAGGACTGCACCCAAAAATAATATTCACTTTATGCACTCGTTTTATTCTCACTTGGGGGCCGACGAGAGGGCCGCTCAACGCAACAGATCGCAACAGATTTATCGCCGCCTCCGGGACCGATTCTAAATCATCGGAGACAAATTCCGCGAGCTCTGCTCTCTCATCAATTGGTATGACAAATTGCCGCTCCCCACGATTCAGATTTTACGCCCAATTTACTCGCGTGTCTTTGGAGACGTCAAACACTCTCTGCATCTTCAGCACCCGCCGCGTTTCCTGCGCGCTCAATCAGCGTGCAGCAGCTGTTGAGGGCTCTCTGCGAAATGAATGGCCCAATTTGTGAAAAGGCTGGGTTTTAAGAATTATTTAGAAGACACATGACTTGATTTGTAGCAATGGTTTTACTCCGTATTCTAATTAATTTTAAAATATGGCAACGAGGTGTGGGAACCTAAAAATTGTAGCTTTTTATCTTAAAAATGTCTTCTGGCTATCATTAAAACAACACTCTTTTAGGACTTTCAAGTCAGAAATGTTATTTTCAGCACTTAAAAAATCGATTATATTAATACAAAATTTTTAAGCATTTAATTGCTTGATCCAATAATTCAGTAATGAAAATGTCTTAAAAACATTTGAATTATTTTGACCATTTCTATATTTATTTCTCCATTTTTAAAATAAAACCCCAGCAATTTCTGCATGATACAAATCGACCCACATTCAATATATCCCTCCTTAGCTTATTTTTCTCCTGGTGAACATTCCTCAGGGTGAAATTCCAATTCATTTCCGGTCCAGGTGTGCTCTCTCATTGCATCGTTGGTGACAATAAGCTGAGTCAAACAAAAGCATTTTGATGTTGGAGCACATATGCAGACACATGCGTGTTACGCAGAATAAAACCGACTTTTCAAGCCCCCACGGCTGGTTGTTTTCGATCAGCATCAGGTGTGCGACCGGATTGAATGCGACACGTCTCTCGCTCGATCTCGTAGGCTGCTGAGTTAGTGGATGTTTTGAGTCATTCCTAGAGGTGCCGCCGAATAAATAAACAAACAAAGCGAACCCGCGTGCTGATGGGGGAAAAGGTTTATTTTGATTCGAGCGGAGCAAAGCGAGAAAATTCCTCGTGATGAGCAATTTATCGGCCGAGCAGCTGAGTAAGCGCGAAAACGCTGACAATAATTCGTTGGATCGGTTTTTTTCTGCCTCTCGTGCGTGGGTGTCTTCGATTTTTTTAATCTCGAGAGGGATTTCGGGGTGGAAAGCCGCTTAAAACACGATGAGCGAAATGAACAGGCGTGTCATTTTCTGGGATTATGAAATAATCCATACTCTTTTTGAAATGAGAGTTCGTTCCAAGGTGAACGACATCCTCTGCCTAAGACTGTGCAAAACTGAAAAAGTGAACAATGGACAGAGCAAATACAGCATTTTCCGCTTCTTTTGTTGAATTTTTTTACATTCAGAAGATTTTAGAAAAATTCAGACGTGGTTTTTGGTACAATTTTAATTTTTGGATGTGTTAGTGGTGTATGAATTTATTCAACTATTCCAAGAATCAGGAAACTGAGGTACGAAAAATGTTTTTCTTTAAATTTTTATTTCTTTAGAAAAATCCTTAACGTTTAAGATTGAAAATTCATTCATCTTGGCAGGTCTAAAATACACACTTTTAAAAAAATGAACTCTAAGCAAAAAATACAATGGATGAATGAATAATTCATTTAACATGTAAGTGCGTGCAACAGATATATAACAAAAATAAATGAATACACCGTTCACAATTTCCCATTCTTCTAAAACAGTTACATCAGTATTTGATTATAGTTCAAGAAATGGTAAAATGCAACAGGCAAATCACAGTTGATGCAACTGCAGCCATCCGTCCGTTGTATGTTTTTACTAATTTAAAACTGGATTGTGCCAAAACTGATAACATTTACGGCGAAAAATTGCTTTATATTGCATGATTCGTGCTCATTTGAAGTCTATTACTTCATAGCACGTTCCAGAAAAACAGTTGAAAATTTAAACGTACAGCCCTAGATATCAGTGAAGCCATTCCCACGTCCTAATTTTTTAGTAAAAAGAAAAACTGCAACTTTCCCGCTATCCTGTATAAAGCCGAAACTGTCGTGGAACGTTCTGCAAAATGGTTTGTCAACCTAATAAACATCAACCCTAGAGTCAGGATAAACACCAAGATAGCAAATGTTGCGGAATTTTAAAAGAGCCTGGTATGAATTGCCAAAATGAGTAGGCTGGGGTGTGTGAAAAAGCGGCGAGCAGATCGATGGGAGCGGGCGAGTGCGAGCCGGAAAGCTGGCTTTGCATGCGAGCAGATATGAAAATACACAAGACAAACACACTCTGCCGCTGACGCCAGCCGTCCGAGAGTAATCCAATTTGAGCAAGAAATGCAGCCTCTCTCTCGCTCCGCGGAATGTTGTGTACACACACACACACGTCGCTCTTGTGTCTCACAATTGTAATTTGGCCGGCATTAAGTGCAATTTCGGCGCCACTAATTAGACCTGTTGAGCTCAAGTGGCGGCTTGCACACGCGAGAGCAAATCCGCACTCACTGGAGCGAGGGGCGAGAGCAGAAATTATGTTTCTCTGCAGCTCAAAACTACTCTGCATGAAAGAATGAAAGAAAGTTTAGAATCCGCTTTTTCCGAAGCGGCTTTGTTCCCCGCCCAGAGCGAAACTTTCTTTCCTCCGCGCAGTCAAGACACAATGTAAACAAAAACAACTCGCTCACCTGACTCAATTATAAAACACAATTTCTGCTAAAGTTTGCAGAGAGCCGCCGAGTGAGATTCGCATTCGCTGAATTTCACAAAAACAAGCGGCGAAATTATTCTCCATCGCAACTCATAATACTCATTTTCTCACAAGAAGAAAGCGAAAAGCGGTAATCTTCATGCTTTTGTAATTCCTCCAACAGAAATATTAATTCCACCTGTGAAGAGTTGTTATTATTAAACTTCAAAGCAATTTTTATTCTGATCGTTAAATATTTTACTGTTATGATTTTAGGATACGCCAAAACATACAATTTAGAAAAGCAAATTACATATAATTCGTATAATTAAATTTAAAAATATTATGAGATACAAATAACAGCAGCCTGAATAGATAATGTAAAAATAGGTGAGATCGATATTTTAAAGGAAATTGGTTCTTGCCACGGATCACTCATTGAATTTATGCAACCGGTGCAACAGACCTGTGTAAAACATTGCCTAAGCTGGAACTAAATTCTTAACACTGCAAAGCTTTACAAGCTTAATGTAATGACAATGACCTTTCATTACCGCTTAAATAATCAGACGCATTTTCTGCTCTAGGTTAGCGCGTAAAACATGCTATTTTGCTCCCATTAAAGCACATAAAAATGATATCGCATCTCATGCTCTCTAGTTGTTTATTACTTTCTCTCACTCTCTGGCAGTGCGTCGCTGAATCTGGCTGGCTCTCGTCGTAAAAATATAAAAGGCGCGCGCACACGCAATTTGTGCCCGACACACAATTTCACTCTGTTCTGCCACCCACCCGAGATACAAGAAGGACGAGATTGGGCCACTTGCTAGGCAGCTGCCTGCCTGCCTGCCTGCCGAGTAATGACGAGAGGCTCTCTTTCCCTCTCTCGCTCTCTCGCTCTCTCTCTCTCTCTCTCTCTCTCTCTCTCTCTCTCTCTCTCTCTCTCTCTCTCTCTCTCTCTCTCTCACTCGGCGGCGTTGTTATCAGCGTGCACAATACATAAACATGCTCGCAGCCGAAATAATAAACCGCCCGCATCAACAAATATCGTATTTCTCGTGGCTGCGGCTCGCTTTGAATGAGGCCAGATGCACCGTTTGCGTTGAAACAAAAATTTGACATCAAATGTCGCTTTCAGGCTTCTCTCATCTTGCTCTTTATTTTCACAATCAGGCCAAGATGGGATATTTTGATTTCAGATTCTTGGAAATGCTTGCAACGGAACAGGATATTTGGTCGCGTTCTAGAGACTTTAAAAAAATTAGACTTTTAGGAGACATATTTGACCGCGATAAACAAACCAAAAAATCATGTTTACTTTTTCAAACGAAATGAAAGGGTTGAAAATTGAAGATGAATATATCCTTTAGGAGTTCAGATATTGGAAATTGTTATTCGACAATGAAGCACAGTTTTAAACGACTTTTCCTAAGATTAAAAACGTTTTGAATCAGAATCACTTTCAGCATGAATTACACGGTTTATATAAGAATGTAAATTTAGAAACAGCTGTTTATTATTTGGGGTCTGGTATGGAAGCACTGAAAAATATTTCAGCATTTTATTTATTTTAGTCAAGTCCCAGTTGAGCCTCTTAATAATTATTCAATTAAAATACTCTTCTTTCTCCACCGAACCAATGTTTTCTAAATGAAAGAGAGAGAATACTATTACTTACTCGACGAAACTTCGAGCTAGATTAAACAACAAATCCCATCCATGCTCCACAGTTGTCGCAACAATTACAGTAGAATTCTGCGGAACGGCAGCAAAACGAACGTGTCTTGCAAATTCAAAACTCATTTGCCTGCGCTCTCGTAGGGGAGGATAACAAACCCAAACACACACACACACGCAGTGGGAAAGCTGGTTTTGACGAGTGCCGTGAGCTGGGGCACTTTTCCCGAGGTGCCCGTCGTCGCCCGAGAGAGGAAATTCCTATTTGGCATGGATTAATGCTGGGTATTAGCCGAGAGAGCTGGTGTCTCGAATTACGCAGCACCAGACCGCACGCTGCAAATAAAAATAAAGCAGCAGTCCGCAAACAAACTGCCAGCGCGTAATTAATGGGCCGAGGCATTATTTTTATTCATCCTGCTAGCTAGCGCAAAGAAAGAAAAAGTAACTGACCACATGCCAGGGTTTGCCTTCAAATTAGCCAAAAAGCCAGCCCGGAATACGACAACAACGCACTGACTGCTTTGGTTTTGTCACATTGCTTATTTCAGTAAATGATACGGTTCAGGGCGGTGCCAAACGTTTGTCGCCTTCTATTTTCGTCCTGTCAAATTCGGCCTTCTGCCGTTGAGCGCGGATATTGTCAATCAAGTCTTTTGCTTGAGATGCGAAAGTGTTTACAAGACTTCACTTCTGATTTTCTTCGCACTCTACAAAGCGTCGGAATGTTTTCATTTTGTTAGGTTAGAAGGTGATTCAAAAGCATTGTATTGAATTTTAAATTAAATAGAATTACCATGAATTATTTTTTCTAGCCATTCCTTGAGTGAAATTAATTACTGGGTTTGTTAAATTTAGAAAAAAACTACATAATTCTGTGTCAATTTTAAAGGGTTCAATTTTCAATTGCTTTATTTTCATTCAACGTTTCATATAAACAAATTGTTAAAATAATAAAAAAAATTATTGTTTGATTGTTAAATGCAAAATCGGATATTTTTCTAAACGTACATCAACAGATAGTAGTCATCTGGCGAAGTAATAAAAATATGATTTTTAATTCCTTAATACTAAAGTTCATTAAGTTTTAGCTAAAAAATCTCTTTTGCATATCAGATCAATTTAAATTAGTCGTGTTTGAAAATTGTCTACAGGGAAAGTATTTTTTCCACGATTTCCTAATGAACTCAACTACGCCCAAAGGTAGCAAATTATAATTAGCTGAGTTAAAACATTTTAGCGATAATGCCGTCTGCAAGGCACATATTGTTTTGGCCCACCTGCGCTCCCAGCCGCCTTGCGCAGCTGATGACGATTATTATCGGCGTGTCGCGAGATGAATTTTCTCTCATTCAGGCAGCGAGATGTCGAATTGTCGGCATGGCAGTTGGCAAAACACACACGCGGCTAATGCACTCAATTAATCAGACTGACAGGCCAGAAATGAATGGAGCGCGGCTGAGTGCTCTCAACCAGCGGCGAAAACACCCTTTAATTAATCCGCCTAATTAGGCCTTCGGATCGTTTCTCCGCTCGGCGAATTCCTCACCTCTGACATACACGTAGGCACCCTCGCTAGCTCTCACTTCATTCGCCCTCTCGTTCGCTCGCTGCGGCCCTAAATCCGCAGAATTCCGCTGCAAACAAATGAGAGGCACGCAAAATTGGCTCCTCCATTTCGCAAGAAATGTTTTTGTGGAATTTCGTTGTCATGGGTCACACAGCAAAAAGGAACAATTTTAAGGTTGGAAAAGTAAACTTTTGAATAAATGATTTAAACTAGATATAACTATTTTTTAAAAATAAATATTGAGAATATTGTATCAGGACTGTGAGTTATTTCAATATTGTTTCGAAAAAAGACCCTTTTTTATCACCAAGTAAAAGCTAAAACCTAAAATTTTCTTTTCAGACTTAAATAGAAAATTCAATTTTAGTTGAAACCACTGAATCAAGAGAAAAGACTTCGTTAAGAGAAACTAGTTTAATGAAAAACTGTGATTCCAATAACAAATTGCATCATCTCTCGCGTGCTCAAATGAACAGTATTACTTTCCCAGCAGCAGTGCAAACACCATCAATCAGTCATTCCGGCTGGAGATACATACACTTTATTAAATTTTCTATTTACTCAGGAGAAACAGGGCTGGCTGCGTGTCATTATTGCAATTGCAAGCAGCCAACAGGCCAAGTGGCGATCGATGCGAAATATCAAAGCGCATATGCGGCCGTCACTCTCTCTCAGCTGCATAATTGGCAATATCGGTGGCCAATAATCCGAGCGGCGGTGCCAGCCTGGCGCTTAGTTGCGGAATTAAAGCTGGCACCAAATCAGGGCTTAATTTCGGGCCAGGGGTCAAATCCAATTAGGCCGGCGAGCGGCAAAATTGTCAGCAAATTGACAATCAACACGCAGCGTCGTGGCCGCCGATCATCTGCATGCGTGCATGGCGAAGGGGCCGAAAAAGCAGTTAGCCAACTTTTTAATGGCATTCCTGTAAACGCGTGAAATTTTGATGCGCAATTGTTGTTGCGTCTGGCCAATCTCGCACGCCTGCTGCTGCTGCTGCTGCTTTAAACTTGCACGCTCTCATCAAATTTGGACGCGCGCCGCAGCTCCTGAGGATTCCTCCCCCGGGGACACTCCCCGGGAGCAGGTAATTCGCAGGCACCTCCGTAAAATTCCCGACAAATTTCATTCTGCGCCACGTGTGAATTTGCATCGCTCTCCATTCAGCCAACAATTTATCATTTCACACAGCTATGTATATTTTATGCTAAACAGGACACAGACGGTCAAAAGACTCAATTTTGCGAATGATTTAATAATAATTCATGCGAAATAACGGTGGATTACTGACTCCATACATCAACGCATTTATTTTTTAAGTATAGCATTGGAATTTAATTTTTGACAATTCCATTCGATTCCTGAGGGGTTTATTAGGTTAGGCAGCTTAATGACTTGGCCTGCAACTGGACACGACGCGCCGAATATCGGTGAAAACGTAAAAACCGTAAATTTAGTGATTTTTTGAAACATTAACTAGCAAAAGAGCGCCACAAGAACGCCGGCGACCAATCGGAGAAGGGAATGATTATCTAATTGGCTTTTTGACGTAATTAAGGCGGGCCAATTAAAATTTTTAACCGAAATTTTAGCTTTGACTACAGTTACATTGTCAAACAGAAAATTATCCCAATGAACTTTTCAAATGAAACGAAATATAAGCATTTCAAAGTATAAACCATTACTGTTCAAAAATTAAAAATAAAATCTATTAAAAAACTTCAGTTACCCTTATGTACAGGTTTAAAAAACAATTCTGCTCTTTTTTGTAGCAATCAAAACTATTTCAACCACTCCTCTTTGAAAGGAGCAATATTAGGAAAAATGTAAGTACCATATAAAAGCAGAAAACAATTAAATCTAACAGCTATTTTCGGAACGATATATTCTTTATCATATCTGCCATGACTGGAAGAATGTGAAGATCATAATTTAGGATCGGAATCCATTTCGTTGTGGCCCCATAAAATCGAGGGGTTGATAAACAAGCATTTTCAGATGAAGGAATTCTTAATCGCAGATTACGCACGCCATGCTCGTACAGCACAATCTGTCATTCTTCCTGCGAAACGAAGAAATGAAATGCCTACGAGAGGAGATAACATTCCTCACAAAACAGATTATTCAGCAGTGTGTGCTTTGGACGACGGAATGCCAAACACACACACAATGAATTTTTAAGGGTTTCATCGTTTTTCCCGCTCTAGTTTGTTCTTTTATGATTACTGCGCTGTTCTCGTGTGTTTTGAACCGCTTGTTTGACTTTCGAAAGCGTCCACTCCGATAACAGCAAGCGACCCTCTCCTCTCTCTCTCTCTTTCGCAAGAGCGGCGCCTATTTTCGGGACCGTGTAATTTCTGCGAGCGGCTTTTATGTTTGCATTGAGAAAAATTTATAGCCCTTTGTGTGCGTGTGTCAGGGCCAGTTATATTCCGCTGCTTAAAATTCAGCGCCCGCTGCGGAAATGTCGATGCCGCCGCCGCCACCGCGTGAAAAAGGAAAACGGACCACTTCTCACTCTCGGACCGCATGAGAGCACTTCTCGGACTCTGCGCCGCTTTATTCTTCGTGGCTCGGCCGATTTTTCAATTAATTTCCAACCCGTTTCAGCGGCCACTTGAGCCGCAATCGCCAGCATCACGCTTTTGGCACTGCCATCCTATTGAAATCGGACTTCTCACGTGATTTCCTCCAATTCAACTACGCTTAGTTAGCCTGGAGATAGGAAAAATGAGTTTTTGTTGAATGTCTATATCCCTCCTGTCAGAATCCATGTGGTTTATGAACAGTCAGATTTTGAAGAGCAACTTATAAAGGCCCTCTCAATTGAACAATTGACGCCACTTTGTAGTAAATTTGTTGCAAATCTTTACCTTTTTGACCAAACAAGCAATTAGAATGTCTAACAATCAGGATATACAATTATTTCATTATTTAAAATTTATCAACCGTTCAGTTATTGAGACCCTTAGTTTATTTAAAACGCACGAAAATATTGCAACGTTTACAGCACTCTTTTAGGATGTTTGTAGAGCTTCACAAGTAATTTTGACTGTTTTAGTCTCAAAGATTTTTTTCGTTCAAAGTCTTGCAATTGCATCATTCGTGTTCCTACGGTGCCTAAAATAAAATCAGATGCACAGGAAAATATAGACGACTCACTTAAATTCCCATTCCTAGTTATTTACGTCGTGTTTTGTACTAAATATTAAAATTACTTTATCCAAAATGGATTGAAATTTACAAAAAAATAATCCATTCGACATTTCCATGTGCATTGGTAATTTGATTAAGTAGACGAATGCGTCAAATTTCCATTTGCAATCAGCAGATATCAAATAAAAAGGTATTCATGATAAACTAGTTCCATTTGAGCGTATTGTTAGCCAATAATACACGTGGGAGAGGTTGGCAAACCAAGTACGTAGTGTAACAATAAGAAAAGTTTGCAACGGTGGCGGTGGCAAGTGCATTCAACGGCGGTGTCCACACATTGTCCGTTTCAACGCGCCCACCGCGCACAGCACGATGCAATTATAATCAGCGTGAGAGAGGCGGGTATGTATGTGTTGCATACGTTGCAGGCGACTAATTGGAGCGAGCGTCACAATCAAACGAGGCCAAACGACCAATTAAAAGTTGCTGAGCGCGTTTTAATTAAAAAAGTTGGCTGTGTGTATGTGTGTTTGCGCGATAGTGGAGATGAAAGTGGCGAACGGGCGCGGAATTAACACAAAGCAAGGAGAAGCCGAGACGGACACACGCAGCGGAAATAAAAATCTTCTCACTGCTGCTGCTGCTGCTGCTGCTGCTCCTGCGTCGTCTTTTCCTCCTTTCTCGCACCTGCAAACTTTTCAAATTAGCTGTCACGCGTTTTAATTTGCAGCTTTGTTTATAGCGCTAAAACTCTGCTGCTTTTTCTTGCTGCTTCCTCTCGACACAGACCACCTGTCTGAATGGGCCCGAAAACTCGAAATTTAAATCCTCGGTTCTCCGCCCTCCATCCTTGGCAGCCGCGACGCCTTTAAATCCGACCAAACAAAGAGCAAAAAGAGCGAGAGAGGCCTCTTCGCGTGCTGACGAGCAGCAGGATTTGCAAAATCTGACGCGAATTTCCTCGCGTGTCACTCTCTTAGGGCGCGGCGCTTGTTTGGAGGTGACCCGAATAAACAAATTGCGAGGAGAGAGTGTGAAAATTCTAACAAGGGATATTTGTTTTTGCATGTTTTATTTTGTTTCTCTTTCATTCAATTTGTTTTCAGTAATATAATTCTGGATATATTTGTAATAAAGAACAACATTTTATGCGATACCCTAACAAGTTTAAATATTTTTTTCATTATTTTAAATAATTAATTCTATGTGATGCACCGTCAATGGTCGACCTGCAGAAATTGAAATCGTGACAATGGGAACGCGCTTACAAGACGCGCTTGCCACAGGTTTAATTGTCTGATTTGTACGTGCCAAAATTTGATCTAAATTTATATCATAAAATTAGTTTACTCAATTTCTGTGTTGAATACACTTCTATATTATACACATTATATACACTAATTTTTAACCTCACCCAAAACTTCTAGTGATCTTTGTAACTCGAATACAATAACAGATACAAATATTTCATCTGGTATGTGCATCATGTACACGTTTATTAAAATAAATAGCTTTTAAATTTAGAAGGTATGCGAAGTTTCCTTGTGAAGAGGAGGGTGCACTCTTGAAAACTTACGCGATTTCCTCCTTAAGAGGCTTAACAGCATTCCCTGCTCTTGCTGCCGCCGGCGTTTGTGATCATAAAAAAGTTTCTAGTTTGTTATGACTGCCAAGTAACAGTACTCGCTCGCGAAACAAAGTGGCTGCCGCTGAGGCCCTCTCTAAACACGTCGGTGCTTGTCACAACATTTTCCCAATCTTTTGTTTAAATTGCCTTGCCAAAAGTGAATACTTAGTTGACGCCAGTGCATTTTGCACAGTTGTTTCACCAATTAGGAGCTGAAGTGCGACTCAGAGCCAAATATCAAGGAAATGGGCACGAGAAATGTGAAAGGGGATTTGTTTGCGATCCGATTACCAATTTTAATGAGGATTTAACTGTGTGAGACTGTTTTGGTCTTAAAAGTACTGACAGGTAAATAGTTTTAGTCAAGAACATGGGATAATATTAGGTTAAATATGGTATTTTTTCTAAAAACAGGTCTTGAAAAAATTGACTGGAAAACTGATCAAAAATCCAACATTTTCCTCGGGCTCTTATTGATTTAGATTGTTTATGCAATTTTTAACATTTTTCGGTGTGATCCCAATGGCTTACAATTGCATGATTCATCTGATTGTTCCATTATGAAGTTTGACTGTCTAAATTTCAGAGCCCTATTAATTATTGTCTAAAATAATCTCTTGAAGAAAAGCCACTGTTTCTTGGTATTTTTTAACTCACACTGCACAAATAATTCTGCTTGAAAGTCTGAAAATAGTTGATCCACTGAAACTCATTTCAAGCAAACGCGAAATCAAAGTTTAGAGAGCACGCTGCAGTGGAATCGGATTGTTTTGTAGTGTGTTTAGTGGAGAGCAGTTGGAGAGAGAGCCGAGCTAGAGGATCGGAGGAATTTTCCGATGCGAGCGAGCAAATTAAAACGTTTGCTGGTAAAAATGTGCGGAATGGGCTCCGGCGGCGGCATTCGGAATGTATTGATCTGCGATAATGACATCACGGGCGCGTTATTACGGGCATATTTCACGCATGCACAATGAAGGGATTAAAGTGCTCGTCGAAATAATAATGCTGCTCGGCTGGGCACGGCCGCATGTACATATGCAGACGCGTGTAATTCCCTTTGTCGGCAGAGGCAACGGCGGCGGAGGGCCGTTTTATCGCACACTGCGCGCGCCGTGCTGAGTGACTGCAAAATAAACCGCCACTTCTGGCCTTTGCGCCCCATTTCGCGGCCCTTAAATCACCCCCGCCACCCGAATATTATGAAAAACACACACAGCGCACACTGCGCGTGTATGTACAAATGCGAAAATTGTTTTTTCAATAGCCACCCACCCGACAACTAAATAATACGCTGGGCATTTTTCTTTTTTTCCCTGTTCGAGCGCTGCAAATGAATTAAACGAGCAACACGCTCTCCTTTTTTTGCGCGTGTCGAATTACCTCCTCTCTCCATAGCTCGGTCTGCGGTGGATTTTGCCCATTTTTTCTGCATATGCCAGAACATGCCCAACGCTGTGCTCATTTACAAGCGTAATAAATAAATGTTGAACTAGTGTCCTGAACGTCAAAGTGTTTTACAAACTGATATAACACGGCTGATTTCCCCCTTGCCACTGATTAAAATTATATAGGAAAGCAATGCGGTAGAATTTAATCATCAAGAAATTAAACTCTTTGAATCTGAATTTAAAATTGTTTTTAGCTTCTCGCCCAATTCACTATGATTTTTTTAAATTTAACAAAATAAACTAATATTTTACTTTACAGGTTCAGAAAAATGGCCACCTGCTATAGTAATTTTTTAAATCTAGATTTTTTAGGATTCATTTTGAGCTTTCTGGTTAATGGTTGATACACATTAACAAAATTAAACTAACAAGGCAACTAAAGGGATGTGACGTTTTAGTTTTTGCTCAATTTGGCTTAAATTTGGTTATTAGACAATGCTTGATTAGACAAAAAATGATTGGTGGCTCATTTTTTTACATTCGTAGAATAATTTTGATATTAAAGTTTTGGCCCTGGGCTTTGTAAGATTTAGAAGTTTAATCGTAGAGCGAAAAATGGTACTTTCATATTACCTAAAGATGATTTAATTTCCTATTTTTACATTATTAAAAATGTATAGTGGAATTTTTATTTCTAAAAAAATATTTATATAAAGGAGCGAATGAGTTGTCTACATTTTTGAATTTGCAAAATGATCTGGTAATCATCTCAGAGAGTTAAAAAATATCTTAAAGCATCAATGAGAGCTTGCAAGTTTCCTAGCCAAAGTAAAAAATGACACATTGCTAAATTTTTAATCAATTCCTGTGCTAAATCCGCAATTATTTTACACTTTTGGAGCGGAATAATTCACAAACTTCGTCAGAACTTGTATAACCCAAAACCTATTTTTAGACGAATGTGCTACCAATTCTAGAAATATTCAGTCCTTTATAACTAAGACTGTAAACTTTACCTTGCTGCTAACAGGAGAGGAGAATCAATCCTACAGGAAAAAATACTATTGTAAACGCAAGTGCGTAAGCCGCTTATGATGTCTGTACTCGAGTGCCCCGCCGTCCTTCCTATCACAGTTCCAGTGGTGGTATTTGTTGAAAAGTGCGATAAGTTGCGAATCGGAGAGTTCGCAACAATGTGGGCAACAATGCGTTCCGTGGTGCGGAACAGTGGCCTCTGATATGGCACAGGTGGGCCCACTCAAGAAAATTATTCTCTCTCCGCCACTCTTAAGCCGCTTACTCATTCTCGATTCCACTTTTGTGAGGCGCGCAATTTGAGAGATGGATCGTTCACCCGTCCACCCACCCGCCAAGCCAGACGAGAGCAGAGCGAGTGTTTTTACCAATTGTCGTCCAATTTGCAATGTACACTCTCTCGCTCGCACACACAATCGCTCGCGTTTCGCTCCGAGACTTGCTTTTCCAACCCCGCTGGCGTTGGTGAAATGAAGCGCGCATTATTTTAATTATTTGCCACCACAGCCGAGCCACGTGCAGACATTACAGCAGAATATACATTTCTGGGAAGGACAAGGAAAGACCTGGGTTGTGATTCGAAACTTCGGACTAAATTAAATTTATTAATTCTGCACAAAAAGGTCCTTGAATTAAACTGCATTTTGAAAGAGCATCGATGACAAAAATAAATAATTTTTGTAAATGAAGATAAACCAATTTAAAAATTTGATTGTCATTGAAATTTATAGCCGACAAGAGCTGATGTTCATGACACGCCCTAATTGTTGTTCCTAGCCGATTGTGTGGATTTAACAACCAAAAACCAATTATGACTGAAAAAATCAACACATCCTGATCTCTGCTATTCTGAGCTGTCTAATTATTGATGTTACGGTATGGTCGCTTTCTTTGTCCAGCGCTTGTCAGTTAACGGAAAAAAATTTCAACGCTTCTCTTATATATTCAGAATGGCTGAGTCATAAAAATAGTTGTTTTTCGGTATTTATTTCCTTTTAAGAGAATTCATCATTATTTTTAATAACAATTAAATAGAAGAGTGCATCCGTTTTGGTATTCACCAGACATCCGATGGAAACGGAAAAGCAAGGCCAGGGCTGGCTGGCATAAAACCATTAGCACGCTTGGTAATCAAAGCAGGTGCGAACGGCGCGATCGAACAGGTGCAATTAAATGGAGCGATAAACTGGCCGGTCGGCTGGAATGAACGCGCGTACACACGTTTACTAAACACCGCGCGCTCGTAAAACAACCCGATCAGTGCACGCTTACTTTTGCCGCAGCGTGCGAGAGCAGAGACTTGGCATCTGCCCGGTGGATTCAAACAATAACACACACGCACCATAAAAACGAGCAAGCTGATCCAGCAGCGCAAATCCGCGCGCGAAATAACAATCGACGTGATTTACGAATGAGCGAAGTTTGTGCGAGTTGCTGAGGCACGCTGTCCGGCCGGATCATTAGCATAAAAAACAGGCGCACAATGGCCAATTGATTGCATTGTAGGGCAGCGCCGCCTGCGATCAAATTATTTAACGCAATCAGCCGCGATTATTGCTGCGCTCGGCTGTCAATGCCCACCGGTGCGAATTGTGTCACTCGATTTAATTCGTGTTTTTGCATAAGCTACCAAAATTTAACTATTTTATCGTCCCCAGCAAGGCAAAACAAAAATGAGGAGGGGAAATATGGTCATTTTCGTGCAAAGGCAATAATTAGTACATACATTTAAACCAATTTATCTCCACCAACAAAGCAATTAGCATTTATGCCTAACAGTGCAACAGTTTAAACGATCTCGGGAGAACAAAGGCATCTGTCAGAATTGCATGCGCACATGAAGAAACCCTAGGTTGGCGGCTCGCTCTTTGACAAACGGTCGCTCTCAAGCGCAAACAAAAGCGGTGGGAAGCAACCGGTGCTGCTCGTTTCACCCCTTGACTGACTTTGTGTGCTTTGGTTGCTGTTGACAGGTTGGCGGGGGCAGGGTGCGTGGGGGCCCTGCTGGAGGCCACCATGAAGATGAGCAAGGTAGGCAACCAGACCAACAGCCAAGACCCTCAGGCGGTCAACTCGAGGGTCTTCGTCGGCAACCTCAACACATTCCAGTGCAGCAAAACGGACGTTGAGAGGATGTTTCAGCGATATGGACGCATTGCAGGTGTGTGCACTACCTTTAATCATTTATCAATCTTGTCTTCTGAAAGGTTAAAAGATTTTGTCAGGCAAGCTTACTCGCCTGTTCTGACGGTGATTTCTGGCCTCAGGGGTGAACCCAAGCCTGTTCCTCAGGTCGTCGACTGTTCATTACTCACTTTTCTCCTGAACTCACAAACACCCTATAAATCAACCGCTAAATATATGACCATTCTTTATATCGGAAACCAAGAGTTGCACCATCTCTTGAATTTTCTTAACGTGTTATACTTAAATTTCAGAGAAAAATTTAATCCAAATTTACAAAATTTTAAATCAAGGGTTATTATTCTTAAATAAAAAATTACATAAAAATATTTTCATTCTTCAATTTGGAGCTTTTGGCTCTATGTTCTCTAGGCATCATTAGAGCTCATCTTTGTGTAAGTCTAGAGGCACTTTACTGGAGATTTCACCCTGATTTTTTTTATCAAACTTTGTTGGTTCGACATTTCTATACAATCCCAAAAAGAAACCAATTTAATCAGGATGATTCCCAAATGGAAACTTAAAAAATGTCAAATATCTCCTAGAAATTTGTTACTTTGAAGCTTCATTTTCTTATTTTAAAGCTTCAAAGGTTGGTATTAATGAAACAGATTTATAATCTTTTTGGACTGAGAAAAGACTGCAGAAACGACGATTCTGCCGATTTTTTTCTCCAGCAGCGAGTTTTATTCAATCCGCAGTCCCAAGCCACACTCCCGCACACATGATATGTACATCTGCATAAGCTCCATGTGTTATTAAGTACTGCTCACCCTGGTACATAGGAAAGAAGGGTGGTTTTATAATAAAAATTATCGATTTTCCGGCTGAGGATTTTTGAGCCGTTTTAATTAAAAGGACAGGAAAGTATAAGCAGCTTAGAGCATTGTTTGAAATTGGCTGGCTGATTGGAAGCGCACACTCGCACTCACTCACGGCTGGCATAATAAATACGCCCGAAACAAAGGGGTGGGCATGCGGGAGGAGGGAGATTAGCGGCGGAAATTGAAAGTGCAAGGTGAAATTCGAAAACACGGCCAGAGCAAACAGACACAGGCCCGGGAGTGCTGCTTGATGGTGCGGCGCGCCAATATTGGCTGAGCAAATTTTATTAACCGCGCGGGTGAGAAAGTGCAAACACTCACTCAGATTATCTCGGCTCAAACACCAGCCATTTGTCACACACTCGCTCACTCGGCAGAGGCGCATCGGAGCAGCACCAGAATTGACAAGACAAACCGCAGCCGCCGACGTCTTCCAGCCGAATAAGTGGAAATTCGCCCTTTGAACTGCCTAACTAGTGCGTCGGTCGAACCTCGCATGTACCAGTTTGGAAGTAAATTTAGCGTGCTAGGCGTTATTACTTCTTGCTCTCTCTCTGTGCTCGCAAACTTATACACTTTGGGCAAAGTTGAAAGGCGTTTGTGTGGGAGAAGGCAAATGAGTGGCACGTCCTTAGCAGTTTCAGCTATAATTGCAAATGCGGCACACGAAAGTACCCCTCGGAAATATATATGTCACAAAGCAAGGAGAATTTGTTTCGATTTGTCTGTCTTACCGATCCTAAAACATACATTCATTTATAACGCAACAAAATAATTGCACTGGTAATTAAACTAAAGTCTTTTAAATGAAGGTCACAATTAAACCGTATAAAAGTTCCAAACCACCCAATTTTAATAAAATAAATTTGTAGATGTAAATTTTTGCTCCCATCCATCCCTTTTCAGCAAAAAAATTCATCAAAATTATAGATTTAAAACGATATTGTTATCTATTCGGTCAAATTATTTTGCTAAAATATACAAGTAATTTAAAAAAAACTCCTTCATACTGATATTATAAAAAATGCATGCATAAAAATAATAGAAAAATACATCTAAAACGAATAAAAATTCAATCAATTCAAAACAATGCGTGGTGCCGAGTGAAATAGTGATAGAAAGTCGACCGCCGTGTCTCTGGCATTGGCGTGTTTGTGTTGATAAAAAAAGACATTATCAGCTCGAAAATTGAGGGAGCTGGAATCAATACGAGGGAGATATTTGTTGAGCGAGCGGAGATGTGATTTGTCGATACGGCAAAATTGAATCCAGCAGCAGCAGCAGCAGGCCTGCATCACTCTCTTTCCTCGCAGGCGCTCAGCTGCTGGATTTGATTATTTGATTTGGCCGCTCGCTCTCGCTGCTGCATTACGATCCCTCTGCTACGTGTACGTACGAGTGACTCTTTGTTTGAGTGATTTGCATAATAATCCACGAAGCAGCCGAGCCAGATAGATCGCGGCCATCCGTCTCAGGTGATTAATTTCTCTCGGAATCCGAACGCTTGAAAAGAGCTGAATGGGGAAAAAATCTCGGCTTGGGCTTTCCACACGTGGAAATTGGTGTTTGGACGCGAGCAACTTCAATCAGAGCTGAAAAGATCCCTATGTGACAGTGTATGTGTGTGTGTGGCCTTTCGCTCATTCAGCCCTGCCTGCGAGGATTACACCCTCTCAGCGCTAGAACGACTGCTGCTCTTTCGCTCTTTCTTTAACAAGTATTTCTGCTCGACGCCTCTCGGGCATCAGAAGGAAAACTCTCCCACATTGCTCAAGGTGCAACTGATATCTCTTTTTGCAGCAGATTGAAAAACTTTACCATTATGAATCCAAGAAAATCTTTCTTGAATTAACGGAAATCGACTTAAAATGGCACGTCAGTCAGTATGAAACTACAAAAAGTCGAAGCGAGATTGTTACCAATAGCCCAAGGCGCTCTAATTCCATCAATCCGGTGTTTAAAAGCTCCAACAAATCTGCAAGGGTAAAACGTATTTACAATTTTTGAAAGAAACCACAGATTTTTAAAGGAATGTACCGCGATTAGCTGTACCGATTTATGGGTTCCAACTTGACAATTGAAATCTATTTACGACAAAAATTCACAGAAGCAGGATTGGATATGATGTTGCAGTACCATTGAGCAGTAAATTTATTTTAATCAAACGGTGGCGCCTTCTGTTGGTGGCTCCGAACACCAACCGGTGAATTGGGTTTAAATATAAAATTTATCACCGAATATTAAAAAAGTGATTAAACATTTTAAAGTGATATTCAAATATAGAAATGAAATAAAAAAATCTGGCTTTGTAAAATTTAATTAAAGTAAAAGCACAATTTAATTACTACGCAAAAAAGTAATTTGAATTTTTCGTGTGGACTTTGTGGTTCACATAAAAATATTCCTGCCGAGGACTGGTATGGAACCAAAATCAAATGGCCAGAGGCTAAAGAGCACCCTGCAATCTTTTATTACAGCGCTCGCACTTTTGCCGGGCTCTCTCTACAGCGACAATGATGGTTTTCCCGTCGCTCCCCGCACAAAAAGTAATTTCGAGTGTGTTGCGGATTTTTAATCTGCAAGTGCCATATTTCTGGATTGTCAATATGTGCGCTCGCGAGTGAGAGCAAGAGGCCCTCAAGTCTTTCTTTCGCTCCTTCGGGCTCCTTTGGCGTTCAGAGCCGAGGAGGAGCGTGCCTGCCGTCGCTATTTGGTTATTTCCTGCTCTCTCTCGTTCGCTCTCTCAGGCTGGCAGGTTTCTCATTTTAATATTTGGCCCGCCGCCGTTGCCGCTGCCGCCGCCGCTGGTGTGTCTTATTAAAGCGAGTGAGGAAATTGAGTGCGCCTTATCTCACTGGCTGCATGCTAAACATACACTTGACTTCACTTAGCCCCCTGGAATTATGCAAACCAGTGATTGGCACACTCGGCGCGCGTATGGTCGGGGAGGCAGCCCTGCTGGCTTTTCATCCGCGGGCACACATCACACGCGAGTGCCGCACCGACCAACGTGTCTCCGCATTCTCGGCCTTTTCGAATTAACCCGGTCGCCACCAACGCCGCCGGCGAAATGAAATTTTCACTGCAGTGGTTTAAATTAGAATAAATTTGTTTGTACTAGCACGGTGTACGCACAGTAATTTTTGTTGTGGTCCCTAAATGCTAGTGGCCCCTGCGATGATAACCTTAAAGAGAAACTTTTTCTACATTATACAGCTCTAATTTAAAATCAAGCTTTAATTCGTTATTTTCCATGGCCTCACATTAAATTGTAAATCTAACCAAAAAGTCATTTTAAAAAAGAATTTTTGTTTTTCACCGTATTTTGAAGAATTAAAAAAAAACACTATTGGGTGCTACCACGTAAGATTTGTTAGTGTGTTGTTAGGGCGAAATTTACCAATATTTCATACCGGGCTTAGAAAACAATAATTAATAAAAATACTCTTTTCGAGAAATTAAAAAATTAAAAATAAACATAAATAATCACTCAAATTTTGGAAAATTCAAGTATGGATTGGTTTTGAAAGTTGAATGCTGTCTATGTGGGCATGTTTTGGCTCAAAGTTTAAATTGTTCTAGCCTTTTCTAAACTCCAGAAATTCAGCAGGCCTATTTCTCTAGATTTCACCTCAAATTTCGGAAAAATGCGTAATATTTTTCAGGCGAACTTAATTTTCCCGAAATCTTTTCAGCACTTTAATAATATACTTAATGATTAATATAATAATAATTAATATATATTACATAATAAATATAACTTATATGCTTACAAGTTTTAAATATTTCCAACTAAAATAAAATTAAATCTCTTTTAAAGTTACTCTTTTTCATGTTTAACCATAATTTATAATTAAAAAACTGTTGTGTATTATTTATTGAATATTCATTATTTAAATGAACTTATTTAAAATGCAAAAACATACAATTTTTATTATGTGCAAATAATATTCAATAAACTATGAGGGTTCACTTTTGACAGGAAGAGGATTTTCAAATCTAATATAGTACTCTTCGTCTATTTACGTCATCTATGGATATACAAATTGCATAGCGGATATGCCGACAACAGGCCTTAGAATTTAATCCTCCGTGATGAATAATGCCAAATAATACTGGCTTAAATGTATTTATTTCACAACTTAATTTGGTTTCAAATTCAAACGTCAAGATTGATCTCAGTAATTCATGAAAATTAAAAATCAAACTAAATCAAAATTTATTAATTAAAGAGATATGCAGGTAAAATAGTTGTCAAGAGCGAGCACCGGCGTCACTGCCATAATCCACTGGTTTCAGGTGCATCACTGCGAGGATTACCTTCCAGTTCATCCCGCGCCCCGCTCAGTTTGATGGAACTAAACCATAGCATTAATACTCAAACTCCGCTTCCAAGACGCACTGGATAAAAAAATACGCCCCGACTAAGCTGCTCGAAAATTCCAATCTCATTCGCAGCTCGTGTGCTGTCGATTTTCCACTTCAAATAAACTTTCACTCGGTCTGCGTTGAAAATAAGTCTGTGTTTATCCACCGTTGATAAAACCACAACGTTCTGAATAAAAATCTCATCACGAGTGCTCATGGTCTCTGCAGAGAGTAAAAAACGATTCTGGCTGTTAAACGGTTTTGCCAATGCTGGGATATATTTAAATGACATGAAAGGCCGTGTCTTTGTAAATTTTTTGATTTTGGAATTTTAATCAAAAAGGGGCGTTTGAATTGAGCAAAATCAGATCCTGCGATGCTGAGAGTATTAAATTTTAATCGAATAAAACCGAACTGTTTTTAATTTTGAAAATATTATAGGCTAGTAATTTAGAATGATGTTGCAGAGTTGAAAATATATATCAAGCGTTGTGAGTGAAGGCAAGCTTAGAAGTACATTTTTGTATTAAAATGTTAGCTAGGTGGTTGCAAGGGGATAAAAAACCGTGTAAATCAGCTTGTATAACATCGAAATCTGATTTTTTCCTTAAAAAAGTTCTGATCCGATAATTTTCCTTAAAATCGCATAAAAAATCACAGCCCTGTCGATAATTGTTGAGGTAATTAGTAAGAGGTGTATGATAAACGCGTATATCGCTTAAAACTTCTCAAAATTGCGTTGTTTAGAAATAAAAGGTTGAAATTTCATCACAAAGGTTCTGACGCATCAAGGTTTTGATGATATTTTCCTCGTTCTCTGCTGGTGCTTGGTAAGGCACAATCCGATTATGATCGTTTCATCGTCGTTCTTTCCAGATGTATCATTAACCTTTTAGACTTGTTAATTATTTTTAACAGTGTGTATCTTTTAATCTTCATAGTTTGATACAAAAATGGAAATGTTTGAAAAAAAGACCAATAAGAGATTCTTTCTGCATGTCACAGCCAAAACAATTTGATTTAAAACAAAAATAGTTGTAAACCTTGTTTTGTTGTGTAGATAAAACAGCAAATAGAATTAATAACTGAAAATGATGTTGAATGGACAACACAGAACGTCACTCAAGATTAAATTTAGTTGTTATTTCAAGGCATTATATATGTGTCTAATATTTTAAAGAGCTAATGAGAAACAAACCTTGTAGATTTACAATTAAATACCCTTTAATCTTTTTCTCTTTTGCACTTAGCCCGTTCCTTTAATGCCTCTTTTACTTCTTGTTACGCAGTTTCCCAGATGAATGGCAGCTAATTCTGTCAAAACGGTCTAATTTGTAAGGCAAGCAAGCGTCGGCGGTCGCGACAGACGCAGCGGCGCTAAAAAAGAAAGTCTTTCACATGCGGCTATTCTACTAATATGGTAGTGATAAATCTGGGCGCTGCGTTTGAGCGCAATAAACCTGCGAGGGCCTGCAAGAAACGACTGCCGGTGCATTAACCGTAATAATGCTAATAATAACGTCGGCCGGTCGGTCGGTCGGTCGGTCATAATGCCACTAATAGGAAAGGCAAGCCGAAGCAGCAGAGAGGCAACAATAACGGCCATGGTGGCCCACACCGCGCGCGCACCCCATAAAATATCCAGCAGGACAATTGTCGGGCCGGATCATTTGCAGAGATTGATGTGCAAAATCACCCTCCGCCGCCGTTGCCGTTGCCGCCGCCGCCACCGCCGCTGCAGTGTGCACGCGGCGTATGTATGCGCAAACGGACGTATGTAGCTTTGGCACGCCGTCCATCCCGCCGCCAAATCGATAAATATCTCTCTCCCAATGTGTACATACTCTATATTTGCAATTACTGCCTGCGTGTAAAGCGGACGAGGTGCGCTCTGCGGCGAACGAGTGTTGAGCTGGTGATATTCGCAAAGTGTGTAAATCAGCAGGGGTATCAATACTACCAATGACACCATTTTTAGAATTTTCCACAAATTAAAAGAGCGGAACACCATGTTGTACTATGTTAAGTAAGAAAAACAATTATATTCAAAATAAAAAGAGAGAAAAGTTATTTAATTAGAAAGATTTGCAATTTTCCTGTACGGGCAGGAACTTCAAATTTATATTAATTGTGCAAAGAAACGAATAACAGAATTAATGGTATAGTGCAGAATTACTATGAGATAATGTATTAAATTCTTGATTATCATGTCGAACTGTTGTGTGAATTGAGTGTACTCATTTTAAAATTAATTTTTAACTCAAAAATAGAAAATGCTACGACTATTTAATTTAATGTTATTTAATTTATGCAAGAAAATAATTTTATAATCTTGTTGTAACAAATAGCTTATAATATAGTTTATATTTATATTATAGATTAAAAATTGAAGAAGTAGAAGTTACAGGATCAGAAATATTTTGTTATGAATACTTTAATTAAAACATATAATAGAAAAATCGTGGATTTTAACGACTAAATTTTCTTGTTTCAGGCATTTCGATGCACAAGGGCTACGCCTTCGTCCAATTCACAAATCCATTCGACGCCCGCAGTGCGTGTCTGGGCGAAGATGGACGGACGGTTCTGGGACAAATTCTCGGTGAGTACCCTCACTTGCAGCTCAATCGTTTCACCCTCACAATGAGCTCAAACTTTAGCGACTCGGGGAGGTTGAAGAATTTTTAATTTGGCATTAAAAATTCGCAGTCGGGCCATAAAAATTCCCCGGGTCACGCCAGTCAAAGAAAGGGGTGTTCATTGGCGACGATCCACGCGCCCTTACTTAACCCTGCTCACCCTTGTTGTGCACGCCAGCCTCCGCCAGGCACCCCCTCCGCCCCCCTCCGGCTTATTGCCGCCCCCAATTAACAGCAGCAGCGGCAACGGCAACGGTGCGCACACGGCAAAACTTTGCTTTCGCCGCGCGCCCGCACCATCATAAAACGGAGGTACATCATTTTTATTTTGCGTTTATTCATAAATAACGAAGCTAGACACATACACCACTTCTCCATGAAGGAAAAAGCACTGCTGCTTAGTTACGCGGTACGAAAATACATTATGCCGTGCGTAATGACAGTTGTTTGTTTGTTTACGTGTTTTCAGCGGAAATGCGAATTTAAATTTAAAGGAACACTTCAATTTATACAAGTTTGGTTTTCCTGCTAAAACCTTTTGCAACACGTATTATTAAAAAAAATATCATAATATTTTGGCAGAAATTTTATTAAAATTTAAGGTGAATATACAAGAGTTATCAATTATTTTTTACCTCTGTGACCGATGTGGTATTCAAGCCATCAAATTGAGCACAAACGCATTTTGATGCATTTGGAAAATCGACTATTTTCGAATTTTCTGCAAAAACAGTATAATTATCAATCATTTAATCAGGATGTCAACTGAAAAATTAAGTGAAAAGTTTGATTTTCCCCATTTTACCGCGCTTTGCTACACCTACCTCACCTTCTCTTTAATTTTTCAGGGATAATTTCCCCATTTCAACATTCCAGCGCTCTCTACTAATGGTCCTTCTCGCAGAGAATTTGTTGGACGTTGAATGAAAATTTGAAAAACTTTATATAAAAATCCACTCCTGGAAATAATTTTTTATCGTTTTAAGAGAAAAATAAAAAAGGGGGCTCTTTGCTGAAGACACTCAGTCGAAATAAATATTATATTTAACTTTGATATACAGATTATTCTCTTCAAAATCGGATATTAAAAAAATTATTTTTGTGCTATTTAAGATTAAATAATCGACATTTCAAAAGCAAAAATTGGTTATGTTTGCATATCCTTAATTAAGGTAATTCCTTATTAAACAATTTCTAAAAGGTAAAATATTATGAATTGTTATGGAGAAATAAAAACGAATTGAAATTGAAATCAAACTAGCAACAAATTTTTCAAAACATTTTGGTAATGCCTAATTGAGAGCATTTTTTTAATTCCTAAAGCATACATATGACTTTTATTATTCTACCCTTAAACGTTTATTTTTCTTGAGGCATTAAATTTATGCAACCTGCGCAACACTTATGATGTGCGAATTGCCTATTTTGAATTCCGATTAGAAGATTTCTTTTGGCAATGTATCTCTGTAAATTTAATTGATGTTCATTCACAATTAAATTAGGATCTAATACAAATAATGCAGACACGATCGATTTAATTAATTCACAATGGTCACAGCAAAATTTCCAGCTGATCAATGCCAGCCAATAATTCGAATCGTCCTTTGAGCTGCTTTTAATTTTATTCCTTTGAATAAACAGTATTAGCTGTTAGTTTTGGAAGCGGTCAAATTCAACTCATCCCGGTCGCACAGTGGCAAGATAACGGCAAATTGTGCGCAAAGTAAAAACTGTCGGCGTCGCGTTCCCCTAAATTATCAACAAAGTGCCGCAGACCAGGGTGGGGGTGCTCGAGGGATGATGCTCGGCCGCGTGCTGCCCTTTTACGAGGCACGCAGCCCTCCTCCGCCGCCGAGGCCGTGGCCGTGGCCGACGCCGCAACACACAAATATAATATTTTCCCATTTCTCGCCGACACTAGTGCTACTCGAGACATAAAATCGCGCGCCCGGCAGCCGGAGGATCCCTTCTCGCTCCCTCTTTATGTGCTTAAAACGAGTGTGTGCCTGCCTTTCACACAGCCGAGGCCGCTAATGGAAAAAATAATATGAGAATTATATGTTCTAGAGCGCCACGACCTGCTGCATTCTTTATAATTAAAATGAAGACGGCCGCTGTTTGCTTGTATAATTTTAATGCGCCGCCTCCTCCTCCGGCTTCGGCCAACTTATTATTAAATCCGCTTCACAACGGCTTTCGTCTGAAACTTTTACTACGTATTAGCCTCCGTATAGGCGGTTAATTAGTTATTTACGTCGAAATTTTACAAAATCAAAAAAGGTTGTTCGTCAGTTGTAGTAAATTATTTTCGTTTGCTTTATATTCCGGTTTTGAAGAAGGAAAAAATTCGTATTGTTATCTAGTTTTCGTTGTTTTTACGCTTTGCTGGAGGAGTTTTTTTTACAAAGTTTTTTATATTATCAAGCTCGTACTTAACTAATATCACCAGTGTTTGCCCCAAAATAACGTTTCATATTGAAAATTTTAAAAATTTCTTTTGTAACTCAATTTCTTGGGATTCATTTCACTGTAATGCGAGCATTCTGCTGATTTTGTGCACAAACTGGAAAGAGTTGCGTGTTATTTTTCCAGGCGAGCGATCAAGTAAAAGCGCATGTGTGCGATTTAAAGTAAAAGAATAAGCGGACGCATTTGCCTGCAGCATTTGAGCAGCATTCCGTGTTGAGGCGAGGCACGGAGGAGAATTGAAATGGAAACTCTCCGGCGGGAACAATTTGAATAATTAATTCGGCCTCAAACGTGCTACGGTTGTTCTCGCGTTTCTCGCGGGAAAAATTAAGCACTCGGTCTTTCTCGGCGCGCGCCAATTGCTGTTTTGGGGCTGAATTTGCATGTGGAAAGAGGCAACCCTTGACCGCGCGTCTTGCTTTGATCTCTGCACACGCCGACAGAATGGCCAGTCTGACTTTATTTCTCGTGCCGCTCGCGTGCATGAATAAATTCGCTCAGTTTTGAATTTTCACTTCTCGGACCTTGGCTATTGCGAGAGAGCTCGCACAGCGCGAATTTCAGAAGCTGTTAATGTTCTGAATTGTGCATTAATGACCGCCGGCTGCAAAACTGCCGAATTCCCTGTTGAAATGAACTCTGTGATAATTTGCTGCTTTCGACATGTTAAAATTTGAAATGGATGATTAATTATGAGATAATGGTAAATGGGCAACCAAAGGATGGATTTTCAGTTTAAATTTAATCTAATTTAAAAATTAGAGGGAGAGAGGTGTTATCAATTAAACTATGTTGTAGAATTATTAAAAAGTTCCATGAAAATTAAACATTAAAGTCGATCAATACAGGCCATAATATATCTAAAAATAAATCTCATCAAATAAAAAAAATATCTAAAAATTGAATTTAAAACAAGCCAAGTTGTAAAAATGAATATTCCGAATTTCGTCGAATTTTTAAAGTGCTACTTTTATGGTTCTGATTTCCCTCATCACGATTTTTCCAATGGTGTGTGGCTTTCATTTCAACTTTTAAAACGAACACATCAAGATTTTCAAAAGGCAGACAGTGCTCTTCACCCTACAAACATTTAAAATTTACGCAGCAACAAGTTAAGTTTTTCAGGCGATCCAGATTTTTAACCACACAAAGAAAACTGGAAAAGCAATATTTTTAATAAGAATAAGGGATTGGTTATAGTGTAAAAATCTTTCCTTTTTAGCAAGATAAAATTCACAAAGTAAATATATGCGCTACCTATAATAGTATGCAAGCGCACGAGTTGCCGTCATTGAGCACGTGATTCGGAATTCGGAATGCAGTCAGAAAGCATAGAGTGGTTGGTTGGATGGTGTAACCTGTTCGTGTGCGCATTGATTTAGAATGTGCTCTCGATACAAAAGCCGAATGGGGCGAGCGAGCGTTGCAAAACGTGCGCGCGTATTTATTTCAACCCCATTCAATTGCGACGGAGAAATCTTTCCATCAGGTTTCTCTCCATTTTCATTTCTTCCTTTTTTCTCTCTTTCCCTTTTTTCATATTTTAACGTTCGGACCGCTTTTGTGCCAGCGTTTGATTCAAATTCCGCGGAAAAAGAGTGAAAGAGCGCTGGATTCCTTTTCTTCGGCCGCTTTTGTTCCACGCCGCCACCAGATATTGTGAATAACAAGCGGGTGCGCGCTTTTTACATCATTGTGTGCGGGCAGAGCAGAGTGAGAGCGGCCTTGAGCGCGCGGAAAATAATTCACAAGAGTTTATTATGCCCTCTCTCTCTCTCTCTTTCTCGTGACTGGTGCAATCCGCGCAATAGTAATTCACTTCCTTTGTCAGACGATCAGACTGCTGCTGAACCTTGTAATCAGCTAACGCACCTGCACGCAATCGCTCTCTCATTTTGTTTGTGTTGACTCTGAGCTCTTCTAAAATGGTTGCATTTAATTTTTTTAGTTTCTGAAACAAATAAATTTAAATCAGCAGCTGATAAATTTGAATGCCGGAAAATCTTGGATGCACCAACATTTTAAATAATTTCCACTTTTTAAAGGTGTTTATCGAGCTATACAAAAGCAACTTCAGACTGTTTTAGACGGGGTTTGACAAAATTATACAGTTTAACATGATTTTAAGTGTGGCTCAAAAGGCTAAAAACAAGTTAAATCAGACGCAAAATCATTGCAATGTAATTATGTCTTAAGAAATTTACTCAGCAGAACAAAACTTATGATTTTTCGTTTTTTAGTTTGCAATTAGATGGGGTGGATCAGAGGAGAATAGAGGCTATATCCCACCAAGATTAAAGGAAAAAATTAAAATTTAATTGAATTCCTAAATCGTATACAAAATTTACTTTTGAGTCAATCAACCTGTACAAGCTTCAAATCTTATTAAAATTTTCCTGACGATGACCCAACTTATTAAAAAAAATTATGAATAACTTTAATGATTCCAGAAAAATCCAAAATTCTGTTGGTATCAATGCCAGTGAATCTTGTGAATTATCTTGCCTGTAAAAACAATATTTACTAGAAGCTGTACAAATTCCTTGAACGTGGCGAGTGTAAATTTATAGATATTTTATCTCATAATAAATTTAATTCCATTTTTGCACGCAGAGAGCACAGCAACATGGCAAAGACACAGGAGTACGCGCTAAACAGCGGCGTGTGCATTTAATTAATCAGCCCATGTGGTGCACATTTGCCTTCCACTCGGTTACAAAACCGGCTTGCTGCTCGGTTTTGTGTGTTTACAAGGAGTGAAATATCCTTGGTCTGGGCGCAGGCATACGTTCCTTGAGGTGCCGTACGTTTGTGTGCGCATACACAGTGGTTTATATTTATACATAATACACAACGCGTGGCAGGCAGGCAGGCAGGTAGTATACGGCGTATAAAGGCGGGCCGTAAAAGTGATGCTAATTAAGCTGCATGCGCCACGAAGAAAGAGCTGCCAGCAGGCCTAAGATTTTGAGCCTGCAGTGGAGAGTGAATTTCATTATTATTAGCACTGCTATGTTATTATTACCTAGCCAACGCAGCATAGTGTGCAAGAGAGAGAAAGACCGCAAAACGCAAAGGTGAAATATGGGCAGACGTCTCGTGCTGCTTTCTTACCTGCGGGCCGAGCAGCGCAAGCCGCGGTCGAATTCCTCTCGGCTCGCTGGAGCAAGCGAGCGAGAGGGCGAGCGAGTTTGCCCTGCGCTAAGTACACACGCTTTATTTAAATATAAACCGGCTAGCCGCGGGCTTCCATTATTTCTGTACCGTTCTCCAGAGCAGTGCAGTGTTACGCTTCATTATTTACCTGAAAAATGGGATCTTCCTAGTCTTTTGGCGTCACTTTCACTGAAATTTTAATTAACAGCCTCTCCCTCTGAAATCTTGACGTTAAGAACCTTCTCACGTGCAAGTCTCTGTTCAAGCAAAAGTTTGGAGTTTCAATAAAGTCAATAAAAAAACTAACTTTAAAAAAGAGTTTGTAATGTTTAATTCTAAAAATAAATTAGAAAATCTTCAATGTATGAGATTTTTTTAGTCTTTGGATCACTTTAAAAATCGATTTGATTGAATGTAAAATTTTTTAGGGCAAATTTGGAACTGAATCTTTAAAATCAAAATTAAATCAAACCAGTTTCGCAATGTTCTTCATAATACTTCGGTTAAATAAATAAATATTAATTCAAAATTTGTTGCCACGTAATGACAAATATAAACTTCACTCCCTGTATTAAAAAGATATCCCCCAGCCGGGCTGTTTGTATCGCAAGAAAAGACCGCTAATTGGAAACTCGAATTTCGAAACATTGTAAGGGTTGCTGCGTCGTAAACATTATTCCAAGAGTCGTTATGCTCTCACTCTTGCGAAGAGAAGCCGTGATTGTGCTCTCGAGATAGCAAATTAGGTGCAGAACTGTTCTCGGCAGCCAGACGGGTGATCTATTTATTTATTTGTTATCAGATGTTGGCACAGACTCGGTTTGTCGGCAGCCTCTTCTTCTTCTCCTCAGCTCCGCTCAAACTCTATCTTTGAACACTCGGCGCGGCAGCAGCGGCGAAAGAAACATGCGCTGCTTTGGAAGGGTTTCTGCTGTGTTTGTTGCTTTGTTTGTTTAATACTTTCACACTCGCAGCCGCAGTTCCAAGAAGTGAAAAACAACAATCACTTAGAGTATGCTCAATCAGCATGGGCTATTGGTATAAATTTCAACGAGCTGAATTTAAAATTATTTTTCGTGCTATATTGATATCGTGATTAATATGATGATTATTGGCGATTCATTAATTGCTTCATTTTTTTTTAATTTTTAACCTTGCGTCACCTTTATATTGATCGATATGATGTTTTTACCGGCTCCCTGGATTTCTGAATTAGATGAATGAAATTTAATTACGTGTACGCGCTATTAAAGAAATTGCATTTGCATGGTTCACCGCCTCTTTAACTCCAGCGAAATGCTCTCATTAATTTATCTGCGCTGCCTAGGGAGATAAGCGGAGAATGAATCACGAAATTATCGGAAAAGTATCGCCTTATTGAAGTCGGATAGTGCAGCTGCAATTTGGCCTCTCGGCTGCACACCAAGTTTGAGGTCCAGAGAGGAAGCCGGGAAAATGGCAATTATTGTTGTTGGCAGGCTTGAATGTGAAATATTCGCCAAGTTTGCCCCCGAGACGCTTTTGCCGGCCCTGCTGGCTAAACTTTGACTCTCTCCGCCTGACTGCTCGGTGTTTTCTCTACATTTCATTACATTAGGTTGCACACGACTTGTCCCGCTCTCCCGCCTTTATTGTAATTGCTACGCGCCCGGCCCGACAACTGCACACGACATTTTATGGTAATTTCCCACCTCTCGCACCTAATTTCGCCGCCGCTTGTTTATCTATCTCCCGAAGGCACAGATTCGGGCTTTAATCGCCTCGTACGCACGTAAACTCGGCCACGTGGACACGCTCGAATTTCCTCCACGCTTAATGGCGGGAAATTGTGCAGTTAGTTGGACGTAACAAATTTGCAAACTTTTGTGACAAACTCTATTTGATGTTCCCTCGTTTGGAAAATCTTCCAAAGCTTGTGGTTACTCGATTGCACTAGCATCCATTGATAAATAACTATTATTACAAATGCTACTTCTAGCCAAAAAAATTAGGACAAAAAATACGTAAAATAGGCTTCATCATATCGACGTATTCCAAAATCACACCTGTAAATTTTTGGGATTAATGGAATTAAAATAATTGCGTTGAATGAAGTTTAGTTGGCTGCTCTTAAATCTTGGTTATTAGCATACATCGAAAATTAGAATTGAGAATCAATTTTTTCTTAAGCATTTAAATTTTGAAAACTTAATAAAATCAAGACGAATATAAACACTGAATTCCTTTTCTAGTACAACGAAGATTGTATTCTTTTGGCAGACAGTGAGAATCAGTGTCTGGTACACTGAATTATCCAAGAAGAATTTCGCCGCGGCTCTGCAGTCATAAATAGTCATTTTTATGTGGCTTGTGCGCCTGCCAAATAAATATTTTGGTGTGTGTGTGTGCGTTCTCTTTTTCTCGCGCCCAGGTGCAAAGCTGCTCCTTTCGCCTTCTGCTCTGCTCCGCTCTCAATTTATTTCCTGGCGTGGATAAATTTATGACGGGGCCGATTTATAAAACAAAAGCGGCGAGCGACTCGTCGTTGTCGTCGTCAGCAACGGCACGAGGCGGTGTTTTCTCGGCTGCTGTCGTTCACTTTTTATAGTATATGTTGGGAACTCAATTAAAGTCAGCAGAGGGATTTACTCTAGCGCGCGCTAAGCGGCCGTTTTTAATGAGCGCCCGTCGCACGATGACTTGGCTGCTCTGTGTGTCACTGACCCCGTGCACGTCGACCTCAAAAAAATTGCAACACACTCGCGAAAAACTATTATGCAGCGCGCTCGTTATTGCCACTGTGTGCTCCACTTTGCTCGCCGCGTGCACATTTTGATAGCCGTGTTTAGGCCCCGTTAATTGAATTTCAGAATAGAGCCGCAACTTAATTAATGCGCGTGAAAGGTTTGTCACGAAAGCACACAAAATTGACTTCATTATTGTTAAAAAGAAACCTCTCTTGAGGTTTAGAAAACGGGAGAAAATCGTAAACAGGAAGTCAAAATTTTAAAAAAGGAGCCAAGATTAATGACATCCACGCCTTTTAATTTTTGAAAGCAAAATCTTGTTGTGAACTGACACACGTGCTAAATTGCCCTGGAATTTTCAGATTTATTTTCTCTTTCAAGCGAGAATTTAATTTTAGCTACACTTTCATGATCGCTACTATGAATATTAATTAAACGTGCCTTTGAACCCTTTCCAAACAAAGTTGTTGACTTTGCAACCTATTTTATTATTTGAATCAAGGAAACTGTCTACCGCAAAAAAATGTTTTAGCTGAAAACACAATTTGAAATAGTGGCAACCCACAACAAATGGAACATACATATATGGGCTATAAAATCAAAAATAATCTTTACCGAAGACTGCAATGGATATTATTGTTAGTAGAAACTATAATTTTTAGGTTTTCCACAATTTTTGAAGATTTTTTGTGTATATCAATATGATAGCATTTTGGTTCGTATTAAAAGGAGGCACAACCATTTTCATGGGCTCTTATAAAATCTGTGTTTGTTTGAACAGAAAGATTTAATAATGCACTTTACGCCATTTGTTAACGAAGCTTTCTTTGTAAAGAGCATTTGTGGATTGGAAAATCAGCAATCTTTGGTTGAAAAGAAAAGATTTATTGGAAAATCGGGCGGATTTGATCCTGAACGGTGCGGGAGTGAGCATGGAGGGACGCGCATGTTTATTTATTAGCCAATGGTTGGGAGGAATGTGCTGGTGCGCTGCCAGACGCGTTCGTTGTCTGTTCTGTGCCGTCTGTCGCGGGTCGAAAGAAACACAAAAGCCATTGATCAGTCCTGCTGGCCGGCTGCACTCGCTCACTCATTCATCCATCCATTCCATTTATTTATTCACTCATTTGTCCGGCCATTTATTCGCGCTCGCTTGAGGGACGCAGCACAGCCAAATCAATTAGAAACAGCATTGTCGACATTCCGATTAATCGTAAAAAGTGCGCGGGTTTGGTTCGAGACACATAAAATCAAGAACGTAAAAATAAAGCAAAGCAGCTCACGAGTCGACGATAAAATTGCCAGCGCGGCAAAATACCGAAAATATCCAGCGCGGCAAACCGACCGGCACACTCACTCATCCTGTTTGCTTTTCTGCTGCCGCCGCCGCTGGATATTTGCCCCCGGCTTGCTGGCTGGCTGGCTTTCTTTGTCTCGCCCCTGCAGTTCCGAATCTGGATTTGCGACGCCGAATTTGCGGCGCGCCTGCCTTTTTGTTTAATGCATAATGAGGTCGAAATCGATTCCAAACGAAATACTCGAACAGGCGGAAATGCTTCACAACGGCTCACAAGACAATGCCAGGATTTGCGCACGAGATTCGCTTTGCAGCCGGAGCAAACTGCTCGTAGGTGCCAGGAATTCCTGATTTTTCGTCTCTTTGCATTTAGAATTCTTCTGCCGATTCGATCTTATTTACTCCTTAAAATGTTTTACTCCAGTTGGTAAGAAGTCGTATTTTAGAGGTTATATTTTAACTAAAGATACGATTAAACAATACAGAATGGTTTTGGAGCCACTTTTAGATCGTTTTACGCCTGTATTTTCTGGCCAATTTAACACATATTTCGGGGTTGCAGATTTTTAACGTTGTTTTTACTATTTAAAAATGAGCAAAAAGGTTCAGTTCGTCAAAAAATTTAAGTTTTTGTCGATCAACTTATTGACACATCATATAGATTTTTTGCTGGAAGGAGTTTCCCTCGCAATTAGAGGAATCAACTCAAACAGGAAAGTACAACCAAACCGATTTATTAATCAAAGAGTGAAAAAACTGGATTTTGATAGTTCCTTCGATAGCAATCAACCAGCAAACGGTTTCATTCATCGATGTCATATAAAGCTGCTCCTTAATCGAGAAATCTCAAGTGATATCCTTTCGCTTGGCTACACAGCATTCAAATAATGGTAAATAACCGACCCACAAATGTCGTTGACTCACTTCTTGCTCTCCAGCGTGCGTGATTTTGTTCGAAGGTCAGACGTCTGGCATTTCAATCAAAGTCTCGAACCCTTTGTGGCCTGTATGAATAATTCGACACCAGAACGGAAGAGAGGACAGTGAAAAATCATGCACCAACCAAAAACAAAATTTTAACTCATTAACGTCTTAATTGGTTGCATAACGAACATATGACACTCCGTCAAGTTTTGTTTGACACTACTCGGCCTGGCATTTACACGATTTGTAAATAACGACACTAAGAGCTCCGAGTTCTGCTGCTGGCTGGCTGGCAACAGCTGCTCGCGCCAATGGGAATACGTGTAAAGGCATTCTCACCTCGACAGATGCACTTTGGTCGGAGCGAGATCAGCAAAAACAAACAATCCCGCGATCTAATTATAGAAGCATCTCTTTATTAGAGTTTGGTGCGCCTTGCGCGGCTGAGCTTATGCAACCCGCAGAGCGCACATGACAAGTCGGCTGCATAAAACTCAACTGCGCTTCTCGGACGTGTACTATCGATTTTTCTGCAACGCAACCGAGAGTCTGCGAGCTCACCACGGGACAAATGGAGGGAAAAATTATACTGCTCTCTGCATCACTGAAGATCTCAGCTGGATGATTTGTTCTTAAACTCACTCTGGATATTGGAACTTCTCTGCCAGTAGCGCTTAACGATACTGTAAATCGATGCAGCAAAAGTTGCCAGGAGAAAATTGAAAATAAAAGTTGAGCTAAATAGCAAGTAAATCGTAAATTATTCTGTCGTATCTGATATACTTTTTGAATTCTGTTTCTTGAAACAAAGGCAATTGTAATTATTAAATTAAATCAGAATATCACATTCATTATTCAATCCACTTTCCGGAGAATGGGATGCAATTTTTTTTCACAGAACTATGTGAAAAATGCATTTTTACTAAAGATTCATGCAAGGGCACACGTATGCCTAAAATATATTCATTTCTCATGTGGAGCATAAACTCAGAATATCTATCTTAATTTCCTTGATATTTTTGGAATCGGCCGACGCGTTAGCAAACAAACGCTGGATAAATAGATCGGCACTGATGATGTCACAAAATGGCCGCTATCTTTTCAACTGCACTTTAATTTCACAGATTTTGAAGCTGAACACGTTGAACAATATTTGTTTGAAGTCCATGTTCTATAATATTGAAAGGGTTCTAATGTAAAAATGCACATTTAAAATTGGATTATTTATAGCATAAAACTGCTTAGCAGTATAGGATTAAATTTGAGGCTCACGTTTGTGCAATTAATTAGCGCACTTGTGAACATTATTGTGTTTTATAGCAACTTTGTCGTGTCCAGACTTAACTTGGCGTGGGGCTACGTGTCTTCAATAAAGCGAGAAGTTGATGGCTCTCCCTCGAGGCGAGTGTGACTCTTGGGCGAGGAACGTGACAAGATGCAGACATCTGTCTTTTTTATACATTTCTAGCGTGGTTGATGCGAGTTGTAAAGTTGGCTAATAGCCGCTTTTATTCGGGGTCTAATTTCCAGGCCGCTTTTATCTGTCTCGGCTGAATTGCCGATAATTGGGCACTAAAAATTAGGTCTGTCCGGAGAAGGAGCTCGGACCTCCCTGGGGCCGAGGCAAAAAGTGCGGCGACTATACAAGTTTAATTGGCCTGCAGCTCGGGGCCAAATTAATAATATCGGGCCACCTGCAAAAAGTTTTTCAATTTCTCGCAGGCAGCGCAGAGTTGTGTGTTTATGACGCATCAGAAACTAATTTAAGTTTTAAATAACTGAGACTTGATTACACCGACGAGTCAGTCGCCTTGCTTATTCCGTTCGCTCGCCTCGTTCGCTCGAAAACTTTTTTATGTAGCACCCCCAGCCAGGCTCAGGCTCGTCAGCGGGCAGAGCGGCAAATCCGAAACGACAAAAACACGGAGCGGAATTATGAGCCGGCCGCGTCTTTTCCCGCTTTGCGACTTTTAATGCGGCTCGAACTGACACAAATTTATGCGCAAAATTAGCCGGCGCGCATCCAATTTTTGCCAACCACCGAAAGTGAAACGTCTCTGCGTTGTTTTTCCTCTCAAATAAAAACTCTTATTGCCCAATTTGTCTGCCCAACGGAAACCGTCTATTTTGAAAATTCTCCATGCACGAATATTGACATTTTACGTTTTAAATGTACTGAAGAGTTCCGAAAATCTTTTTTAATTTTACATGAAATGATCCCTAAAAATGGGGGGAGGGGATTAAAATTTTCCCAAACTGCTGTTTAAATTTCTGGAAATATTGACTCCGAATTTTACAACATAATCAAGCGGCGAAAACTGTCTCTTAGCTAATTAGCTTAAAAATCATTATTTGTTTCGCCAGGACAGGGGGTAATTTGCACACCAGAAAGGAATAATACCTGGTCCCGGTAAAATTGCGCAACTTTCAACAAACACCCAAATTTTCATTGTCGAATTGATTGTTGCCCTTTGCTTGCAACAAGGATATTCGCGTTTGGTTGTTGAAAGTTGCGCGATTTTACCGGTTATCAAGTGGCTAAAATCATTGATGAACCATTTCATATTATGAAAATCTTGGAAATATCTCAAATTTAATTTTTATGTTCTGATTTGAGTATTAAACATTGTAGAGAGGAATTGTTGCAAAATCTACTAGCAAGAGGCTAAATACACAATTAAACTTGATCTATAGCCAACAATGCAATACTGTTCGGTCGACTCCAATTAAATTTAATTGTGTCGTGACGTGTGCAGGCAAGTCAAATAGTGGATTTGTGCAAATCGTTTGCCAACACGTGGCGCTCCACATGCCACCTGAAGATCTCAGAATGGAAATCACTTCGTCGTAAGCTCCTTTCGCGCGCAAATTGGAGTTTTTTTTCTTTGAATCTCGAGATTGATATATAATTTTCCATTGAAGCGTCTTTTTTAAAGCAGATGTGAGACATTCCAGAGATTGAATTTAAGCCCTTTAAAAAGCCTAGCGCTCGACGACGATGGCGAATTAATGATGTGCGCGCCGAGCTTGCATCTCGTGTATAATGACACATTTCTTGAGAGCACGCAGATGCTGATAATGGGGGCGAGCTGCACAGCGAATCGATTGGATAAATTGGCCCAATCAAGCTTGCGGGACAATTAAGCAAATGACCCAGCCGATTCTTCTATAATAATGCGGCTTAAAGAGTTCATTAACTCACAGGTTGCCCTTGTTTCAATCTCAAGAAAAATAATAATAATCCTCTCGTTAATTTAATGGCTGTAGACAAGCGTGGTTTGTTATTAAAGAATGTAAAAAAATGGCATAAAAACATACAGTATGTCTGATTAAAACAGGGCCAAGGATCAGATTGCAATTATTTAAATGAATCATTTTGTGCCTCTTCTCAATCTTAACAAAAAAATTGGATTAGTAAAATCAAGATTTTTGAAAAAGGTATAAATTCATGAAATGATTTTTTGTCACTCTGCAATGGTTGACCAGAACTGGAAGTAGGCCTTTTTCACAATCAGACATGTGTTCACACGATACGGCCGCCATGCGTTTCACTTTTTAATTTTTAAAAACAGAAATATATTTAGAATGATTTGCCTGTTGCACTTTATCATATATCTTGAACTGTGATCAAAATATTGTAACTTTATGTGAATGGTAAAATGAAATTGTGAACGCGGTTTTCTAATTTATCTATACATGTTTGTTGTAAACGTTCATGTTAAATAAATTATTAATTTTTACTTACATTTTTCCTTTTTTTTCAGATTATTTCTTACCATCTAACCTTGTCGCCAAATGAAAAGTAGTCACTCACGGAGGAAAGGAATAAACATCACTGTTTCGTGGCAAAATACAGATTTATTTGTTTCCTACTCCGCTCGCACACTTGGATAAATTACCTTAATGAATGCTTGGAATATAACACCTTTCATGTGGATTTTTTTACCACTGATAAGATCTAGTTGATGCTTGTAATGTTTAGGGATTCAAAGAAATTTCTCGAGGGTTGAAGCTAATTTAATCAAACACACTCTGCTAAATTTTGCTAGCAGCATTTAATTGGCCGCTCGCATCGGTCGCCGCACCTGCAAATTATCAATTACACCGCGTGCCCATGCAAGCAGGAAAAGGGGTGAAAACAGCGGGTGATCGCGGCCGTAAAGCTGGGGTGCAGATAAAGGTGTAAAACACAGCTCAGCAGCATCTTGCCCGTGCGCACGTGTGTATGTGTGTGTTGAATGTGCAAACAAAATAAACACGCCCACCCTCGCAGCATTCGCAGAGAGACGAATGTGCGACACGCGAATAATGAGAGGGTGCTCGCTTCCCTTGCCGCTAGAAACGTGTTTTTATCTTGTAATTAGATATGTGAGAGGCTCCCCTTTTGCAATTTACAACTTCCTGCGAGCGAGCGAGCGGTCGGTTATCAGCGAGACCTGCAACTCCATGCAAATGGCTCGCATGTCTGGCGCTAATCAAGCCAAAGATAAACCCGAAAATCATCGGAACTGACGCACTTGTAATTTATGCTCGCTGCTAAAAATTAATGGTTCCGCATCGGGCCCAGTCTCGAATTTCGACGCTTTTTCCGCGCCCGCCACACAGATATCGCATGCACATAAGTGGTTCATCATCGATCACGCTTTTTGTGAAACTAACTGCTTCGCTGCTTGCTTAATCGATTCACCCCAAGACGTGTGTTTGAGTGAACAGAGCGCCTCCGTGTCACGACCCCCTATCAACGCGTTCCAGACTACTTAGAAGCGTTAAAAGATAAAAAAATTGCACGGCTTGAGATCTCAAGGTAGAAAATTGCGTTTCTAACAGTGAAAGTTAAAAGTGGAAGGCCTGACAGACGTGTCCTGTGGACACCCGTCTGATTGTGAAAAAGACCGACTTCCAGATCAAGTCAACCATTATACAGGAGTGACAAAAATCAGGATCACTCATCGGACATTGTAAAAAGTTAGTTCTGAATGTATTTTTTTAGCAACAGAAAGAAAATTTAGTGCGAAGATCATCCTCTAAGGAGCTCGAGACAGTTTTTATGACAGCCTAGATTTAATGAATTTAGGCAAAGAGAGTGCCTAAATTATATTTACCAATTTTAAAATAATTATATTGACTATATTTATCATATTTTTTAGTCATTCCTGAGCTTGCTGGAAATGACCTAAAAATTGATTTTTGTTCATCTCATTTCACAATTTATCATAATAGTTTGTTTCATGTGATTGCCTTCCCTAGTAATTTTAATATAAGAGCAGTCTATATAGAGCTTAAAACTCAAGGAAAAGTGCACATTTGTCCAAAATTTCAAAAATAAATTGTACAGCTTCAAATAATCTTTTACGTTTTATTAAGTAAAACAATATGTTTAATAAATTTAAAATACATATATACAAGCTCATAAATTTAAAAAAAATAATATTATAAAGGATTTTGTCTTGTTTATTTCAATCATTTCAATATTTTTTATATTAAATAGAAATTAAATTATGTGGTTTAGAAACACAAAACTGCTGACTCATGTACGGACTAAATAGTGTTTAAAAATGCAAATGAATCTCTTTAAAACAATAAATTAGCTTGACCTAATGATGAATTTAATTTTGTACATATGTGATAAAGAGAATCAGATTCAATTAGTGAAAGCTTCCCCATATGCTTAAAATTAATTCAGGTATTAGCTCATGATTATTAATGTAGATTATAATAGTTTTTAGCAATTTTAGTCCCATGATGGACATAGTGGTACTAAATAATGATAACCTTAATTACAATAAGCTGAATTGCTCAAAATATTCCTCAAATTCCATTTCATTTGTTTTTGCTACTAACGCTACTAACATATATGGAGAAAAAAATAAAAAATCCAAACGAAAATTCTAACCTTAGAAATGCATAAACTATTCAAACTGTCACATGGTATATCGGCAATAAAATTGGATTACAGAATCTGCATCGTTACATATTCTAATTTATTCAAGAAACCGTTCAAATGCGTGGATAAAAATCGATAGAGTTTTTGGTAGAAATCTGTGCGCTCAGCGCTCGACGAGCAGAATCGGTTTTCTTTCTCTCTTTGGGCGGCGCACAGCACAAAAGCAGCTTAATGCGGCAAATAGGATAAGTGCGCCGCGTATAATTTGTCTTTCTCGCGACTGGGCTCGGCTGAAGCGGAGCCAAGCCGAAAATAATTTTCTCATTTGTGCTTTATCTATCACTCTCTGGGGCAAGAGCATGTTTTGGCGCGTGGTGTTTGTGTTGCAAGGCCACTTTTTACAATTTTGCGGTATCAGCATCACTGACTCGGCTGCTGATTTTATTTATGCGCCCTCCTCGCCGCTATCTGATGCACACCCGTTGCCAAATAACAATAAAATAAAAACTTATGTACTTTTGCAGCCTGGCAAAAATATTAGTTATTAGTGGGGGTGGAATTTTTCGACAGACTTTTTTCACGCAATGGACGACTTTCAATTTCAACAGTCGGTTTGGGCTCCATTCACATTTCTTTCAGGTTACATTTCTGACCTAGCCTCGGATTAATAATTTTTTTTCTTTATATAAAACTCAAGTGGTATTCTCAACGAATTTCGATAATACTGTGTTAGCGAAAAATTAGTTTGGCGGGATTCATTCTGTTGAAATTGCTGTTCAAATTGTTTCTTAAAATCAAATTTTAATTTAAATTTTAATATATTTTAATAACCTTTGACGTAATCATAGCTCTTCAGGCCAAAAGAACAATTATGATTGTGAAAATCGGAAATGCGTCCCAAAAAATAAATTAGCAAAGGGTAATAAATTTTCTAAACATTTTATTTAATTTTTCATTGAATAAGTAGAAGAAACAAAATGGTTTAGAATCAATACTTACCGAATTTTCCTAATGTTAAGAATGTACAGGCACCAAAAGCAGCTAACAATTTATCAAAAAAATCATTTGAAAATCTCGACTTTGTAAAGAAAATATTAACACAATGTGAACGATTTTTATAGATTTAAATGTTTTTTGGCGATTTTAATTCGTATATGCTTGGTAGTAAAAAGAGTAAAAAATGTGCAACCGTCTCAAATTCCCAACCCTCGTATAAGACGCGTGGCTGCTGGCGTCTCTTTCTTCCTTTCCACGGGAAAAACTACTCAGCACGGCACTCATCTCTGGCATGGTGTATATTTTTACTCGAGCCATCTGGTCCGGCAGCAGTAGCGGCGGCGGCGGCAACGGAAAATATAAAAATAATTTCCCCCAATGTGGCTTATCTTAAAAAATTAGTGCCATTTTTTACGCTCGTCAGGAAACGAGATATGCTGGAAATTTCGTTTCTCTCAACGCCAGCAGCGGTGACGTTTTTGCCCCGACCCGGCCGCGCGACGACTGAGTGACAAGTCCAAATTTAGACGACACAACACCTCATAAAGCCGCTCATTAATTATCAAGCCAACTACTACTACGCTCGCTCGCTCTCACCTAAATAAATTGCTCCTCGCGGCCAGCTCCGAAATAGAACATTACTAATCCGTTACAACTAACTCGCATGACCCCTTTTTTCCCTAATCCAACAAATATGCGAATTTGCGTCACAACGCGTCCCCGTAATCTCTTGACAAGGAATATTCAACTACCGTGGTCGGAAGATCTTGCCAAAAATTAAACTTTAACACGTTTCAATTTGCAGCAATTAGTCTTCAGCAGGTTTAGTGTAATGGGTCTGAGGGGTTGTTTTAAACTTCTGTTCAAATCATTCAAGATTTACTAAGGTCTCGTCGAGAAGATTTTTCTACTTTTCAAAACTCAAATTGAATTTCATGCGGGATTTTTAATGGAAATGATGTGGGCACAATAAAGTTTTATCATTGCAATTTAAAATATTTTTATGGAATTAAATTTTAATTAAAAATTGTTACTAATTCGCTCAAGTTATATTCATCTACTTTTCTGGCAGTGTCGCTTAAGATTTTGGGACTCTAATTGTAAGAACTGAAAAAGTTTAAACTGTTTAAAAACTTACAGAAACCCCGAAAAAATATTGCTATCATGTCAGCTAAATTGCTAAAAATTGTCAATAATTACACCAATTTACTCTAAGAAAATTAAATTTAAAATAATAAAAATATTTTAAAGTTCTACTTGAAAGAACTTCTGGACCTCCTAAACTCACAGCCCAATTGTTTTTTTATTGTTCCTTTATTTAACTCTTGCTATGCTCTATGTATGTCAGAATAAACCAACTAAAATAGCAGGCTTTACCGAAAAAACAAAATTCCAAGGCCCACAAATGTTTTCAGAGTGTAAATACCGTCGTAAAACGGTCTGGTTAGGAATACATCCGAGTCGCTTACTCATCTAAATAAACACGGTGGGCGTCGTCACACGAAACGAGAGACAATTCCATCCAAAATGGAAAGTGAAGAGTGATGCGAGCGACTTACAGGCTTCGTTAAGCAAGACAAGAAAAATGCAAATTTGTCCTGTGTGTGTGTGCATGTGGTGGGGCTAAAAGAAGGGAAAAGGCCGCGTCTGTGTTCTCTATATATTTTTTGCGAGCTGACAATTGTCTAAATTGTGTCACACAGCGCTCCCCGGCAATAAAATTTAAATGCAAATGCGGCCCGCCGCTTCTTTCCCTCCCTGCACGGCGCCCGCGTTTAGTCTTATGTATGTATACGAAAGTTGCAGAGCTGTGTGTGTGTTTTGGTTTTAGTGTTATTATCATAATAACAGCTCGCCCGCTCGCTTTCCAAATTTATTTATTTGCTGCCGGCTTGCAAAATTGAATTCCAAATTGCGTCGCAAAATGCCCTTCTTTAATCCCAGGTAGCTTTGTCCTAAATCTCATCCCCGGCAAGTCGTTCCGCCCGGCGTATATATAAAAAGCCGCAAACTCAGCACCCTGCTAGCTGCATTTATTTTCAACCCGGGCCGGCCCACGAAATCAAAGCAGCAGGACAAACTGCTGTCATACTCTTTCTTAATAAATCCCACCAACAGAGAAAGCTCTTCTGATTCATTCCAACACGGCCTCGTTAATTCACTCTCTCGGCTGTATATTTTTTCCTGCCTGCGTCAGATTCGGTCAAGTTGAATTTTCATCGAGTGTAAATCACTGCCGGGAATTGTTTTTGTGGTGCTTTTAGCAAATGATTAAAATGAACTGTTCAGTCCTGGTGAGGAAATGTGGCCCACAAATAGATTTTTCAACAAAACAATTTTATTTAAAGAAAAAAGAAACAACAAACCCCTGTAGATATTTGGCAAAGGATATACCAGACGGAATTTTAGGCATTGCACAGTCAATTAATTAATTGCCATTCGTTTTTCTTGTTGCAGACGTGAACATGGTGGCTGAGCCGAAGGCGCACCAGACCGGCCGCAAGCGGCAAAACAACGCCAAAACAGGCAACGACTGGTGAGTTTGTCCGAATGAATAAGTGATGTTGTTTGCAGTTAGCTGATTCCTTATTCTTAACCGCAACAATGGCAACAAAAGACTCTCCGCTTTGCCCGCGCGCGCGTCCAGACCATATTATTCACATCTGAAATATGCAAAAGAGCGGCGTTCGCATGAATAAAACCGCAACAAAGGGCCGCAAGTAGCATTGTTGCCACGCACAAAGGCGCCGCTCATTGTTATTTTGACTTGGTACGCCAAATTTGTCCGCAAACCGTGCACATATACATAATAACGAGAGCAGAAACTCCCTCACACACTCACACACACACGTGCGCTCATTAAATATTCACCACATGCTTGCAATTTTCTGCTCTTATACAGCAACAGTTGGTTTTATTTGTTGCGACTTGAGCTAGCAGCTAAGAGATTTGACCGCACTTTTCAAACTTCTACCGGCCAGAAGGGTTATTGTTATCGCGGCACGAAATTGCCAATACAACTTTTCAACGGTCCACTGATAGATTTCAGAAGTTTTTTTTATTTCCTGAGGGACTGCTCTGGTCAAGTTCGGTCAGGATGGACAAATCGCTGGGGAATTTTGAGCTAGTTGTCACTTCTACTTTTTTTCTGCTGGTGTTTGCTGTGGTTATTAAAATAGTTTTGTCCTTGCCACAACTTCAAATGAATCCTAATAAATTTCAGCCCAAGCCAAAGTAAATTATTGCCCTGCTGATCCGTAATAAACCAAAATTTGAATCTAAATTTATTTCCCCAATGTATCCTAATTTTGCGAATAGGAAAATTTTTACTGCCAATTGAGAATTTTTAATAAAAATGACAACTATTGCCTAAGGAATAGTTGCCGTTATACATATATAGTTCGCTACATTCACGCCTCCGTAATTTAAAAGTGAAACAGATGGATTTGTTAGTTGGTTTCATAATTGTGGTTTTGAAATTGTTTTTGTTATAAATAAATAAAATAATTTCTGGTGCACACATTTCTTGAAAAATTAGGTGGTGTAAGTTTTCATCCTAATTTTATTAATTTACTGATCGTGAGTAAAAATTGGGTTAGGTACATTTATTGCAAATTAAACCCCAAGAAAAACTAGTACAAATCGTACTACGCACTTACATTTACTCGAGCTGTCTATATCTGGATTAAAATAATAATTATTTTTTAGAAAAATATTTACTCTTTTTTCAATACACAAATCTTTACCTGATAAAATCTCCTCGTATAAGCAGTTCCTTCCTGCACATATGTGATACGTCTTTTCCGAGCTCAAAGGTACGCGCTGGAGCGTGATCCTCGAGCAGCTTTCCGCGGCAGTCGGCTCGTTTATATTATGACTGGGAAGCCAACACCCTTATTTTCCCTGCTTTCCCTCGGCTGGCTTGTTTGAGTTTGGCATCGGCATTACGTATCGATTGGAAATCGAGCGAGCCGCCTCCGAAATGAATATGTAGTGTGCGAGCACAGGTGCACAAATCACACCTGGGCATAAATCTCGGGGAGATCAACTGCTCAGCACACGCCTTGTTCTGCCTTCTCAAGGAGAAAAATCAAACGGCGAGAACAGAAAGGAGAGAAAGAGAGAGCAAAAATGCAAATTCAACTCCAGAGCACTCGTTGATCATCAGCGAGGGGAAAAATTGGACAATTGATCAGTCGAGGAGAGTGCTTGATGTTGATTTTCAATTAGCGCAATAATTGAATCCATCGGCAAACACTAACAAAAATTCATTTATGAAAGTTCTTGTGGAAAAATGGTTTCGTGACAAATTGATTTGGGCAAACACAAACATTTAAAACGCACGCAACCATGTCATATTTCACTCATTTTGTAAAGTTTCAATCGGGCTCAAAAGTTAGTCACTTCCCGAGCCGGTTGTATTTATTTTTTACGCTCGGCCAGTCTTTTTCCAACACAGGAGAGGAGACACTACCGGCGGAAAAAAAGTCGACGGGAGAAAGAGAGAGAGAGAGAGGCGTCGAGAGTCAATACGCAATTGATTTTCATCGAGTGCCGAGGCAGCGAGTGGAAAAAGCAGCGAGAGAATAGGGTGTGCTTTTACCCCCGTGTTAACACCACCCCATTCACCCCTAATCGAGCCATTTTCACAGCCATTCATTCTCTCACTCTCGGCTGCTCCTGCACAGATTCAAACACGGCTGCCTCGCCGCCGAATAGCACTCAAAATCGCCTTCTATTCACGGTGCAATGTAGTGAAAATCAAAGACGAGCCACCTCAAGCCAACTCCACACTAATTTTTATTTCATCTGATACGCCGAATCATATTAAATTAGCACGCGAATCCGGCATCATTGGATGGAAATAACGGCTGATATGAATAATGAACAGTCGCACACTTGTTGATTTCTTTATAAATATTGGCAGGCGATTATTTGTTGAAAGAGAGAATTAGAAATTTTGATAGTTATTTTTCTTGAGCTTTTAATCACAGGGGTAAATCATTGAAATACGTCGGATTTTTCATGACAAAATTGTATTTACAAATGTTGGGTAAAATATATAAAACAAGAAGCGTGATATGAGTTTTGCAAATGAAGGATATTCCCACCGCCCAGTGTTTGATACATTCACGAAGCTGAACATTACAGGCCAACAATTAAAAACATTTTGTATGATATCGTTAGCTCTAGCAAGATGTGCATTGTGTTTTAGTGTGGAACTTCTTGTTCACTTCAAGACGAATGGAATTATCAGAAAAATATAAAAATCATTTCAAAACCGAGTTACAATCAAATTTAGGAATTGACCGATTTCTCAAAAATGTAAACGGTTTTGGTCAATTAATTTTCCGGTTGATATCGATTTCATTCTCCGCAATATATCCAACGGCGTGTGAACTATACGAAATACTTTCCCTTTTAGTGAAAGAAATCGTGGTTTTCAAAAAGTTGGTTAGCATGCAAACTTTAAAATCGATTTTATTGGAAATTCAAACAGATACTCAGGACACATTTTATCTTTTGAGACGACAAAAAATATTTTTGTTGTTTGATGAGTTGTTGATTTCAATATCTGACTCCTCTTAGACTTATATTTAAAAATTAAAATATACATACAACTACCGAACAACCCATAAATTCTAATTATTTTATTTTATTATTTTACTAGTCAAAATATTTCATTAGCAGCTGTAGTTTAGAAATTTCTAAAAGTTATACTAAAAGACCAAAAGAAAATTATCTAAATAAAACTAACCAATGCGGTGAATTAAAGGAAAAAACATAAAGAGTGGAAGCTGGGCAGATTGTTTGTTTTTATATCAAAACCTTGCATTTGGTAAAGGCACAAAGATGAAGTGCCGCACCACATTATTCTTTCAGCTGGTCCAGATAATGAGCCGCAAAACATATTTAGCTAGAGGGATGGTGTATAACTCGCCGAGTAATTTCGTTTGGCTGCGAGCGGGAGAGTAAAACTTTGTGCGAGAGAGAGAGAGAGAGAGAGAGAGAGAGAGAGAGAGAGAGAGAGAGAGAGAGAGAGAGGCAGTGGGTGGGCTGGTTGGCGAGGGAGAGAGTGAATGGCTGCCGAGAATGAAATGAATAAAGTGCCGCCAGCGGTGGAAATAAAAGGGATGAGCCACTTTTATGGCGGTGTTGCGCGCGGCTCGAAAATTAAAACTCATTGTTTGTTAAATAAGCAGATAAATAAGAAAAGCTCTCGGCGCATGAGATAAGCGCACGCTTCTTTGCTCGCTTGCCAAGTGTTTGCACTTAAATATTTCGCTATCAACTCTGAATCCCGACAATCAGCCGGCTGTCTCGAGGAGCTATTTATTTTCGCTGCATTCACTGCTGTCATAAATTTTGCGCAATGGTATGGACTTTTTTGCATTGTATTTTCACTCCCGAGTTATCTAGTTCCTTATTTCATACTTGTGTAATATTTATATTTAGTAGAAGTAATATTGATATGATGATATATTAATTGATATTATCACTATACACAATTATCTGATTCCCATATAAAAATACATTTTAAGTAGCGAATTTTCATTTTTATCAAGTTCAAGACTCCAAAAAAATAGCTGAGACAAAATTTCCACATGTTAAGAGGATTGATACTGCAAAATCCTTGTTGGCAATGCATAAACTCATCTTTTAGGATTACGTTGACCTAAGTAGCACTGTTAATTTTTGAGAAAAATTGCATGCTTTTCAAATGGTGAGGACTATCTCCTTATTTGAAATCCTATTTTATTTCACAACAAAGAGTTTCCCTAAAGGGTTCCATACGCTGTTGGACAAAATTTGACAAAAGAAATCTGCCAAGAAATTGTGGTCAAACGCTAGAAATAAGGAGAAAATTAAAAAAAAACGAATTTTTACTCTTAGCAAGGTCCTTTTTTATTATTGCAAATTGTAGAATACATTTTTTATCGATCAACTGCTAATGCAAACAACAATTATTCGACTGTAACCATATATCGATCCACTTTAAATAAATTGATATACAATTTTTAAATGTAGTTGGATAGTTTAATATTTTTATATTAGCATATCAAGACAAAATTTAAAATTTATGAAAAAAACAGTTACATTACAAAAACACTAAACGGTTTTTCAACAAATTATATCTCAACGAATATTTTATGCAATAAAGTCCTTAGTTTTCAAAGGGGGAAATAGATGGCACCACTGTTAATATAAATATTTCTGGCATATTGCACTGCAAATTTAGATTTAATATCGCTACTTTGAGTTCTTGGCTTGTTAAAGATTCCATTTGACGTGCAGAAAACCAAAATCTGTAGATGGCGTTGAACAGTGAGGATTTTCTCTCGATACTTTTCAAAAAATAAAATAAATATTTTTTGCTCTTCAATATGTAAGTGAATTAAAATGTGAATTAAGTGAAGTGCAAAACCAGAAGCCTATCAAAACGTTTTAAGAAATCACAAATCTCCTACAACTCATACAAAAAGAAAATTGAAAATGACATGAATTGGCTCAAAAATGTCACTAATTCCACAACAGTGAATTATCTAATGCTCTCAGGGTTATGCAATGTGTTTTACTCTCATCAATTTGAGTTTGAATTCCCCTCTACGGAATTAAAAGAGATTGCATAAATTGAAGGAGGAAGCCATGTTTATTCCATTACACGATTATCAAACGAAACACGAGAGAGTCTAAGATTTACTTATTCATTTTCAATTGAATCCCCGGTTGTGTCTGGTTTGATCAGCTCCTCGAACAGCGAGATGCTATTTTCTTCGAGGGCGAGTAGTGCAGTGAATAATTGATGGCTGGCGCGTTTGCTTTCCGGTCATGCCCGGCGCACCCCAAGGTGTTTGCCACCAGTGATTTCGCCAGCCGTAAAAAACTTTGTATCGCACCGGCGATGATGATGATTGTGATTCCGAGCAGCAAAGCAAGAGCAAACACATGCGATTCGGTTTGTGTAATTGCCGCGACGTGCCCGGGAATAATAATGAATAATATTATCATTTTATCCTGCTGCAAGCGAGCGAGCGGCCAAACAGAAGGAAATAATGACCGTCTGCTAGTCTCTGCGTGTGTGTTTTGTGTTTATACTTCTCTCTCTCCTCCCTCTCTCTGGTGCAAAGTGGAACGCATACACTCAACTTGTGTTTTTTCTGTTGCAGGGACTACTATTACGACAGGTGAGTGTGCCTTTTTGCGACGCGTTTTGTTGACACAGTTTTTGACACCGGCGGCGGTGAGTAATTAAAAAAATCTGCTGAGTGTTTGATTCAATGCGCGGAGAGGAACATCGTCTGAATGAGAGTGCAACTTTTGCAACCGCACTGGCGACAGATTTTAATTTGAAATAATTACACGATATACAAGGGGCTCTAAAAATAAATTTCCCGGGGGTAAAAAACATATGCATCTTTTATCCTACTTAATTTCTTTAAAAATACTTATTGGGTGAGTAATAATTCAGGATTTGGCCAAAGGGTGGTAAAATCGGTAAACTCATGAATGTCCATTATTTTTCTTTCAGAAATGTAAGCATCCTTTGAATGCAGTTTTATGAAAAATTATAAACAGGAATCCAAAATTTCCACGGTTAGAAAATCAGGAAAACACTGTCATTTTTGTCCTATAGTTTTCTTCCACTTTGCACCAGTTTAACAGAACAAATTCCATTTACTTCGGATTAATTAAGTTAAGTTTCATTAAAATATTTTACATATTCAATACTTTCTAACAATATTTTCAGCAAAAAATATTTGCAGTTCAAACCTTTGATGTTTACTTTTGATGACAAGTTTAATAAAAAGCACAGTTTAAAAAATGGTTTCTTCTTTCTATTGCCAGGAAAGATAAGACTTAGTTAAAACTCACAATATTTGGAAAAACAGGACTTTGCTTGCGGTTTTTCCGAAACAAAAATTACAGACCCTGTTTAGTTATTAATTTCCTCTTTATTTATGTTGAGAATGAATCTGAAATAGAATGTTCAAAGAAGTGAAACATGTATAATGACAGAGTGAGACGAGTTGTGACACATATCTGGAGCATAAAACAAGAAGGGCGATAATGAAATGACTGTTAATTAAAGTGGGCCCGGCAGGCAGGATTATTGTGGATCATCCCCAGCCGAAGGTCGGCCGGAGCCGGCGTGAAACGCGAAAATGAATCTCTCTCACACACACAAATCTCTGTGCTGGTCTGCTTATTAATTACTTGATAATATAATTAGCACCGCCGTTGGCGTGTTTAATTAAAACGCGCGGCGGCGGCCAGCACATACTCATGCTCGCAGGGGCGGAGCGGGATAATTAAAATTCCATCCATTAATAATTATTAGGGCGCATAAAACACGCGTAACACGTGGTGAAAATCCCAAATAATGAGTGGTGTCGCCGCAGCAGTGCAATCATCAATCTTCGCACGCTCCGATGGAATTACGCTTTGGATTTGCTGCGGTCCACGATCCGGCCCTCAGGGTCCAAATGTGTGGCTTGCACCCCAGCCAATTCGTAATTAATTCACCACTGACGGCTCATCTGGAACACGACGAGTTGTGCTTTGATTTGTATTGACGTGAAACTCGTTTGACGTGTTTTCATTGTTTAAATTTTTCGCACAGCAGTTTAAAGGAACCGAATAAATGCCAGAACCTTTTTGACTTTGTTGAAGGGAAAATTATCAAATGAAAATGATATTTTTTCATTATTTGAGTACGGCAGATCCTGTAATATCCTAAAAATTAATTAACTTATTACTTTCAGAAATGTGGAAAAGACCTAAATTTTACAGGTTTTTGTGAAAATTTCCGGGAAAATCGGCTGCAAAGTTTGCACGCCCATCGACAAGCACTATTTTTCTTGTCGAATATCAGAATTTATTTTGTCATTTACCTCATATTTTGCACACTGTTGGTTAGATCGTAATGTGAGGAATTGAAATAGAACAAAAAATCATCCGCAAAACCATTTAATTTTGTCAAGAAATTAAGCAATTCTTAAATGTAACTTGGTTCTGATGTAACTATCGCATATTTTACACATGAATTGTTGCTTTATTTCACAATGAGTAAATTCAAAATCCAACTGTTATACTCATGCTAGAGCAAACAATTGTTGGCCTGTAAATGACGTAATTCGCAGTTTCAAATGGTTGGTTTTCTCCAATTTTTAGTTAAAACCAAATATATTTGACCTACCTCATTCTTCTATATTTATTTAATTGGTCCACGCAGCAATTTTTCATCTTTGAAATAGGGACAGGTTGTTCGTATAATTCTTGGTGTCTGATCGCGGCACACAGAGGGCCCGTTGTTGATTCCAAATTGGACATGAGCGATTGCACGCGTCGGCGTTGCTTCTAGAGGCGAGATTTGCGCGTCGAGAGCGGTGTTATCTACAGCAAACACAAAAATACAGCGCGCCGAGTATGAGAGTGATTGATGGCCGGTGTTTATTAAATGACATGTGAAATTCGTGCCTGTCGCGATCAATAATTAAGCACGCACTCTCACGCTCTCGCCCCTCCGGTAAAATGAGCATCTTGTGCTGCGAGAGAGGATCCGAATTTACATGCAGATGACGTCATATTTACATACATATGACGTGCACACAGTTAATGACAGCCGCCGTCACTGACGCCAGTGTATGTATTTATCGAGAGCTGCTGTTTTTCCTACTCATAGCACATGGGATCGATTAGGGGGCTTTGGAAGTTTGGACGTTTTGCGCTGAAAACGCAGCGATTAACCTGATGGGCAAACATTTCGGCAATATAATAGCTGGACTCGTGTAGAATTTCCAATGTATGAACAACGCACGAGAGGGGATTCGGGGTTTACGCGAATCCGGAAAGGTATTTTCCACTGCTGCGGTTTGCAGTGGGAAATATCAGCGAGAAATTTCAAGTTTTGTGTATGAGGAATGAATTTTTTAAAGATTTTTACACGCTTAAAACAATTTTAATAACAAAATACGTTAAATACGTTAACTACTAATCATGATTTTTTCGGAAAATTTGCTGTTTTTTTACATTTATGACAGCAACTAACACAGTTGAGAATTATATAAAGATAATTAACTACTTTTTCTGTGCATATATTAAATTTTTCGGATATCAGATGAGCACGAATCACGTAGTTTTGGGCCATAACTATTGGACTTTGCAAAAACCGTCAAAATGGTTAAAAGCTAGATAAATTCCTTAAAACATAGAAAATTATGATCTACATGACAGTTCATTCAAAACTTTATTTTAAACAAAAAATATGCTAGTTTAAATTTAAAACATTTGAGAGATTCCATTTGTTCTAAAAATGATATAAAACAACGTAATTTTGAGACTTACCTACTTTTTCCATCTAGAAGAAACGATATTCACAAAAATATAAGAAAAATTGGACTTCAAACCAAAATGTTCGCCTTTTTTATCGAGTCTTCTCACGACTCTTGCTTTTCCGCCATTTTTGTAGAAATAGGAGCAGATTTTTACAGAAGTTTGACAATCTAATTTTTTGTTTTCTTAAATCGCACGATTTCAAGGGAAGTTTCACTAAAAATATATTTGAAAATGGAGGGCAAAACCATTTGCATTTGACCTCTGAGCTCTATATTAAAAACTGGAAACGATTTTTAACATGTGAAACCTACAAAAAATGTAAATTGCTGGAAAAACGCTAAGAAAAATGGGTATGAACCATCTAAACTCGTTCATTATTGACTCCATAGCCGTCTAAAATTTCAAATATCCTATTCATAATGTTCAAAAGAAATATTAATTTAAAATAGTAAAGCCTGCATTCCAGCTTTCATAAAAACAACCGCAGTACCTGTCTCTTTGCCAAATCATTTTCCTCAGTGTCGTTGGAGCAGAACAAAACGTTATGGAGCATTCCTACCTGCGAGGAAGGCAAAATCCAATGAGGAATTCAGCGCTCGGCAAAAATCACAAACGGCCCTTTAATCCGGCGGAAAGGAGAAGGGGCGCGAGATGTGCCGTGAAAGCCAGAGGCAGAAGCAGCGAGGCAATAAATAATCAATGTGTCTGTACCTGTTGCTGGGAGCCATTGAGATGAGTATTTGTGTGCGGCGGTGGAAGCAGTGTGTGTGCTGATGCTGCTCGATGGGTCCATCCACCTACGGTGAGCCGAATATCGCCCGCAAAACCGCACAAACACACGCTCGCGCACGCCACAATGCTCGCTCCCGACACTCAATCACGCTGATTTGATTTTAATTGACCGCCGAGCTAATTGCACTTTGATTAAAATGGCCAAATCGAAACTCGCAGGAGGCGATTGACCAGCAACTCGATCGAGAAATTATGTCAAAGCGCCAAACTCAGTTAGCACATGGATTGATATTAATTGAAATTTACTCGATTGTTCTTCAAATGAGAAATCGAGGAATTAACTTTATTAAACTTATTTACTTAAACATTAAAACATAAATAATTAAATTCGTAAAATGCGACAAGGAAACTTTTGGTTAGTTTTTAACTATCCTGACTGGTGAATAAATGAAAAAATATTGATTGCATGAACATGTATCATGATTTTTGAGTATTTTGACGCAAATTTATTGCTAAAAATGTAATTAATAAAAAACAAGCTGATGTTTCACTGATGACACTTGGCAAAGTAAATAAAAAATGCCGAAAGTTTAAAACCAATCATTCACTTCACAATCGATTCTCAAACGGATTTTTTTGCTGATACACTGATTAAAATAATCAGCAAATCTGAGAGATTTAATTAATCGGCATATTGAGGAAGATTTATTTAGATGGTTATATGGTTTCAAATCCATACAAGGCATGCATTTATTCTATATTGGAATTTATTGTAAATTTTTTCAATAGCAAAATGATGTTGACTGGACAGAGAGTTCAGATAGCTTTGACAATTTAAAATATTAGTCTAAGAGATTCATAGCAAATGTTGCACAACTTTGTTTTACTCATAAATTACGGACAAATTGAGCAGTATTGGAAGTTAAACACATGTGTGCGTCGGGCAAGTTTGTTCGCAAGTGTGCTAATCGCCAGTCCCAGTCAAACTTGCGTCTGTTGGCTCCAACAATCTTGCCAACCAACACAGCTGCGGACGAGATAGCTATAGGCATTTTGCTCATCGCGGATGATGTGCGCGGCTGCATAAGCGTTGCGCGTAAATAACGCGTTCAATTTGGCGGCGATTTGCGGGCTCAATCGGTGACTTATTTTATTAGGCACGAATTGCTGATTTGCCCGACTGGCCTGCGTCCAGTCGAGGGACGTTATTGGGATTTATTGCCACCGAGTGTGTTATTTTATTGCTTATTTATTTATTTATCCAGAGGAGAAAAGTAAAAAAACACAGGGAGAGCGCCCGCACAGTTTGTCTTGCCAGAGCCAATAATGCCTCCGCGCAAAAGCAAATAAATTCGCCGCCTGCATTGCACCCTCGTCTCTGGACTGGATTCGTCTGGTAGTTTTCGTGCTATATACTCCATACCATATTCGTTTTTCCATTCCATTGTTTCTAATTTTAATGAAAGAAATGTTTTTGCTCTTTAAAAAATTAATTCTACTCTGATGCCTACTATGAAGAATTTAAAATATATGCACAAACACGATCCTTATTAATTTCTCACTAAATATTTGCAAATAACAAAAATTAGTTGTAATGATTTTCAGTTTGTCAGCCAGCAGAGTTGAAACAATGCTCTTGCAGAGGATTTTTTACTTGCGATGCAAAGTGCTGTCGGAGCCGAACGTCAACAAACCGCAAACCGAAGACAAACAACTAGGGAGCAGTGGTGGTGTAGAGCGACGGCACAATGACAAATGGTGATTCGAAAATGCGATTCACCTGTATGCGAAACAGGCCAGAGACATGCTGCTCCTAGTGTAATCAAGTAATGGGGGTGTAATTGTGATTTGTAAATGCGGAAGCCGGCCGGCCGGCACATTTAATTAGGCGCTACACGGATTTTGAATCACCAGAGGAGCCCCTCTCGTAATTAAATTCACGCAGGGAGAGCGGCTCATTTGCGCGAGCAGGCAGCGGCGGCGGAATAATAGGCTATATTGTTCAGGGCGCGGGGGAGAGAGACCCTTCAAAATCAGCGAGCGCACTGCGAGTTTGACTCCTGCCACTTAGGCCTGGTTTTTTGCCCGTCGGCCGACTCATCGATTCATCACCACTTGCCAGACGCGGCGCAAGAAGAGCCTCCGCAGCCGAATATTCGCGCACGCCGCGCCGATTAATTTCACATGATTAATTGAACGCCGCTCGTGTACTTACAAATTGTCAGAGAATGACTGTCAATTAGTCAAACATAGCGCCGCAAACTTTTTGTCCCAACCAACAAGGGCCCCCGCCCGAATGGATTCCGGGCAATCAAAGTTCTCAACGACGCAACTCATCGCTTAAATGAAAGGCATGGTCAGGTTATTTTCATAATGAAAAACCAGAAGGAATATCAGGTTTTGTCAAACAAGTTAAGTGTGTATGTCCAGCAAATATTATGAAAAACATTTAACCTTTCCCCTTCATAACATTCTCTGATATTTGGAAAAAAATTAAAATTTTCCCAGGTTGCCATTAAAATGTTTTCATACTAATCACGCGGCGAGCACTGTCTTCAAGAAATTTAGTTTTTTTGTCCAGAAAGTAAATTTACCTGATAATGTTGGATAGATGTTGGATAGATCGCGACAAGAAGGCATGGAAATTAAGCGAAAGAAAACACCAACACACCGTTTAATTATTTATTTTGGAAATTCAGCAAAATCTGAACATTATACTTGCCCTAATTTGATTATTGCATATTGTTCGGAATATTAAGCTACCAATTTTATCAACTGCTAAGTATTTATGTATTCAACGATTCAAATTAATTTCAATTATTTACAAATTATTGCAATCCACTTTATTTCTTATTTAGAAATTGCAATGCAACCTATGCTATACTCTGTTGCCATGTCCGTTTCTCGATAAACATCCATCAATTGATTTGAATCGTTCTTCATTTCATTTCATTTCATTGAAAGAAGATAAGTTACTAAGTGAGCTATTTGAATTGAATGCCACTCCGGCCCTGATTGATGTTGTCACGAGCAGCATTGTTCTCAGCTACGTGATATGACGGTGCGCATTAATTTTCAATTTGTTGCACGGAAAATTATCCGATTGCATGCACTTTCCTCCGTGGCCAGCAATATTCCCCGAGAGCACTCCACTCAGAGACACGAGAGAGAGGTTTGTTTCAATAAACTCTCGCGTTCTCGGCGCAATAATGCAGCTTTTTAGCCGTCCGTCTGATTGGCCAATTTGCGGTGCATCAGGTGCAATTACAAAGAGCAATTAGAACCGCAATTACTCAGCCAATTACGCTCATTGTTGCCTGGCTCTCACCGACTCAATTAGAGAGCCAATCGTTCCGAGCAATTAGCCCACACGTTTGGTCCGGCCGGCGTTTGTTTGGCTTGCCTCTTACTCCGTCTCGCTCACTCGCTCGCTCCAAGATTATGGCTGCCAATCCATTCGCTAAAACTGCGGATAGAAACACACACATGACACACAATTGATGCTGCCACATCCGCAGCCATTATGTACCGCAGCACAATAATTGGGCTTTGTGTGACACACGGCGAAAACTATGTCAAAAGCAACTTCTTCTTGAAGATCAGCGCACTACATCGATCAGGAAAATAATTTTCATCCATTATCCACCATGAAATTTGGTTCAAGTTTAAAATTTGTCAATGCTTTCGCGTAAAATATCAAGAAAATTTACGGGCACTGTCGACTGAAAATTCATGATTAATTTTGATGTAAAGCTTTACAGAAAAACTGTCACAAATCTTTTTTATCTTCACCTAAAATGAACACTCTAAAAGCTAAAATTCCCCCCATAGTACCGCTTCAATTTTTGAGGAAATAAGATGTATGGTTTTTTATGCTATTCAAGCGGTGAGCGCTGTCTCCTTATTTAAAATCTAAATCATTCATTTTCCAGGAGGGAAATTTACTTCATAGTTAGTCCACTATTGGAAAAGATCACAAAGCAAAAAGTCAAAAACATTTTACATTTTTCAAGGAATTCAGGGGATTCTTAAATTTAAAAAATGCAGATAAACATAAATAGAAGCTACGCATTTGATGCAAAATTTAGCCCGGTGAAGAATTGTACTATTTAATTAAATTAAGCCATCAACACATCTTGATATTTCTTTCATCAGGAATATTTTGGGCCCGTCCCAAATATATTTGTGAGGCCATTTCCTGCCGGTCAAAAGCGCACTTTATCACTGCTCGAACGCTGTGGTAAGGCCACCCAGCATAGTGGTCTGGGAACTGACACAAGTTCGCGCGACTTGGCATCAGCGTTATTTAACTTGCAAATCAAAGAGCAGCTCGGCTCCTTTCGCGCGAGCTGCAAAAACAAAAGCACAAATGCAGCGGCCATTAATAATTCAGCTGCAAAAAGTGCATCCATATGCATGCACGTGTGTGTGTGTCTGAGTGCGAGGAGCGACAGCCAGAATCCGAATCCGCCGCGCATTTGCATGCGGAGTGAAGGAAAAAAAGGCAGCGGCGGCGGTGCTGATTAGAAGATCATGCATAAAAGATGAAATCAGCCAACAGTGGCCGGCCGGCAGGCCAGAGCCAGAGAGTAATGAGGTTTGGTTTTTCATAGCACCTGGCTGCCCTAATCAGGGCGCAATCACACGTGAGCCCGGCCAAAGGAGCGGAAAAGCCTTTGTTGCGCGACTATTTTTTTCTGTGCTTGTCGCCACTGTTTGTTTATCATTATGCTCTGGTGATTATGTCGAGTGCTCAGCACACGAGTTCTGTTAATGACCCACTCGAAGTGCGGCGCCGCCGACGGGAAAAAGCCGCCCCAGGATTAGCCTCTCTTTTCTCGTCGTCGGCCTGCGAACTTGAGCACAACGGCAAAATACACACTTGCAGGCGAACGTCTACACTTTGCCCCGTTGGTAAACGTGACTGCTTTGCAGTTGTGAAACACCCTCTTCACCTTTCTTTGTTTCACGACTCGAGCGGAGGAGCAAATGTTTTCGGCTGGTAACGGTAACAATCATAAAGGTGAAGACAACGAGCTGCGAATCAAACATGTAAAATGCTCTGAGCATTTTGTCACAATTTTGTATATTCTTTGCAAAATCGCTGAAAAATCTTTCTAAACAAAACACATTTAATTCTTTAACTGATTCCAGTAATCCACTTTTTCTGTTAAGTAAACATGATTAAGATTTGCCAATTAAAAATATTTTGTTACGCATGATAAATTTTTGAAAATTCTCTCTAGCAAATTTTTTATTGTTTAATTCAATATCAAACTCAAACGGAAATCATTAGTTTAAACCCTAAAAAGAAAAATTACAAAAGTACTATAATTTTGAATTTCTTGGCACCAGATCACTGTTACTGGCTTTCAAAAATATATCAATGCAAAATGATGAATATAATTAAAACGAATAAGATTTTAAAACAAATTCTGATATCGTTGCAGTTTTAAATATTTTCTATTTATTTTATTTTAAATTTTATATACTTTAAATCGAGAGTAAATTCTGAAAAAAATCTAAATATGATTTGATTTACTTGCATTTACTAGGGGAAGGCATTCGTATCTCAAATCATCGTACATTAAAGAATTACTCATATGCGCTTCCTATGCAATCTAAAAAAGTGCATCTGAGTGACACGAAAAAACCTCCTGTATTCCATCATATTCACATTTTTCATTCACTTATTCATTATGAATATTCGGTCCCCTTTCCGTTTTGCCGCAGCCGCTGTTTACCTTTCTGGAACCCTCAGCCCTTTTCACGTTTCGCAATACGGTAAATTGCACTTTAAAGCAAACATTTTAAGGGGGATCTTTTCTTGGTGCAATTTGTGTTACGACCCTCTCGTGTTTGAAACTTATTTACTCTGCAATGTATTCTAATAGCTGTTCCGTGTGTATTCGGGGTACGAGGAGCCGGAACGAGGGTGGCACCACTGCACGCATCAAGTTGATTGATGAAAGAGACGGTGTTCGTACACGTGCATCATAATTTAACAGATCTAAACGGCTGCAGTCCACTATAGAATAATTTTTTTAAATATTGGAACACACAAAAGCGTTTTGAAAAGCATCTTCCATTGAGATTAGTTAAAAATTTTAATAAAAGCAGTGTGAATATGATTTGAAAATTTGAAATTATTTTGAAAATTACAAGTCTGATAATCTGAGATTTATATACATTTTTTTCATAATATTTCAGACATAATTTGATTTTAAACTATGCACAAATATGTTTTTTAATACATAAAATCAACAAAGCCAAAAAATTCGAGTGGTGCGCACTGCCAACTTGAATTCAATTTATTTACTTTTCCATTTGATTAGCCCTGAACGGGGCGTTCGGCTGGGTTCGCATCTGCAACGAGGCGTGCAGGTGAAGATGAGCAATCCACGCACGCAAAGCATTATTCGCAGTGGCAGTCAGGACGGAGGAACGCATTTGCGGCGGGCAAAAACAAATTGCCGCAGTCGGAATGCGTAATGGGTGGTACTGGCGAGGAATTTTGATTCACTCCGCGCCCGACCAACCGACCGGTCCTCTCTCTCTCTCTCTCTCTCTCTCTCTCTCTCTCGCGAGTGCGTAATTGCAGTTCATATAATGAGCCAGACAGACACTGCACTGGCTGGCCTCTTCTCGATTTAACGAGTCATTTGCACGGAGACCTCATCAACTCCCCTCAAAAATGAAGTCACGTCTCGCAGCCGGTTTCAATTTCGCTCAGGCTGCAAACAAATGAGCCTTAACTGCCACTTTAGCCTTACTTTTCTCTCTTCTCCTTTTTTCCATCTGCACTCTCACTCGAGTCGGAACAATTGCACACCGCCTATACTAGTCGCTTTTCCTAGTTTTCTGCCTCGCTAATTACACTCTCTAATTGTGTACTAAACTCGGCAGTCAACTCTCTTTCACTGCTTTCGGTTAATTCACTAGTCTAACAACACAGTGTTCCAGAAAATAAAGCAACCTAATGAAAATGAAAATGCGGTAGATCTATTTATTTAAGTTGTCGGCTGGAAGGACAACATTTTAATGTAGACAATATTTAAATGAATTCAATGAACAATTTTAATTTTTTTTCTAATGACTCATTGCGTCTACAATCATTAAATTTACACATTTTTTGTAGTCTGTAAGGGAGCTTGTTTTAAAAAAATCCAAAATAATCTTATTTTTTGGTAAAACGATATTTTTGCTGCTTTTATTTTGAGAAAAAAAACATCTGAAAAAAACTGCATGGACAAAAATGGAATTTATAGATTTTTCAAAATCATTAGGATGTACAAAACTGCAGTTATATGTTCGGACCGTTAAATGAGCACATTAAATGCATTACGAGTTGCGACACATTTGAAAAATAGATTTTTTCTATAAAATCAGTATACAATTTTCCCGCGCTTTGTGATAGTGCGGTGCCTTCTTTTCCTATTTTTCTAGGGAACCACATCTATACATTTCAAAATACCGACTCAAAATCGACTTTTTATTTTTGAAACGAGTTTGTTCCAAGACACCGATGAAAACATTCAACTATTTGCGCATCTCTAACAATCGCTGTTCTTCCACTTATATTCATTTGATCCGAGATGATTTTATGAAGAAAAACAGGCTATAGTTTTAGCGTTATATGATTTCTTTCTAGAAGGAGCGTGCAGAAATAAATACGGCACGCTGGACGAACGCAACAGATGGGGGGTGGCCGCGGTCACAATTAAATTGATGCGCGCGGCGAACGTGTCGCGGGAAAGAATGAGTGTCGGTGGACATGAAAGGCAGCACTTAGGAGCAACCTTCAGGGACGAATCGCAGGATAAACATATGCACTTAAGGCGCTCTCTGGGGACAAACGACGCCGTCTCATTATTGATCACAAGCGCGGCAATCGCAATTCTGTCCGCCCTCCTCGTCCGCTGCCTGCTCGGGGGAATAAGTCCAGCACTTGACGGTGCGCACTGCCTTCGAAAAAGAAAAACGATAAAACAAAACAACTGCTTTTTGTTGCGGAGGTACAGTCACTCAATCTTGAGCTACTTTCCAATCAACTTTGCTCCTGGAAAAGAGTTTATCAAGGTACGGACAGTCATTTTAGAAGAAAATTTATTCAATAAAATTTGAACTCGAGAAATTAGAATCCATGAACGAGAAAAAATTTTCAGCATATTCAGGTTGTCCGGCTTCAAACAAGAATTCAATCTTAATTGCAGTGGGAAAGCACCAGTGTGTTTAAATATGGACGTGTTTGTGCAGAATTGCACGAGCTACATTTTGGGCCAGAAACTTGTAAAACTCGGAGAAGGCAATCACTCTGAAAAAATTAGAATTTCGTGGAAAGGTCGGAAAAGGGTCTGCAACATTTTTTGTAAATTCTTAATTTGTTCAGCATCAAAAGCTTTGGTAAAAATATAAAGTTTAACAAGCGAGTCTACGTCAACCAGATCTATTTTGGAGGCAATGATAGAAATTTTTTTGAAGAAGTGGCGCAGATTCCGCTGTGACATCCATCATGCTGAAAATTAATCTAGTTAGTTTATAATTCATAGTTAAAAAAAAATTATTTTTACCTGGACATCCATACAAATGCTTTCAATTTTATCCAAAAGAAGATATCGGCTCATCATCCGCCACATATGAGCTAACTAATCTTAGGGTTTCCAATTCGTTGCAGTGTTCACAGATATATTATGTTTGTACGAGATTTTCAATTCTGTTGAGGTTAAGGATTTTCAAAGTTCCTCCTGCTCTGTGCAGGATGAGAAGCAAATTGTTTCTTTCACGCTGTGTGTCTGTATCTGTAGGTTTCTCGGTGTCAATCTATATATAACATTGGTAACTCAACTTAAAGAGTGACATTCGATATATTTTAATTTGCACACTAATTTTTTGGGGTTCCTCAATAACTGGGCAACGGATCATTTTTCAACCACTAATCATTTTTAAAAAAAAAATCTTTTTTACTTTTAAACAATTTGTTAATACGTCTTTACACACAAAATAACTTAATTTTTTCTTTAAAAAATAAATTTGCCGTTTAAAAATGTCCGTAAATTTTATTTTAAACAAATTTAATCAATACATATTCATTTAAATAAAATAATATCAATTCGATTTTTGAACATTTGTTATGAAATATTTTTTGAACTATATAAACTTACCTCGACACTCATTGTCTATTACAATTTTTGAAATAATAATATAATTTATCAATATATCCATAACTATGAATATAACTTTTCATGTAAAACAAACCATTGTTGAGATAACACTAAGCAGAAGTACTAGGAAAAAAGATATCGAGGAACACTCGTGAACAAATGCACAAAACATTCCTGAGAATTCAAATTCCCACTGCCAAAGTGTCGCACAAGACAGTTCGGGGGCGGCGACTTTGCACAGGGCTATTTATCTCGCGTAGCAAAGGGTCAAAGCTTTTCGGAAGCTGCAAAATGTGCCCTCTGGTTTTCCATATAAACGAACGGATTGTTTGCTGCTGCTCGAGATAGTTTTGTGTTTTTGAGAATTTATGTGAACCGAGGTGTAGCGCGGCACTTTGCAAGTGTTCGGCCCCTGGGGGTGCGGTGCCTGACTTTTGCACCACCTGCTACCCTGGCCCGGCCCGGCAGCTCTCGCTCGGATCGCTGGCAATTATACTCCGGGATCGGCTCGATAACCGCAAATGACGAGTCGTTAATGACGACTTAAAATGAGTTACGAGTGCGTGTGCCCTCTCTCGCCCCCGCAAGGCTGATAAACTACGAACCCCTGTCGACTGTCCTCTCAGCAAAGTAAATTTTATGGCCGGATTTTGCAAAAGTGAAAGCACACTTTCATTGGTTTTTCTCCTCGTAAAGCAAATAAAATATTTGAATTTTGGAAAAAAAATAAAAAGTTAGCTGTTTGAAGGACGATATTACCCCCTATTTCAATAGTTTACAAAATTTTGCAGCCCAACTTCATAATTTCAATAAAAATATAGTCATTATAGAAATTATTATTATATTTTAAGGAGTACAGCTAAAATATGATTGTACTTAGAAACTAATCCTTAAGTTTAACTACAATATATTGAGATTTAGATTGGATTTTGGGTCCAAGAATATAATATGTACACAATAAAGGAGTAAATAATTTATATTTAGTTTTTAATGTTTCTCATTGTCAAGATGAGTGGTCAAACCATCTTTCGTGGAATAGCAATTTATCTAAGCCATGTATCTAATAGCTGCACATCCAAAAATATTTATTTTAATTTTTGTATTCATAGAAATGTATTTTTCTGTAGTAAAATTTTGTGAATGATTTCAATTTGCAGATTAAGTATAAGCGGATAATTTTAATATTTGAAATTCAAATTACTTTGATTTGAGCTCCTGTAAATTGTGTTATATCATAATTGTTCAATTTTTTACTCTTCGGAATTGCTTACTAAAAAGTTTTTTACAAATTTAATTGAATAATGAAATGATTGATAAATAATTTAATTAAAATCTCTATATCTACTGGTCTTTTTACTCCTTTGAATAAAAACACGAAACTTTTCACACAAACGTGCTAAGATTTAGAGAAAATTAATTGTTGCTGGTAGAACTATAGCAGCTCTTTTGAATTTTGACTGAATTTGGATTTTGTTTTTGTTTCAGCTACTACGCGAGCGCCGCGTTTGGTTCCGCGGCGCCTGGCGGCGGCACGCGCCTTGTGCCCCCGCTGAAACGCCCCCGACTCATGGTGCCCCCTGGGGCCAGGCCTATTCTGAAGGCAGCGGCCTCTATCCAGAAAGCGCCGCTCGCACCAGTCGGACAACTCAAAACTTACAGTCAGTATTTTTCTGCATTTTTATCAAGTCAAGGCCAAACTACTTTTTCAATTAGTTCATCTATATAATTATGAAAAATATTCGAATATTTAGATAAAACTCGCCGTAGGTTTTTTATGAGATCGATGAGATGAACATCAGATTTCCTGACTGAAATTTTTTTAAAAAAGATGCTAAACAATTATGACTGATGGTTATTGAAATATTTGAATTTATAAATATTGTAAACTTAATCAACCTTAAGATCATGACTTAGAAATCAAATTTTCAATTTTCTAAATTTTAGGGGTTCAATTAGTTATTAAAGGTTATTTTCAAAGAGTAAAAATATTACCCCGCCAAACACTTTGACTCTTCAAGGAAAATCTATTTACCAAAAATCATAACGATCCGTCAAAAATCGGATTTTAAAAATGTTTTTTTACCCCAAATCTTAGCCTGTTATGGCCAGATTTTCAAAAACTGCACCCCGCTTTACTAATCTTGAACTCCCCTATACAGCTGAATTTTTAAGGGGTGCTTCCTCTTCAACCCCCTTCACCCTAAATATCTGATGTTTTTATTTTTTTCTTGTTTGCACCTTTTAAAAGGAAATACATCTGGTAGTTCATGCATACGTAAAAGATTTATAAAAAATGCACTTGAATTCCGATGTTAAATCATTTCTGTTAAATAATAAATATTAAATTAGCAAAAAGCTCTTACTGTTTGAAATAAAGCTGTATAGTCTCTATCTTACTTTTTACGCAAATTCCGTTGAACGATTGTGTAAACCTGTTAGTCTGGAAAGGTGTATGATTATTTTCCCGGAACGGACAGATTTTCAGCGGCAATAATAAATGCATCAGCAGCACGTTTGCGTTGGTGATTGATGTTGGGCCGAGTGCCGCCACCAGCAGCCCTCTAAATCAAAACAAAGTCAGTCGGTCGGTCTCTCAACTATATCTTGCATCAGCCGGTTCAATTAATTAACTTGTCAGGCTTATCTCTTTGTAATTTAAATCAGCCCGCGCGCTCGCTATTAATATTTTTCCCTTTCTGGCGTCTCTCACGGCCGGCTAATTAATTGATCGCAGGCCCCTGTTTGCTGGCGTGTCGCACGAAATCTAAACAAAACACGCGCCGCCCTTTTTACCTACGCAACTTTGGCTTCTTACTTGTTGAGAGGAGCTTTCCGTCTCTTGACTGACGCGCCGGCGTTTTTGTCCTCAGGCAACCCGGATATTTTGATCTGCGGCAACTGTAGGGAGATGTTCACCGAGCTGCAGGAGCTGCTTGAGCACAAGAAGACCTACTGCAAGCTCAGGTTCACGTGCAAGTGCAACCTTATCAACGGACTAAAGCCAGGTAATTATAGTACATTAAAAATAATGAGTAAATTGAATTTTTTAAACATGAATAATTTGGATTTTACTTCTTCATATTAATTTTTAGATAATAAAAATTAATTATCTCTGCTCATAAAAATTGTTCTTCAATTTTAAAAGAAATTCTAAATATTTCACAAATTTTAAATTAAATCATTTGACAGAGTTTCAAAGCAAAATATGAAATTAAAATTTTAGCAATTTGATTTGTACGGAAACGAATTTATTTTGATTCAAACCTAAAAATTTATAATTTTTATGTTCATGATTTCAATACTCGAACATTCAAAGAAAAAAAGTAGAATTTTTGTCTATTAAAAACTGGTAAATGCCAGATTTGATTTTTCAAGCAAACACAATGTTCAATTAGCTGTTTATGTATTCAAAATTATATAAAATATGTTTCTTAATTATTACATCAACTTAAAAAATTTTAAACATGTCATAATTGAAATTAAATTAACACCTCTTGTTGCAGTGGTAGAATGCAACGGCGGTGGGGAATCAGATGGCTCGGGGGTGGCATGCCTGCTGTGTGTGCAGTGCAAGGACGCGTTCCACAGTCCCTGGGACCTGATGGTGCACGTGCAGGCCGCACACATGCTCAACATATACGAGCTCGGCGTGCCCAACAAGAAGGAGACCTCGACTTCGCCCCCGCCCCTCCAGGACACGCCGCCCCCGCCAGCCGCCGCCGTCTGCCCTTTGGAAACACTCAATGACGACATGGTGAGTTTATTATTTTTTAATTAATCATTCTTGCTTGAAGGACATTTAAAGTAGTTTTTTCTGATGAAAAGGAAGTTTAGAAAATGCGTGGAAAGGAAATTGGATGTAGCTGAATAGCTGGAAATTAATAAATATTTCATTAAAAAGGTTGACAATTCCTGAGAAATTAATTGACCCAAGAGTTTGTCCTCTTTATCTAAGAAAACGGAAATTCTGAAAATCAGCGATTTGAATAGATAAAAAGGTTAATCAAATGTAAAAAGGATAGAGCATTTCAACATATTTTGTTGAATTTAAACTTTAAATCTGAGATAGCATCAATTAATTTGCTATTTTTGATGAAATATATTGCATAGCAAAAACCCTCTCCGAATCTTGCAGAGTTTAATTACGATATATGTATACAAAAGAATCATTATTTCACTGCTTAATTACACTGTAGGAAACTCTGGCTAAACCAGCCATAAGGAAAAACTTGTCGGCTGAAAATACTGTGCAGCGTCTGCAGTTGGAGACGCCTTTGTCGTCAATTGAGCCATTGGAAGAATCACTTCCTTCGACCGTCGCGTGTGTGCAGTTGAAACTGCAATTCGCGTGCAGCAGCGAATAACTGCACACATTCATTCTGATTCATTCGATGTTGTAATGAAACTGCAGGTGCTGCAAAAGAGGGCGTGTTTTATAATTTAGCACCTGCTGTGGCTCCAACAAACACGACATGAAAAATTTATGCAGCATTTAATTAAATTCCTACTAATGCAGTTTAACTCTCGGATTTTTCGGTACGGAGCACGTGTTTTCTATAACGAAGACGGAGCAGCGATGAGCGATGCGATAAGTTGCTGACATTACATGAAATAATATGGGACACGGAAGGGAGCAGTGCGTACATATACACTTCGTCCGCCACACCTTGGATGATTGATTGATTAATCCAGGGCGTGGCGCACTCAATTTAATTCGATCAATCTGCTCCTCGTCTATTTATCATCATTAATTAAAAATCACTGCCAGGATCACATTTGATTGACAATCAGTAACGAATGAAAGATTGAAAACTGGTGTTTCTCCGCGAGGGATTTTCTTAAATATTTTAAAATTAAATTTCCCAAGTCGTAAAATGAGTTCATATTAAATTATAATATTATTAATTTCAAAATACATTTTTTCTACTGATGGTAAATTTTTGTAAGCTGGAAAATGATTTCAAGTGGCGTGTTTAATAATTTAATAACTATTTAAAATATAAGTACACTTATGTAATTATTTTTGCATTTTTACCAATTAAAAACTCCGCGTCCTGATTCCGCGCATCTGCCGTGCCGCACAATGAAATCAATGAATAATTCCATCAAGCTCCGTTCACCCTGTCCCACCCTCTTCAACGTGAGCGGAATGTTCGCGAGAGAATGCAGCTGCAGCAACTGATAAAAAATAAAAGACACGCAGCCTCACTGTGCGGGGGTGTATCGAAGGACGAATCGAGTCGGAGGCGGCCCGGGGGCGGCCGGCCTCTTTAATTAAAGACAGCGGGCTGCATTTGCAATTTAAACCACCATTATCGCCAACTGCCGCGCGCACCAACAATAAATGAATACTGCATGCTTACACACACCCTCTGGTGCAGGGAGGGGGTGTCGGGGTTGCACCAGGCTGGCGGAGAGGCCGGAGGCGGCAAAAACGGAAAATTGCTGCGCCCAGTGGGAAATTCGCTGGCACACTCGCGTGCGACAATTGCGTTTTCATTTCGGTTTTGGCAAAGAAGCCGACCTGATTAAAGTTTAATTGGTCTGCCCTTGCATATACATATGGAACGTGGAACATGAAAATAGGCCAAATCTGTTTGTGAATAATGTGTAATTTAGTGAAATGCTGATGTTTGTAACGTGGAGGTTAACTTTTATCATCATTCTCTATTTCTAATTGCAGAATATTTCCGCCGAAAGAGATAACGGAATAATTTAAAATTAAAAAGCTCAATATTATAAGCCCGTATAGAGGAAAATGATAAATTAATGGAAGTACCAATTTTTTAAATACCGTTTATGTTAAATGAACTAAAGATAAATGAAATATTTTTTAATTTTAAAAAATGCGCATAAGTGTATTCTTATATTGCAAAAAAGTATAATTATCTCAAAAAATGAAATTTTACGTAAAATTATACTTCCATCGATTGCAGTTTACCCTGTGAGATCCTTTTCAGACAATAAATTTTGTTTAATTTTTAAATTATAATTTTTCTATCTATTAAAGCACAATTAATTCAATTTGTCTTTTTAATTTCGTTTCCAGGAAGGAGGATCTCCTCGAGCCGCGGCCGAGGAGGCGGCCACCCCGCCCGAGGGCGCCACAGTGGCCACCAGCATTATCGACTTAGATGAGGACGAGGACGAAATGGAAGAAGAGCTGCTGAACGATCTGCACCCATCTCGGCGCACCAACAACAACATAATCGACCCTAAAGGGACCTTGGACCCGAAAGGACAGCTCGAGCAGGTCCACAAGCAGGCGCAGCAACAGAACTGTATAGTCAGGGCTGTTCGTTTGGTATGTATCAAGTTTTTTTATCATTATTTAACGCATGGAAACCCCTTTTATAACCTTTAAGTTTATTTTAAATTATAAAATTACTTTATTAATCAACATGGGTTTGAATAAAAAAATATTTAAAATTTAAAAATTATTAAATAACATAAATTTATCAAAACGATACAGCGATTGGAAGAGTTAGAATTTATGGTGATATACATATATTGAATTTTTTGTATTAAGTTTTGCCAACAAATAAGCTATTATTTAATAGAATTCAAATTAATAAAATTAAATCAAATGGCAGCAACAATAATAAGTTCAGACAAAATTTTAGAAACAGTAAAAAGAAAATAATAGAATAAGTAAATATTTCATCAGATTCACAATAAGCGTGTTTAATTTACTTTTCTATGTGTTGCAGAATGTGAACTTATCCGAGGCACTGAAGTCGGAGGCTCCGATGGTGGCAGTGGGTGAGCAGGAGTGATGGCCTCCGGCCGTTGCTGCCCCCTCTCTCACATATCGGCCGGTGCGTGCGCGAACACTATTCGCTGTGTGATACTGCCAATCCAGCAGGCGGCCAGACGGCGGCCATCAAAGGCGGCCACTCCTCGATCTGTTGTTGCTTTTCTGAATAGCTCTATATTATTTATGTTCCCCTCTTGTTGTTTGATTTTTGTTCCCCCCATAACGAGAGAGAGAGAGAGTGAGAGAGCGAATTATAAAGAAAAATTATGCAAATATTACTACGCCACACGCACTCTTTTCAGTTCACTCAATACTTAATACTCGCCATCCGCAAACCCTTTGTTGAGAAATCTATTGTACTTTATATAATTATACCTTAAATTTGAGCATTGATTTTTAACTGTGCGCAGCTTCCCTGTCTATCGTTATTAATAACATGCCTTTTATTCGAATATCTATTAATATCATTGTTAAGTGACCTAGTTTGATTTTTGTCTTTATTTACCACACGAGAAATGGATACTTTTTGGTCAGTGTACAGATCTGTAGCCCTTAATCAATGTTACCGACAAAATCTACTCTAATTATAAAAATAAAAATTGCAATAAAGTCAACAAGAAGTGTTTTACTCCTCAAGTCAATAAAACATGATCAAAAATAATAATAATGAGGTTTGCTGAGAACAACTTCATATTCCATGGTTCAGTGATCTCCTGAAGTAATAAAATTCATTCATTAGCAACATTAAAAGGGAAAAGGATTAATAATTTTGAAGCTATTTTAAGCATGAATGAATTGTTTAATCTTTAAACGAAATATTAAGACCGATCACATTGATCAAAACCAGGATATTTCGAAAGGACAGACAGTAGATAAAAAGACTGTCCAGTGTTTTTTCCAGAAATTTCTGAAAATAAATAATGTGCTTTTTCTATAGAAAAAAATTGTATTTTAGATAGATATAATAAGAAATTTAACTTCAACAGAAATGCTCTTAACGAGTCATTTTCATAGTTGGAAGTGGTATAAATAAAACTTTTTTACGTCTGAGCTTTTGAACTGCAGTTTTTCAGTAATTGATGATAATGAACTTCAGCGAGAATATATTTAATATGATCAAACATCTGGGAAAACCACACGCAGAAAATTGTGTGATCCCTGTTTTCCTGTCCTTGAAAAATTCTAAAGCTTCCTAAATTGTCCTCTCAAAAGAGAATGAGACGATCAAACAATACTCGAGCGCAGTTTTCGAATGATAAAGTCTCGAAGACAGCGTTTCCCCATTCAAAGCACACAATGCTCGTCACTCAAATCAGGACGGGCGGTTAATTGCCGTTTTAGGATCGAAGATAAAAAAGGGGCGAGTGTGAGAACGCAGTGCAGGTGTGCGACGCCGCGACTACGATGGCCGTGGGCAAATTCAAAAGTAAGAGTACACGAGGCAATTAATGGGCCACGGCCAGAGAGGTGCGGTGCAAAACTGGCGTGACACGTCGAAAAGCCGCCCCCATAAATATCCCGGGGTGACTCGCGCGTCTCTTTTGAGCAGGGCCAGCTCCCGGACACCTCCCGCGTGCGCTCCAGCTCGTCTCTTCATTCTAAACACTGACGAATTTGCAGAGAAAAGAGAAGACCTCTCCCTGGTGGTATATTATTACAATTATATGCAAGATAATGTCCACATGACAGGAATGGGAAAAATAGGAATTAAATAGCTTTTCCGTTCTTTACTTCGGCCAATTAACTTATTTGTTTTTCATTCATATTTATTTCCTTTTATTTTTGCATATTTATTATTTCATAAGCTCCGGGAAAATTTTAAATTAAGAACATGTAAACACTCTGTCATTGCAATTACGAGCTCATTCGGATATGGAAGGTTTCCGAAAGCTCTCCAATGAACTACTTTCTGGTTTGTACCTTTCCAGCATGCGTGAAATAATTTCCCTGGGTGAATGTCTAGCGTGCAAGGACTTCCTCCAACGAAGCACTTGCGCCCCATGTTCGTTCGCGATGTTGTTGGGACGCGAAATTTTCGCGAGTTGTTCGCAATCATTTAATTTGATTCGTGTCTCTGAGTATATTACTAAAATGTTAAGTTTATTTTAAACCCAACCACATCCTCAAGAAATTATGACATTTTGAAATTTGTTCGAATTTTGACTTTTGAATTACGGAAGCATAGATCAAGTGTACCCATTCCTTTGGAAAATTTTCATCTTCCATCAAACACTATCGGATGGAAGTAAAAACCACCATAATTTTTTTGATAAAAAGTTTCAAAATAATTTTTTTCATCTTGCCATTTCTACATAGTTTAATATTTATTGTGTAAATTTAAATTGAAAGTAATTGTCAAGTAGCCAGCTAACTTTGAATTATGAAATTTGAAAAGTTGCCAAGATGCTTTTTGCAACAAATTGTCAGGTCCGTAAAATACAGCACGCGGCTGGACTGTTGATGAATTTCGAAAAAGTGTCCGTTTTGCCTTTGTTGTTGCGAGTGTGACGATACTTTTATGTCTTCATGCATGCCGCACGCGGCAATATCACAGGCCCGACGCGCAATTAAGTGCATAAAAATGAGCCGCGCGCAAACAAACAATGAAACTCGTGTCCAGATCGTTTGTTTTTGCGGGTGCCACGCTTTTATTGCCGCCACTGCACGTTTCATTCCTAACTTTTCGCTATAATATTAAAGCCGCACAAGTAGTCGTGTGCGGTTGGTGGCAAATATTTATTTATTGGCCACAATTGCGGCCCATTAGCTGCTCTCTCAGTCAATTTTCACTTCAAACGAAAGCGCTCGCTCGGACGCCCACCCGCCTGCTTTATGTGGTTTCTATTTTGTGCAATCACTTTTTTAGTGTTGCCGCCGCTTTTACACACCTCATTTATAAACACGGTGCAAAACTTGTGAATATGTGTGCGGCAAATTCCTGCCGGGACGTCAATGTGTGCTTAATTTATTGAAAATTTCATTTCATTTTCATATCGGCCATTGCTATATTACATGTTTTTTTTTCAAATGGAAAATTCACCGGTACACGCGCGTCATCATCAAACGTCCAATCATAAGCCGCTTAAATAGAATTCAAAGAAGTATTAAGTTCAGGACGTTTTCTGCCACGTATATCGATCAAGCTTTTTACTTGATGTTTTCAAATTTAGTAAATTAATTTGATGTTTATTGAATAGTTCATTTAAACCGAAATTTTAGCGGTCTCTTTGGGGCTATAAAGAGTTGGAGCAAACTATACGTTAATGGATTAATGTCAGATTATTTTCCTAGAAATGGTCTGAATTTTATCCAAGCTAATGAATTTTCATCGAGAAACCCACCAGAAAGAAAATGAAATCTCTCTTTTAAAAACATTCAGTTGCAATCACTTATAACGAATCTCTTTCACTTCTTTCGTAAGAAAATCGATATAAAAGATGTGTTAAAGAACCGTCTAAATGGTGGTGCCCAATAACTTCTAAATAATTCATCATTTCTTTCAAAAAGAAAACAAACGCTTAATAATTTTCACTTTAAATCCATATGCTTTGAATATGAAAGGAAAAATGATAACCACATAGGGCGAATTAAATTAAATTTACAATGGCTACTCCCATAGGTGGAATACCTTTCAATCTAGAATTTTTCGTTTAGTTAAAGCAATTTTTCTTTATTTAAAATTAAAGTAATCAAATAAGAAAATATGAAATTTTAGCCTTAGTCGAATTGAACCTGTGAGGCCAAAAGAGCTGCTGTACAATACGAGAAAGTGTGATTAAATAATATTCTTTAACAATTTTTCATATTTTTTTAATTCCATTCCTAATTGTTTGGCTAAAATATTTAGTTAACACCGAAGTTTGTTAGTTTTGGACCTAATTCAATGAGTTCGAGAAAATATTTTAAACTCTGCTTTCAAGCCGCAGAAAATCGTTACGTTCTAATCCGAGAATAAGTTAATTTGATGAAGAGGAGAATCAAGGCCGGGCGCGTCATGAAATTTTAACACCCGGCCGACGAATAAGTTTCTCTTGTCCGGCAGCCAGCCTGGGTAATGAAGTTGAGAAGCAATTAATTAGCGCAAGAAGTGTTGAATAAGTAAACGCAGGCAGGTCGTAAATTGCAGCAGCAGGGAATTCACGTACTCTTGCTGCCGAGACGTGTGGCGGTTTAATTGAGTCGTGTCCTCGGGACGCCCCACAGGGACAGTTTATCGAGGCCCACAAGCAGCCCGCCAGGCCCGTGTATACTGCCCGGTGCCGGCTTGGAAATGACTAGTGTCTTGTCTTGGCGCGCATGCATGACCGCCTCAATAAATAATCACCGACGGACGCACCCCCGAAGGCACTCGATCGCCTCTGATCGTGCGTGATGCTGCGCTGCACCACTTGCAAACAAGAGTCCTGTGACTGCATGTCCTCACTTCCACCACTAATTAAATACACGACCGACGCATATCCATGTTGGATGACTTGATGTTTTGCTTAAATATCTAAATCAACGCCAGGAGAAATCGGTAGAAAATGTTAAAATAGAGTGTTTTTGTCTTTCATTTTTTAATTTAAAAGAAATCCAATATTTAATTGCAATACACTTTTTTAGCTTACTGATAAAACAAAACCTGATGAACAATACCAAACAACACTCCTTACCAGAGTATTGTTCATAAAATAATTTAAAAAAAAAATGTCTATCAATAATGAAAAAATGAAGATATCTTGAGATTGACCAAAATCAAGTTTGAAATCATGGTAAATAGACATCTTATAGGTCGAAAAAGATAAAAATACCGAAGCCTAAATACTAAAAAACCAATTCTATCTACAAAAACTGTCATTACCAGGAAATTACTAAACTATCGTCCTGGTGGCGGAAAAATTGCGCATAGCTCAACAACCAAACGCAGCAACGGGCAACAATCAATTCGACAAGGAAAATTTAAGTGTTTGTTTAGCAATGTGCAATTTCACCACCACCAGAACGCAATGCTAATTTTCCCGAAACAATAGAAAAAAATACCAGATCAATCTGTTCAGATTCATAACCCCAGGATGAGACAAATTTTCAGGAAAAATAAACAACTGGTTAGAAATGATCTGTATGGTACGATAAGTCTAATTTAAGTTAATGTTAGATACGTACATACGGTTTTTACCGAAAATTAGAATGTATTCATATGGTTTTCTCGATTAATTTATATTTTTGCCCCAACTCTGTTAAACACTCACATTGCATGTTCAGCTCAACAAGACCATTAAAATTTTAAGTCACTAAATTTCTCATCATCGCTTATGCAAAATTAACCGTTTAGATCTACTCCTCACTGACTCGCGCTCGTATTGGACGGTCCTTGCGCCGATTGCACACATCCTGCTGGCCAAATTGAAAAATAATTGCGCGCCGGCACCCCTTTCCGTCGTCGCGGCAGCAATTTCGCATCTTTCCGATTGTGTGGCGAGAATTGAACAATTTCCTGCGCGCCGGGTAGCGGATTCTTTTAGCACATGTTCGTTATACAATTATTTCCGATTGGCAAGCGAGCGTGTGTGCACGAATTGTGTGTGACGTGCCAAAGAGAAATTAAGCGCAGTTTGGATTTGTGGGAGAGCGACAGTTGCCGTCAGCCCGATTACAATTATTATTATCTCACACAGTTGGCACTGCCAGTCTCTCTTCGCGCAAACCCATTATTTCCTTCTTAATATCAAAACAAAAGACGCAATTAGACGCTAGCACGGGGAAAAAAGACGAGAGCAAGAGTATCCTCGTTGAATTTCAAACAAATGCAGCGCGAGAGATTTTGAAAGACGATCCCTGACGCGCGCGCGTTTTATTTGGCCTTATTGCGATGGCGACAGCGACGGGCCTCGGCCTGAGGCGCAATATGTCTCTTGTTTCTCGCGCCCAGACTCAAATTGGAAATCCAACACCAGCCTTTGACGCAAATCAAATACAAGATCGCATCCACTTACCCCCAGACTGCTTGACGCTGCCGCTGCTGCGCTTGTTTGTGCTCTCACTTTGTGCAAAATATAGTGTACTTATTTTGAAAAAAAGTTGTAAGTCCTTTTTTCATTTGTTAACACTTTGTTCCTTTGAAATTCCAGATCTATTGCAACATTTTCAAATAGAAGTATGAATGCTTTAAAACACTTCGGAAAATATAAAAAGTATACTTATTTTATTTCAAAAAGTATGTAATGAAATTTAGTATTATTTAAGATTTGAAAAAAAAATCATAAACATGCAAAAACACTTTGATTTTCACAACTAGAAAATATGAAATTGAAACTATCCGTTGGGCCCTTGCCTGGTGAAGTAACGGAAATTGGAAATTTAAATTATCTAGATGTGCAATTCTCCCCTTCGGTATATTTTCCTGAAAAATTCATATAAATTCAAAATGCTGCAGTTTGACTGTTCAAATATTTCAGAATTTCTGTCAATCTTTGATTATTAAGTTTAAGAATGATTTTCGTGGCTTAATTGAGCCATTCCAAAGTGCACGTTCGGCAAAAAGCTGGCATTTGATCGCCAAGTTGAGAGAAGAAGGTCAACACATGTTATGTAAATAAAGAGACGGTAGCTGGCCAGGGTGAATCTGGAGACAAAGTCAAACAAAACGGCGCAGCCGGGAGCAGAGAGGTCCGTTTGGTCACCTGTGTTTGCTCTCGCGAGCAAATGAGAACGAATTGCCGGCGGGATTGCCGAAAGATGAAGATTTGTGGTGAGCAATTTGTTCGGCATTTGCCAGATTGGCTTAAGAAAAAGTGCCAGATTTGTGTGGAGACAGAAAGAGAGCGAGAGAAGAGCTCAAAAAATAAAAGGCAAAAGCGTTTGCGTCGTGGCGGGGAGGGAAGAAAAAATAAATATAAGAAAAGGAAAAGGGTGGGCCATGGGCGGAAGGGCATCGAAAACTGGCTGCGGCACGACGACACAAAAAGACTGCGCTTCTTGCTGCGCGGGGCGTCTCAGTCTCGGTCGTCACTTATTTTTCCAGCGGGCTCCAGGGACGAATTCCGCAGGACGCAATATTTATATCTGTGTGTGCACTTGGAATCGCTGGCGGAAAATATTTCATAATATTCGCCTCCGCTGTTCGCGACCCCCGCCTTCGTTTATGCCACCCGGAATTTATTTATTCGCTCCTTCCGGGGGTGCAAATCTCCCTTTAAATTAAGTGAGGAATTGTGCCGCGAAAGGTAATTGCAGTTTCAGCCAGGAAAAAATTGACGACGACGAAGATTTGATCAATTATTCTTCGTGAATTTAAATCTAGTGGTTGAATGAAAAAATGTGTACATACATAAATAAAAAGGATAAATGAAAGCTACGATATTCATTATAATAATTGTAGCAGAATTTCTGGCTTTTGTTCTGTGAAATTTGAGTTCAAAGTGTATGCATAACTGTGGGCCGGCAGAGCAGCTTTGCTAACAGACAGCCGATGTCTCATTCATGATCTCCCTTAGATAGCTGAATAAGTAAAAGGGTGCCAACCCCATACCAACTCTATGAAAAATGAATACAAATTAGTAAATTTATGCTAAATTGTGCTGAGAAACGGTGATTTTCTAATTAAAACCATTCTTTGGTGTTTTTGGCACTTGTTTAGCAGGTTTGAGAAGCAGACGAGGGATTATTTATCAGATTTTTAATTGAATACTCACTCAATTAGTCGCGCACTTTACTATACCAACCTCCGGAAATTAATTTTTCCATGTTTGACGGGGTTGGAGGGGTTGACACCCTTTGGTTGCTTCAGCTATCAAAAGGAGATGATGAAGAATCGAACGGTGTACAGTTTTTGTATATCTGTTGATTAGAAGAGCTAAGATTTGGTGAAAACCGTGTTTTCTTATTGAGACCGGCATAATAAAAAACATCGTGTCAAACTTTATATTGGGGTCCAAGAGACGCATTTACTAAAAATCCTAAAACTACATGCCGCTCGATTCGTAATCAAGTATATTGAAGCATAAGTTTCCGGGTGATAAACACAAAATTCCGTTGCGCACTGAGGTGCAAAGAGCAAAAAATTGTTTGATACGCTTTTATGGTACAAAAAAAAGAGGTTTAAATGTATGCTCCCGTTGGCTACTTTGGCTGTCTAGGGTTGTTTGAAATAAAAAGAATAGAAAATCTCGAATGTTTACTTTTCTTACAATTTTGCAGCGTGGAAGAAAAATGAAAATGATTAAACTACTAATTTCTTTCACCAGAAAATTTTTTCGTGCATTCAGTTAATTTTCATTCTAAGAAAATGACAATGCAGTAAAAATTTCAAAAAGCTTAAGATTATTCAAATACTTTCTAAAGCCAGATCTATTTTGCGGAACACACCGTCTAAAATTCAAAGTCCTATTAATCTATAACATTTCCAAACTTTTATTTATTTTTTTTTTTTTTTTTTTTGCTCTTTTTATCCCTGTCCGAGGACCGGAGGACCGGGAAGGGAAAGCACTGCACTAGCACGAATGCTGAAACCCGGGTCCCAATAACACCGCGAACGGATAACATGGGCGCACCAGGCCGCACAGGGACCCAGCTCACTCAAGGGCCACTTGCCTCCGCACCGAGGACTGCATTGAAACGCTAGACATTCGTCCCGTGAAGCCAAATCACGCATGCTGGAAAGGTGCAAACCAGCAAGTAGCGAGTCGGCGCCGGTGCGCCTCCCAGCCCGTTGAGCAATTTGAGCAATTCGAGTCACTAAACTAACCACTTTTTTGCCATTTCTGACATTGGGTAGCCAGTATTAGATCTCCGAACTGCTCAAATACCTCTCATTGCTTTGACACTCCTGAGAATGCCTTAACAATGCGAGCCAACGGGCTGGTTTAAAATTTATGTTCGGAAAAAATATTTCAAAGTTAGCTAAACTAATATAATACATGTATTTTTTCTCCAGTTATTACAAATCATTAAAACCACGCTAATTGAAGCAAACGGGCAATATATCTGCGTATTAAAGCATAATCTAATTAAAAGCATTGAGCTAATTACGCTGTAAATGTGATTAACGAACGATGCCGGTGGCTGATTAAATTATTTCTCGCGAGAGATTTATGTTTTTATTTGCGGGCTGGCGTGTGCGTGCGTGCCTGGGTGTGATTAGGGTGGCCGGCCAGCGCGACTCACTGTTGTCAGAGGGCCACACCCTGGCCTGTCCGGCCTCGGAACACGCGTCCGCCAAAAAGCCGACCGGTGTAATGTAATAGTGCTTTCCTTTTAGCCATCAACTCGAATTAAATGCATCCGTGCTGATAAATGTGCGCCGCGGATCATCCGTTTTCTTTTTCCTCTCTTCACCTTTCAGCGAATAAATATTGACTCTGGCCATTTGCGGAGAAAAATAACACGCGCTCATCAAAGCAAGCGATGATCCCGTCGGATCAGAATTATTAGATTGCAGCCGCCGGAACCGACTCACTCAGCGCCAGAGCAAACATATATAAAGGGAAAAGTCAAACATCTTTTGACTTTTTATCAACTGGCGAGCAGCAAATTGATTGGCTGCTTCTTTTCTTGAGAGCAAGTGTATCTTTTGTTTTGTTTCTTTTCAAATCACCCATTGACGCAAGAGTTTGGCTGATGAATCGAAACGGCTTTTCTGTTCATAACGCGCAAGGAGAAGGAAACAGACGGTGAATGGCGTGGAAAGATGTAAATAATTAGAGGAAATGTGCATTATTTACTTTATTAGACGAAACTTAAAAATGATTTTTGATAAGTCTAGCCGCCGATATGCTTAGTTGAAGGAAAAATGCTTGATGTCCTCTTGTCAGGTAAAATTTTATAAAAATAAATAGCCTTGAATTGAATAGTTCAATTTTTAATATGAATGACATCAAACTCAATCATGATTATCACCAATACCCATCCATCAGTAATACCATTACTAATATTATTCCTTCATGTTGTAAAAGGTGCGTTTTAATATTTAAAAGATTATTATTATTCAGTTAATTAAAAAAATATTTAAATTGTTAAGCTAACATTACAATTATAAAGTTCAATTTTAAATAAAAATAAAAATACTTTATTATATAAATAGCAAAAATGTTTATTTATTTTTTGTAAAAATACTATATATACATCAAAAAAGGTTAAATAATTATGTATTTTTCATTTATAACAAAAAATATTATTAAGGTTAATTATTTTAAATTATTTAATTATTGTTGCTAAGTATAATACATAGAATAGGATCCGACAATGGGCCATAAATCCTGTCACCCTCCATAAGAATTACATTAGGGGGTAACAAGATTTTCCGATCTTAATCTCTACTATTCTTAATTGTTGTCGAATTTTCTCCTCTCTATTTATTTCAAATTTAACAATTAGCTCAAAAATCTTCTGTCAAAAGAATTAAAAAATGCAGCTTCCTAGGTGTATAGAGATCTGTTTATTTTTCCATATATCTACACAAAAGTCCTGCTCTAATAATTTCGGACTCTGTTTGCAGCCCTAATTCAAGAATAAAAACGTGAGTTTCAATTTTACCGCGACCAGGATGAAATAGAGTCTGTAACAATATTTTCTACATCAATTTAACATGTATTAAAAATAACCTAGTATTGCACTCCTTTTATATTTTTAATTTTATACCAGTTTTTGCCATTTCAATGAGAGAGATTTGATCTTTACAATTGAGAGAGAATTGAACAGGCGCTTTAATTTACATTCCTGGCCCGTCTGTGGGCTGAGGATACATAGAGTTGCAAAACCAAAGTTACAGTCGATCTTTTCAGTTCAAGGGAAATTAGAGTAACCGCACACTTTCTATACATTTGACCTCAACTTCAATCGCCTATCGCTTTTAGTCCTTTAAATAAAGTAGTTTCAACTCCAGTTTTTAACATCTCAAAAATCATCCAATCTCATGTGGTAATGCTCCAAAATTGTTTTGTCGAAAGCTACACTTTTGCTTTTGTTTGTTCTTTATCTTTTTCACAAAAAATATCTTCTTTAAAACAAAAAATAGAAGACAGTGCGTAAGAAGAATGGTCGGTGGTGCGACTGCAAGCTGAAAAATGATGGACGGAGCAGAGAGCACGCGCGAAAAAAGTGTTTCCCGCGGGCACCGTGTTCATGTATATTTTGCAAATGATAAATCACCAAAAGTAGCTCCCAGCGGGAAACTCGATCGCGTCATTTTTAATTAGATCGGGCCACGAAAAATAAAACCGACGCCTCTCGATGGCATGATGCAATTCGAGCCGGGAAGGGTCGCATGCGCGCGTGCGGCACTATTAATCGAGCCGACTCTGCTCTTCGGCGTTTTAATTGAGAGCTAGTCCATCGGAGGCGAGGAAAGAAGGAATAGGTTCGTCCCAGGAAATATGTATTGGAGACATTCCTCGCCGCATTCTGATCGCAAATATGAAGCCGCTGGAATCCGGCTGTTTATCAAATTTTATTTCGCCTCGCGCGGTCTCATTTCGGCGATGCTTTTTTCCAGACAATAAAGCACACTTCTTAGAGTGGCTAACCTCCCCCGAATACGCACCTGCAGAGAAGAGCTAAATAAATTCCATTCCATCATGTTGATCCGCATTTACCTCCTTTATTCGTGTAGCGGCGTTTCTGCTCCTTTACCTGCTTCAATAATCGGGAATTTAGCCCCTCTTTCTCCTTGTTAATGGATGTGCTGTATTTTTCGAGGAGTAAATATTAAGTGAGCCGCCAGCGTGCCAGATAAAATTCCAACCGAGTCCCTTGAGTAATTGGGAAATACCTTTTGCCTGCTGAGTCGATTTGGTGCGTGCGGCGCAGAAATAAAGTATTATTTTGCTGCCAAAGGAATCAGATAATTAATTTGTCGAGTGTTTTCAGAGATATTGGAATACATAATGGGAAACTATGCCAAACATTTTCATTTTGTATAATGAAGAGATCGTCGTCATTTATATTAATAACCAACTTGAATGATTTATAATTGGTAGTGGCATTATATCCAATTCTTCTTTTCTCCAAAGCTTTGATAAATAAAATAAATTTTGGCATGTCGCAAAAATAATATTGCAAGTAAATTAGATAGTTCATATGATTTAAAATTTTATTATTAGTAATTTATTAAACACCATCGGCGTACGACTTCAATACAATTTTGTTTCTTATAACAGGCATGCAGCTTGAGATAATGTTAAAAGTATTTTGATACAGTCAAGTAAATGATGCAAGCTAAAATTTTACGAAAGGGATTAAAATTGAAAAACTAAAACACCCTCGGCTTAAGTTCAAATCAAAATCCCAAAAATGTATTTTTTTCAATATTATATCTCAAAGTAATTAATTTTGTTGGTCTTGCAACTATTCATTTGATGAGAGTACACTATAAAAATGGCTTTTTGTCACAAAACCCTTATTGATTAGGTCCTTTCCTAATTTCTTCTAAATATTTTGGCCTGAGGTACTGAAACGGATGTTATTCGTTTAAAAGTTTTCTTTGGCCGCTTGTTCTAATCAAAAATACACAACGTAAAGAAGGGGCAGTTGTATCTTTATACGATTATTGAAGTAAAATTTATTCTTGCAATCGTATGAATTGTTCAAGCTTCACTCAGTTTCAATTAGACTTTTCTGAAAGGCGACTTTCCACAGGTGGCCAGTATTTGGAAAGGACGGTCGTCATGTTGGTTCTCGAATGGTATTGACTTTCAATGCGTGTGTGTTTCGCTTTTATTTGAGTTGGACGACCAATTAAACGAACGGCCGAGTCTCTTTCTCGTTCCGGCGTCGTCTCTTCTTCATTATTCATGGCTCTTTTCGATTTTCTCGCCGGAATCCGGCTCAATTTGGGAATGCAAATCGGCTCGGTGGAATTATTTAATTTGATCCGCCTCCAGGGCAGAAAAAATGCAATCTCCTTTTCCTTGGCGGCGCCGAGCGCGAGCTTTCTCTTTCGTTTTATTTTTTCCACCGCTCTTGCTCCAGCGGAGGGATAATCCAATTCTGGAGGTGTGAATTTTAATAAACCTCTCTTCTGGGCGCCGAAATTGCAGACGCTTTGTTTTTCGCAATTTGTCTTGCTCTCGGCGCAGAGAATACTGCGGGGTAAACACACGCTTGGCTGCGAATTCCCAAATATTTTGCAGGTCCGCTCAAGCAAATATTTTCTTGCCGATCGAGCCGAAAATATTTACGCAGGCTGTTCCGAGACTTCCGATAAGTTAAGCGCCTGTTTGAGAGGGGAGTTTAGTGGAATTTATCAACTGATTTTTATAACAGCTCTCTTGATCATTAAAAAACTTAAAATTGTATCTAAAATATTAACTACTATTCCGTAGAAATATAGTTTGAGGAATTTTTAAATTGTAAACAGGAAAAGTTAAAAAATGAGATGTTTGTAAGGAAAATATACCACTAAATGGATTGAAAAAATTCCAAGAGACTTGAAATCTTGAAATAATTGACAAAATTTGTGCAGCATTAATTATTTTTATGTTTTCAAACATCGCTCTATCTTGTAATTCGTCCTGGTTCCGGCAAAATTGCGCAACGTTCAACAAACAACCAAATTTTCATTGTCGAATTGATTGTTGACCTTTTCTTGCAACAAGGAAATTCGCGTTTGGTTGTTGAAAGTTACGCAATTTGGCCGGGACCAGGACGAATTCATTTATCTTTTAAAAATATCAAAACCATAGCCCAGTAATTATATTAATTATTCTCTTTGCGGATCGAATTAAAATTTTGGTTTTGTTAAAAGAGTGCCATTTTTTAAAAAATTTAAAATGCTCTCAATCAAAATTAATAGCATATTTTGCTTGCTGCTTAGAAAGCACAACGGCATACATTAATTTCCTTATTTTGTGTTGCTTCAAACAGCTGCTTCGCTCCTGTTTGCTCGTTCGCGCGGTCCCTGTGTCGAGTTATGCAACCGGTGCGTTATCTTTGCTGAGAGGGTAGCATAAGGAATTATTATTATGGACTGGCCAAACCGAATCGGTCGTGCCTTATCTCTTCCCCTGCGTTTTGGTTGTAAAAAGGTTCTTTACTCGGTGGCACCAGAGTTATGCTCTCCGCGCTCTCTTTTATTTCATTCCCGCCGACCTGCAATATTAATTGCCGCGACGCTAAGTGGGGGATGATTAATTGCCAGGGCAGGGATGATTTTGCTGAGATACGCTAGCTCATTACTGCGCTGATGTAGGATACCGACCGCTTGCTTCTTTTCAAATAATGACTCTAGCTACTGCCTGTTAGTTTTAATTTCTCGCGGAATTTTTAATTAAATAGCAGGGCATAATTTATAAAATACACTATAAGCAACTTCTGTTGCATCAGCTTTTCTCTTGTATATGCTGCGAAAAAAGAGAAGAGAAACAAGTACAAATGTTAAAATCAAGACTGCAAACTTTAAGACGTGAGAATTTTTGATTGGTGACCACAATGTGATATTCAAGCATGTGCAGCTGAAAATTTACTCTCGTACTAGAGTCACTGATATCCTCAATTTAATCCTGATGAATTTTAAATAAATTCTTTCTCCCAAACAAATATTTTGATGAAAATCAGAAGTTGAAAACAACTTGACGACTTCTTCCGTTTGATTGCAGCAAACAATGAAAAAAAAGTGCCGACTCGAGTGGAATTTCGGGAAAGTTTCTCAAAAGACAACTCTCACAGCAGGGAAAGAGGAAAAGCGCCGGCGGAGGCGTCGGCAAGAAGCTGCTGAGACGAAGTGCCTGGAGGTGCAAGTCGGGTGTAATTAATTTGAGGGCAAATCCGTGCTGCTGCATTTCGAGTCGAAAAGGAGCAGCAGGAATTATTCAGGGCCACGCCTGACTCATTAATCACAACTAACGGCGGCAGCAACGGCACCGGCACCGACGATGAGCGAGTGAAAATCGAGTCGCTGGCCCAGATGTTGGACCAAATCAAAATCACACTTGCCACTCAGGACAATCCGATTTGCCCTCTTGATGCCTCTCAATTCCGCGCCGGGGCACACGACCGCCGGCGGGTCCGTTTTTAAAACGTACGCTCCTCAAATCGAGTTCTCTTGTAATGCGATCTTATTGATTTTGATTATATTTCCATCAACGCGGGATAAAAGAATTAAAAATTTGTAACGGATAAATCAACCTTTGGAATTCTTCGTTTAATGGTTACGGGTGTGACTTCATATTATTATGTAAGAATAATAATAAATAAGTTAAATTTATACATAAACATTTAAATGCTATTTTAAATTAGAGCTAATTTTCCCATTTCGACACGATGTTCCGTAAATTATTTGTTCTCGCTGGCTGCTGTTTTGATCTTAGGTCGGCACTACATCAAAAATCCAATCAGAGAACTGCTCATCCCTTCTCTAATTGGTCACCAGCTTTCTTGGAGCACCTTTGGTTCAAACCACAAACCGCCAGAATAATAGTTTTCACGTTTCCGACGATTTTCAACACGTCGTGTCTAATTTCCAGCCAAGTGATTCGGCTGCTTAATTTAGTGACCCTCAGAAATCGATTGACATGTTCAAAAATTAAACAACAGTATTTTTAAGCAAAATAGGGCTGAAAATTTTTAATTGCAGAATAAATTTATTTTTAGCGGGTTTCTGGGGTTTGATTCTTTTATCCTTTCGTCGGAGAGCACTGTATTTTTTTAATGATATTCGTGCTGTCACAATAGTAACCAACAATCAACTGTTTGAGCTAAACTTCTGATTTTATACTCTTCAAAATAGTTTTGACAGAATACTAGTTTTGTAATTATGGAAGTTTGCTGGAAACAAATGAACTGTTGATTTGGGAATGACTGCACGTTGCTGTAATGACCCTGAACCCTGGCTCTGGTGGAAGCAGTTGCCTATCCTATTAACAACTCCGGCGGAGCGGATTTAACTGCAGCGCATAAATGGCTGGCGGCTTGGCTTGCATGCGGACTTTTGACTAGAGGAAGGCAGGCGTTTGAGTGATGTGTTTCGGCTGCACTGGCCGTGTGTTTGTGCGGCGGCGGCGGTGGCGAACTCAAACTCGGCCCGTTAGCTGTGCTGTAATGAAACGAGAGCGTGTAGAGAGTGTATTTTAGCCGAGGAGAAGAGAAGACATACATGGCATTATATTGTGTTTGCTATAGTGTTGCGACTTCCTGCTGCAGCCCTTAATAGTATGTATGTGCAATAAGTCTGGTGCGTGACACCTCGCGTGACCTCACGCCACCCTTCCTCCGCGCGCGTGTATTCACAGACAACCCTTTGGCGGCATCACGAACACAATTATCGGCCAATCTGCGCCAAAAGACGCCTGGCCTCGACATCTGAGGACACCGCTAAAGCACTTCCGGCCTCCCCCTCTCCGCCCCCTACGGCTGCCCCCACGGGTGCAAAACACGCCCCCTTATCGAGGCCGCATCTACGCCAAACAAAATTAGCATATTTTCTTTTCACGCTCGCCACCGCAAGCCGCCGCTGCTTTTTATTAGTAGGGTTGGGAATTTGAGACTGTCAAAACTGTTTTTTATCTGTGCATTCCCGATCGAATGAGCACGACGTCAAAATCACCCTAGAAGTCACATCTTCACTTAAAAATGTGCTCAAAATTTGCAACATTCTTAAATTTGTTTCACGTATTTCCACGATTACGTTGGTTATTTTACCGGTAAAAGTATAATTTCATCGAAATGATTTGATGATTTATTAAATGGTCAAGTCCAGTAATAATTTTAACGAAAATTCTATATAATTATAGTGTTTCATTGAACCCAATATGTTTAGTCAGTTTTGGGTTGATAAGGGCTATCGCAAAAATATATTATTAAAAGATTTAAAAATATTTTAAAATTTCCTTACAACTTTGAAAATTATGTTCCCAGCCTAGACTATAATTCCAAAATTCCCTATCGGAAATATTGGAATTTTAATATCAATTCAAAAAAAATAATATCATCTTAGACTTTGAAATTCATTCACCTGAATTTCACATCGACACACTTTAAAAAAAAAATAATAATATTAAAATGACTATTACTTAGAGTTTGATTTTTCGTCAGTAAATCGACCTGAAAGATCGGTGAAAAAAATCGCCTTTTTATCTAAAAATACCGTCTACAAATCCCAACCCTATTTATTAATGTGTGTATGAATGTATCGGCGTTTTATGGACTCTGCGGGGATTCGCATGGAGCTCTCAGAAATTTTCGTTTCTCACGTCATTTCCTCCTCGCCGACGGTAATTATATGCAGCCACCATACAGTAGGAGAGAGAGGAAAGTCCGTGGGTGGTGCACAATCACGCCTTATCTGAGGAGAAATCTGGAATTTGAATGTGTCTATTTGCGCACCGTGCGCGTGTCCGTAGTAAATCTTAAAGGAAAAACGAACGTAGCTGCTTTTCCTCAATCAATGATAGCTATAATGTTATTATTATTAAATTAAAATAAATTAGAGATGAGTTTAGCGCTATAAAAGATGAAAATTTTGTAGTTATTTATAGTTTTATAGGTCCACGCCAATGGAAAGTGCTCTAGGAAAATTGCATACAGAAATGTAACGGCTTGTAGTAGTTTTATTTTTTTCTGACATAATTTTCATAAAATCAAGCTTTATTTTGGTAGTACCCTATGCCAAATTTTTTTGCGGGTTGCATATCTTGCTATTATAAACAACTTAATTTTTAAAATGGCTTTCCCGGGTAATTTGAGAGAATTTTTTTCAGAATTTATATTTTAGAAATTGAAAATTCCGTCAGCTGCCAATACTTTTCAAGATACTAGTGGTCAAGCACTCAAAGTTAATAAATTATAAAGTCCTTTCAATTTTTTAGTCTTCGATTGTTTTACAAAAATTTGAATAATTGCAGCACAGTTAAAATGCTCCCCAGAAGTAACTTAATGATGGCTAACTTTAATATCATGGCGCAAATATTTTCAAACGCCTTCGCAATCAAAGTTATGCAACCGGCATGTCCTGCATGCAGAGCGCGTTACATAATTGTTTATTCCTTTTCCTTGTGAACGAGAATTGAGCTGCTGGAGACAATCAAAACAGATCCCGAAAGTATTTTTTCCCAAACAGCAGAAATGAATGAATTTTGGAGGGAACTGTGATTTTCTTCTTTCGGGGAAAATATGTACGAGCCGCGAACAGTATAGAATAAATTTGTTTCTGTTTGCTGGAGGGCGCGCGCAAAGTTTTAACCAAGCGTGACGGCAGAAAGCGAGCGAGATGGATGGGATGAGTGAGGAGCGAGCGAGCGGCGCCGTTCCACCTCTTTTGTATTTCTTGAAATGTAATTTTTTGATCCAAGCCCGGCGGTCGGTATATATTCTTTTGTTTCGCCGCGGCGTTCTGCGTCATCGCTGCGCCGGCGGGCGTTCTGCTTTTCATTTTTAATCTGTGGCCGAAGCGCCGCTAATTAAATGCGGGGAAACAAAGCTCACTCGCTCTCTCGCACCCAGCCACCTGCGGCTGTCGAAGCCCAAGGCAGGTCCGCGGCCGCTAATTAGCCTGATCGATTCTTCGGCGAGAAAGCAAACCGGAGAAAATTGCGTAAAGTGTCTTCGTGTTGGTTAAAAAATGACGATAAATTGTTTAAGAATATATCATAAAGGCTTAAGAGACGAAAAAATAATGAATCTAAAATTGGAGAAAGATTTAGAACAGTCGGACTGCTAGCAATATTTATGCTATTCACTGATGGCAGGCTATCAAAATCAATTATTAAACAGATTATTTTGTGCTATATAAGACAACGAAAGTAAAAATTATCATTCAGCCCATTTCCATCATTGAGCATTTTGATTGAGCATATTGGCCATTTAATTTGTATCCTTTCATATTGTGATTTTGAAAGTACTATAGCTAAAAAATAATAAATATAATGCAAAAGAAGTCAAACCCAAAAGAAGGAAAATATGGTATAAAAAGTGCGACTCTGTGTGCGAAGAGTAAGCTGCCAAGGATTACCAGGAAATGCTTTTAGAACAGCTCTGCTCCCCTCTCCAGCGCCGCCACCTGTGCACGGAACGGAAACGCTGGGTGCGCGTTGTGCACACGGCAAAGCTGCTCATCTGCATCGTGGTTGTTGTTCCGCTCTCTGCGATTGCTGCTACTGCTGCTCCTCACTGGCCCGTGCGAGTGGAAAGTGACGCGTCTTCCCTCTTCGTGCATTGTAAGACAGCGAGCGAGATACGAAGCGACTGACAATGAGAGAGGCTCCACTTTAATCTCGGATATTTCGGCGGTTGAACGATTTTAATGCCTTTATTAATGCCTCAAATTTGAACTGTAGCAATATTAATATCCAATAAATATAAAATATAATATATCATGCATTAAAATAGTATATAACTAAAATCGTCAAGATAAATATCACAATTCATAAATTAATAAAATAAAAGAAATAGTCTTACCCCGTTAATCCGAGTCAGTCATTTACTATTGGGCTCACAAAATATATATTCTCGATTACACAGACGAGCGCTATAAAATACAATAGTTGTAATTAAACTAGTATCAAAGGCACTTACAAGAAATACATCTCATGTCACTAAATTCTTACAATTAAATGTTCTTGAGCGAAATTATTCACAGCGTCTGCGGCGTGAGTAAATATGACGTCTCACGCTAAAGGGAAGTATCGTAATGTCACTAACACTAAGGAAAGGTTCACAGCTCAGGGAAAAGGAGGAGGAGAGTGCCACCTATTGGCAGGCACTACACAGGGTTATGATCTTTGGAGTAAAACCCGCAAAATGGGGAATTTGGGAGTTTCTCAACGGATTTGACGTCACATAGGACCAAGTTTTAACAATATTTCCGGACCTGTCAGGTCAGAAATTTGTTGCTTTCAGAGATTCTGGCTCAGGCAGAGAATGTTCACGCTCACCTCTTGAAAAGAATAAATTTAAATGCAGATTTTCTCTGGAATTTACTCGGCCACCTGCGATTACCCCCAATGTAAAGATAATCCTGAAATTAAAGTGATGGCATGATGTATCTGCAATCAACTTGTTTGAAGAAAAATTCACAATGGCAAGGGATAACTAAGTCTTTTTCCTTCCTCCTCCTTGCAAACAACGTCGTGAAATGAAATTCTCGAGGTACAATAACGTTTATAAGCACGTTCAAACTTTATTGCTTCGGAATCTTTGCACTGCACTCTCGACGGCACGGCGAGCGCGGACAGACGTAAAGCGTTTTTGCAAAGTGGATTTCGAGAACAAAGGCGGTCAGTAAATGCAATTTGGCCGGTCGCTGCGAAATAAATAAAAAGGGCCAAATCAGGTTAGGCGAATGCAATTTTCCATTTCATATCTTGGGCCGGCGCGCGCGTGATTAGATTAGATGCGGCAGTGCGCCCGGCAGGCCAATCCCCGCCCGCCTCTTTGTTTAATGGAATTTTTAACCTGTGCCTGCTTCACCTGAGGGCCGCTGCCATATTTAATTCACCGCTTCTCTAATTTATTGCCCTAGCTGGTCAGATTTCCGCCCCCGCCGAGACCTCTGCGTTTGGCAACAGGCATCTGGCGGGCTTCTCAGTCTATTCAGATTGTTTTTCACGCAATTTCTATCCACTTCATTCGATTTCTGCCTCCATGAAGGTTCTCAATCTCGTTGCGGTAGTTTTATTTCTTCTTGCTTCTTGGGGGAATGTTTTTATTGCGGAAGGGGATTAACTGTGGAGCGGCCTTTTGAGAGAGCTCTTCAGGCTATTTTTGCTGTGCGTTTTAAACAATTCTCTTTTTAGGATTTTAATCACTCACGACTAGGGCTGTGAAATTTGGGCGATATAATTAAGATCGATTTATTTTTTTCCGATCTTCTGATAGTAGCGGGGCCATCATAAGAGCACCATTCATGCAAATTTCGCAATTTTAATTTTTAAAATCGTCTTTCGCTGCCAATAACCATGTAAATTGGCTTAAAATCAGTGATTTACCGAAGTTATGGGTTCTTTTGCTGAAATCAGACGAAAGATGACGACAAAGAGCCAAGATTTGTGGTGTACATGCGGCGGGTTAACAAAGTAGCGATCGAGGATGCATGTTTGCAGTTCCCATTTTGACCGCGATTCTAAATTATTTGGGCGAATTCAGATACATTATAGCAAGATCGACTACATGAAGAGCTATTGGCAGGTGCGCCATTAGATGCCAAAACTAAACCAAAAAACGAGTTTTTTGTGATGGAACCTCTCATAAAAAACAAATGACAGCTTTTCAAATGCTGATAAATTATACCAAAAACGGATACCTGAATATTACCCTGAGAAACACCTCTAAAAATTGCCTCAATTAAAAAATTCCTCTAAAAACAGTCCATTTCACAACTTAGGTTTAACATTGAATTTGCATACGATATGAAAAAATATATGTCTCATAATAATACTTTTGGCAACATTTTATATTCGATGAAAAGGCTGGTCCTTAATTTGAAAATGATAGAGGGATACTAACACTCGCCAATTAAACTAAAAAAAGAAGAATTTACTGTAAAAACATATTTCCTGTTTTGAATAGTTTTCACTCTAGAAGATATTTGAGATATTTGTGGCATCCTTTTGCTTTCAAGCTACGCAAAGGGCTAAGAAAACTTTCTGTACAAACATGATTTTTCATTTTTGCTCTAAACTCCTGGCTTTGAGGAGGTACAAACGAGACAATAGCGAGCAGAGTAGAGAGCGAGCAGGGAGCTACATTATTCCAATTACTAATGGGCTCACTTCAAAAGGAGCACCGTTGAATAATTGAACAAGGCAATTGCGGGCTGCTAAGAAAAATACGCCTTTTATTTCTTCATTTGTGTTGTTGCTGCGACAACGAGCAAAAGAGATCCAAAGTCGGCTGTAAACAATTTGCATGTAATGCCGACTGAATAAAAGATAAGTTGCCGCGCTCTCTCTCCCGAGGACCATACAAAGAAATGTCCCGGCATGCATTTCGCTGCTCTCTCATATTGTTTGCGCCCTTTTACACACCTCGTATTCGCGCGCGCACGACGCTAAAACGTCTGTAAATTTGTAATGCATGGCGTGCGCCCTTGCTGTACGTATAAAAAGGTGCCCTGCACTCGTACGCTTGAATTTTTTATGATCTGAAGTGTAATTTGCGTTTTGCTCACTGACTAACATGGAAGCTCTAGGGATGCGATATTTAGTTTTCGTTTTTGGTAAAATTATTAAATTTTGGTTACTTTCATGATGTGGTGAACATTTGACGATTTTAGCGATTTATGGGACTGAAAAAAATGACCAAAACTTTGAAATAAATCTAAAAATACAATTTTTGTTCAATTTAGATTAAATTTGGTTCAGAGACAACATTTGATAAGACACATTGATCGGTGAAGCATTTTTGACTTGACGTTTTTTCCAATAGATTTTTCTCCTGGCCCGTGTTTTTGATGGTTCAAGGGAAATAAAAAAATATAAATCATTAATGGTGAGCTAACAAAATTTCACATTTTTTAAATGTAGCCTCAATTTTTCAAAATAATAATTTATTTCCAATCTCATCAAAACTATGAAAATATAATTTGTATTTTTTTTAATATTTCTAATGACAAATGGAGCTTTATGAAAGGTTTTGGTTTGAAAACATGATCTCGAATCAATAATGAGCTCAATAATCACTTGCAATTTTGCCAACGAAAAAACATAACAATTTTTCTTCGTTTTGATTTAGTTGAATTTGGATTTTTAACCTCCAGATCTTCATAAATCGCTAACTCTGTTGAATTGAAATTATTTTAATTGTGATAATTCACATCTTATCAAAAACTAAAATGTCGCATCACCTAGTTTTCCTAGAAGAGGAAAAGGATAATTAAACGATGATTGAAACAAACCAGGAGACATTTAATGAAATTTATATTCTTATTTAATCATACATCTCTCTTAGACATAGCTCGTTTGGTCAAAAAAGGTATGTTTTGTGATGAAGTACAAAATTTACAAAATGCAAGACTGATTGATGGGTTCACAACGCGTGAATGAGAGGTTGGTGCTTTTTTCGGAGCTTACCTCCTGCTGTAGTACCTGTCCCGGTCCTCCCGGCTGCTCCTCTCCCGCCTGTCCCTATCACGTTCTCTTCTGTCGTCCCGTCTGTCCGAAGTCCTGCGGAGGAACTCATCCACACTACGATCATACTGAAACAATGAAAACACGTAAGTTGGTTGTCATCAAAAAGGTAAAATATTTAAATGATATATTTTTACTGAAGAAAAAAAAATTTCCATTCAAAATAAAACTATTTCAGTTCTTTTAAGTGGAAATTATAGGTCTGAAACACAAAGAAAGGTTATTCAATCAAATAATTATTTAAAAAAAATCTATGAGAAAAGACTGAAAATATTTAAAACTATATAACCGGTAGTTAATATTTAAACGCAATTGAATAGATTTAAATTGTTAGTTCAAATTTCTTTATCGATTTTAAATAATTTAATTTAATCTTACCACGTGAGAGTCGTAGTCTAGCCGGGCCGATCGTGAATAATCGGGAGGACTGTCATAGTATCTAGGAAGAGGCTTTGGCGCAGACTCAAACGGTGGCTGTTAGTATTCAAACAAAATTTTCATTTCATAATTTCCAATCCAATGAATGCTTACTGGGGCAGGATATGGCAGAGGTGCGACTGGCGCTGACCTGTGAAGCTCCTGCATGTAGTAAGAGTACGGAGATGGCTGCAACAATACTTGTGTTATTCTTCTAATGCAGTAAGTAAGTGTTTGGAAACAAAAGACAATAATTTAAAAAGAAACCAACTTCCACTCAATAGAATTATATTAAACATAATAAAATCACCAGCTAAGTTAAGATTTAGTTACGGGTTTCAAAAATTCAAGTTAAAATTATAATAAATCTTAAATTTAAAAAATTATCCTACAAGTTTGAAAAACTAACCAAACGCTCATAAAAAACAAATCAGAACTGTTGATTTCAGCATAAAAAGCAATAAAAGTCTATGTTTAATCTTGAAGCATTTTAATGCTTGAAATGTTAAAATTTGGAAGTGTTAATAATTAAAGGTTCTATTATAAAATCATATCCAAGTTTCACCAGTAATACATCCTTAAATTAAATAAAAAGGAAACCTACAGCTCCATATGATCTATCAGAGTATCGTAATGGAGATCTGTCACGAATGTCTGCTAAGTCCATAACCGCCATATCTGGAAAAATCAGACAAAAGAGTAAAAACAGTGCTCGCCAGTAAGGTCGCTCAAGTGCAGGGATGCATGAATTAACTCAATTAACCTACAAGGAAACTCATAGGTTTTGAAGCTCTTGTTTGTAGTGAAACCATAAAATTTGATTGCTTTCGTGATGGGAATTTGAAAACAAAAATTGATTTGACGATATTCGCAACATTCGGGATATGACTCAAAATGACGGAAATTTTAAAATCTATATATTTTGCTCATTTAAGATACAATTTGGATCAATAACACAGTTTCATGAGACAAAGAAAATAGTGGGTCATTTTTGACATTCCAATTAAAACTTAAATTTCCCCTTAAGGAGGTTTCATTGGCTTTGAAAGCATCCATTGCACAATAACTTATCATTTTCCGAAAGATAATAATATTAATTCCATTTTTTTTTAAATTTTACTTTAATTTTCTTATATTATTCTTAATTTCTTAAAATAGAAGCAAATTATTATTGTTCAAATAACTAGAATGGAGTTATATTACCAAGCAAACTCAGAAATTTTAAATAATTAGATTCAATCCATTTGGAGTTATTTTTTGCAACTTTCCCAGCCAAATTAAAAGTACTCGAGGAATTTTCCAGTAAAAGACACATTGTTAATTAAATACCACACTTGAACAAAAACTGGCTCCAAAATTTGATTTTAAATAATTTCTTGTGTTAAATTTGAAACCTCTACAGCTGCAAGACCACGACAAATCTAAATATTTTCCTTCTGATAGACTCCAATTATAACATAACACAATTCGAGCATTTTGTAGAACCTCAGTTTTTTTAATTCATTTATAAACACTCTGTTGACGGCAATTATTACCTCGCACTCCTCTTCTTGGTCTGTAGTCATCGTCGTCGTACCTGCTGCCCCTTCGCGAAATCCTAAATAAATTCAAAATGAAAAATTGTTCAAAGGGCAGACACAGCTGACTGGCGAGGACGGAGGGACCAACCGGGGACTTGGCTTACCCTGCTTTCTGCGGGGTGCACCACACAACTCAAAATCCATATTTTCAAACTCATTGACAACTCATTTTATGCACCACCAAGTCTTTATGCCAGAAAAGTCAATACTTTGCATATCAAAAAGGTTCTTAATATTTTTGCACTCTCAAGTCCGCACCTCCCGTACTCCAAGGGACGCCCACCGCGTCGGCGGCCGGGGCGGGTACGCGCGCCGCGCCTTGGCCGCGTGTCCAGCCGCCGAGTCGCCGCTGGCTCGTCACTCAAGCGTTTCGACGCCGCTTTTGACTTGCGCAAAATCGGAGTCATGTCAATGTTGTGGTCTTCTGAGAACAGACGACACAGCTCTTCAGCCACGCGAGGCTCAATTTCCTGAAATCAGGAATTTAACAAACAATTATGACCTAAAAGGAATTGCTATTTGCGTTATTTTTATAATTGTATCAATTAAAGAATACATTACTTTTCTTAATCTACACTCCATAATAACTACTTTGGCGCACAAGGCTTTTATTAATATTTTTCTTACAGTTAGTTATGAACAGTTCCAAAATTTCCATTGCCGCGGGTTTAACTAGCGCAATTTTGTAGGTGAATTTTATTTTTTGAACTGCACATGCCACCGAGTCCCAATAATTCCGCCAAACTGATAAATGGGACCCGAGTGGCCGCAAAAGACCTTGGAGCCCATGGTGCCATCTTTCCGCCTCCCCACACCGAGGTCTTTAACTGGAACGCCAGACATTTGTCCTTTAAGCCGCTGGAAAGGTGTAAAAACCGGCCCGTAAAGCTACTTGATCATTACTTTGAGTCGCTTGAATTTATCACCACTTGCCATCTATTCTATGACATGGGGCAGCCAGTGATAAATCCCTAAAATACTCAAATATCTCCCATTGGCGTAGCACTTCTAGGAATGTCATTTCAATTCAAGCCTATGGGTTTCTCCAGTGGACATTAAAAAATTCAAGCCTAAAATTGACTGAATACCCAAGAAAACTCTAAATATTCTACGTTTGAGATGAGATCAAAACATAGTTAATCACGACACTTTTAAGATACATTCCAAAAGATTACTTTAAGTTTGAAATATGATTTAAAAAGTATTTTTGTTCAAATTAGGCAAATTTAAAAAAGTGTTTAGTTTAAATTTTACCCATTTCCAGGGAATTTATGGAATGATGCCTTGTCTGGTCTGTGGACTGATTAAGTCAAATTAAAAAATTCTAAAGAAAGTACTGGAATTTTTTGCTTGTGTGCTCACTGGTCAGGAGTTAAAATTTTTGAATAAATTTTGCTGTGCTGAGATACGAATTACAGAATCAATTATTGTGGCACTGATTTGTACATAAATTTCTGCTTATTTCAACCCTCGTTACTTCCATAACTACTCACCAAGTATTCCTCTCGTGCAACAATAATTATTATAATGCACTGAGAATGTCCTGGTTTCCAAATGAGAGCGAGTCATGGAAGACCGCTTGCCGTCTCCCCACTGCCTTTCAGCCCCTCCCCCATTGATTCTGTTTTTCTTTACTTTTGGGAGAATTTATGAAATTTTAGGAATCATCTCAATTTCTCTCTACAGCATCATAAATTAATAAATTAGATGTCATTTTGGACATTCTGAGAAAATTGATATTTCCCACAATCCCCTGAGGTTTAGATCTTGTTAACCTTTACTCGCCAATCAGGAGTCCTAAGTGTTTGGAGCCACTAACAGAAGGCACCACTATTATTTTTCATTTTTTTTACTACATCCCGAATATTTTTAAGCTAAATAATTTATCTATTTGGCCATTGTTCATGTAACTTAATTCAAATCTGACTAATGTAATATGTACATGAATAGAGAAACAGATATATAATTCATCTAAATTCATCTAGCTCTCATTCTAGCTCACTAACATTTTTACACAAGAATCTCTGATTTTGCCACTTCAAACCATTGAAAGCAGAGATAGAAGATTTTGAGATCCTTTGTTTTGATAATACATTGAGAGTAATTTTTAGAGTGTAAAGGAACACTTTGCCCTTTTTCCTTTATCTATATAATTCTTGACTTGTTACCTGACCATCTCTGCCGATTTTGACTGCTTTGCTATCATTCCACGGGTTGTACAAGTGCAAAGTTTTATTGAAGGGCAGTTCCTTCCTAAACATTAACAATTGCATAAATCACTGCCAAAAATTATAAAAATAAATATCAATATCGCACCTGCAAATCCAATCCAATTGGAAAACGCCTCCAAGCGCTCGCGCTGAGAGTCCACTAGGCAGCACCCAAGACACGGGAGGAACATCTCTTTGAGACTCACTCGCCAGACGGGCAAATCCTTAAAATACATGTGTTAAAGTTGCAATCATCTTTTAACAAGTTAAAATACCTGCAAACTTTCCAGATTCTTTCACCGAGTAAATTAGGAGGACGTTCCTAGACTCTCGAAAGGCCTGGTTCAGTTTGGTCTCGTTGATGGGCAAGGTGGACCACACCCCTTTGGCCTTGGACAGAGCAATGTTCTCAGCGTTGTTGCTCTTCATAAGGAAAAATCTCGCACCCCGAAAGAGATAATTCAACTTTGTTGCATAATCTGAATTTAAGTACACTCGCTATTACTTAAATAGTTCAATTAATCATGAATGTATTACCATAGGACTTTGAAAGAGGTTTGGGGCTTGAAGACCGTCTTGATTCAACAACTGCAAATCAGTTTAGTTGATAAATAATAAATCGTCCTGGTCCCGGTAAAATTGCGCAACTTTCAACAACCAAACGAGAATTTCCTTGTTGCAAGAAAAGGTCAACAATTAATTCGACAATGAAAATTTGGGTGTTTGTTGAACGTTGCGCAATTTTACCGGGACCAGGACGAAATACAACTTGTGCTTTGGGGTGTTTTGACAAAAGATTTGATATTATTTTCAATTTTCATTAGAGAATCCTCCTGTTTTTTTCCGTACATTGTTAGGGTGGCATTTCCAGAATAGAGAAGGAACATGAATAAACAGACAACTCAGCGTTCACGAAAATGTAATAATATATTTTGAGTTCTATTGACAATAGGCAAATTAACTTTTTGTACCAAAAGATGCCTTTGTCTTTTTAAAAGCTTAAAATTTAAACTATTTTTATTGTATAATTCAGATTTGAGTGATTTGTTTCATTATTTTCAATTTTTGAATGTACCGAATGTACTTAAAAATGGAATATATATTCGTTTGTAAGTAGGGATGAAATGATGCTAGAGATCTATGTAATCTAGACATTCTCAGAGATACTAAGGGTCAAAGGACTCAGAGGTTGAAAAAAATTGTATTTTTAGTTGAACATAAAGAAAATCAAAATTGTTTGATCATTTTCTTTTGGCGTGAGGCATTATGCTAGAGTCAACCTTGAGACCCTGAGGCAAGGAAAGTCCATCAGATAAGTTAAGAAATCGATAGCTGGCAAGCTGGCGTCAGTAGGGTATTGCTCAAGCGATCAAAGTCATTCAAATCGAATTGTATTGACGCATGTGAACTCCTGCTCTGTTGTTATAAGATCTGCACATCATTGTAAGAACCAAATCAGGAGCTTTTAGAATATGTGCGTTTCGAACCTTTGGAAGCCACCAGGGCGCTCAGGTACGAGCACCCTTGATGATCAACACAATCCTTAAATATTCCAGGATTGTGCTCAAAAATTGTAGGCAAAATTAAATCTCAAAATTACGTAGATTACCGATAGGACTTCTCTTTGATGTAGGACGTGGGCTGCCATCTTTATCAGAAACACCGTCATTTTTCTCGGAGTGAAACGAACCTGGAATACAAATCGAAACAATAAAAATCAAATTTTACAGAACATCATGAAAGCTAATTCACCAGAAGTCAGAGATTGTTGTGAAGTGTTAGAAATTTCGCTCCTGGTGTCGTAACCCTTGAGTGTGTCCTCGTCCTTGAGATCCAAGTGGTCATTCGGCGACAGCTCCGCGTCGAGGAGAGCAGCGTCCGCGACGTCGTCGTCGAATGAGTGCTCATCTACACGAAGAAATCGGCGTCAATCGTTAATAAAATCAATCGCAAAATAGGACGGCAGCATTCAAACCCTTGATCTCCTCTCTGATCAGCAAGTCCTCCTCGGACGTGCTTGGAGCCTCGGAAACCGTCTCCAAGGCGACGTCCATGTCCGCGGAGGCGTCTGCCCCTTCCAGCTTGCACGTTTGCTGCGATAGATTTCGAAAATCAACCGGAAATCGCGTTTTCGGCGTCGGATCAGTACTGTAAACGACTGTAAACAAAGCTAAAGCACTGCTCTAATCGAACAATGGATGCGGATGGTTTGAAAGCGCCTCTAGTGGATGTCTGTCACACCTTGAGCTAGGTTCATTTATGCGGGAAGGAAGATTTTTTAGTTTGATTCGTTTGATTAAGTTACGGATAATTTATTACAATCTCGTCTAGTTGCAAAAATTATCATTGTTTGTAACAATGTAATAATTTTATTGAAAGGTGGAGCGACGGCAGAGCAAGAAATAATGTCGTTTTTGTGCCCTAGGCCCTATAGCTCATCAATAATTATATACATAATTATTGCGAGGAAATTTTCGGCGTCTGCTTTTTTAATTTTATGCTATAGTTTCTTATTGAAACTTTTAAAAGTCATGTATTGTAATTTAAAAAATCAACCTGCTTTATATAGTCTGGTCATTTCCAAAACTATTTAAATTCTTTTGAGGGGCAGAGTTGCTTATTTTTTTTTATTTCCTTGTGACATCTTACGCTGATTTGAGTAAATTGGTTCATCACTTTCACCAGAGTACAGTATTTGGAGCATCTAAATAAGAAATAATTTTTAATGAAAGTAAAAATGCTAAAAAAATGCTCTTCTCTCATCTACGATCTCCAACGGACTTATTGTAAATAAATAACGTCAAGCAATTCAAAAATTAAATATTTTTATTGCACTAACAACTGTAGGAAACAAAACTGAACTATACAAAATCAGTCATTGTGGTAGGACTTGAAAGGCCGACTTCTCCTGGAATCAACAGTAAATGGAGAGACTCGGTCTCGAGCCTCCCTTGTTTGGTACTTTCGCTCAATCACTTTGTCAAAGAACCGAGCGAGTTTTATCGCAGAACTTGAACCTGCTGCCAACGCTCGCATTTGCTGGCAATCCTGGAATGCAATTACGTCTTTTTTCAAGTCCTGTATTTGTAAGATAAAATATTTACTCACAACAAAAATCTCATCAGCACCGCATTCCTCAGCAATGGCAGACGTTCTCCTGCTGTTTGCCCTTAGCTTCTCGACCAGATCCAGTTTTGTGCCAATTACCAAGATTGGAATCTGAAACAAGTATTGATTAGATACTTATCGTTTTTCAACTTGATTATCTCACCTGTGTCGAGCCGACAAACTGCTCAGGATCGTACTGGTCAACTGCAATGCTGCGACTGCTAGTGGCACTGTCCTTGTTCAGAACCTCGGCCAACCATTTGCTCAGATTTTGCTGGCTCTTCCGGTTGCTCAAGTCGTGCACCAAAATAATGCCTGTAAAAATAATAAATAAAACTTTTAACTTACAAAAAGTATTTTAAACTAAAAAAACTATATATGTATTTAACTAATTCGTTCATCCATTTTTAACTGTAAACCGTCAACATAAGCCCCAAATTTAACAAGCAAGCATGATTAACATGTCAACGTGTCCAGATATACCGCATTTTGTTATTACTGATAATGTATTATGGAATACAAATCAAAGATTATTTTATCATACCATGTGTAGGATTATAAAAGACAGAACGGGCATTTCTGTGGCTGCTGCTGCCTCCAATGTCCCACAATTCAACGAAATATGACTTCTGACTGGGTGTGCCTTCCCGGAATTCATGCAGCTTCACCTCCACCGAGCACCCAACTGTCCACGACGGGCTGCCCTCCAGGGGCTTCCCTTGGCTGATTAAGTGCACCAGAGACGTCTTGCCAACACCTGAACGGAAGAAATACATTATAAAAATTAAAATTATCTAAACGATTAAATTGTCAAACGGGAACAAACCTGAGTCGCCAACAACGATCACCCGCACTTTGTCAATGGATGCCATCAGTCGTGATTATTTTATGATATTCAAACTGTTATTTCAGATGTGCTAATTTTCAGAGCCATTTTATTGGCGGCATGAGTTATGTATCTCGGGTATCTCGGAAGAAAACAGAGGAATAAACTAAAAGCAAAAGCCGGCTGCGGTATTTCTATGATGTCAGACTCTAAACAGATGATTCTCAACATAAACAAAAAACAAATGAGTGCTGTCAAGGAGGGGGAGCATTTCTTTGCAACTCTCCGCAACTTGATGCTGTTGGCGCGAACAAGAAACAGAAGTCACCCTGAGTGAAATTCATAATAATATAAAAATTATAAAAATAATGCAAAGCTATTCTTGATAATCCTGCTATGTTCCCCTTGAACTAATGTACACTGATCCCACATTGAAATATTTTGAACAAAATTAGTACAATTTTCAAATTGGTTCTATTGTCATTTTCAAATAATGAATCGCATTAGTTTTTGCACCATTTTGTACAATATTAGAAACATTATTTAAAAATAAATAAAAAATCTTAATTTTACTAATTTTTTATTTTTTGAAAGTATAAAAGACAGTGGAAATTTAATCAGCTTTCAGTAGAAGGAACTTCTTACTTTGTCAATACCTCAAATAAATTTCTGAATTTTGGAAGCAATACATATTGTGGTCCCATTTTAAAAATTTCAAAAAAAAATGCTAACGAGGTTGCTTTTTTATGGTCAGTTTAATCTGCCAAGTTAAATATTTTTGATTTTTTTCATTCAGATATTATGCATAATCGATTTTGATAGTGGACGTAACCGCATCAACCATGTTGAAATAATTATTTTTGCCCACTGCTATTATAAGGTATATGGTAAATTTAATGTTTTTTATTAGTGTACTTTAGGAAATTCGTAATAAAAGCTGGCTGGGAAACCCCAAATTAACGACCAATTTTTTCATTAGAAGGTCATGTACTTAAAAACCTAGCATGTCAGTTCTAACAAGTAATTTGAAGGAACCCTGAATCACTTAAATGATTGTCTATAACGACATAGAAATTTAGTTAACGCATTTCTCTCCCTTGAGTATACAATTTTCTCTAATGATTAAATTTTGTGAAACTTGCAAATAAATTTCTATAATATATGATTTTGTAAAGTTTTATTAGTTTCAGGTCTTGTGAGTTGCAGTCAAAATGCATAAAACGCCATGATGTTAATGGCTGCTTCTCCAAAACGCTTAACCGAAGAGAGCACCAATGTCTCCATCAGACTCCTCTTCACTTTCCTCCTTCTTCTCCTCCTTCTTAGCCGCAGCAGCCGGAGCAGCAGCGGCAGGGGCGGCTGTGGTGGCAGCGGCCGCAACAAATTTGGAGGGATCCTTGAGGTACTCCTTCACAGTGGTCGCCTCTTTGAATTCAATGTCTGTAGCTGCGGCAACGGCCAGCAGGTTCTTGAATCCATTGATGACGCTGTGAGGCACGGAGGCGATAGTTGGGTAGCTGATAGACAGGCACACTGACGCGATGTTACGCACGCCCTATAACATATTGAAACGAATTTTAGACTGGAATGAGAGGGTATAGGTAGCGGAATTAAGGGGAAATTGAGCCTTCAGAGGTTGGTATGGGAATCGTCACTGACATTCAGTAGCAGAACTGGAATGATCATCATTTTAACTCATAATATGTGTCGAAAAGGAGTTGCTATTTAAGATTTGAATAATTAACAAATTATTAAAAATAATCCTACTGCCATCCAAATTGTTTTAGCCTCAAACAAAACAAGTATACTTTAATACTATTACAATAACATGGCCATTTCAAGGTAACAAAGCTTGACAATAGCATGGGATCTGATAGGGATTTTGGGTGTAGGACTTAGCATGATCAAATTTGGTATGCAGGCCCTCTTAAATGATGCAAATCCATCGGTACATAGTTTTATAATTTCTGACATTCACAGAATTCTCACGAATTTTTACTTATGAGATCAGTTAACATCTAATCCTCTTTACAAATTAAAGATTTAAAGATTTGAATATTTTGACTGGTATTCTATGCTAACATCGCAAAAACGAGAGGTTTTATGCATCAGATTGCATTTAGGAGCGGTACAATCATATGTTTTCCAAGCACAATAAAAAATCTCAGAAACATTGTAACAAGAAACAACAATTGGAATGGTTCAAGACCTTACACACTCCTTTCCGACACAAGATTATACCACAAATTGCATAATTCGAATTAAAACATACCTCCATGAACTTAACGCGCAGGTCCTCAGGCTTGATGTCGAGGATCTTGGGCTCGAAGATGGTGCCAGAGTCATAGACCATCTCGACGATCAGACCATACGAGAAGGGAGAGATGTTCAACATGTTAAGCAAGGTGGCCTCCGAAGCACCAACCTTGTCACCCTCCTTCAGGATGTGCACGTCGTTGATGATTTCAATCGTACCCTGAATAATAAAACCATCAGTTAAGATTCTGTTGTTTGAGCCAAGAGTAAGAATTTTGGAAAATTTAAATTATCAGAAGTTTGGTAATGGTAAGTTGTCTACAAAGCGAGTTCAGAAGCAGAACTGTCATTTTAACATCATTTAACATCAGGGTTGCAATTAACCTGCGAAATTTTATGCTCAAGATTCATTATTATTATTTAATCCTGTAAGAGTTGAACAAAAATGATTTAATTTTAGTAAAACATGGATAGTGTTTGGCAGAGATAAATATGAGCACATAGTAGAGAACAATTTTAATCCTAAAAACTTTTTAATTCCCTTTCATTGTTAAATCTTAAACAAATTTAACACAGGTAAGTTGCAATCCTGACCAAACAAATTGTTCCGATTTCAGGAAGGAATTATTTTTCATACCTTTGAAATCTTGGTGGGGATGGAGAGAGCCTGGAAGAAGGAGGTCTTCTCAGGGCCAAGACCGGTGTTCTGCGCCGGGATAATGACAGGGCAGGGCGCGATGGCTCCAGCACGGGCGGGAGCGCGCACCTTGTTCTCCAGCAGCTTGTCGCGGATCTCGACCAGGTCAGAGCGGGTGAAGACGAAGCCCACATTGCCGCGGATGAAGGGCAGCAATCTGAGGGACGGGACACGGAGTTAGTTCAGACTTTCAAGTAAGTGTTGGATTAGAGTTAAAATTGATTTAATAGAGCCATTCAGACAGCCTTTCGGCAATTGTCACCTTCGACTCGGACACGCCACTGTGGGTTCAGCTATTTCTAGCTCAATGGCGTCAGCGCCGCGTCTCGGACGAAAAGACTTTCATCACGATAGCCCAAGGAAATTTATAGAATTAAAAATATTTGATTTTTAAGGGTCGGAACTTAAATAAAAAAATCGATGACTTTCAAAATGCTGAAAATTAAAATTGACGTTGGTAGGAAAATTGCCGTTTAAACTAGGCAAAATGTAAAAAATTACTCCTGTCTCACACACTGGTTAAAATTAGTTAATAACAGTCATAGTATAAAGCCCAACCCTGTGTGTACATACGCATACTTTTCAACGCTTAATATAAGTTTAAAAAGACTCACTTCTCAAGGGCTGGGTTCTTCTCCAGATGGCCACGGATAGCCTTGCGCATCATGGTGTTCTTGCCCATGAGGACGTGCGCGTGGCCACGCAGACTCATGCGAATCTGCTGCATCTGCTTCGAGCCCACATTGTCGGCGCCCACGATGAAGCATTTTGGATAGTCGTCCAACAAGCTCTGCAATTAAATTAACCCCAATATTAATATCTGTTATCCATGTACAAATTTCGAATTGGGCTTTGGCGCCAATCTAGGAGGCAAAATTTATAACTTACGGTGAGCTTGGTGAAATAATTAGCCTTCCAGGTTGCCTTGTCCTCCCGACCCATAGTTGCAAATTGCTAGGGAAGGATTTTTCAAGGACTGAAACAGAAAAGCAGAAAATTCAGCAAAGCTTTGGCGTTGGTTACACGTGTGCGCTACGGGTCACAACATGCCATCGGCCAGCGACACCCGCATTTCGGTTAAGATTTCAGAAAATACGATGAATCTTGAGAAATTAATACAGCCATCCGATGTAATAGACACTTTAAAGTGATAATTCATGGGAATATATTGAAAAACTTGGATGATGGCAGAAATAAATAAGGAATGAACGGAGCAAAATTAATATCGTGACCTACCAAGAGAGAAGACGATTCAGCACTTAAAGTGGAGGGGAGAGGGGAGGCGGAGGCATCAGCGTTGATGTTGATGAAAACCCGACCCGGCCTGGCCAAGACTGGGTGCTGCTGCCACCTAGTGGAATGTAGAAAAACTATAATTTTAAGCCGCGGACGCGGGCAGATTATTTAAATACTGGCCACTGGGATCATTCATCAGGGGGCTATTGCTATGTAGTGTATACGTATATAGATCGCATATATAGACCCTGATCTTTCTTCATGATTCAATTGGCCCATGCTTTGCATACATTGGCAATGAGAAATGAGAAAACCGAGCGATATTTGGAGATCGAAAGCGGGCTGATTAATCCAAAAAATGATAGCACCAGGAAGGTGAACGATTTTGAATGATTTCGCAGGTATTCTGTTTAACTCAAGGCTGATATGTCTTAAACGATATTAAAGTAATGCATTTATGAAAATAGGAAGCACAATACAATCACAAGAAATAGTAAATTCATTGGACTGTGAATTTTAGATGGTTTTTATTTATTCATATAATTATTTTGGAATAAAGGCAACTATTTTCACCTATTTTTCTGTTCAAACTAGACGGTTATAGACGGCTTCTGATTGAATAGTTTTAGACGGGTTAATCAATGGGACATCGTTTTAGACCAACTTACCATTTTTTAACCGTCAAAATTAAGCCTTTTTACGATTGATTTATAGATAGAAATCAATTTTATTGCGGATCAGCAGATATCAACTTACGTCCCCACACCCAAAACATCAGCAAAATAGCAAAAATATAATTTAGAAACAGGGGGATGGCAGGATCAATGTTGGCAAGGTGTGTCCATTTTTTGAAACAAATATGTTACTTAAAGACATTTTTTTCTTTGCTACAATTTTACTTGTGTAAGAATACTGTCTAATTTTTTTAACCAACACGAGGATGCTTCTGTATTGTTTTCAACAGGTCTAAAAATTAAAAAGAAAAACCTACTTTCGCATGTGACAAAACAGTTTTGACTGAAAAAATCTATTTGTTTCACTAAATGTGGAACCGTAAGAAAAACTTCCCAATGTAACAGGAAAAAATATGTAATAATGGATTTAGACGGGTTCCAGACGTTTATTTAGTTGGTTTTGGTAGTTTTAGGCGATTTGCATGTATGGTTCTAATGGCTTGAAATTATATGAATTGATCGTGCTCATTTAATGATACCACAACGATTGGAAGGTAAAAAATAATTGATTATCTAAATTACACGGCCCTATATTATAATACATAACCCTATAAATAATAATTGAACACAGCTGGACACCACACAGCAGAAAAGTTGAGATAAAACTTCGTTTTTTATGGACTCACATTTTTTCCAATCAGGGAAAAAGAGCTTGTTGGCATTTTGCAAAATTAAAGTAGTAAAAGTAATCATCCCCGAGGAGCATGGCGCAGAGGCAAAGTTTAATAAACCGTTCAAGATTCGCAAACTACGGTGCCGGCCGGGCAGTAATGCAGACAAGATTCAAATAAAAATCAGGAACTCCTCTCTTGCGTCTTGTTGCCTAATGGTACTTGCAGATAAAAAAGATCGTTCTCCTTCTCCTGGATGCTCTCAGCACAGCACTGCAAAATTGAATCTGCTCCTTTCTCTCATCTCGAAGCTCGGTTGCGGATTTGCTGGCTATAACTGCAGGCAGCCAGCGTGGTAAAAAGAGAGAAATTGGCTCTCTGCGGCTGCTGATGAGACGCAGCAGAGCCGTCGCGCGGTGTATTTTTTATTCGAGGGTGTGTTGCACGACAATATGACACACACGTCGTACGTTACGCAGTTACGGGCCCATCCACTTGAATTCAATCAGCTCCTTTGACGCACGCAATTGATTTTTGCTGATGCTGCCGCGCCGCGCTTTATCCCGTCCCGGAACAGTAAAAAGAAAGGTACATTATGTATACACATATATAGACCGGCATGTTATTTTTTATCTTGTCGTGTCTCGTGCACCAGCAGTGGCGACGCTGAAAAAGGGGTTGAAGTGCCAGCTATCTGGATCAGGGCATTACTGCCAACAAATAATACAAGGCTCTGCGAAACTGCAGGATCTGCTGCAACGAAGGACATGATCGGCCATGAATTGGATAAGAGGGTCGGTAATTTAACAACCCTGAAACTGAAAAGGACATACATCACATTAAAAATTAAGCGCTAATACCATTTAAATTTAAAACATTCATTATCCTAATAAAATTTAATGAAAATTTTAGCAGATTTTTAAAGAGACTCAGAAAAAATTGTATGAGCAGGACTGAAAAATTCTGAAAAATATTCTTAAAATTAATCTTAAAAATAATGTATTTTTTTCTGATAAAAAATGTTCCCATAGACCGACGTTAAAATTCTGAGACTGACTGTCCACCAGCAGCTCAGCTTTAACGATATGACTTTTTTTAGGAAATGTCTTGACGGAAAAACTGACAAGGACGCAATGGAGCGAATTATGGTGGGCAGGACAATGAGAAATGCGGACGGCGAGCACAGACTGATTCCTCCTCGAACGCGCACTTACCTTGGATTGAACTCGTTTTCTCTCCGAATCACGCAACAGTGGAATTCCCTCCCGTCCGTAATTAAATTGTGTCCAAGCTCCCAGTTTCCCAAGTTTTTTTTATTGTATGTGATGTCAAATGTGGTGTAGATTTAATGTAGAGCATAGGCTGTAGTGTGGCGAGTGTTAAAGTAGTGGTCAATTTTGCTACTATTTTACTCACGAGTTTCAGCGGGTTGTTCGCTAGCACTACACATGCCTTATTTCTCCTAATGTGATTTTCTTGACTTTAAATGTTTGTAAAATAATATGACCTGTTTGGAGAAATAAAATCGAATTGAAATTGAAGAAATGTAAATATTCGCTGCTATTTTTTTTGTTTTCTTTCGTTTTACTTTTAACCCTACCAACTTTAATTAGGATTTTTAGAGGTTGTTTAGGTTACAATTTACTGCTATTGGAAAGCTGCAATAGCTGGCGTCCCAGAAATTGTTCTTGTTTGATAATCCCCCCTTACATATTGATCAATTTAAAGAAATTTGCCTCAAACGTCAACTGATGATAACAACTTGCTTAATATTTTTTAAGTTTGACTTAATAACAAGTAAATCAAATTGAAACGCTGTCGTTTAGCGGAAGCAAAAATCTTAATGTAAACTTTCTGTTCTGTAAGTTAGGTTAATCTGATTTTACATTTTGCGCTTTAAGTCGCCCCTTAATTACTGACTCAAAGAAAAACATACAAAATCTAATCTGATCTGAATTTTGATGCTTTAAGTATTTTAAAAACCAACCTATAAACTCTTTATGAATCAACAAATAAACCGTAAAAATACAAATATTTATAGTAACAACTATTAATATCCCGTTGAATTTCAAGCGTTCTGAATTATTTAAGTTAGCTTATAAGTTATTTAAAACTTAATATTTCATAGAGTTGAATAGAAAACAGAGATTTTAAAGTCTCTCTGATTGTATGCAAATAATTGTTGTTGATGGTGTGTTTGCATAACATTATTATTGTTAACCAAGAATAGCATGCAATCTTTCCAAGAGCAGATATATGCGTGTTGGAGAAGAGAGTGTATGCATATGCAGCAGGCAGATTCCATTAATTTAGAGTCAAGAAATGCATGAAGTTAAGTGCAGCAGCAGTGATCTTCTTGCAAGCCCAGCAGTGGCTGCGGGCACTTGTGTGTGCGGTGTTCGAGCAATCTCCCCCGAGATCAATAAGTACGTGCACTCTCAAAATTGATTTCTCTCCCGACGCCCTTTCGAATCATAAAAAGCAATATTTGAAATGCATAGGGCTTTTTTCGTCCGAGACGCACACCAGATCCACAAGTCCTCAGAATATATCTCCGGATTACCTTTAAGGAGCGTGGCTCCGGCGCTGTAAAGTTTTACGGCGTTTTCATTATTGGCAGCAGCTAAAGCTGTACATATCCCATGGTCCTTGACGCTGCATGTACATGACATTATCGCCAAGCACTGTACAGGTGGGCCCGTGATGCGGCAAGAATCATCACATTCGAGTTTAAAAGGCTACTTTGAATTCAGATTTGTGCTAAAAAATATACTTTAACGATTATGAAAAAGGATTATTAAACATGTTGAAAAAATCCTAAATTGAGGATGCAACGCATCCCATTACCACAACGCGCGAATGAGTAAAATTGGAATATCAACTTAACACTTTAACAGCTTATATTAAACAAACTATTTTAAGTTGGCAATTCACCATTTGCCAATTAGATCCTTTTTATGTTCAAAGCCGCTGATAAATGGCAACACTAGATAGCTACGATTTCAAAGCAATTTCGCTGTGATTTCCGATTCAAACTTGCCAAAGTACATTCTGCATTTAATATGATTTCTTTTGTTGCGCTGAAAACAAGATCAATAATTTTAAGGCAATCAAAGCAAAAAGATTGGGACCTTAATCCCAGCGAGACGAGTGCCTTATTAATATCGTATAAGTTACCAGTGGCATCATCAGTTGGCAGCTTCAAACAAGAAGCGCTTTCACAAATATTGAGTTGTAAGGAATATAAAAACGCTAAAATTTTTACAATTTTTACTAATTTAAAGCGGCACTACATTTTATTAAATAATAAATAAATTCACGGTTGCACGTTTCCAAAATTTTACCGTAACTTCTTTGACACCACTCTTCTGGTCTAAACTTATGTAACTATGTCTGTTATTATAAAACTATTTTTTGGGGTGTTTAAGTTTTAAGATGAAATATTTTGTCAAAATACAACAAAAGCGCTAGACTTTAATCAGGCCCATCGGAAATTTTTGCACGTTTTCAGAGCGAATTTCAGACCCACCCTTTGCGTGTGCAATGTTGTGTGACGTGTAAAGTCCAGCAAAACGCGGGCAGCGCGAGAGGAACGCTCGGCGTGGCACATAGAACGGCGTCAGCTGCTCCTCCCGGAATTTCTCATTGAGGCAATAAAAGTTTTATGCTGTACGACGACGTCGACGGTGCGGTGTGCCGGCGCAGAGAATAAAATTGAAGCAGCAAGAAATTGCATGGAAATCATTTCCCTGCTGCTGCTGCTTCTGCTGTTTTCACACTTCTTCGCCGAGGGAATCGTACATATAATGTAGTCGCTATAAGGGTGGATCTGCGGCGCCAACTCGTTCTCCATATTCGCGGCGCGCGTGCTTCTGTCTACTCATGGATTGACACACTTACCTACCTTTCTCTCTCTCCCTCGCCGGTACTGAACGGAGCCGTCATATTACAGCTGACAGTTTTGCTTTTGCCTTCATCTCGCCTCCAGAAGTAAAAAGTACATTATATCGTGATGTTGATGTTATGTCAAAGAGAAGACGCGACTTTGCCTTTATTTCTTCCTTGGTTAAACCACCAAAAGTGTAAAGGATTGTTGGCAGTGAAAGCTTGACTTTCATGAACAGAAAATCTTGTTTGTATACCATTGAAAATTATCAAAATGTATTTTATTATATTTTACGAAATTGGAGCATTTAATGTCATTGGAAGTATTTATGGAATACAAATAGGGTTTGAAAAATCATTGTCGATACCCTGTTTTGCAAGTGTCCTCAGATTTGGACGAAATTTGCTGGAAGAGTTGCCCTAGAGAGCCTTTGTCTTACCCTAAAGCATCGCGTAACGGTCTCGTTGTGATTAACATATATACACCAATAGGCTGGCGCAACGGTATGCCATCGGGGGCTAACGGCACCGAATTTACAAATTATTACTATTTTTTATATTTATTCTCGCTTATATATTAAAAATTAAATATATATATATATCACATACATAATATATTATATGACTTGTTAAGGGTTCCAGCACGGGAACAGCGACGACAAGGCTAAGCGCCCGCGCCAAATGACTGGCACTGGGACATCGCATCTGACTCCCTTTGTTTGTTATATACTAATGGTAAAACATCCCCAGGAAGGATCACTCGGGGTACGTAGAAGCTGATGAAATTTTCAGTTTTTACCATACCATAACAAAATTTTCCTCTCCTCTATTTTCCTGAAAAGGAAAGCTAAAACAATAAAAAGGTGCGACTCATGTTTTTACCAGCAAGTAAAAAAATTAAAGAGCTGAACTAAAATTTAATTTTACGAAAGCTCTCTTGGAAAAAATCAATCCCTACTAAAACGGGCGCATTGCGATGACTACGGTCTGTTTAATCTGTTTTCCGCTAGCAGTGTAGCCTTTTACTCATCGATATATTTATGACTTTTTGACTTGTATACTTATTGTTAGATTAGAATAAATGTTGCTTTCTGCACACGCATTTTTCCAGAACACTTTTCTGTTAAATCACTATGGAAAAATCAAGAGGTTATCCAGAAGTACAAAATCGCATATCATTCCATTTGTCTCGTTGAGCACATTCTTAAAATTTTAAGCTAATTAAAATCAAAACCCTTTTAAAGAAATTGGAGAATTTGGAAATATCTTAAATTTTAAACCACGGTGTCGTGAATCTAGCCAAACATAAATAACAGGAACTATTTCTTATGCAAATTGTCATCTATTATCAAGCCCTATCGCATAGCAACGAAGAAACACCACAATTTTGGTGTATTGAAATATGCTCTCCCCTTTTGTAAGTTAGAAAGGAAAAAATTGTGTCCCGTGAAAACTCCCGTTTAATTAAAAAAAATCGGTCTCAAAGAGAGCAATTTCCCTCTCTCACATGCACAGAGGCGGTACAAATGTACAAATTTGTCTGGAAACGTCACTGGGGAGTAATTGAAATCCTAGCGCTGTGCGTATACATGGTGTTTTTTCCCTGCTTCATCGCCATGCAGTGTACCCGTCTAATTGTGAGTGACTGCTCTTTTTGTCACGTACGAAGCAACGTCATGAAAATTTCAGCCCGAGAGATACACACATCAGTCCGAGGCGGGCCTGCTGTCTGTGTGTCGCGCGCGGGCGGGCGGACGGACGGGCGGCCGCAGCCACAGTTCTCTCTGTGCGACACAGTTCCGCCACGTCGTCTTGTCAATCATCCTGCCATTCGCAAACACTGCACTCCTGCTCTCGTGGCCGCAGCGACACGCGCCCCGCTACGTGTGCAACCTGCTTTGTCTGTGTGTTTATCAAATCAAACGTGACACACACGGCCACGCCGCTCATCTCGCACAAAATGCATCCCCCCGACTTTGGTGAACGCAAACTCACTCCCTGAAGCGTCTGGTGACCGCGCACACCGGCCCACCGCAGGGACGCAAATCCTCCGAGGTGCGAACAACCAGCACAATGTCCGTGCACCGTGAGACTCGACTAAACTGCTTCAATTGCACCTCCTGCTGCATTACTATACAGGATCAACATGCCATTTGTGAAAATAATAAAAATGTTAGAAGCCATTCCAAGACATAAATATTATTTTTGGTGCGCAGAAAACAGGGTTTGCAGTTAACCCCGAAAAGAGTGGTTTCAAAGACAGATTTTAGAATCTTGTCTAACAAATGTGGTCCCAAGAAAAAGTGTAGAAAATGAGTATGTTCATTTCTCAGTGGCGTTTTTAGTCAATAGAGGGCCTAGTAAAAAAATTATCAGAGATCCTCAGAGCCCTGCCAGAACGATGTACCCTTCCTGCAAATCGGCTCTATTATTTTTGCAGAGCATATTGAATCTTTACAATTTGTGGCTCGTGGCCATTGAACAGGGCAAGCAATGATTGTTGCAAAGCACCATCAACATACAGCAAATTGGGACGCCCACTGTCCTGCTGTGTCAATTAAGCAGCTACGCTATGCCCCGCTTGATTGAATTAGACGCACACGCACCAAACAGGTCGCTGCATGGCTTTCACAAGCATTATGCGCGAGTTTGGCCTGCGATCCATTCCATTGAGAGGCAACTTATGCTTTGAATGAGCATACGGCGCCGCTTTGACAGGCTCGCCAGTGGGCGTGATTGATGAAAACTGATTCAATTCTGATTGATGACAATTCTCTGGCAGCTTTCACTATAAGGGGTATTAATGTTTGCCAAAAATAATTCTAGATGGGTCAGTAGTTTCAAAGGAGAAATGGAAATTTTATAAAGCCTCTTTTGAAATGTTTGATTTTGCTAGAAATTTTTAAAAATGGATTTATACGGGTTGGCAATTAAAATTAATTTGAATTTTGTTGACTAAAATTAACAGTAACTGGTCATATTGCCAGTTTATATAATAAACTATATAAAAATGTTCAAATATCAAATTAGGACCGACTTACAGTTTCATGTTAGAATTTGACTTGCAATTTTTACTAGAGTATAGAATATCTAACGATGGAGAAATTTGTTGGAAAATTATACGGTTTCTGTCAACAATCTTTTCTCTCGGTTTTTATTCCTCTCATCACGATCAAACGAACGCGATGAGCTAAATTTCCCTTCTGATGAAATCAATCATGATTATCAATAGGGAGACATGGCTTACCGCTTGATTATCTTGCAAACTTTGTAGCCGATTTTCTTAGGAGTTTTAACAACAACCAGAGAAAACTTAAGCTGCTTCATAATTTTCTGAAATTTTCAGTACATATACATCCCCTTTAAGATTCAAACAGATTCTATGTGCTGCATTGGTGTTTTCAGTTGTGTTGATTTTATCGCTCAACAATTATTGTTTCAAATGTTACAAAGCCCAGGAAAATTTTAAAAATAAATATCTTTCAAAATGTCTAAAATGATTAAATCGATTCGTCTTTGTGTGGATTGTGGAAAACTTTCACACAAATACACCATCACGGACAGAGAGCAGAGGAAAAGGCTTTCTATCTAGTAAAGGATTTTCTCAGAGAGCGCAGTCTTTGAAAGGAACTGTTGCCGCATTGTCACCTAATTCAATTAAACAGAGATACGCGCCGTGCACACAAATGCATAAGAAACCTGGTTGCTGGTAAAGAATGCACAACTTAATAGAAAAAAATCGCGATCTAAAGGAACGGGAGGAATTGCAAAGTAGCGCAGCCGTAATGCAGGAGCGTGACGATTGTACACGTCTTAGTTTGAGGCTTGGCGTCATCAATTATTCGCGAGTTTATTGCAACTCTCGGGAAATGCATCGCTCAAATATTTACTCGCACAGCATCGACAATGCGGCACGGTGTCACTGGAGACGAAGATACATAATATGCACGTTCTCGTGACCGCGCTCGGCTCGGGTCGAAAAAATCGATCCGACGCCGTGCTGCATCATTAATCAGCGCCAACTCTCTTCTATTAGCCGAGTGCATGCAGTAAGAGAGCAGGCCAGCCTCCATTCACACTGCTCGAGTGCGCGAGTCTCATTTAAAAATGCATTAGTCGAGAACTGAAAATGCTCGTGCCACATTCCGCCACTCGACTCATTCAGAGAAATTGCAATGCAACCTGACGCCCACCACCAACATGATGGATGAGTTTTCCATCGCCTCGCGCGCGTACATTCGCGTAACTCGGCAAAACGCACACTTATTTTACTTGAATTAAATCGTTCGAGCGCATTTTATTCAGCAGAATTACTTAACTGCCTGCTCCACTTCTGCAAAATGCTTTCTGTACACGTTTCCCTTCCCATATATAAAAACATTTTAAACTTGATTTGAAATAACAATTTATGAAAATTTATTTATACTTGTTAGTAATATTTTGTAATACTGAAATGCAATTGTAGAGAATTCTATGAAACAGAGTTGGAAACTGGCGCGGTGCTTTTTTACTCATATGCACATTTTAAGCAGACTTGCATGCCTGTCATACGGTGTACGAATAGCTCATTCTGTTTTGAGCCAAGTGGAAATGTATTTTTAAATTTTAGGGCAAAACATATGTGTGAAAAATATCACATAAAAATGCAATGCAAGAAAATGAGTTAAAGGGAAGCACCAGCAATAAGGTGGAAACGTTAGTTTGTATTATTCATTTTGTTAGTTAAACCGACACGCCTATTTGGCGCACAATTATGTTCATTATTATTAATATAGATATACCAGCAGTGATCTTGAATGGTTAATAGGATATCCAAGTAGTTTTTTCTCGACAAGTTTGAAATTTTGCTGGTAACTTGTAAAATTTGTTATCTCGGCCAAAAGTTCATTTACAGAGGGCACAAAAAGTCGTTTTTTTATTTGTTGTCATGACTTAAAACTCTAAGACTCAGTTGAATAATTGAAACTATTCAATTCTCATCTCTCTAATAACTGGTGTTATTAAATTTTTTTAAATATAATTTTGCAATGAGAGTTTAAATTTACCTCTTTTTAATTTTCATTCGGCTATCAAATAGTACCACGTTTCTGAAGACAAAATAATTCTGTTGGGCAAAACATTGAAAGCTATCAGAAGAATTTCCACTTCAAGGATTTTTGTCAGTTGTCAACCAAACAAATAGTCAAAATTATTAATGGACTAAAATCTGCTAAGCATTTTAACATATATGTGCGTTAAATTACTTTTCTCCTAGCAACAAAGTTGAATGATTCGCAAGTTTACTTAGTCTAGGTCATGAGGTGGTCATAATTCACCCATCGAAGGCGTGCTTCATCACTTCGGGGCTATTTATCAAGGTGTGAAAATACTTGCCACGTATGAGCTAATGAAATACTGCAATCAACTCAAAAGGTAGGAGGTAATTGTGAATTAACAGAATATAATATTTCGTTCTGACAAAGTTTAATTGAAACTTTCGCACTAATTCTTAATGTCCATAAATTCAGCACTCGGGCTTAGTTTTAGTAACGGAAATTTCATAAAGCAAAGAGGCGGAGTTCGCGGCAATGACTGCAATAAAACGTGACATTTCGGGCTATAATTCTCGCCGAAATAAAAGTGGCATTATTTTTTATCGCAACTCGCAAAAAGTTTCGCGCGAAGTGAGCAGGCGGTCGGCAGAGAAGCAGTCTGATCTCTCATCCTCGCTCTATCTCTCTTTTTGCTCCTTTTCCTTCTCTCGCACCACCCAATAATTTTAAATTCTCTGGAGAAACAGATGTTCTCCTTTCCTTCATCCGCACGAAAAAAATATCTGGCTCTCGCGGGGAGGCTGGCTTTCTCTCTTCTCCTTCATCTGTTAAGTTTCTTTTTCAACGCGTTAAAAAGGGCAGACGCCAACGAGAGAAAAAGAGAAAAAATCTAGCATCGTTGCTGTTCATATAAATGTGAAGGGTTGCCAATTTTAAATACTTTTTTCACGAAGAAGCTTACATTGTTAGATGATTTTTGGTTAACGGGATTTTAGCTATGATGGTTTAATTTTAATTTTTCGAAAGGAGGTTGAAAATTTTGTACTTTGATTTTTAGCTTTTAAAAATATATTAGAGGTCATATTAATTCAGTTGGTTACCCTAGAGAATTTCGATGATTTTCAACAAAAATGTATCACAATCGGGAATTATTCTCCGTTTGAAACTGCTCTCAAGCTCTAAAGAAGTCGTAGCAACTTAATCCATGAGCTCGTCAAGGTTATAATACCTGGTGTAAAGCTTTACATTTAGAAAAAAATGCTACCTAAATCGTCTTTGAACCATCTACTTTTGATGCCAAAGAAAATTAGACGTTTTCACTGAGATTTTCAGGTTATACCGAATTAAAATAAAAAATGTATACTGGCTATGCAGATTTAAATTGAAATATAATCAATTTTGATATTGCATCAAAAAGCTTAAAAACTCATGATTCGTGCTAAATTAAATCATCAAAGCTGCAAAAAGTATAATTAATAAATAATAGTTAAAATAATGCAAAAAAATATACAAACTAAATAAATCAATCAATAATCGGATTGTGCACCTCCCTTGGGATTCGTTACCTTTTGTTGTTTGAAAATAAAGTGAAACACAGAACAATTATCCGACCGACTATAATCAGCAACTCTGTGCATACAAATCGTGTCTCTCTGCAAGAGCTACTTATGAACAAGTTTTTTGTCGCCATGATGAATGTCGCAGATCCGCAAAGCCCTGCTCTGTGGGAGCCTGCGGGGGGCCTCGGCAATTCCAACTTGAAACCAAGAAATAAAGGCCGCCGCAGGCTGCGACTTGGAGTTAATCGCGCGAGCGCTTTGTTCCGGTGGCGAATGCGAATACGCATACGCGCGTGGCACCGACCAACAAACGCATCGCAGCCGGCAGATTTGCTTTAATTTCATTGCAAACATAATTAATTAACATCTTGCTTGCTCTCTGCCCCTCCCCCCTCTCCTCCTGCGCCTTTGTGCATGGCGCCGCGTATTACAAAGCAATTAGAGCGAAAGTCGTTCGCGAGCTAACTTTTCTAATTGGATAATTCAGCCGGCTTAGTGTGCGGCGAATCGAGAGCGTATCAGCCAACGGCATCAATGCGGTTTTTGTCTAGAATATCTATAGTGAGTTAATAAGCAAATAAGCGTAAATAAATAGGATTGCATATGCAAAACTCGGGAAGTAAATTTTTTAAAATGAAAAATATATACTCGCAGGAAGTTAACAAAAAATGTATATTGCTTATTTCCTAAATTTAAGAACAAAATTTTCTCAGGAGCTTCCCGTGAAAATCGGCTCAATCAAAGATTGCCTTTCAAGGGGCTGGCTCTGTCTCTCTTCTAAAATTAACGATTTTCGTGTCTTTAGAAAGAGCATATTCCTCACTAAAAAGTTCAAAACAAGTGTAAATCACTAGATGATTCCAAAAACAGTCATTTTATTTGCACGGGAATGCCTTCTCTAGAACTAGAAAGTTCGAGTAAATCCAAATTCATATATTTAATGTATGAGCCTTAATAGTTTTTAGCCTTTTTTGAGAGAGATGAGCTTAAAATTTTTCTCTCCAGCAAGTATTTAAAAAAATAAATTTCCACACCCACTTGCAGACGCCTTTCATTTCAGTCTAGTAATCGGACAAGCTAATTTTCCTTCTATTTATTTCGGTCGTTTCGCTTGACTGGGCCGAGCGAGTGATGCTCTAACAGTCCCTGCTGCCAATCTCTGGCGAGCGAAAATTTAAAAAAATAAAGCCAGGGCTGCAAGCACGCGTGGATTTTCTGCCCGAACAACTTCCAAATCCTCCAATCAATAAGAATAATCCTCATTGGCCCGCGAGTTTTTCCGGTCCTCCGGCGCAGTGGTAGCAGAGCTGGTGGTGGAAAAAGTTGAGAACGATATTTCCAATGTTCAACCAGGCATTATGAACGAGTGCCGACCAAAATGTGTAAAAGCACGAGGGTTGATAATTTTTTCGTACAAATAAATCTGAATTAGCGAAATACGCAGTGCCGCTGCCTGCGAGAGTTTCGCGAGAAGTAGAGGTCTGCAGTGGAACGGAAATTTTTTTTCAACTCTAAATCCACACAAACTTAACGTTACGTAGTGTCCACCACATTTAGGCGTTTTTAAAACTATTCTTTCTGGTAAAGGACTTTTTAGATGCACAATGAAGTTAAATGTAGAAAAATTATTTTTAAGACTAGGGATGATTCCTCATTTGAAAATTAGAAATCAGCAAATAGAAACGTCTCAATATGTTAAGATAAATTTTAAAATATTTATTTAGCTCCCTTATATCTTGCTTTTGAGCATATTGCAACGATTAAACAGCTAGATTGAAGACGAGAAGTCTTTCTCTTTATATCCTCGAGGGCGAGGGACAAGCGCAGACAGAAGGGTCGAGCTGGCTGGTTTGGCTGCTGACTGCTCCGGCGCTTTAATTAAGGATAAAAGTTGGCTGGCAGTCGCCCAGTTGTGCAATCATCGCGCGTGGTTTGCTCTTTGGAATGTCGCGCGTTGCTGCTTCTGCGTGAATCAGCGCCGGCAATCAGCCTGCATGCACTCGGCTTACGCTAATCTGCTGGCGGCGCCCACTGTAATTGATTCGTTTGTGCCCGCTTGGCCGGCCGGCTGGCTCATCCCATATTTTGTCATTTGCCGGCCTCACGCGCTCTTTTATTCCGCCTAATTGGCCTGCATGAGGTCCCTGCTCGCGTTCAAAAAATTCCATCCTCCCAACAGAGATTACGCGCGCAAACTTTTTAATGCCTCCTCCCCACCCAGCGTTTTTTCGACCCCAGGTATTTCGTTATCGCCTGGCATAAGCCTCAAGCAAAACAATCGGATTCATAAATTCATTCGGCTCTCCCTCCTGTTAAAAGCCAAGTGAGGATGGAGATAGAGGAGAGAGTGTGCTTTGCTTGATATCGCCTGCAGAAAAAGTAGCTATGCAACCCCAATGCAGAAGTGCCGGGCGAGTTGCCTGCTTTACTTAACACAATCCGGATAAATGCAAGTCTGCATCAAATTCATCTCCTATTAAATGTTTCATTAAATGAAACTAAAATTCATATTTTATCTGCAAGGGAATTAATGGAAAAATTAAGAAAACAATAAAATATATTGCAAATATCTTAAGGCCATTATAATAATTATTTAAAATATTCATAATCGGGATTAATTGCAAACACAGCAAATTCTAATTTGGTCAACTAACTCTTGAATTTACACAGTACTTGAACATTTTTTCGAATAGCAGATTTTAGATTCCTTTTGTCGAGGTCTATCCTTATTATGACAAATTTTATTTCTTAAAAATCCAACATTCAGCCGGAAGACGGTGTTCATCATTTGAAAAGCACGCAAACTCTGCAGAAAATCACACACTGGATAAATTTAAGCGATTTTAGCATATACGATTGGTCTATCATCAAGAGCTTTGCACTTACAAAGAGTTTGATTATTTGTTGAAACCGCACCCGTTCTCGACGACACTCCTTCTTGCGCCCTGTACCGGAAAAGTAAAATTTTCCGGCACTAAATGCCCGCTGTTTGATTATTTGACTGCTTTTATGTGTAGTAAAACTTACAACAATCATGATCACAATGTGCAATACACAAATTTGAATTTTATTTGGCCGTTCCCCTCCCTACATCAGTGCAAGCTTGGAATTCATTCCGGACAAATCTATTTTATAAAGCAGGGAAATATTTAATAAACGGGCGCCGAGGCTGGAGTATCATTTATTTAATTCAAGGCGCGCTCTGTAAGAGAGAGAAATGCCGACTGACTCGAAATTTCATAAATAATCGAGTACGGCGCACAGACCGCGGCCGGGAGAGAGGCACGCGCGTGCTTGGCCCGAGAGCAAAAGTTTGCTCATAAACATTAGGCTAAAGAGGCGAATAATTCAATGTAGCCCGGTGCGGGCCGTGCGCGCGGCATCTTCTGGGCTGACTGGGGGATGGAGCTGCCGGGCTGGATAATAAGAGCGCGGGGCCGAATTCCACGCGAATTCGGCGCCAGAGCACATGATTCCATTTTGCAGCCGGGCTTTATTAGAAAGGAGGTTGTTTAAGCCGTCGAGCAGTGCGTGCGCCGCGCGGCGGATAGTTTACTCTGCTGGGCGTGTGTGCCATAATCAGTCGAGAGCGAGTTTGCTTAGCCGCCGCACTGCAGAGGCAGCCCGTTGCTTGTTGCGGTCGGTGGCCAGAATTCGCAGCCTCTGCTAATTAAAGGGCAACAGGCTCGCTCCTGCTCGCTCGCTCTCGTCGGACAGACCGACTGAAAAGCAAGCCCTCCCCCTTCCGCCCCGTACACCACCGACCCGAATCATTGGCCCAATTACGCGCCTTTGTCCGCGACTAAAGACGATGCTAATTAGAAGGCGTTTGTCATTTTGCTCTTTCCGTTCGCAAAATTATTGCACGCGATCCAGCGAAATTTATGCCAACCAGTGCTTACACAATTTTCCGTTTGGTCTGTCTGGTTTTTCCGAAAATGAATAAATTATTAATTAATAGACAGCAGGAAAAGTCCGTTTATCCAGATGATGATATACCATTAATTACCAAAAATAATTTTATAATTATTTTAGACATTTATTAATATCTGGAAGAACCGCGATATTGCTATGATGTGGAAGATTGAAAACAAATGTGTTTTTTAACGGGCAATTTACTAGTTAAAATATTCCCATGTGATTTTTTGTAATAAAACAGCAAAGCTAAAAATAGTTATCCAAATTTTATCTATGAATACAGTTAGCGATATTTTAAATCACTGAAAAGTGGGTGTTTTCGGCTGGCCGTCTAAGGAGCGTGAACTTGAGACTTCTACAGTGGGGCAGAGACGTTTAGAGCTCGCCTTGTTTGCCCAATTAACGCGCAAATGACAAGTCCTTTGTGTACTTTCATGTGCAGATGACGTCTTAATTGCCGACGAAAGAAGAGCAACGCACACTAAACAGTACACTCAAGTATTTTTAACGCAAGGCCGAAATTGATGTATGGGCTGGGAAATCAGAAAAATGACAAGATACATAATATAGGCTATCGAATCTACGTGTTTTAATTTAGTTTTTATATATAGGACAAAATGATTTCTCAGAACTCATACAATCAGATTAAATAAGCAAGCTATGACCTGTTAGAGAAATATTATCTATGACAAATTAAAAATATTAAAACCAATAAAGATATGTATGTCCGGCGATTGCAACACGTTTAGAGACTATAAAATAAGTTTGTCTCAATCATCATTATTACGAATATGCATCTCGTGAAAAACATGGTAAATAACGTCATTCTCAGCAACAAACTTAACATTAATTTACATTATAATGCTAATAGCAACTACTATTAATTACGGTAACAAAATGATATGTTAATATGTTAGTGGTTAAGTGGTTATATCCCATACAATTTTAAAATACTCTGTTAAATGTTTGAATAATAATTAAAAATAGGAAAATAGCTATCAATTTAAATGGAAAAATTATAACTATTAAACTATGTTTTTAATTAAAAAAATAACAAATTGTAAATTGAGATTATCAAAACGTGATCAGAAAATAAAAACATTTTCATAAAAAATAATTACTTTAGCTAAATTTTTGTTTTTTGTTTTGAATTTGTTTCTATTTTATTCAACTAACCGTCCAATGAGTCAGTGTAAAGATTGCACAGTTTGATACACGACGTGTTGTAATCGATCAAAAATCTAATAATATAGCTCCCCAGAGTATCATAAATCCTAAGTCAGTCTGAACAAGTTGATTGTTTTCCACGCGGAGATCAAGCATCGGCAAGTTTGGAAATTGCCTTTCCTTTCGAGTTCGCGCAGCAGCAGCGGTGAAAGTGTGCATCCCATTGCACTTTTTTCTGCTTGTCCAGCCAAGGGTGGCACTAAAAGTGCTTCTCAATTCGGGTATATCGGCGGCCAAAGTGGCTGTAATGGAAAAACTTTGCCGACCCCCGCCTGTCATAAAGCAGTGCGTGCTCTTCTTCCCCAGCCCCGAGCAGCCACCCTTCACTCAAAACAAGCTGTCTCCACCCGTCGCTCGCACTTTTTAATTAAATCCTATTTACATTTTCATTCAGACCGCAAGAAAGAGGCGGAACAAAATACACTAAAATGAAGTGAAAACCAAGCTCAAAAATGTTTTTTTTTATCAAGATGTAAGACGCATAAATATATTTTATATTGGACGCACCTCTTAACCGAAAAATTATAGTGTTTTCTCGTTACGATTTGTTAGTCTTGGATAAAAGATGACAATTTGAAAAATGAATAGATCCCGTCTTTATGGTTTGTTAGATCCACGCCTCCTTAACTCTTTTTTCGTCAGATTTCAATCTACAATAATTTCTTTAGAAGTGGATCAATCTAAATTAACTTTAAATTCTTGGAATATGCTCATCTAGACAAATCGAATAATTTTCGTTTTTCATACTTTTGCTAAAGTGCGTGATTTTTCCTTAATTTTCCAATATAGAAAAGTACTTTGGGAAAATCGCGTGCAATCAGGCTTTATGTTGGCTCTTTCAAATTTCTTGGGTTCGCATAGCATGCTGGTGATTACGAGACAATTTTTAAAACAGCTTATTAGGGTATGTAATTGAGGACGAGAGGAACATATTTCCAGAATATGTTAAAAATTGCAAATTTCATCAGTTTCCTGAATCTGCCCAGATTTTTACTGTTACACTCATAAAATTCCAAGCAATAAAAAACCTGCTGCAGCTTCGGATGCATTTAGGCCTGCGAGCGAATCCAATTCAGCGCCAAGAAGACGGACAAAAACTCTGCATAAAATGCAAATTTTGGGTGAATGGATAAATTTGGCGGCGGATTTTAATTAAAACGTCGCCCGAGATGTATGAACACGTCGTGCCATGTGTAGAGAGCAGTGAGTGTTTGTAAGTAACAGCGAATGGAATGGAAATTCGTCAAAAGCAGCAGGCAAGCAGCACGACGCGATGCGGTGAATGTGCGTATATGATCGTCGCGCGGAAACCGAACGTGCGCCTTGCAATATTGCCCCTTTCGGCATCCCCTTTCTCCCCTGGCCTACGCCTCGCTCGCCGTGCATAAAATATGGCCCACACATACATAAAATTCCTGCGCCACTTTTGAGACTTGCATACTAACGAACTTCACCAGGTCTCCGCAGACGCCGCGGGTTTTAAACTAACTTTTGTTTGTTCCTCCTTCTCTGCCTTCAACTGTTAACTTGCACGAATCTAAAGCAACCGTCTTAATATTAAAGGCTTTCTGACCTAGTCGATTCGCGCCATTTAAATTAAATATTTGATATCGGGGTTAAATTGTCAGGAAGCCCTTATACGATTTCCGACCTTAATTAGTGCAAGTCAATTTTTTTGTGAATCACATGCTTACAATTTTGAATCAATTAAACAAGTAAAATGATGTTGAAGAGGGCTCAAGAATTAGCATTTGAACAAAGAAAATGGGAAATTGAACTGTTATTTACGAATTAAAATCGTGTACATCAAATGGGGCCTGAAACACAATAACACCTGTGGAAAATTGTCCTATTTGAGTAAGGGAATTGAATTTCAAAAAAAGTATATTTTCCTTTACAACTTTTAGAAAAGCATAATACATAATTTAATTTTGAAGAATTAAAAATGAATGAATTTTTTTACCATACTTGTTGGATGTTTTTAATATTTTGTTCATTTTATAATTTGTAGAAAAGGGCTGCATTTTTAATTCATAAAGAGAATATCAAAATAACTCAGGTTTTTTGTAATGAAAAATTCGGTTTTGTTGTTATTTTCATCACTGGCTTCATATTTCAATGGATGTAAATTCTCAGCAACTCATTTTCTAGCTTAGCTTTGAATTAATTTTTAATAATTTGAAATTTTGAGAAAACAAAATAACCCTTTTTTTCAGAACAAGGTACAGGCAGGAAACCGCTTGAGTTAAAGAAATTTAAAAAAGTCGTGCTTGATTGTATAGTTTACAAACATTTCACCACTCTCGAGAAACAACGGTTTTGCGTCCTGTATAAGGAAACATATTTATGAAATCTAGACAGAGTTTCATGCCACGCAGGAGCAGATGCGCGGCTCGAGCAGGCCCCTCTCTCTACCTCTACTCCACACTCAACTCAGTTTCCCGGAGCACGAATCCTTACAAATGTCTGGCGGCAACTCCGCTGTAATGAGCAATCATCAAAGACGTTCAATGTAATTTCCTCCTCGACTCTGTGGCAGCCACAGTGGCGCAGGGCGCGGGCGGCAGTTCCATTCAGCTCGGGAAAAAATCAGGCGTAATTCTCGCATTAATAATCAAAATCAGGAACTTAGGAGCGTGCCTTTTCAGGCTGATTGCTGAATTCGGCACAAAAGACGAGGGAGGAAGCCGGCAACTGCGTTGAAAGAGAAAGCAGGCAATAATGTTGCAGCGATTGTTATTGGCGCCCGAGAACGGATGACAAACAAAGAGATAACTTTTCATTGTAATTATACGAACTCGTGTTTCGCATCGAAAGTGTGGAGCAGATGGAAAATCGCGTGCGGTGCCGGCTTTGCGCAAGTCGATTCCCTACTACAAATGCCGACGAGAAGTAAGTCATTTCGCAGTGAATTCCGCCTCCAGTCAAATAGATGATTTATAATTACACGTTCAAGAGCTTCTCCTTGCTCTGTATATATGCCATTGCTGGTAATGTGCGCATGCACGAAGTTTTCGTCATTTACATTACAGTTTGTCAACACAGCCGAATAATAATAATAATAAAACACCAACGAGTGCCATGAATAAAGCAGCTTACTTAATTTTTACTTGAATTTCAAAATTAATAAACACTACACGAAATAAACCAACCATATTTTACGAAACTTTGTATTTTTAACATAACGATATTAGCAGTACAAAAATATCACAAACAAAAATTATCTTGAATGTCTGGCGCTGTAAAAAATAAACGAAAACAAATTTTATTGGAAATAAATTAAACCAGGCTTCATCCTCGTTGCTTTACAATTTATTTCCAATATGAACACAACCTCAGGTGGTCACCTGTTTCAAAAATTTAAAACAGATTAACTAAGGAAAGGAACCATTTTAACTCGGTATCACTTAATTGAAATCTCCGAATTCTTTTCAATCACAAAGTTAAACTGCTTTCGCTGTCTTTGGTATCTAAAAACTACACCAAAATATTTGCTTTCCATTATTAGTTCTATCCAGGAGTATATTCAATCAGTCTTGGTGCGTTCGTTCAGTGCTAAAATCCCCAATAAAATACTTCACATTCAATAAACTGGATTTATAAATTTAATCCAAACTCGTTACGCTCAACATAATCTAAGGAAAACCTAAATTTTATATTTTTTGCAGAATTTCTTTAATGCATTTCCATTTAAATCCCATCCAATCATTTACATCAATAAATTGCCGACATGAATACCTGCAATGCTATTTAAAAAGGCATTTCCATACACAGCGTTGTAGCAATGCTTTTATTGCTCTTTTTCTCATGTTCAACATTTCAATTGCAGCTCAGTGGCGCACACTTTACTTTCTTTTACTTGCAGAATACGGCCAAGATTAGACGCAAAGTGGCGCTTTGAGCAGAACGTGCATTATTTGCAGTTATGAGCCTTCTTGCTCGCAACGATGACGTTAATTGTCTCTTAAGAAGATTCAATACGTGTGCGCTTTGTGCAGCCGATCGAGTCCCCCTTTTGCTCTCTTGCCGGTGCGCGCATGAACCTTACCAGCTTTTATGTCCTCTTGAATCACTTCATCTCTCTACCCTGGTGAGCCAAGCTCCCTCAGCCGCTTTCTGTTGCGCTGCACATCTCTTCAAGAGTCTTTGTGTATGCATCCGACACGAGTTTAAGAAAGAGAAAGAGCACAAGGAGAGTGTCTGTGTTTCGGCTTACGGCAAGAGCGCGCAAGACGATTCGCGTATTAATCAGGCGCTGTGGCCGCTATTCTGGTCCTTCGCGTACTAAATGTTGAAGGCATTAAAAACGGAGAACAAAATCTATTGTAAAATAGCTGCGTAAATAAATTTTGATAGGCCATTAGCGACTTCTTTGATCTTTCCCTGATTACAATGCATGTGTCGAAAACTAGATTTGCCATACCTTTTCTTCTCCAATCGGTTTTGTAGGTTGTTTCTTGGAGTGGATAATTACTACGCTGTCGAAATTAAACTGGTGAACCATTCTGTTGCGCATAATGCAAAGTTAGTATGCTGTGTAATTTTTCTTCGTCTAATTTGGGTGGTTCGCTTTGAGACGCTTGGTGTTCTTTGGCTCTTTTTGTGACATCCCGCTTTGCTTATCAGAGATAAATATAAGTTTACATACTCAAAAGTAAACAAATGTGCACCCGAGTTCACGAAAACGACTTAAAAGGAAGATTTAAAAAAATGGGAAAAAATTCAACAAAATGGTAATGAATTTTGTTTTAAAACAATACCGACCGCCACTCTAACGAAATAAGCAACAAAATTAGCACAGAACGACGGCCGACCCAAACCAGAGCCAACCGATATATGCAAGTGCATTACGACAAAAATCAAGAAATGCAATAACAGCCTATAACCTATAACCAGCAGGGCGAGCAAAATTTAAATGAAAACACATGTGCGCCTGTGTTCACGGAAACGACTAGAAGTAGTGAACAATAAAAATCAAGAGGTGTAGCGAGTGAAGCGGCTTTAGCAGACCATTTAGCCATTTAAATTTAGTTATCCTCAGCACCCAGACGGGAAAGGAAGGGTTTTTAAATTTTCTCTCAAAATGCAAGAAATCAAACCTCTATCATTGATTTTGCGAAACAAAATCCGCAATGCAAAGGGAGTTAAATTTATAGGTTGCTTTTAATGCACGATCATTTGACGCAAGAAGTTTTTGACAAACTCTAATTTAAACTTATGAATTAGGGATGTAAACCAGCAGTCGAAACTACTGTAGCAGGACTGTTCTGTGGTAATATGGAAAAATAAACAGCTCGCTACACAACGAGAAACCTGCATATAATTTCTTCTGGCAATTATGACAACCTCGTGTGCTTCTGCCCTCATTGGCATCAATCAACAAGGTTTAAAAAATTGCTAAACCTAATTCCACACGTCAAAAACTCTTTTGATAGAAAAACTAACCAAAAATAATTTTTGGCCTAAAAATCCCATGATTTATGATCATTTTATGGTCCCGCAAAGATTGGAAACTCCGAAAAAAATAGTCGATCATCTAAATATCAAAGCCTTATTTATGAAACACTTAAGTAAAAAATGGTTAGGTTATTTCCTGTTGCTAGCCAGCAAGGTTGGTTAGAAAATTGTTCGTTTTGCATTTAAATTGCACCGTGCGCTATTCTTTCGAAAGCAATTCTACACCTCATCTGCAACACAAGGTGTGTGTGTGTGTGTAACTTACTAACCCGGCTCGACATTAGAGTCCGGCAAATGGGATGGCGGCACTAGCAACAACGATGATAATAATAACAACAACAACAACAACAGAGTGTGGGTACACGGCCGCAACGACGTGCGAGCGAGCGAGGTGTGTTTGCATTTTAAACAGCGCGCGCCCTCGAGTAATCCCCCCGACCGACCGTGGAAATTGACACCGTAATTCGGGCGGCTGCGGCGGAGTGCAGGCCCAAATTGTTATTTAATAATTTAAGTGCTCAATAACGAAGCGCTAGGCGCGGTTGCGAAACGACGCTGCCAGGCGCAGAATATGATAATTGCAAATCAATATGCAGACACGCGGCTCTATGATCAGGTGTGCGCTTTGTGTCTGGCCTTTGCTCCGCTGGCCGCTTTGATCTCGCCACGCTGGTCACTGATTTCGCCCCTGTGCAAATACGAATCGCCGGGTATGCGCTAGCCGGCGGCCAAACCGTCTGATTTTGCGGCCACTTTGAGCGTGTTTGCGCTGTTAGGGCTACGAGCCAACGCGAACTTTGAATCATTTTTGGACTACGCTTCGGAATGTTTTAATTAAAAATTTCGCAAAACAAACATCTTGTTTAATTTCGCACTCGACGTTAGGCGTGGGCAAACACGCGCCTCCGGGGCTTGGAAATAATTAGGGTTGCAAATTTGAGACGACCATCGACTATATTTTGCTTGCATCTCATTTTCTCTTACAATTAGTGCACAAATCGCACAATTTTAATACTTTTTAGCAAGCCAAGCGCTGAGGAGACCATAAATTCTGTAGGCAGTTGTTAGTCTCGGAAAAACGATGCTGTTTGTGAGTGAAACGGGCGGAAGACACGCTCTCATCCTCTCGCAGTGACAAATGCAAACACAGCAAATTCCCGCTATTTTATTCTAGAATAATTTTTCGTCAAAAAGCCGTCTAAAATTGGCAAACCTAGAAATGATTATGGCGGTGTTGCGAGTGCGAGCGCTACCTCCATAAAGATCGCAGCATCTGAGTCGTGAGTGTGTGTACATTTGTCGGTGTGTATGGATGCAAATGTATTCAGGCTGCGCACACAAGTCAGAGAGCACAAATATTGACCTGCTAATGCGAGCATAAATACATAAACCGCGGCTTCGGCAGCCAGGCACAATTGGTGCGCACCCGCGTTGTGCAATCATGTGTAGCGTGCGTATACGGCTCGAATCACTGACTCCGACGCTTTTCATCCCTGCACCTGTGACGACAACAAATATTGCACGTGCATTTCTTTCCCATCCTCGGTGCAATTCATGAATTCACTCCGTTACACCCTCGCCACGGATGAAGTGCATTCGGTTTGCTCAACAAACAAATAAAAATTGAAAAAATTAATGTAAAAATAATTAAAAAAAAACAAGGAGGTTTCAGATTACGGTGAATTTATTGATCTAAGCTTTATTCAACGATGTTAAAAATTACAACAGCAACAAATAGGAAAAAATTGTAACAGTAGGAGAAAAATTCACAAGTCCCAGGTTAAACGAAAAAATAAGTTTGCTAATACGGCGCGGTCTGGGAGTGAAATTTAAAAATTGTGCAAAGAGAATCAATTGGAGCACTGGTTTTAGTTGAGCACACGAAACCGTCGGGTTTTGAAATAAAAAGGCTGAGGACGAAACGAACAGCAGTAATTAACGAGCAAACCACCCGCGCACGTTCAAGCAAATTAAAAATTAATTTCCTCTTTCAATGTGAACATTTTACTCCAATTTATTTTAGCATCTTTTTCATTTATAATCGGTCAAAGAAACCTTCCAGGTGAAATGGTAAAATCGGAAAATTATTTCACGGCAAAAATTTTATTATTTCGACGGTGTATTACCGAGCTGTGGGGCTTCAAAAAATTACATTTCTAGAGGATTTGCTAACAATATATGTGAGAAATTTTGTATAACATCAAAAAGAAATTTAACAAGGCTTCAGCATGTGATTTTTTTTCTCTAAATTTAAGTTTGAAGTTTCAGATCCCAGAATATACCTGAAGGCAAAATATTAATATTTTTCATTGAAATATAATGAAAAATGCTGTCTATATACTGACCCAATTTTGCCCAGGATTGAACTTATATAATAATGCTATTTTAAAATGAAACTAAAATTCCAATTCAATATCCGCAATGGAAATTATGAAATAAAGTTTAGAAAGGCTAAGAAGATTGATCTTAAATAGGAAAATAAATCTTATAGTGAAATGAAAAATTGAAAAAGTTGCCAGTGATTCATTAAATTTTATTTGAAAATATTAAATTTTACGTTTCCTTGCATTGCCAATACATGTAGAGCTGTAATCGCCGCTCTACGCTAATACGAACCATCTCTCTATCCCCGATTGATCGGTCTGAGTGAATTTCGCTGTACACGCCGAGAAAAGTCCAATTAAGCGCGCAACGAACGAAAGCAAATAATGTTTCGCTAAATGGACCGACAGCAAAGGCCCATCAACCTGCGACACGCCCTTTCGCAAATTAAACCAACGCCCACTCGAAAATTGCTCTCCGGCCGAATTTTAGCGAATGCATTATCCAATGTGCTCGCATCACGAATGTTTCTGCTGCTTTAACAGCTTTTACGACAAGGAAACAGTCCGTCCAGCGTTTCATTATTTATCTTTCTCTTGCAAAAACTACCAACGCTGTGCGCGCAATTCAATTACACTTTTTGCGATAGGGAAAGTTCTGCGAGCAATAACTTTTCTTCGCCCTAGCTGCATTTGTTCTACTTTGCTTCACTGAGCGAGTGGAAAGAAATTTACTGTCGAATGCAGAAAATTAACTTTAGAGTCAAATATAGTGCTGAGAAAATTTAGACCATTTAGACGATATGCTATTTTTTCTTTGCTCCCATTCCTTGTGAGATAATCAAATGAACACGAATCATACAATTTAAAGCCATTTGAATTTCTCTTTAAATCACCTAATCCCATTTTTCAACAATAAAACTCAAAATTATTGCAAATGTTTCAACAATTAATTCCTTAATACCAAATTAGCAATGAAACTGACACAAATTCTGAGTTGTATTTAATAAAATCCTTATAGCTTTTTTCTAACTCTCTATTTAGAAATAAAAAACCAGCCCTTCCTGTAATATTAAAGAACAGACAAAAATTAAAAAAAGTACCTAAATTAAAACGCAGCATATTCCATAGGTTCACAGGCTTAAAATTTTTCAAAATACTCGTTTTAAACGTGCTTTTCATCCATACATTGACTGTTATTCAGTAAAAATTTCCATTTAAATTTTTGATGCGGTGGAAAAAAATTAATTTTAAATACAACGCAAAGCTATTTTTGAAATTAAAAAAATATTTTTCTAACTACACTCAAAAAAGTTGCATGAAAACGACTAAAGGGGCTAACCGATGAATAATTTAATATCCTGATTGAATTCTTGATGCTCCAAATCACATCCAAACTATGATATTTGAAATATCTGGAATCGCAGCAGCCCCTTTTATTGAATCGTTCTGTGCTTCGGCGAAAATCGCAGTGGTGCGGAATGGGAGAGACGAATTTATGAGCGTTGGCAAGTGGTCACTAGTAATCTCTCCAAAGCTCACGGTGGAAATATTCGGCATATTGCTACTTTCCCTGGCTCCGTCTCTCTCATCCTCTCTCGCGCTTTTTCGTGTATTTATGTTTCACAGGCCCCCTGTAAGAGAGGCACACATAAAAGGGATTTGAATCAATAAATCGCGCGCGCGGGCTGTGCGTTCGTTCGGCTGGAGGAGCAGGGTATTATATTTATTTTATTGTCGGCGGCGGTGGAGACGGCCGGTGGGCGATTTTCAAAGGGAGCATTTATTCCATTATTGCAATGCATCCTGCCCGCGCGCGTCTGCACAAACACTACTGCTGCAAAAAGGAGAGAGAGATTCGTTTCCAAATATCAAAACTGCGCCAAGTAAGCCAGCCAGGGGTACATAAGAAGATATGTGAGGCTTTTCCCGAGAAAAGCGGCCTCGACTCAAAGGCTCGGCCATTCAAAGGGAAGTAACAGAAATGGAACTGCTAAGGGTCACTCGCACACAAAGGCAGCCCAAGAAAAATATTTCACTCTTTGCTTTCCCTGTGTCGCTGCGAAAAAATGTTTATTTCGCCTCCCTCGCTCACACACAGGCCCGCTGGGACATGCATAATGAATTTGGACTCGTCCTTTGACGGCCGGACGTCACAGTCTCGTGCATAGAATTCGTGAATATTCATGCCTTCAAACCTCAAAGTCTGAAAATAGACACACAGTTCAAGATGGAATTAATAGTTCCTGGGTCAAGTCTGTTTTTAAACTCGCTTTCCCGAAAAAAATATATTTTGTGAGGTAAAATTTTGATTCCGTTCTTCACGATGTAATTATAATGGAAATTTGCCTTCTGGCGAAATAAATCAATATTTTTAATAAGAAGACAAGGCTCACCGCTTTGATAAGTGAGCAAAATTTATTGTAGCCGGTTTTTTCGAAAATTTAAATAGAAAGCAATCCCGATGTTCAGAGCATAATAAAAGTAAAATAATTTTCAGATTTTTATAACACACATCGTCCATTCTTGCTGTTTTAGCTTGCGGTGATGGATTAATCAGCAAGATTCATTGTTAAACAACTAAGCCAAACTTAAATAACATTAATTGCAAATCATCAATAGAAAAAGCGAACAACGTGGGCATAGTCATGATAAAAAGCAGTGTGCTGTCAATAAGTCTGCGCTTACAGCGCCATCATTAAATCCCAGTGCATCGTTTGCGCGAACGGAGGCGTCGGCACTCTCTCATTTCCGAATTAATTTTCAATGCGGCGCTGATTGTCACTCAAGAGCAGCAAACCTGGAGGCCGTTATTTATTTTTTTCTAGCAGCTGCCTTTGACGCTCAATTTTTATGTGTGCGGTGGCGTCGAGCGGCCCCCCACACACACACTAGTTGCAATTCAAGGCAGATCGCTGTGAATGGAACTCGTTAGCCGCTTTAAAGCTGTGCGCCGCGATTTTCGTCGTCTCCGAAAAATGCTCCAATTTATCGCGGCTCGCCACTCTACGGCCTGCCAGAGGGCGCTATTTTCAACGCCACCGCCGTGCTCTCGATGCAAATAATCAGACGCGCAGCCTGTAAACATCGGTCTCGCCTCCGTTTTATCAAGGTGATTTCTCGTTCGCACTCTCGGCCTCATTCTGCGGTTGCCAGCCGATCGATTGAACGCACATTTTGCCCACCCAAACGCTATAATGCCGAACAATTTCTGTTTTCCAATATTTTTGGGGTAAACTTGGCTTTTAAAAATTTATAACAAAGCCAGTAGTAACCAATTTTGATTTTCAGGCACTTCCACTGCGACTTAATACTCAATCCTACTGGTTCTTCACCTAAAATGATTTCTTTTGATATGTAGAAAGTCAAATGAAAGAATTGCAAGTGAAAAATGCACAGCAGTAGGATTGCAAGTGTGAAATCACAGCGGATATGCCTTAAAATCAAAAGCAACCGCTGTCATCATCTATTGGTGGCTTCAGACACTATTTTTTTTGGAAATAGTGAATTTAAGGAAAATATGTACTAAAATAAGGAAGAAAAATCCGTAGCTTTTTAGTATCAGTGCCACATTCCTTTTATAATATTTATTGAACATCCGCCAATTTAAATTAAATTGTTTTTGTTTTCTGGTTGTTAACGCGTAGCTAACGTTTCCTTCAGATGGCCTCCCACGCGACTTTTAAGTAGAACAGAGTAGCTATTAATTACTAACAAAAATCCGCGAGTTGAATGCTAAATCTTTCTTCTTAAAAAATTGTAGCCTGTGACCTTTCTCTTGGGGCGCTTTTGTTTTTTCTAAACCATACGACCGCAGCTTATAAATAATTAGCTTACAAATTTATCTAAAAACTTTATTTCGCGCGTTAGAAATTAAATTGCTAATTTACTCTATGCTTAAAAGTTGCAAAAGATTTTTTTTCTTTGTGTTTATGAAGTATGCTGACACGTCTAAATTTAGGCTCTATCCTTGTCTTTCCCAAAAATAGACTCGCACGTACGAAAATCCAATTTGAAGAGGAAACTAGAGCGGCGTGTGTGTTTGTTTCATCGGCAGAAAATAGCATTGTGCCGCATTCGTGCCGGCTTAATAAGTGGAGAGGACGCCCAGGGGAAGCAATTAAGAGGCGGGCAGCGCGATTAGAATGCAGTGGAGTCGGTGTTTGCGGGCCCACCGGGGACGATGCACGTCTCATCCGCAATGCACCGCTGCACTTGCACGTGCACACGCCCACGGCACCCACTGTACCTGTCTTCCGCGTGAGCACCGAACTCACCTTTCAAGCCGAGACGAATCGAGGCAAAGGCTGAGACAAACCTCAGAACGGCACACACCTATCCCGGAAAATCTCAACAAACTCAATTATGTTATTCTAGAAATTCTCGGAACCGCTCTATTTATTAATTTAATTTGCTAGGGTTGGGTTATGAAGACGATCGACATTTTTTTCTGTTTCTAAGTTTTCACAGAAGAGGATAATCTTTGAAACACAAGCCCTTGGAGCACCCTTGTTAAATTGTTGGACGATCCACTTACCTTTTGCTCGCTGCAAGAAGTACTGTTGGCATACAATCTGAATTAAGTACACAGTATGCAAACTATGTGTTGCCGAGAAATGTAAATCAGGACAAAGAGAAACAAACAAGGAAAACTGAAATAACTAATGGAACCGTCAAAATATTTGTCGATATAGCACAAGTTAGCTTGTTACCGGATAAGTCAGTTGGTTAAAAAATGTTTTACATGTTACTTTTCAGAAAAATGTAAAAAAAACCGAACATCCCTTTATTATTTGGTCTATTGGAGCTAATTTAGCAAGCTATTATTTGAATGTTCATAAATCATGAAGTCTATGAAGTAAAAAATTTGAGGGGATTTATTCTCACTTATTGTCAAATCTTTTTGAAGAACAATGAAAAAAAATTCTGTATAAAACATGATTTTCTCTTTATTTTTACAACATATCAATAACTTACAGATATATAGGAGGGTTTTCTTCTTCTTTAAATCGTAGGTAGTTATGTACAAGAATCCTCTGTCGCGCGTCTGAGTTAGTATTTACAGTTAATATGCGTCATGTATATAATAAATTATCACACATTTACACTTTGGCGCGTGATCAGCCGCGTAAAAACGCCTCTGCCTCCGCGAACGAACGAACCGGAGGCGCCGCTTTTGTAACCGTTAAATAGAGATTAGAGAACCAACAGCTCGAATGCGACCCCCGAACGAGGGCACAGTTGCGCGATTACAGTAATATAACAGCTCCATCGAGGGGAGGGCTGCGAGTTGAGAAACACTTTCCAGTTAAAATTTCGTACAGGAATTGCGCGCGTCTACAGTCACCATGTATTTGGTTTTCAGAGAGAAAATTAAACAGTGAAATGCTCATTGGCATTTGAAGCTGGCAACAGTTTGAACTTTGCTTCGAATTTTTATTTTTGGCCACGTTTTCAAATGCCAAAGAGGCGTCGAAACATTCCTCCCTCAGTGTGTTTGTGTCAGTGTTCGAAAAAAGTTGGCTTTCCCGGAGAAGACACCAGATTTTACCAGAGTTGTAGAAATTCGGAATTATCCAAATAGACCAAGATTTTCTTAAAGGACATGAATGTTGGAAAAATATATGATTTTATATGTGAAGCTGAATTTTCTGGGAATCATAGTGAAGTTGGAATTTTTTCAATCGTCCTCCACTTTTGCAAACAAGTGCTGAACAAACAGAGCGGCCATATTGTGACTCCATCATTTTTCAGGGTGGCAGAAATTAGGATGAGTCAATTTTTAAAGTGATTTTTGGGTGTCTTTTGTTGTCCATGCCTTTTAAACCAAAATATCAGTGAGGAACAAAAATCAGGGCGTGTCCTGATCATCAACAGCCATAACACTTGATGACGTTATGGAGACCGCCGTGCAGAGTAAGCAACCTGCATGACGGGAAGCAAAATTGTTGGGAAGTTTAAATTCCACGCAGCCTATTCACCTTAAACACCCAAAACGTCATAATATGGCCGCTCTTTTTTCCCAGTTCCTGACGGCCTTGCGCCACGGCTGATTCCAAAAACTCCAACGGCACTCTGCTTTGCACAATTTTTAGCTCTATAATATCAAATTACATTTTTCTACGTTCAAATCTTTTAAGTCTGCCTCAGCATATTTAAAATTTTAAACAGATCTATGGCTCAAATTACAAAATTTCTTGCTAAAATGCCAGAAAAATCTAGTTTCAACCGGTGCTGTTCCAAAGTGGCTGGTCGAATTGTCGAACACTGGTTTGTGTTTTGTGTCATGTATCTGTGTGCTGTGTGTACGTGCAGCAAAAATGCCGCGTCTGAACACAAAATCGAGAACAGAAACGACTAATTTTCTTTCCATTAGGCCTCACATAAAATTACACCTAAGGGGCTGATCCATCTGTGGTTGAATCGAACGCATGTCAAAGTCTTCTTGTTTCTTCATCACCTGCTGCTGCGAAATGAAAACCGCACTCTCTCTCTCTTTTTCTTACTTCGTCTTTGGTAAATGCACGCTCGCCGTTTGCACGCGGCTTAAATGCACGACTCCTGCATCCGCGAGGAGGCCACTAACTCTAGCGCTTGCAGCGAGTCTATGAGCAATCTGTCGTCGTTACTGCTGCTGGTCGGACTAGCACTCACGCCTTTGTGCACGCGGCTCAGCGTCCCCGTCAACGGCATCTGAAACAGAAACAACAAACGCGAACCATACAATACATGAGAAATACTGCTAGTGGATTTGAGATTTGTCTTTCAAGAATGCTGTATCTTTTCGATTAACCTTAAAAACGTCCAGAAAATGGTCGTCTATTTTGTTGAAAAGCCCGTCCAAAATGTTAACATTTAAATCAATTAAAAATTTAATTTAAGTGTCTAAATATTTGGCAATGAAAGATCCCATCATGACATTAGTTTTTGAAATGATCAGAATAAAAAATAAGATTTTTGAGTGAATCAATGCATTTAATATTTTTGCTCACTATGTATACAAAAGCTAAATTCTGGGGATTCTGGGAAAAAAGTTATAAAATTCTTTAATATTTTGCGGCACGATTACCCAGAATAATAATGGTTCTTGAAAATTCTCAGTTAAATAAATAGGAAGAAAAAAGTCAACGTTTTTTGTATTTCAAATACGGCTTTAAAACTAGAAATAATATTGTTTTGTTTTTCCGTATTTTCTGGATGAGTTGAAAGAAATGGCAATTTTTAAATCAAAAAGCAAAACTAACTTTAAAAAAAACTACAAAGTTTCAGCTGTCATACGACAATTTATTTGGCCAAAACCAAAAGTTGTGTTTTTATTTAATTTTGGATGTCTATTTTTCTTTCTTTAAAATGCCGTGATGTTTTGAGAAAAATAATATTGCGTAAATAAAAAAAAACGGATCAAAATGCCGCATTGCATTGGGCTGTGCCGGGGAAACGCAGGTTTGTGCAAATCCTAAGAGGGAAAGAGAATGGAAGAAAAGTGGGTTCATCGCAATTCCCCACCTTACAATGAATAGAATGGAAAATTGCCTCGGGCGGCGCAGGCAGCCGGGGAATTGAGAGCACTAAGTTAGTCTTCGTTTAGCGAGCTCCGCTTTGCAGTAGATGCAAACGGAAAATTGGATTTAAATTAAATTAATGTTTGAAATTACGAGATCTGACTGAGCATGCAGACTTTGTTGCCCGATTAAGGCAGACTGAAGTACAAACGATCGATTTTAAAATTAAAAAAACAGAGAGAAAGAGAGAGAGAGAGAGAGAGAGAGAGAGAGAGAGAGAGAGAGAGAGAGAGAGAGAGGGACATGTGTAGTCAAGGAACCAGGCGTAAAACTCACGTTATTGGCTAGATGATTTATGGAGGCTCCACTGCAGGCCAAGCCAAGCATCCGCTGTTCGTGAGCCGCCGCCATGCTCATCTCGGCGTCAGCCTCCGCGGCCGCCTCCAGTTCGGCCGCCACCATTTCCTCTGCAGCGTCCTTTTTTCTCCGCCGTTGCGGGGGCGTTTTGTACATTTTCATGAAACCCTTCAGCGGCCGCCGCTCTGCAAACACCGTTGTACCTAATTTTAACCTTTTTGATTGAATCTCTTGGCTTTGTGTTTTCAATTTCAAAATGAACCCAACCATATTGGACAACCTTTATTTTTTTAAATTCTTCCCACAAAATACAGGTCTTGGAAAATTTGCATTAGTTTCTAGGTCAAAAAATCGCCAAAAACCTCAGTTATACATATATCGGAATTAAAACGGCATGAATATATAATAGCTCTAATTTTGACTGTTTCTTGAAAAAATATTTTGATTTTCTGTGTGGCTCCAGTCCATGGCTTAAATTTTGCTAACGGATAATTTTCATTTTAGAAAAAGTAACAGGTTTTTAAAAAAAAAAAACAGCCCATTTTTAACTTAATATTTTAATTAATTTGATAATTTCTATGTATCATGTTCTCTGTAGTTAATAAATAAATGCAAGAAAAGGCAACAACGCTTATGCCTGGTATATTCAATTGATTGTTAGTAATACAAAATAATCAATTAAAAAAAAATTGAACATAAAACATAAATAAATACATATTGGTTCTTCGATTTATTTTAAGGAGAAAGCATTAAATTTGAAATAATTTTAAACTGTCAATGTTTAAATTAAAATCAGACTTTCCAGCAAATTTGAAATTGTAATAATATAAGCTGTATAATTTGTTTAATGGTTTGACTTTCACTAGATGATTTTTAATATTTATATTCAATAATTTTATTCAGAAAGTTCAGTATGCAATGTTTCGGTCACCAGAGTCACGCAGGTTGCCTACCGTTGCAAAGCTCTATCATGAATTCTCACCGTGCTTGTTGGGGATGACATCGGGGTCGGTGTCTGCGTCGGCGGCGCCGACGGCGGTGCCGGTGGGCAGCAGCTGTCCGGCGCTCTCGTCGTTGTCGACGCGGCGCGCTTCCATGACGATGCCGCCACCGTTATTGCACGGCGGGGGCGCCTTGCATACCACCGCGGAGCCGGCCCGCGAAGGCTTTTGGTGGCGCTTGTAGAGCGCAACCAGCACAGCGCATACGACCAGCAGCAGCAGGATGGCGGTGACCACGAGTGCGGCCAGCAGCGGGTTCACAGGCCACACGCTCGCACTCCCTGAAGCAGAAAACAAAAGACCAGCTGGTTAGACTCATCAGAATATTGGCATTAGGCGCTGCAGGCCGCACTTCAAACTTGATGCTAAACTTAACTAGGGCTGGGAATTGAAGATAATCAGAAATTATTTTTGTGACCCTGTACTTTCCTTATAATATGTAGGGAATTTGCGTGAATATAGTATTTATTTCTTGACTCCTCGGAACTACCTATAAGCACCAAAATTATTTAAAGCCATTTTAAATCCATATGGTCCTTTTAAGCAACTAAAAATTAAAACAAATCTTGAACTGAAATTCTAATGATTGTTAACTAGGCAAACAAATATGGAATGAGTGGCTCAAAATGACTGAATTGAAAAGAAAATAATGTCACAGCTATACAGCTCGCTGTTATGGCCCCGCATGCCTCGAATCTGCAGTAGTTCAGCTTTGAAACAAAATTCATACTGTGAAGAAACTATCTCTTGTAACAATTCAATCAGGCTAAAATAATAACCTTTACGGGCTATTTCAAGAGTGAAATTCTACTCTTTTCTAATGTCTTTGAAAAATTCTAGATGAGAAAAATTGATTACTAAAAAGTTGCATTTGTTTAAATAAATTGGAACAAAACTTAGCACTAAACTTCCAAGTTGAACCATAATATTTTTATCCCAATGATTTAATCGTTTAATAAAATAATTATTAGTATCGAGTTATGCATTTAATGATAATATGAGCCTTCATTATGTTCCAAATTAGAGCAACAATGCAAGGTATCAGTTTTCATTTATCTCCCGACAGAGCGTTGTATTTTAATGGATCATCGATTTATTGAAGCTTTGCGTATGAAGCCAATTTTTTGCACACAGCTACTGCCCACAATTTTAAATTTTCTGGCTTGATCGTGACACAGATTAAACGTTTTTTTTTATCTCGATACGCTAAAGTGAAATAAAAAAAATAAGTGATCGCAATGACAATATTTGTGTTTGAATTTAAAATTTCCTTTGAAAACCAACAAAAATCAATATTTACGTTTCATACTTATTTCCTATTCCAATTTCAGCTGATAATATAATATATAAAGTACACACATAATTTAAATCAAAATTTATTTATTTTTAATTTCAATCCAATACCACGTGAAATGAAATACACATCCTGTGAAATATCAATCCTTCAAATCATAGTGGAAACTTACTTTCAATCTAAAAAACCTCTGTTGTTGATTATACCACGATTCACTGAACCAATTTTTGACTTTTAGTGCATGGATTAAATATTTTTTTTTCAATTTGATGTCTAGAAATACTTAGATTAAGTTAATTGACATAATTATATTTTTAACCTTTGCTCAGCACAAAAAATTGAGAGCACAAACAATTCTTTATTATGTTGTGTAGTGTATAGCTGTCCCTCCTATTATTTCCACAGCCAGTTTTTTCGGAAAAATGAAAACGGCGGGAGGAAGGGCAGTTTTCTCCAGACGATTGCATTTTTGCCTCTGCTCAGCACATCCTGTGGTCTATGAGCTCACCGGGTCCCAATAACACCACCAAGTAGATAACATGAGGCCCGAGTGGCCGCAATTGAGCTTGGGCCCAACGCGGCCATCTTTTCGCCTCCTCGCACCGAGGTTTTTGATTGAAACGAAAGGCATTCGTGCCTAAATCCGCTGGAAAGGTGCGAAAAACCAAGTGGCGAGTCGGCGCAGGTACGCCACCCAGCCCAGTGGAGTGACCCGAGCATTTTTGGTCACTTAATTAACCACCTTTTGCCATCTCTGACATAGGGTATGCAGTAAATAGATCTCAGAATTGCTCAAATATCTCCAATTGCCTTGAAAATCTAGTGAATGCCTAAACTATGCGATCCAACCGGCTAACAAAGTTATCGCAATTATTAGAATTAATTAAATTTTAAAGCGAACTATAATTATGCCAAAATATTGTTTGGATTGTTGGTGGAAAGTATACAGTTGTCATACCGATGATTGCGTCAAATCAGCTGAAAAAAGCGCAATTAATTGGGAGGGAGGGTAACTTACTAATGGATGGCGTTCACGGTTTGTTGCAGTGCGCGTAATGCTAATGGAGTTATTTGGACGGCGAGATAGAATCACTCTGCACCTCGTGCCGCGCAGTAATTATTAGCAAATGAACTCCGCCCTGCGAGAAGCAGAGAGTGACGTGTTTAAAAACGCGCGCGCGGCGCGTGTGCACGGGATTAAAACGTCATTTTGAGTGACAGTGGGCGCCGCGATAACGTCCAGCACCGCGTGCCGCAAACGGCTGGATTATTAAAGGGGCTCTCTCTCTCAGCCAGTTGCGAATTCACTCTTTTGGCACGATCGCGGATTACGACACTTCGTGGAAGCAGGATGCACACACGCAAGGCGCAATGGTAAACGGATTTGAAACTGTTTCAACCCGGGTTGACAAGGATAAAGCCGGACAGTGAATATAATTATTTAATACTCTAGCATTTAATACATTAAATCAGAGTTTCTCGGAAACAGAGAAGAGCAGGAAACTTAGGACTGATTCAAAATGTCAGCAACCGTTTAAATAATTTTTTGACTTTATTTATAATATATATTCTCTTGTTTGCTAGTTATACATTTGGTTTGAACCAAAAATATTCTAAATTCATGGGTGTTTCAATGAGATCATTTTAATTAGTCTGTAATTTTTAAATTTGCGTTTGAGTTTTTGGTTCGTTGTTAGGGTGGTATATCAAGGTGTCGAAATAGCTAAGTTTTCTGAAATATTCTTTTCACTTTTCCAAAAAAATCAGGCTGCACATAATATGGAGAAATGGGCCTTTCAGCGTTAAAATAATGGGAATATCTCAAGTTCCAACAATTAAATTTGTGCTAAAAGATACCTTTTTAGACAACCTAATTGTAAGATTTCTAAATTGGAACACCATTTTTGGAATTTTCAAATTTAATTATTTTTTAATTATCTTTCTTTAAAATGCCATTTTTTAATATTATATATAAGAGATTAAATGTTGCACTAAGTGAGTTTGAAACATTTGTTGACATTTTCAGGTTGTGAGATATGGAAGGTCAAATATTAGAAAAAGGGTATTTTTGAGTTCAAGGGAATAATTATCAAATAAAAACGATTGCGGTTGATTTTAAATAACCAAGTCAAGGAACTTTCAGAGTATGTGTAATTCAACCCTTTGGAAGCCATCAGGGATCAGGGTTTTCAGAAATGCCCTAATGTGCCCACAATCTCGTTCCTGAGCATCCTTAAGTAGCGCAGGAGCCGAATTGAGGTGAAGGCACTAAGATTCAACCACTGAGAAGCTAAAAAATTGTCCCAGGAGGAAAAATATTGCTGTGACGCACATTGTGAATTCCTCATGACACTCTTTTATTGGAAAGTGATTTTTCAGCGCGCGCGTCGGGTGGATAAGTTGGAAAATATGCCACGGACAGATAGAGAGTCACGCTTCATTAAAGATATCAGGCGCGGAGGACCGCTTAATATGCCCTGTCTTTCCCTTCTTCTTTCACTGCTGTGCTCGCGATGCGGCGAAGAAATTTATTGCTGTAATCGAGATAGCATCTTCCCCCTCGAGATTTATGGGTCGGGCGCGGGTTGGCGCGCTCGAGAAATGAATTTTACGCCATTATGCTCCACTCAATTATCATTCACTTACTTAACGCAAGAAGCGCCCGTGCCGCGATGCAAATTCTCGCTAGGCCCATTTGCATACAGACTGCATCAAACACAATCTCTTCGTGCCGAGCAGGGTTGCCACAGGTCCACGAGAGGGGCGGGTACAAGGAAAGGCAATCGCTCTGCAGGGATTACCTCCCGCTTAGTAATTTTCATTTCTCAGAAGATATTTTTTAATCAAGAAAAATGGGTTGCCAGGAAACTGTATTCAAAAATGCATAAGATTGGATTAATTTATCAATTTCTTGTGGTACAATTGATAAACCAAACAAAAAATACACTTCGTTGAATATTTGAGGTATATACTGCATTTTATATAAGCGATTTTTAAACGAATTTGGCTTCTTGAAAACATTTATTTAATGTGAAATGTCGTTAAATTAAATAAATTAATAACCGACAACTACTGCAACGTGCAAGATATTTTGATCAATTATGTAGAATAAAATATTTCCTGAAATTCTGGCACAAAATGGTCAGTCTACAAAATCGTAGCCTGCGTTCCATCTACGAACGCCACGTGCCGCCTTCTGAAAAAATGATCTCGGTACGAATGTATTTGATTTCCGCATTGTGAAACTGTGGAATGATATGCCACCCGCGCTCAAAGCAAGCTCTTCGGTAGTTTTCCTGCCTTTGTAAGGCATACAATCATGCGAGCTTTTAGCGTGTTTGTGACGTCTAGTTTGGGCCCATTTCGACTTTGCTGTCCCGAACAAGGTTTTATCAAGTTTATTTCGTTTATTTTTTGCCAGAAATGGTTTCTCACTGTTTGTATCCCGACTTGTCATTTTTTTGTTCATGATTTTCAATTGAGAATAAACAAACATATAAATTGGTTAAAAACGGTATAACTAGCAGAGAAAAAATGTACACCACTTTTCCACTTAATAAAAACGACCTTTTCATAAATTTTGTTGCAGCAGATTAAAATTAATTTAAGTTTCAATGACTTGATAGGGTGGTGGCCCAAGTCATCCGCCCCGCTGACTGACTGGGAATGGCTCCTAGCTCCGCATGGTTAAATGCACACCCATGCAGCACGAGCATTGCCGCTCTGAGACGCTGCACAGCTACCCAGGCGAATTTCCCCCGAGTATCGGCGCACCTGCTGCTGCTGCGGCTCGGCAGGCGCCTCTTGTTTATTTTAATGCAAAACTAACACTTCTCCTCGCTGCTCTCGCGGTATTTGCACAAATTTGTCTCGCTCGCGCGCTCCATTGTTTCGCGAACTCGGAACAGAATGCGTTATTTGTTTGAATTAGTGGAGAGACGATTTACGCTAGGATAAACTAAGGTACGGACTGTTAAAACCAACCCAAAGACCTTCTCCGTCTTGGAAGCAACTGGAGTGACGAAAATAATGGTCTTATAACAGGTCCAATATGGGAATTTTTTTTAATTTTTTTTTTATCTTTCTGGACACGAGCGGTTGAAAGATTTTTACTCAAATTCAAAGCGCAATATTTTGAGTTCAGTATTTAATCTGAAAGTAGCAGTGTAATTTAATATTTGACTACACCAATCGATTCTTGAGTTTCAAATTAGATTGGCCAGCCAAAAAAATCAGTCAACTATATTCGACACAACGTTCAGAACATCGGTAGAAACTTAAAACCGTTATTTTATTGTTTCATTTTTGTTTGAACGTGGCAAAAAGTGTGACCAATTAGGATGGAGCGATTATCTGATTAGCTTTTTGACGTAGCACCGGACTAAGATCGAGATCGATAGAAATAAAAAAAGATTAGAGATACTATAGATGCTCCATAATCAACGGTTCTTTTCAGGAACCGGACTAACGGTTTACCCTTTTACAATACAATTTCCAAAGATACAAGAACACTTCACGCAAACTAGAACAGCCAAATGTGCCTCCCCATTATCTAATTTAATTTTCTTTCAAGTGTTTGCTGGTTACAGACTGTCCAGCAGCTCGAGTGGGAATTTGTGTATGTGCATGCGTTAAAGTCAATTAGGATGAGTTAGGCGTTTGTCGGAATAATAGCCACGAGTTATTGTTTGAGCGGTGAGAGTAGAAGCGGTCGAGCAAATTCACGAGATAAGAGCGAATTTGCACGCACGCGGAGGAGCGATTTCGCCAGCAGCGCGGTGTCTAATACATAATTCACCACCCTCGACAAAGGGTGGCTGGGAGCAGGGGGGTCGACCGGGGGCTCGGCTGCTTCTGGCTGCTGTCACAGACCGAGCGTGACCTTTGTTCTGACTATTTGAATATTCAACTTCTCCAGGTGTGTTTGTTTGTGTGTGCGCGCGTGCCTATTGTTTTATCTAGCGGCAGATTATGCTCATGCAAATTCGCGCTTCATTGTTGCGCCCGTACCATTGTGCTGGATTAGTTTTGCGCGTATGCGCTGTTTCGCCAGCCAGGCGCGTTTCTCTCCACTTGCTTGACAAGTCGGCGAGTGTTGCACGTGAATGGGCGGCACTCTCTTGGCACAGAGGTGATTACATACACACTCGCACAACACGTGTTTATCTTGAGGATTACTTTTACACGCGACTGCTGTAATAGCAGCCTTTGTAGAAACGCGAGCAGGCGCAAAATTGAACGCCTCCGCATTTTGTCAACGTAAAAGAACTCCGTATTCCCTGCAATTGAGATTGGACTTTTTACTTACTGGCTTAAAACACTCAAGTTATTTGATAATTTGAACATGACACGCAGATATTTTCAAGTTGTGACCTTTAAGAAAACATGTAATCATGTTACACTGCAAAGTTAGCTACTTTCTAAATTAAATATAAACATATTGTTATATTATGACGTACACAAAGCTGTTGACTTGCATTGTTGAGCACATGCTTTTTGTGCACTTGTAATGAGAGAACCAGTTTGAGTTTAGGGCTCGAGTAAAGGCTGATGTAAGAGTACATTCGGATTTGGGTGAATTGCGAAAGCTTTCCAACTCGCTACTTGCTGGTTTGCACTTTTCCAGCATGCGTGAATCACGGGAAAAATGTCTATTGTTTAAAAAAAGACCTGGGTGCGGGGCAGTGGCACGAGCTGGTCCTTTTCTTGTCTGGGCTTCCTCCATTGAGGATCGTGAGTCCATGTTATTCGTTCTCCATGTTATTGGGGCACTAAGTTGTTCGCTATAAGGCGGGGCCGCCAAATCTCGAAAGAAATGAACCGATGATATAAAAAGCACACACACACACAACAGGTTTTCCTCGTTACCGTTCAAATCGAATATTTTCCTACCCAACAACATCAAGCTTTGTGAACAATCCTCTTCAATCCATCAGGATTAACCGCAGAATGCACTGCCGAGCTCATTTCGCGTATAATTAGTCATTGTTAGTGCAGTTCAAGGGTGAGCATTCAGCTATAACAAAGTCGAATGGACTACAAGAGCGAGAGAGAGAGAGAAAAATGCCTGTCTGAAGGGGTGTATTATTTGTCAGCAGCGTGGAGCAGCAGGGTTCAAGAGCGGCGTGGTGGAATGTAGTTAATTATTTCGCCGGCGAGCATTGTTTATCGAGCCTCATTGTTTGCCCGAGCGCGCTTTTTTCGTGGAACGACAGAAATATTTAATCAGACCTTGTATCCATTTATTATTTAGCGTGTGAGTGTGTGTGCGCACTGGTGTGTGCACTGTTGGGCCAACGCACATGCCCTCCACCATAAATTGCCATCTCGTTGAGAGTTTGCATTCCGAAGCGTTCGCGCAGCATTCCAACTTGACTGCCGCAAATTAATTTCCAGACCGACTCTAATGAGACTTGTGTTGTGGGGAAATACTCGCGTACATATATGCACAATGGAGAGCCGAAAATGGAGAGAGTGAACGAGTTTGCGGCCAGCTAGCTTTTGTGAAGCACCGCTAGAACAGCCAGTAATACCCTCTTCAAATATATTTTGAAAAAAATTGTCTTATGATTTTTGAAAAGTTTTAACTGCCTGTACCTTTTTTAGTATTTAGAATATGTTTTAATAGCTAAAAAAGATGACTGTTTAAAGTTTGAAGCCCCATTAACAATTAATGAAACTGTCACCGCTAAAACAATTTACCATACAGCGAGTGTAGTTAAACTAACGATCGTACAGAGTTCAATTGCTGTCAAGGGAGCACGACGAAAATTTCTATGTACCATAATTATCGGAGGAGACCGCGTGGCAGAGTTTGCCAGACCTTTTCAATTTCGTTGTCAACAAGGCACGAATCTGAAGGAGGCGAACTTTGGGAAAGTTTCGGCCCGCCTGCCGCATAAATTTGGCACGCCTTCTGAAATACACTCAGGCAGCTCGGCCGGGGTGGAAAGAAGGACTTAATTGAAGTGTATTCGCTTAAAAAATCTACATAGTGCACTAGCTCGAGCTGTTGCCGCGTTTTTGCTCAGATGCGAGGCAAAGGCGTGGCGATGGCACAGGAAGGAAAAGAAAAATCGCCTGGGAATTTTTATTATGGAAATATAAAAGCAAAGTTTGGCGTGTGCTGCTCGCTCATACTAAATATTTTATCTGCCGCTTGTAATATTGACATTGAATGGAGAGAGCGGGCTGGAATGAGACTGACTCAATATTCAGGCGCGTGCTTCGACTTTAAAGAATAAAATATTTTACGACGACCGACCGACTCCCCAGCAACTTGTTCTTTCTTTCCTCACGTGTGCGGGCGTAGTTCCGTATCTTTCCTTTTCACCAGCCTGCCAGCCAGCCAGCCAGATCGGTGCTTTTGCTTTTATTTCAGAGTGCGGTCGCCAAACTTTAATACACACGTGGCCGCAATTTCCTTGTTTGCAGCTTTGTTAGGCCGAATTTTCTGGATTTGCAGCGGGTTTGTGCGAGCGGGTGAAAGGATCCCAACCCTGAAATATTAATTTCGCTCCGCTTGTTGCATATTCATGCAAGGATCCAACTTTTTGCTGCGTGGGAGACGCTCTCCCGGAGGCCTCTTTTATGCAATCTGTGCTTTTTATACCTGCTCAAACCGGATTTTTTCTGCATCTTCTCTATTAAAGGAAATTATGCTAGCAAGTGATTCGTAGAACTGCGTGTTTTATTTCTATTTTAGGCTAAAAAAATATTTTAGTTTTTAGTTTTTCCCTACAAAATTTGTTTATCGTTACATGTATTTTAATTTATTAACATCAATTTTAGTAGATTATATTTGTATTGGAGCTGTTCATGAAAATCGCTACATCAATTTAAATTATAAAAAGTATATTTTTAATCAAAAGACAACAGCTCTTACAAATTGTATAATAAGGATGGTTTTAGATATTTTAAACTCTTTTTCAATTCAATTTGATTTTTTTGGAAAGCTGTTGATGTTCCGAAAGGAAAAAATGCTTATATTTATTCAAATTTAAACTGAGAGATATAAAAACATTTGTGTAACAACATTTTGAGCCTTCGTTGTATGGTCAAATTTTTAACAGGGACAATTTTTCCCTATCCAAAATTAGTTTTAAGACTGAATTACTATATTAAATTAATTTATTCAGGAATAAAAATTCTAACAAGAAAAAAGGGTAAAAATACATCGGTTAAAATGGCCAAAAATTTAAAATTTCATTTGATCTAATTGCTAGATCTAATTGCTCATTTTTAGTTTAACATCAATTCGCCTGCCTACCTGCAAATTTGGCCACACCCTTGATCGAAAGCCCCTCGATGGTGGTGGGCTCTGAGCGGCCCTTGGCGTTGGCAGCGTACATCTGCAGCATGAAATTCAGTCCTGGCTCAAGGTTGTGCAGGGTGAAGCTGGGATTCCTTGAGGTGCTGTTGTGGCGCAGCCTCCGCTCCGGCATCTCCAGCACCTCCACGTGGAAGTATTGCGGAAGTCCACCGTCGAAGCCCTCAACGCAGTCCACGGTCAGGGTGTCCACCGTTTGGTTCGATATGCTGCAGTTCGTCAGAGGAAACGGACGACCTGCAGGGAAAAATAAGAATGTTTTTTTTTTTAAGTTGAGTTTTAATTAGGTAAATTTAAAATTTAATTCACCATTCACATGAAAGCCCTGAGTGTTTGAGGCTGCCTACAGATGGCACCACTGTATAATACGATTTTAAGTGTAGAATGCCGAGCAGTAGTATTGAGTTTGAAATCACAGTGGAAGTTCCTTAAAATAGAAGGTATACTGTTGCGCCATCTGTTGGCAGCTTTGAACAATGAGGTCTTTTTCAAATGGTAAATTGAATGAAAACCCCGGCCATAAGAAATCTCCTTCTTGCACATAAATTATTTCAACACAACTCTTTGAAATCAAGTAAAGGTATCTAATTGTAAATTGTGAGATTGTGCAAGTGTATAATTTTCTTCTTGGAAAAGCAGAAATGATGAGAAAACTGCTTTTTCTTTCCGTTACCGTATGCTTCACTCCCTAAGGGCACCAATTAATGTAATTTTAATTACTCAGAGCAACATAATATATATAACAAAGTGAAATTAACTTTAATGTCCGGTCTCTTTGAGCCGCTGGCGGCTTTGTGGTTAACAGCATAATTATACACACACCTGCAGTTTATTAGCCGCCATTACGACATAGTTATTGCAAACGCAAACAAACGTACATACTCCACCAGCAAACACACGGGGTTAATTATAGCCAGGCAACAAAGACCCGGCGGGCGTGTATTTTTGCACGTGGTCGTGATTTGTTGATGCAAAATTCAAAACACCCCGCTGACATATTAATGGAGGGCAAACGCGTTTGATAATTTGCCATGGTGCTTCTCTTCAAGAATTTTTATTTACATGAGGTGGTTTTGCAAAATGGCGTACATTGTGACGTGACTACTGGTTAGTGCTGGCGAAGAATATTTATTTGAAAGCGTGTAATGAAGCAACTTGGGGTAATGAGCTTTTGAAACTTACGAATTCACTCTGAGATATTAATGGGAGGAATTTTATTCAAATGAATTCCAGGAATTGCATTCATAGCGCATAAGTATTTTTTCGCATCTTTTAAGAGTAATTCGACAAGAAGTATTTTTATTTTACAATATAAATGACGGGAAACGACAAATGAAGGAATTAAAAATGAAAGGCGACGATGGAATTAAAATTCATGAGGATGGAGTTAAAACGAAATGTAAAGAAGTTGATTTACTTAATTTAATGAATGAAAAAAATGCTACAATAGGGTTATGGTCATAATTTAATAAGAACCATCAGCTTTCAGAGTATGTTTAATTATTTGCTCTCTCATTAAAAAAATTGCCAAGCCCAAGAAAAAAGCTTAAAGGAAGGTTTAGGACCTTTTATTTTGACTGCCCCAACCCATTCAAAGTTGTTTAAATCGCCAAAATGAACAATTTAAGAAAGATTGAACCGAATTCTAATCATGAAAGCCCGCACGAATTTGATATTTCGATAATACCATCAAAAACCAAAAGTGACACACCTAGAATTTGCTTTTGGGACACCAGTTTGACTTTTATCCTACGCAGTGACTGATTCAAAAAAAAAGATTACAGACAATAAAGATATTGAGATTTCATTTGTAGAAAAACACTGAACTAACAAAAATCAAAATTATGAAATATTAAAAAATATTGATGAGAAATTTTCAAAACGCATTAAATTTAGTTTAAATTGATGGGTAAAGCATTTTGCGGTTGAAGTTGATGTATGGGGTATTTTCCAGGCCAAATTAAAAAAAAAACTGGGGCGGAAGAGGTGTGTCGTACCTGCAGCCACGACCTGGAAGATGCAAGGTGTCCTTTGACGTCCGACCGCGTTGGTGCCCCAGCAGGCGAGGGTGCCGTAGTCCATGTCAGCGACGGGCGTGTAGTTGAGCCGGCTGGTGGTGGCGTCGCTGGTAGTCTTGGAGTGCGGCACCTCGGCCACGTCGCCCGAGTTGTTGAACGTCCAGCTGAAGGAGACGATGGGCGGGTTGGCGTCCACCTCGCACCGCACCACCACGGTCTCGTGCTTCAGGGCGCCGAGCAGCTCCTCGCGCTCGTCGCGGCACGTCGGCACGTCTGCAATGCGCCGACAAAATCGCGGTCATAATTGCTGCTGCCTGGCTGGTTGGCTGGCTGGCACAATGCCCGCCGCTCGTTACCGCCGCCGGGCTAAATTGTGCGGAAATGCAGCCGCCGGCAGTCATTATAGAATTAAACACGCGCTTTTTTCATCGGTCTTTTATTTTTCCCGGCCAGAAGCAGATTTGATGAGAGCTTTATAGGCTTGGGCAGGGTCGGTGAATTGCTGCTTTTGTTGTGCGGGCGGGGGAGCGGATTTTATTTTTTTATTCTAGCTCCCTTGTTGTGGCTGCGCTGAGAGAGCCACGTTTAAGGCTTTTTATATGCCGACGATTATTGGGGGACGGGCTAAAGGGGAATTTGTCCGGCCATTTTTTACAGGGCGAGCGAGCATAAAAAACGTAGCAGCCAAGCTTGTTTGGGTGCAATTTACAATGCTGTGGGGACAGGCAACAACCAACACACTCACACACAAAACACGCGGAAATGGAACTGATATAATCACGCAATGCAACATGTTCAATTTGCACACATAGAATACGTATTTTACAAAATAAAATTTCATGCATGCAGCATGCACAAGCTTGGGAAACTCTTTTTACGTTTAGATTTTTTAACTAAATCTAAAAATTCAATAGCGATAAGTAGGAATAAAAAGTTCATATTTTTAAATATTATGTAAATTCATGAAATCTAGGCTGTCAAACAAGTTAGGTAAATACTGTCAACTTTATGTGAAACCACCAATATGAAATTGTGGATTCCTCTTTTTTTTTAAACTTTCGTGTTAAGCTATTCATTTTTTCATAGATTTGAACTCAATGCAGCAATTTTATGAGTTTCCAATTAAAAAACTTGTATTTAAGACCATAGGTAGCGAGATTTCCATCATTCTTAAGTGCCAAAAACATTAGAAAAGCTTGTGTCTCGTTAATTTTGGAATGAGCTCAAATAACGCATTTTTTAAGTTTATGAGCAGAATTAGAAATTTCCTGTAAGTGTATGAACGCCCCAAACCCATGTAAATCACCTGAAGAGACCGTTTAAAACTTTTGAATTGCTCGAAACGGTCTACCCTTGCGGAGCATTTAAGAATTCCTAAATAAAATCAGACTTTTCTAGTCGCATTCATGGATTGTATTTAGATTCACCATTTTAAACGGAATTCAAAAATATTTACCATCTTGAGCAAGCAATTCTCTATTTTTGAGTGATTCTTAGCCTCTTAAATAAGAATGAATAGAGTAAATGACGTAGTTTTTGATGCGTTCTTTGATGGGATCATGCTAATTCAGAACTGGTTTGCAACTGATTGCGGACGCAGCAACAGAGAACAGCGAATTGTGCACCAAGCAGCCAGAAGCCGGAATAAGCAGCGGACGCGCAGCTGAGTGAATTTATTAAAAGAAGTAACGAGATGGAGGGAACGAAAGAGAGAAAAAAGGAAGTGCAGCCATAAAACGAGCAAGCGTTCGAGTGTAGCGACTGCTTTTTGTATTTTATAATTTGCCGCCGCTGCCGCGCCAGAGAGAGCACATGCTGCTGTTTATGAGCACGCCTGTGTTGCTTCAGCAGTAATAAAAACCACAATAAAGAAACCAGCAAAAACCTGCGAACGCGAGCGCTGTTTTCTGTTCTCTTTGCCCAGACAAAGCGACCGACCGCCAAGCTCCCTTTTGTTTGTAATTACTGCAGCAGGCAAAATTAAAATTCTCTAAAGAGCGCAACTGTAGATTTTTCCTCTGCACTTCTGTCGATTACATAAGCTAATGCAGAAATTTGTTTGAAAATAATATTTTACACCCAATTTTATCTAGCATGCCAACAAATGGGGGTTAGTTCTCTTCTTCTTGTTGCTTTTAAAATTAGTAAATACTTTTCCCGACATTTAAAACTATTATTTATTATTTGTTTTATTTTAATTTTTTGTTTGTATAACATTATTTATTTCACTGATATTTGATTATTTACTAAACACCAATGGGATCCTAAAGAGAGATAAATCTATTTTAATTACAGTTAGATATTTTTAGATGATGCCGATGGAGGCTGCTGGTTATTCTAGCTGACCAATCAGGCGTGCAGCGTGTTTAATTTAAATTGAGTATGAGACAAACTGTAATTTCCAATCCTAATTTAGAGAGGCAACTTGATAATAAGCATTGCTCTCAAGTGAAAAGATGAATTTATAAGAAAAACATAACGGTACTAAGACCACATCAGGAGAACTATAAATCAAATAGCGGTGTTGTTCAGTTGGTATAAAAAATTTCGCGTCGACGAGTTTGTGAAGAGCACGTATTGTTGGTCACCCCCCATAATGACAAAGTCTGGCTGAGGGGAGAGTGCAGCTATGTGGCACGACAAAGAAATACATCTTCAGTTGACACGTGGAAGGGCAGGACGTACGTTCAATAAATCTTGCTTTAACTCAAAATCTCACGTAAAAAGATTTCCTTTGTTACCCGCTGGGCAATAAAAGCAACTTCAGGAATTTTCAGCGGCTTTTCTATAGGCGCATTTCGCACGAACAAAATTAAATTTAGCGCAATGTCGTAAGGGAAATAATTAAAATATGTTTTCTCACCGAGGTAGGTGCATAAAGAGGTACAGAGGAGAGCAAATCCAAGAGGATTACACGTGCAAAACGCTTTCAACTTAAATTCAAAAGCTTCCTGCGCTTCTAGCTTTGTTTGAACACATTTACATGCTCATGCAGAGTAAAAATAGTACATATTGTGTTTCTAAACAATAATGACGTGCTGCGTCATAGCAAGAGGTCTGATGGTAAATGCTTCCTACGACGTCATTCGTTAAAAAGTTCCTACTTCAAAAAACAACGTCAGACACCGCAACCTCGTAATTAATGTTCTAGTTCTCTTATACGTCAGACGAGCTGCAAGTTTTTTTATCTCACGTTGCACTGATTTAAAAGCGACCAAATAGGGAAAATTTAAAAAAGTTTGTCCTACTTACACATAACACGCAGTTCGACAGGATTACTGCTGCCCTTGCCTTCCGAGTTGGAGGCTATGCACGTGTAGTAGCCAGCGTTGAACCTCGTGACACCCTGTAGGACGAGGCTGTTATCGCTGATGATCACACCAGCGCTCACGTTCTGCACAATCTCGCGATTCTGCAAAGGAGATTATAGTGGAATTAGTGCAAACGCATATGCATGCGCGCTTGATAAGAGCGAACTTAAGCTAAATGTAAGCCCCTACGTGCGACTGCAGTGGCAGATCTGTTTCATTGTACACACATGTCCTCTGATTAAACATTTTAGAATAGGAAAAATTGACGAATTAAAATGGTTCAATGATTAACTATTTTATGCCCAAATAATAATCGGACGCTCATATTAAATTCACAGCCATAAATAATTCATCACATTTTCGCAAGACCCTTCTTGAATTAAAATTTTGCTGACTTGAAATGCCTTCTGACTAGAGTTTTTCCTTGATTACGTCACGAAACATTCCTAAGGAGTGGCAAAGTTATCTTGCACTAAAACTATTTCCGTAGGGCTATTTAGTTTAATGAGATATTTCCATCTAAACAAATTCCCCGCCTCACAGGAGACATCAACAAAGTTTGTTTTAATATGTCGGAACTGAGTCGGCGTTTTGGTCAAACTTTGCACGGTGAGAATTCAAATTAGCTTGGTGTCTAGGCAGCACGTCCTGAAATAGTTGGCCAACTAGCCTTGACCGCACCGACTCATTCCGATTTGCGGGCCTGCGAGTTGTAAATTTAATAACAAACTTGCTCGTCACTCGTCGTGAGTAAGAAAGGAAGGTCGAGACGAGAGGAATTCTGCAACTAAATGCCTTGAGCAGCTTTGAGAAATCATACACACATGCATGCATACGTGCAATAATTGCCAACAAGTCTGCGAGTTGCGAGTAGGCAATCTGTTTGTCGGTGCGGTCGGGCAGGTTGCCTAAAACACTCGACGCTCGCTGCTTGAGTGCTTCAATCTGTCTTTGCTCGACTCGGGCCGCCCCCGGGGGCCTCTGTCTCGCCGCCCCCGCTTTCTTTGACGAGAAGGCGAGCGTCTTCACGCTCCGACGATCTATTGTTTCTGTCTCGCCAAGTATTCCAATAAAGCTGACCACTAAGCCGGCCGCAGGGTTCACATTCAAATGCGGCAGAAAGGACAGCGACCCACATTTTTCTCGCTTTTCAAAGGAAATAAACACCATGTCCAAAACCGCCAATTTTCTGAGCCATCAACTTTTAATTAAATATTTCTGTCTCTTTGAGAAGTCCTAGCTTCGAAGTTTAATTCTGCAATATTGTTAGGCAAAAAGCCGGAAAGTTGACAATAAGTCTTGTACCATTCACAAGCACAAAAACGGTTTTTGATGGATGTACAATTTAATTTTGGAGTTAGTGTTATTTTCATACTTTAGATCACTGTCAGTTTTTTCCACTTTTGATTTGATATAGAATTTTTGGGACAAAAGAAAAACCTGAAGTTAATTTCTTGACCTTTTATGCTCAACCTTCTAATGTTTTTCGGGGAAATTTTGAATTATAATATACTATAATTGTTTGGAAAAACAAATCTGTCTCATTGTTTTTTTCTATTTTAAAATTAAAATCTTGGAAAAAATGGTTCTGCTCTATGTGGTGCAGATGCCTAGCAGGGGAGAAGAAAGTCTCAGGAAGAAGAAAAAGATATTCGAGTCAACAAAAATATTTGTAGCACCATTACTAATGCATTACCAAAACTTTTGAATCTCATCAGGAGTGCGCAACTCTCTGGCTGGCATCCGTTTAAAGCGAGTCATCCCTCACCCCTTCCGCGATTTACACTTCTTCTTCCCAGCGGCCGGCAAAAGTTTTGGCCTCGAGAAGTTGAGGCGCCGCACCACTTCCTTCTTTTAATTGTTGCAGACTGCTCTTTCTCGGCGTCGGTGGCGAAAATGAGCGAGCTAATTACGCCTAATGAATATTTAAACAACACAAAAGACTGCTCCGAGCGGCGGCATAAACGCCCGGCATCAATATATTTTCATTAAGGCAAAATGCGAATGCGATGTACCATTTACACACAAGCGCTCTAGCTGCTTGCATTTTACCATAAAGGCGGAAAACGGTACTCAATGTTTAGTGGCAAAAATGTGGAAAACGAAAAATTACTCTTGTTAATTCGTATTGCGAGTTGGTTCTTAAATAGTCTTTTTGCAATAATTTAAATATGACTGAAACCCTAAGAAAAACATTCTATCTTTTTTCTTCGACTTTTGAGTGGTTTGATCATGTTTAGACATTTGATTTGATTTTGTCACGATTTTTCAAATTTAATCTGCAGCTTGCGAAAGAAATATTCCTTTCGAGGACATAAAAATACAATTTCCAATGCTCACCACTTCTTGCAAGATATTTTCCTCATTGCGCACATTTATCCCAGTTTTTTTTTATAATTTGTACTTTTTTCGTAAAATCAGCATATTTTAAAAAGGCTGCTTCAAAAATATCAAAACAAATAGCTAACTTCTCAGACAGGAAAAAGTAAGAGAAGAATTAAAAATAATAGCTAGAACAATTACCATATTTTCTGTTTTTATTTTGTTGTAAGTTTAAAACATAAAATATTTTCTCCAGTTAGAGTCTTTCGTTTGTAAGCTAGGTTTGCGCACTGTCCTGCTGTTTCAAATTACGCTGATTAATGGCTAGTCACAATTACATAATACATTTGTCCAGCCGGCCGAGAGCAATGCAAACAAAGAAAATAAGTGCAGCTTTTTGCCCAGAGCAACGCGCTGCAGCATAAACGCCGTCAATTAATATCGAATTAAGCAGGTGTAGCTGAATTGCTGCCATTAATAAATCAGGCGGGCCGATTGTTTACGCGCGCGAGTGTGTTTGCGCGGTGTGCGGTACATGCGGTTGCAGCGGGGCGTCTGCTGCCTCCTTCCGAAGCTAATATGTTTATAATGCGCGGCGCCTTCTCATTGTTCCGCGCGCCGCACTGGCTTTGCACTATTTGTTTCACACCACCGGATGCGGAGGCGAAAGGAAAATCGAGCTGGCTGCCTGCCTGCCAGCCTGCGGTTCGGAGCTGGCGCCAATTTTGAAATAATCCCGCCGGAATAAATTCACATTAGCTGGCAGTGTGCGACGTTTGCAGCTAGTGTGCTAATTATTGCGGCGTACGCTCACTGCCGTCATGCAGGCTCCGCGTTCCAATAATTCCCGCATTTACTGCTCAGATTGTTTATTCTCTACGGTAAAATTTGATTTTATTTGTATCCACCATTTACAAATAATTACTTGCCAGACCGAAATGAATACTGATGCAATCCAACCACCAAAATCAGTTATTTAATATTATTTTGTTTATTGGATCATGAGGGTGAGCTATATTTTTAAATTATTTGCTTTCATAAATTTGTGTGTGCCAACATTAATAATTTCCATACCTAGAAAGCATCTAGATCTTACCATCAATTGTTTTCATAAAACCCGAAAATATATATAAGCAAAAAACGTCATTTTCCAACACCTCTTCGTGGAAATCGATTATTTATCATCATTAGTAACAGTAAAGCCTTATGTGTCGATAAGAGAATGAAATCAAGATTTGTATATGATCTAGTTGAGACTGATTATTTTGTAAATGACTTAAAGACAAAATTCTCCCTGTCAGACACACCTGTTTATATTAAATTCTTGGATAATATGATGCATAAAAAACAAAATATTCACCCTAATTTTTACAGTACCCCAGCTATGATAAACAAGAACTGGTGGCTACCCTATTGTAAAGATCGAAGTGCTTTTACGAGATACTCTTTCCATGGTTATCATTTTCTGTTATGTAAAGACAAACGTTTCTATCTAGATGTTTCTGCTAATTGTGTTTGCCAATTCTGCGATGAAAGCTGTATAGACATGTATCATTTCCTCAATTGTAAAAATAATACAACTACCTTATTTCAAGCTGCTAAATATAAGAAATTGCAGTTAAATAATATCGTTATATAATGTACTCTGTGTTGTACACCGTTGGTGTCTAATATAATAAATAAATAAATAAATAAATTAGTAACAGTAAAGAAATGGTTTTTAAAGCTCTTAAAATCAGCGTCATAATTTTTGCATTTTGTAAAGTGCAAATTTTAAGACTCGCGATCTTCCCATGAGAAAAAGTTTCGTTTGTCAAACTAAGGAGAGGGAGAAGTCAGTACTTTTTCCTCGTCTCAAACATTCCAACTCGCCCGCACCTTTTAACATGGCAATTAAGGAGATTGTGCACGGCCGCGTAATCTGCATGATTATTTTCTTTGCAGATTCGCACGCGCGTCGAATTAACATATTCAAATTTGGCGCAGACAAACACAAAATTCGGTGTGCCGAGGTTGTTTTTACGGCCCAGCTGTGCAACGAGCGAGCCCAGGCACATGCATGAATATGGCACCAACGCCGCACCTCACTCATTGTGCTGCTCCAGAAATATGCAAATCAGCCAGCGCACGCGTCTCTTGGGAAACTTTGATAGGAGCAGCCACCGCCGCCGCCTCGCCACCGACCCTTCCTCTCTCTCTCTCTCTCTCTCTTTCCTTCTGCCTCTTTTTTCGCCCGATAAAAAGACTCTTTGTTCCGAGAGGTCCACGCAACTACTAGCTATAGCCTCTTTCACCCCCAAGAGCGAGCGTGTTTGTGCTGCCTATCAAAACACGGGCGCAGTTCAAAAATGAAAACACGCCTGAGAATACTCGCAGATCGAATTGTTTCGTTTCTTTCTCCAAATTCGTTCACCGCACAGAGGACCTTTTCATCATGGCAAAATTATTATAATATTAATTACATAAAAAAATTAGTTGCAAGTGTATATATAATGATACATTTCTCATGGTTGCATATTTAGCCAGTTTTAATATAGTTAAAAATACTCTGCAGCGCTATGCAAAATTTTGCTGTGATTTCAGCCAATCTCAGACCAAATCTATAAATTTGGATTCCTTTTTTAAGTATTCATTTCATTTTACTTGTATTCATTCCATATATTCCCTCGCCGGTGAAAATGGAATTTCAGCTTCATTTCAACATTTTTAGCAAAATTATCCAGGTAAAGTTGGAAGTCAGTTCCAGAGGCAAAGTTCTTGAGTGGGAACGACTAATTAGAGACACGCAACTTGAGCTTTGTTCCAGCATACTCCACTCGTCAATCGGAAAAATGACAAATTAGTGTTTCTAATAAGATCTCGTTTGACGAACAACTCTTGAACAGGTTTAGTGGTACGATGAGTAGAGCTAAAGGAAGGCGCGATGTTTTGAGCTGCGAGTCAGGTTTTAATAACTATGAAAGCAGCTTTTACATCATTAGCGAGCAGAAGTTGAATGCACAGTGCGGGGGCGGGCAGGCTTTAACATAATATACATACATTCTTTGGATATATGACGACATTGGCGTCCTTCGGGCGGAATGAATTTATTCCCGGTAACAATTAACGAAATAACGAGTGCCTGCTAATGAATTATTAATGAACTTACGTTGTGTAGCCAGATCTTCTTGTAGATTTTCGGGTTGGCCTTGATATGACACTCGAAGTAGACGTCATCGCCCTCCTTGATGTCGTCCGCGTTCAACGTGCTGCCCATTTGGAGGGTCAGAAGTGGTGCGTCTGAAATGTCACAGTTCAAGAGGAGCATGAATATCTGACCTTTTTATTTTTATTTTTTTTAGCATTCATTCATTCATCCCTCATACAAAGTTCAAGAGAAATGTATCTCTCAAATTGCATTTCAGCTCTGCTAAATTTGCTCATTAATTGAAAATTATTTAAAGAAAAGCATTGCAAAATAAAAAAATTGGTCCTCTTTCGTCTGATTGATTTTGGTTTTGGTTTGCACGATTGAGGCTCATTTTTTTATGATCCCACAACTCACAACGATTGGAAGCTCAGAAAGTAATAGCCAAGACCGTCTTAATTTCACAGCCCTAGCTAGCTGCAAGTAATTTTAGTTCATTAAACAAAATTTACAAGTTAACATTGCACCAAGGACTCTGAGAAGTAATTGCTCATACTATTTTCCAAGTTGTTTTAGTTCCCACAGCGGAATTAATTGTTCCATCCGTGGCGAACAATTGTTTGAGAAGCCTTACACCTGCTGTTTCTTAGTTTGACCTCGATTAGACTTTGCATGAAGACTGCTAATCTTGCAAGAGCGACATTTATGATAAATTAAATAGCTTCTTTGATGAAAGTCACCAACGCTCGCCAAGAAAAGTTGGCAAGTGTTTTTGCCATTTTATTGCAGTTGCCGCAGAGTCACGGGAAGAGCGGTCATTGAGAAGGATAACTAGCGCAAAGCCAGGAGCGAAATTTTGCACCGATGGCTGATGAATGAGGGCGGAAATGCGAAAGGCGTGTGCTAAAAGGATTTTCTTCGTTTCTAAAGGTGACTTAGTGATGTTGAAAGGCGTGCTATTGACGCTAGCTAAGGGCTCTGAGTAATTCGAAAATTTAACTGCCGCTTTTATAGGTTTTTTAATTCAAATTTTAGATTTTAGATTCAAAGGAGCTCACAAGGATTATGGAATTAAAGAACTAAAAACTCAACTCATCTAATTTCCCACAAATAAAAAAAAACGCTTTGGCAATAATGTGAAGCGGCTATTTTTCGCACCCCTCCGCCGCGTGAATTTCACCATCATTATTTTTAATTAGCACACTCAGCTGTCCAGTGGTGGTTTTTTGCAATAATTATCGCGTGGTCACCATTGCAACACACTGCAAATAAGTGGGTCAACGGAGGCAGCGAGGAGGGTGCTGCTGCTGGCGTTGCACCGGACAACTCTCAATTAGTTTCACGCATTCGGATAATGAAAGGATTATTTCTGCGTCCCGGGCTGTGGCTGTTGTTGCTACGTCCCATGAAAAAAACGAGCTGAAGGTAATCCAGCATCCAGCCTCTTAGTTAGTTTTGTGAAAAAGATTAAAAGAGCTCTTTTCGTTTATGCAAAGTTTTGTTTGCTTGAAACCAGATTACTGCTGCTGGAATGGTATAATGATTCCGTGCATAGCGCTGCTTATAAAATTGTTCAATCATTAAATCCTCCAGCAATGAGGATTCCTCTGATCTCGGCTGCAAACTGTATCTGTTTATTTCTACAGAAATAAGCTCCGACTTACTTATTAACGCTCTTCTTAGACGAATTTTCTCGAGCAGAACGAAACAGTAAACTCATTTTCGAAATTTGAGCTACTGCTTCTAGGAAAGGATGAACCTCTGCTCAGTCAGCACATCCTTATATGACGATAGGAGGGTGGGAAAGATCAGGAAAATAAAGGAAACTTTGTATTGGAAGAACAAAAGTTGAAAATATAGGCTATAAAAATCAGAATATTTGATTTGATATTTATTTATTGCTTAAAACGGAAGCGGGAAAATTATTATTACTCTTTGAAAGGAATTTATTTCAGCGCGGACAAAAATATTTAAGGCGCCTAAAGCTAAAAATATAAAAGCAGCTCCCGTTTATGTGTCCAGGAACTTTTGGGACCGGTGATCTTTTGTACAGCCCGCTTCATCGACTGGTATTATGTTCACTCGCTCACATCAGCAATACAGCGATTCTATATAGAGCAAAAGTGCCTTCAGGGTATCCCGCCCGCGCCACACACTTGACAGAGATGAGTGCTGTGTGTTTGTTTGCCCTGGCGTGCTTTACCCGCAGTAGCTTAGCGCACGATTGAAAACGTCCTTTTAATAAAAAGCACTCGCGCGCATTTCACCTGACAAACGCCAGAGATAAGATCTAAGCAGATAGACGCACGAGCAAAAAGATTGCATTCCAGGTTGTTTATAGCGGCAAAAGGCATGCAGCAAGGGAAAAATGAGCTGTATATTGGTCTGAAGATAAGAGCCTCACTAACTCGAGACGGCGTGATTTCTTAAACAATAAAAGTTATATTAAAATATTTTGACAAACAGATGAAGTCCAGGTTGGTATATGAATTAATCCAGTCAGATTTCTTTGTTAATGATTTAAAAAACAAATATTCTCTCCCCAGCACAGTTGCATATATGAAAAGTTTGTAAATAACTTAACATCAAAAAGGCAGTCAATCGATCCAGAATTTTATACAACCCAGCAATGTTAAATTATGATTGGGCGAAGAGTAATTGCAAAGACCGGGCTATGTTAATAAAGTATACTTTTCACGGATATCACTTTCTAATCTGTTCTAACCAATGTTTTCATCTAGAAACTTGTGATAAATGTAAATGTATTTACTGTAATTCGAAATTAACTAGCATGTATCACCTATTAGACTGTGACAAAAAACCTTCGACTCACCAAGGCTGCCGCCTATGAAAAGTTGTAATTTTTCCATGTCTGTACACACATAGTTGTACGCCGTTGGCGTTTAATAAATAAATCAATCAAAAATATGGAAAGGGAGCGTCTTAAGAAATAAATTGAACAGAAAGGGGATTTGAATAATTAAATTTGCTGTCATTTTAAAAACCCAATCAATAATGGTTGTTACGGTGACGGTGGAGGAGCGTGTTAGAAGATATTATTTTGAATGAACTTATGGCTTAAAGTGAATCGACATGACTGCGTATATATTTTCTTGGAAACACGCAGTGAATTAGTTTCATCAGTTTAAACTCAGTGCCACCCTTGTCGCCTAGAGTGTATCGACAACGATTGCTATCTCGCTGACAAGTCAAACTTTGAGGCGAGGCACGGAGAAGGAATCAGTGCAAGAAACAGAAAAACGAGTGAGCGCGGCTGTCGTGCAGAGATCAATATCAGCCTCAAGGCGCCGTGTATGATGAGCAGGTGAGAATGGCAAAAGAGCAAAAACTGACACTTGAAATGCTTTCGCGAGATATGAAGCAAGGGCGGAATACACGACAAAGCTTTTTCTCGCTGCATTATATCGAATGGAGTGGGTGCCTTGCCTTGTTCAACAAAGACGTTTGCACAAAAGCACACTTCCCAGCTCAGCGAAGAATACGAAAAAATGTGTTGCGCGCATTATATTGGACTATAAACGTGTCAAGATAGAGATTGTAATAGAAAACTCTTTTTATAAATAAAAGAAAAAATTCTCTCTTATTCTTGGAGTTCTTTGGTTACACACAAAATGTTCTCGATTACGAATTTTTACCGACAAAAACAAACATGGTATAATTTGAATTTAAAACGGTGCTCGACATGCAACAAGGCACCCTCCACAGCAATTTACGCAGCCACTGAAATATGATACTCACATTGCACGTCAAGTCTCCACTTGTCTTCGAGGGCTGACTCGGGGATCGAGGGATTTTCAGCGCGACACGTCAGGTATTTGCCATCGTCATCGATTCCGGGGACAAATGTCAAGATACTAATGGTGTGGTTGCCGTCTTCGGCAAACTGCGACAAAAAGCACAGGACTCCGATTACTAACTCCTCCCCTACTTAGAAATAAGGATGACACTCGAGAGGGATGCATGCACTCTAACAGCGTAGGTATCACCTCAAATAAATTTCACACATATATAGTGTTCTAATAACACACAAGGCTAAATTGTGTCTGAGTCTCCACCCATAAAAATTATTTCAAATAGAAAATAAAATTTTATTTCGCTAATTGTGGGCAATTCCTTGATGTTTGTAGCGGGTAACAGATGGCGTCACCGTTCATTTACAATTTTCTGGTTTCTGGTACTGCACTGCGATTTCAGATTAAAATCTGCCTCTGCAAATTTTCGGCATAAAAAGATTTCATTTTACAAGCTTACAATCAAAATATGTGTCTGTCAATCGCGGTTAGGGACAATAGCAAAGATTTCATTGACTTGAAAAATCTTTTTTGCATTTATACCGCAATTGGCTGAACTTGTTTTTGGTTTTCAGCTATTCAAATGGAATATTTTTACGTCAAGAATGCGCAATAGTAGGATTGCATTTGGAATCACCCGAAAACACGCAATACATAAATTAAAATGAACGCTGGTGTCATATATGGCTAGCTGCAGACACTATCGGACTTTCCCAATTGGACGGTTTATGTTCTCCATAGAACAGATAAGTAATTTGAACTTCGTGAGGTCAAATGAAGCATAGAAAAAGCAAACACTTACATTCTTTGTAATTCTTTTAATCTGCCTGCTGCCCTTCCACCAGGTGATGACAGCTTCAGGCCTGGAGCCAGAAGCCTTGCACTCGACTTCGTACCTCTTATCCGCGGACACGTGCTTCTCCTTTGTCACAATGTTGACAGCGATCGGTTTGACTGCAATAAAAAAGTCAATGTCGGATTCCAGTTTAGGCCTAGAGAAGGAACTCACGGTTGATGTCGAGGACAACCGCCTTCATGGCTGGCTCGTTCAGGTGCGTATTGCTCGCAACGCAAATCAGTCTCGAGTTGAGGTGCTGTCGGCCGATGTTGGGGAAGACCATGTGGTTGACGGTGAGGTCTCCAGGACGGTGCTCGTACGAGTCGTCGATCAGCGTGTTCTCGAGGAACCATTTCAGTTCGGGCCGCGGCCGTCCTGAAAAATATAACAAAAGGATTGCTGCGTTAGGAATTTGCAAATGAATGGGGCGTTTTGTAAATCCTTTTTCCCCCGGTTCTAAAAAAATTGCCTACCAGTAAACAAAAGAGGAATTGATTTGTCTTTTTTTAATTGAATGATATTTGTTTGCCATTCAGTTATCGGCAAAATTATTATATTTGAATTTTGTGCAGACCAAAATGATTATTAGTTGATATTGATTTAACAGCAAAATGTTTTCACCCATGTTTGAGGTGTACAAACAAAATAATTCTCTTTTAATACAAATTCACCAATCAAGGAATTGAACCGTCGCTTCATATCTTTCCCGACTAATGTATTTTTCTCGTCGGTATAACTCAAAGTTTTCCGGCCCCAACAAATTTAATATCCTGACATCTGAGGATGTTTGCACGCCCGGAGGTACAGTAGTTGGATGTGGGTGGATTGTGTGTCTCTTATTTTCTAGAGTGATGATAGAGCGAGCGGGGAGGAGTATACATAGAGCTGCTCCCTCTTCCTTAGAGACGAGGTCAAATGTTTGCGAAATCTCAACATCAAAGATGAACGAATTGGGCGTCTGTTCATGGAGAGGAATTCGGAATACAGCAAACATTTACGATACAAACATTAGAATCGATTCCGAGCCTTACGAAAACACCACTACTCTCGGTATAAAAATGACCCACTATACACCTGAGCCTCGTACTCAAATCCCGAGCGAAAAATTGAATTTCCGTGTCCATTTTATTTTCAGTTTACTTCAAGCCAATTTAGTTCCAGAAGGAGATTTCGCACCGTGGTGTGCCTCACAGTTGTCAGAGTACATTTCCAGTAAATTTTGCGCAGCGCAAAAGCAATAAGAGCTCTTTCCCGTTCTCTCTCACACTCGCCGCCGCATTATTCGCACTCTAAATCTTTTGCTTGAGCAACCCAGGGGGCTTCGCAGACAGCCGCACGTCTATTTTCCACGTAAATTACATTAAGCTGCCCGCGGCTCACTACAACGCAGCGCCGCTTTCCCGATCGCAAGGGACTCCATTTGCTCTGGCACTCTTTTGCAGCTACATCGCACACCAAACAATGCCTTGCGCCTCTTTATTTATGTGCGTGTCGGCGCGCAAAATCGACTCTCGCCCCGCTTGCCACACTATTTAACGTTGGAAGCATACAAAGTTGCTAAATAAAAAGTACCCAAAAATAAAAACGGATAATTATTTATCCAATGCCCGTGAGTGCGACTACCGATTTATAGGAAGAGACTCTTAGGATGCTAGGTTTGAGTTTCTGTTGAAATTATAAATAAAGGGTTATTATCTAACTATTTAAAAAAGGAAATCAAGGGGAAACCATTGGATTAGTTGGATACTGCTCGCTATATCATTTTGAGACTTTATTCAATCGAATTTTTGAGCCAGTTTTTGTTCATCCTGATGATATTTGCTTTGAAGACTATTCTTGATAAGGCGTCGTTTGTGTTTTTTTATGAACGATCAGGAACAGCCGTTTAGAATCACAAATGTAACATATTATAAAAAAATTAAAATGTTTTCTATCTTAATTGATTAATGATCTGCTTTTACTGGAAAATATTATGAAGTAGAATTAAAAGCACTCAGTAACTAACAAGAAAAGAGCTAACTGAAGCACGTTTTCAATCTGTGCCGAGTGAGTAGGATAAAAAACAAAACATTCGATGCTCATTGCTTAAGTTTTTTGTTCTCTGAATATTTCATAACCTGCAGCAGTCGCGCGGCGGCGGTGGATAAAAAAAGGGAAGTCTCGCGTATATCGAGCGCAAACTTTGTTTTATCAACGACGATGCATTCGAAAATAATGCAAGAACTCGCGGCACGGACGAGTGGTGTTGGAGCCGCGGAAGCACGTACGCGCGCCGACGAGTTTTTATTGCAGTTGTGGATTTGTTTGTTCGCCGCGTACGCCAGCTATTTTGTTCGCCATCGCCACGAACACTCTTTACATGCACTCAGCCGGGTTTTGTTCGACTAGGCTCCGCTGACGCTGCGAAAATCTGCCGTGAAAAACTACGTGATTGTTGATTACGAATTTTGCGGTGGTAAATATTCGTTGATTTAATTTTTTGTCCAGCTTTTTTAGCATTAGTTAGAAAATCTCTTTAATGTCCAACAAATAGAATACTCTATAGGGCTTGTGATATTTAGACGGTTGACGTTTTTCTGAGCCTCTAAAACTGTCAAAATAACTGTCTAGAATCATCTAAAAACTATACATAACCGACTAACAAGTCAGTGATCAGCCAAACTTTTAGGTTACATTGTTGAAATCAGGTCCCTTGTGCTCAAGAGTAAACCATTTCCCAATTATAAAATTACTAATTGGTATGTTTTTAGTCATATACAAAAAAAAAACACAAATTTAATTGTGAATGTTAAGATATTTGATTCCTTTTGATACATGAATGCAGCAATGAAATCATAAAAACTGAGTTGTACCAACAGAAGTAGCTTTTTCTTGTAATTTTTAATTCAGATATAAAAATACAGCACATGCTTATTTTTGAAAAAGCACAAAAAACTAACAAGAGAAAAATTAATTGATTTTAAATTTACATATCTGTTCCAGTTTGGTAATTCGGAATTTGATGATTTTTAACTGAAAAAATAATAAAAATTAGTCATATAGTTTATTATTTGGATAGAAATTAAAAAAAAAATCCTGTGACATATAAATTTAAAAAAGTGAAACCTTCATAAAAAATAAGAACCATATCGCCTTTTGCATGTAACACTTTCACTTAAAAAAACCACACACGATATCTAGTCCTACCAAGGATTGCATTTTCCGGTTGACTGCGCCTCGATCGTCAGGAAAAGTAGCTAACTGAATCGCGACTTTGACTTGGGAAAGGAACTGCTCTGAGTATTATTTACGAAGTGCCGGAGAGGAAAATATACACACAGTTGGGCGCATTCGCCAGTGTGGGTTGGAACAGGCGAAACTTTGCTGCTGAGCTGGGAGAGGGCGACGGAAGTTATTTGCAGTCGAAGTGGGCCAACAACCTGCGCAATTTATGGTCTCTGTTGCGGCGGCTCCTGTTGTTCGCAAGCCATTCTAGTCGGCGAGCGCGTTAATGTTTAAACACATGCCTCCTTTCTGGGCACACTTTGGCGTATTCTGCGCCACTCCAAACTAATCCATCTTTGACATTGTGCACTTCTGCACTGTTTTATTATTTGGTGTTTCGGCAGGAACGCAAAATGTGCGAAATGCCTGGCATCGATCGTGAGGAAACGAATATATGTGTATTACTTAAGTTTAACACAATTTCACCATTTGTTCTAAATCTTCTTCATGGCTTTAAGAGGCGAGAAGCCATATTGATTTATTTAATCCTTGAATTCCTTCATGTATTTATTAAAAATATTGCAATAAATTGAAAATTAAATTGGATCAATAAGGGTGATTGTTGATTTGAATTGTTACTTTGAATGATAAACTCTACAGTGAGGAATTATCAAATGAGGGGGCTGATATAATAAACAATAAAATTTCAAAATTTGCCTTACTTCTCGAAATTAAAAACTATACATTTTGGAAACCTTATCAATTGATTTTGATTCTTTTTGTCTCGATCTATCCAAAGGTGTGAGAATTTTGAGCTAAATTTACCTTCAACGAATTAAATTTTGATTTTCAATAAGGAAACAGTGCTCACCGCTTGATCAGCAGGTAAACTTTGGAGCCGATTTTCTCAGAAATTTAAACGGTAAACTGGGAAAATTTTAGCTCTTTCTGATTTTCAGATATAAGAAAAAAAAATCTCTGTCCATTCCCCTTTAAAAATACACACATGCAATTTCCCAGCTTATATTTACTTTCAATCCGATAATCAATGCTTTATTTAATCTCTTATCTGGTGAAATTCAGAGCAGCACACCCATCGAGCGAACTTTGTTAGCAAAATTCATGAAAAATGTACCTACAAACTATACAAAATGTTTTGAAAGCCACAATGTTACATCGAACGGCTCTTGAAAATTGAAAATAATGCGCAGAGTCAGTGAGGCGGCGAAAATACTGTGCGGCGCGGTGACACTACCATTTCTGTTCTCGTATAAAACACAAAAGCGAGTGTGAAGGCGTCGCCGCCATATATTTTGACACACAAATGGACTGGAACAATGGGCTTGGCAGCGATCAGGCGCAGGTCTGCTCGGCGCCGATTTTATTTCACGGGAGAAAGACACTCTATCTCTATCGGGAAAGAGAGAGCGTCTCGAATTGCAATTCGTGCATGACCTTCGACTTACCTCCAGACACTTCACAAATAAGGTGGACGTCGCTTCCCTCGTTGTATGGTTCCAGGATCTTGGTGCGGTCACGTCGTATGGCATCGAATATCACCGGTCTCTCAGGGGGCACTGAAATAAACAAAAATAACGAGTTGTGAGCACAAGTGTGACGATGCAGAGCAGTTGGCCTACTTTTTACCCCCCATAATTTTTAAATTTCCACATTTTTCCTTTTTTATTTATACATCAAAAGGGGGAGAAACTCGAGAACTTTTTCCTTCCAAAGCAACGTTGATCCGCCGAGTGATGTTTTTCTTTTCAGTAAAAACCTGGCGGTGTGAAAAAAGACGGTCAGTTAGAAAGTTTTTTAATCTCTGGTCTATTTGATCACAGTCATGTTCAAATGCTGTCTAAAAATTGTGCGAACCCTGTTCAAAACAGAGTTAAAATATGGGCACTCAGAGAAACATGCAGTCGTTATGGTAACTGTTAATCTCGCAATATGGCAACTTAAGAGAAATTCTGCTGCTAATCTACCTTTCCTTCGCTCCCATCCCTTATCTTATCTCGGAAAGTTTGTTTCTGCAGTGAATATTTTAGAAATGCATTTCAAAGCGAGGGGTGCCCATGCTGCGACAAAGCGTGAGCAGCGAGATTATTAAAAATCACCTTAGGCCCTCATTATGCTCTTTCCGTGGAGAGCATCTTTTATATATAAAAGGGAATGATTGCGCCTGGCACGCCGGCAACAATTTCCAACGCCCCGGGCACCCCCGGGAAATTTCATTCTCTGTGTTGCGTCGTTTTTACAGCGACCCTTTGACAACGGCACGAAGAAAGGCAAGGAGCTGAAGGACAAAAATTTGTCAAAGTGCTAATCCGATTTGAGAACTCCCTCTCTCACGGTGAGCTGTTCAAAGCGCCTGATGCAGAGATTTCTCGAGGAAACATGCCAATTTCCACAATCTGATGCAAATCTGTGATATGGTTATTTACCAAATCAAAAGGGGGAGAAAAGCAAATGGACGTTTAAAAATGAACTTTATTTCTAGAAAAAATAAGGAAATAATATTCAAGATTTCTCCCATCACTAGAGACATTACCAATTGAAAAGCACTCGGCATATATTCCAAAAGTTTATTATTATCTATCGACATTCATGTCCTTTGAGAATGTACAAGCATGTCTGGAAAGTGTTTCCATCATTAAATATTTTCAGAAATTTGTAAGCCATTATCATTCCTTCTGCATAACTCTAATCGAATTGCTAAGCGTGACTGCTGCAAAAGAGGTAAATGATAAATTCCTTTTTTGGCGCGCGCTCGTAAAATTGCTGCATCGCATAATATTACTCTTGAAACGTCTCCGAATACACAGCATTTCATCGCGCGCACCAGTGTTTGGCTCGAGCAATTCCGATATTAAATTTCCAGCGGCTAGACCGTGCCGGCGGGGTATTGATCAAAAGGCAATATTTTTCTGTCTTGTCGGTCCCGCCGCACCGATATTCGCTCCGGGCACACACATTGCTTGCGTCGAGAGATATCCGCTGAATCAGCTGGCGACACCCCCGACGACGCACCCTCCCCCCAGAGTTATATTAGCATCCGGCCGGACGGAAATATAGTAAAGGGTGCTGCTTTTTGTCCCGCATAAACTGAGCTGCAAGAAGTGCGAAATCACCATTAATTTATGAACCAATTTAATGATTCTTGTGGGGAAAAATACCAGTCTCAAGAATCATTCATTCAACTGCTTCTTATTATTACCTATGTTTTTCTTTGAAAAGCGACCACTGAATAATGGTGTTTTCCTAGGAAAATTAAATAAAGGAAGGCGTGACAAGTGTTGGGGAAATCGTTTATTTTGATGCATTACTATTTCTACTAGTTTATCCCCTTTAAAGAAAAAACAGTTTAATGAACCACTGAAAACGGAAAGAAGTTTTGAAGGTAAAAATTCTCAGGGAAAAGGGCTCATATTCAAGATTCCTTTAAAATATTGCCATATTTGTCCTGTGCTTTTGATAATAGTTTTAAGCATTTCATCTACAAAATATTATTTTCGTACGTGGAGAATTTTGTATTTATTCCACTACTTTCATTGAAATTTATACGTATGAAATAAAATCCCTATTTTAAACACTTTTCCAGACCGTTCCATTCTTTTAAAATGACATAATCGCCCAACTTGCGGACCAGCCTGTGCAGCGGGGGCTCGCCTCCCTGGGGAAAAACTAATTTCGACGTCGGTGCACATAATTCGGAGCGGGCGAGTGTGTATCATTAGAGGCGGGCGTATCAGCACAGCAGCGGCGGCACCGCTGAAGAGCTAAAGCGCGTGGCTCATTTTTCTCCTCTCAGTATCAGGCTGCAGGACTTTGGGCGCGTATAATATGATGTGAACAGCCGCGAGGAACACCTTCATAAAATCAATTTTTTACTACTCTTCTTGCAGCACGCTCGCACACTGATAGGCCCTATAAAGTTTTATGCACTACGGTCTCTAGACCCTCTAAGCGCCGAGAATCACGAGTTAATTTAAGAACACGTCGGATCGCGCTCGGATTTCCCAGCAAGCGGCGTCGGCGGAACAGCCAATGTACTAACTAACGTGTCCATCAACCGTAAGCGCCTCCGCTTGCCCAAATTGCTCTGTACTTTAATTGTATGACTTGCTTGGTAAATATCACGTCAGCTGCAAATTTGTGGTCGCAACAAAATTGCCGGGAAAGATGAGGCACTCTCCTTGTTTCGCAATTTGGCCAGCTCATACTCTCACAGACGATTATTTACATGGAATACACTCAAATTGCGTGGGTTTCCTTTACATCGTTTCATTTTATCCTTATAATTATCAGGAAACAATTTTAATTTTTTTAAATCATTTATTGGGCGAGGAATTTTAGACAGTTTATTAAAAAATACGACAGGCTGGTTTAGGTTTCTTAAGATGGACTTTAGACTGTCCTAGACTTTTATTTCGGTTTTCCCAGTGGTTTTCTGATGGTTTTCGATCTGAATCCAGCAAGAACGCCAAGAAGATCAATCTCAATCAGAGATAGGAGTGGTTCTCTGAGATCAGTTTTTGACGAATAGCGCGAGCCTTAAATCGGGACAGCCGCGCCACTTAAACAGCCGCAGTGTTCAAGCGATAAGACCTGACCTGCCTCGAACAGTGTGAACCAAATATTCTGGTTAAATATCTCTGAAATACGCTGCAGTCACTTGCTGAATATATATTTTGTAATTTGTTTCTCCAAGCGTTTTCCAGATTTTATTATACTATTCATTTTGTTGTGTAATTGATGTTATTGTATGAAATTAATTTAATTCCAGCACAAAATATATTCTCACTTTTAAAATTGGGTAAAATTTCTGCTTCATAAAAAAATAAATAAACAGAATTCTACATAAAAAATTGAAATTGTAGGTTTTCTGAAGTCGATTTAATGTGTTAGTGATTATTTCGTTTTTTTTTTCTAACGAAATAAAAATCAAATGGCTTTCAGTGCTTTCTGGGGTGCGATGAGGCTTAGCTGTTTAACACTGACCCTGCTCACAGACACAGCAAATTCCGTGTGTGCATCGTGTGTTTTTGGCGCGCGGCGGGGGAGCGTGTTTTGCCTTTTAATTTCCAGACGCACGCACGCTGCATTTGTTTTCGTGCTTATTCGGGCTTTGGCTCAGTCTGTTTTCGCGTGCTTGCCGTCGACGCAAAAAGTGCTCGGCACAACTTTTTGCCCGCTCAATTAGTCATGGACGAAAGTTAGCTTCGCGATTAACCACACATAAATTCGTGCTCGAGGATTAGAGAGCAATCGCCGCTTGCACGTGATTTCCATTCGGAGCCGACTGCTTAAAATCTGCACTGTGCATGCCACAGGACTGGAATTAGCTTGTCATGCTCTTTTTGCAGTGTTCAAAAATTAAATTGTCGCATGCCCTCGACGGAAGCACGAACGTTGAGGATTTTTTGCTCTATAAATCAAAAGATAAAACAAATCGAGTCTATCCTAGAGAAACTAATTATTACAATATTTTCAGAGGGAATGTCCCCTAGTACCTCTTAAAGGTGAAAAGACAATTTCTGAGAGCAAAGAAATCATTCAAATCATCCTTTCTAAGTAGCACTGGGATTTAATTTTTTAAAGAGTTAACAGATTCCTGAGGGATGAATAACTCTAAAAAAATATTCAAGAAATCCCGTGAGACTTTGAGATTAACACAAATGCTCGAGATTGAATAATTTCTTAAGAGTGTTTTGCCTCTTCATTAATCTCAACCATTTGCATGGTGCTTAAACCTTATCACCTGAGTATGGTGAACAATTTCCATATCCAAGTTTTGTGCAAACTTTGTTGCACTTACCTCGCAACACATACATAAAATTGTGAAAACGCAAACACAACCACTTCACCGTTTTTTCAATTTGCATAGGCCATTGTGAGGTAATTGAAAGAAGACGCCCGGCGTGTGTTTGCACAATGAGTCTGCAAATTACTTTGCATTCAGCGAGCTTTCGGCGCACAGCGGCGATAATGAAGCAGCTCTGTGTCGCAAATGACCCTCGGCAAAGTGTGGGCACATCGTTCGAGGCCTTGTCCTTTAACATTTGCCAGTATCGATCTGGCTGAACGCTGGCGACCCACATCACAGCCCCCCGTCGTCTCGGCGGCCGCCACTGCTCTCTTCCACAAATTTGACCTTTGAACGCGGCCTTTGGAAAAAATAGCCCAGAGCAAGGAGCCTCTTTGTATTATGCAGCATTTCCATTAGGAAGCAAAGCGAATTCCGCTGCAGGCAAAGCAGCAACAAAAAACGACTCAAACCAAGAACGTTCATTAATTTATGAGAAGGGAAATCTCCATGTTGAAGGGTTTTGATTTGCATTGTTTGAAATCCACACGTCTGTTTTTAAGTGTGGCTCCCAAGTCATTAATTTGTAATTCATGCTCATTTGGTGTCAAAAATCATTGAAATGTAGTTGTTGCGGGGTGGCCGCACGGTAGGAAAGGGAATGATACTCTCTGTTATTCGGCTGCCAGAGAACGACTAAATTTATTTCATACTCCACGCTCTCTGCGTGCACACAGTCATGAAATATCTGCGTGAATACTTGGGACATACATATAACAATCACATTAGACGCTCAGAATAAAGTCGATCGTCTTAAAATTCCTACCCTATATTTAGTTTCAATTAAAGTCTTGTTTTCCACGTCCCTTTTTTACAAGATGTCTTGTTGCTTGAGTTCTCCGACCTTGACTAATCTCGTTTGCTTTCCATGTGTGCGCTTTGTAAACACAATTAACAAAGCGTAAGAAGCAGTTCATATAGGTTGGGTAAACAAACAAACAAACAGACGAGCATTTTTCAGCATGCAAAATCCTCGCCTTCAACGAAGAAGCAGCTCGTACGTCACTTCACGAATAAATATTCTGCCTTTAAGGCATTTTTTCAAGGAGGTCCTTGTAATTAAATACATGGTTATGTTTTTTTTCCAGGAGGAAAAGCAGCCTTTCGATCCTTGTTAGTAAAAATAATGAGGGCATTGACGCAAACGCGCATTTTTAGCGAGCAAAATTGCGGTAAAAAGCAAAAAAGAAAACGCGGAGGCTACAAATTAAGAGGTTTTTTACGAGGATTTTAAGAGGGCTTCCGGCTTATTTTAAAAACTGTCTTTATCAGGATGGTGGCATTCAGTATATTTTTACAAAGTTTAACCCAAACTAAATGAAACATTCTAAATTAAATGTACAGCATTGTTGGAATGAATTTGTCCCTTTTCGAGCCAAAGAGTACACAAGACTAATTTTCTTTCAGTCATTTTGTTCCGAGTTTTAAGACTACCCTTTTTGCCAGAGACCACTGTGTCTCGAATGGGATTTTGGCGTTGTTTTGTTTCCTCGCACACGCGTCGAGAAGCAATAAAAGCATGATGCGAATAGTCTTGTTAGCACCATCATTTGGCAAGCGACTTAAGCCGGAATTGGCAATGAAAATTTAACTCGCAAGCAACTGACAGACTGCAAAATTAAAGAGCTATGTTGGCAGGCACGGCGATTTAAATATTCATCCAGCGACTTTCGTTTTGATGTGTCTAGTTGTTGCTCTCTGGGCTGGCTCTGTCGTGTGCAGACGACAGCAGTAAAAAGCATTGTTTCGAGTTAATTTCCGGCATTAAGATGCTACTCAGGATCCGCCGCCGCTCGCCGCTCAATGATTCAGAACGCGCTCGCTGCTAATCATAAAGGGGGATTAGCGCCGCGCATCTGCCTTAATCCTAAGCAAATACAGCAGGCTTTCCTCCAGCAAAAAAGGAAAAATCTTCTGTCAGGTCTGCTCTGGAGGGCTTTGGCTTGCAGCCTATTCAAGCGCTTACTGGTTGAATTATCCTCAAATTTACACGATTTCAGCAAACAAATGTTCCAATGAAAATGTAAATTTAACAGTGCACCGTTGAATCCGCTGACACAGTTTCGATTATTTACAAAAAAAAAGTAAATATACAATTTTAATTTAGCATGAACAGCCAATTTAGATTTTCTGGCTATAAAACACAACAAAATATCGTTGCATAAATTTAAACGAAAGCTTATTCATTCCAGGAGTGTAGCTATTTTTTAAATTGATATTATTGTTGTTTATTCTTGCCAAAGTAATACAAATAGGACAAATATAAAAATTACAGCAAGAAATGGCAGAAGACTGCAAAAACATCCATTTATTCCATTACATTTCAACCTTGTCTCTGATTGTGAGCTATTTTAAATCAGAGTCTTCATCTTTCATAACTAGAAATTTGAGCAAAATAATACCCTTCATCATTGGTTAATTTTAAATATTTTGTAACCACGGTGCAGCACGATAAACAAACACGATTGATATATTTTGCACTTTACAAACGTAGTTAAAAATTTATTCCTGTTGAAATATTTTCCAACCTTCAAGCAAAATTCAAAATTACTGAAGGTTACGACCCACACCTTTTCCCTGAGGCACCACATTGCGAAACAAGCACCACGTTTCAGATTTCAGCAATTCATCTCCTTTTGACTCACATTTCACCGTCGGACGTTGTCCCTCACTTGGAAATAAATGAGCTGCTTTTGCCTAGACCTCGAATTTGTCTTTCTCCGCACAAGTAATGGTTCTCCGCTGCGACGACAGCATAAGGGTCTATTATACAGTTTGTATCCCTTGTGCCGCGTTTGTAATTTCACCTCTTGTACACGCGAAATAATAGCGGTGCATGTAAGAAAGAAAGCATTCCCATGTTTTCCTGCCGCCCACGCTCGCGCCCGACTCAGACCAAGAGGACGAACAGCAGAGTGAGAGAGAGTATATAAACTCTAACAATATGTGGCAGCATTAGGTGCCCTGCTAACCCTTGAGGTTGAGCAACCACCACATTAATACACGACATATACGAAGGACTGTCATTTGACGAACACATTCCCATACATGTAACCGAACAGTAATCTTGTCGGGCAAGGGATAGAAATATGGGTGCAACTGGGAGTTCCAGATTTATATGATTAATATAGGAAATGGAAAGTTGAAATTTTTTAATATTCCCATTTTTAAAGAGCAAAAAGTTGGTACTTTTCATCTGTTTATTTTTTAGAAAAATAGCTAGTTAAAGCATGCTGAGATTATCTACCCGTAAAGAAAGTTTATTTGACCACCCACCTTCCTTGGGAAAACATTATTTCGATGCTAATTTCGGACTGTTATCACAGGCTATCAAAATTTGACACAAAGTAACTGAAGCAAGAAGTTGGGAGAACAAGGAAGTTTGACAAGCGCACAGGCAAAAAAGGCATTGAGTGAGGCCGCAAATCTGCGACCGAGCCTTGCGGTCTGGCCAAACTGCGCAGCCAGCAAACCAAGAAAGGGACAAAAATAAGGAGCGCGTACTTAATGAATACGCAGGCAGTGCGACCAGAGCTCAATAAAGCCCTTAGCGCCTTTGAATTTCGCAGCCCACACTAAAATTAGGGTCGGCGAGAGAGAGAGAGAGAGAGAGAGAGAGAGAGAGAGAGAGAGAGAGAGAGAGAGAGAGAGAGAGAGAGAGACCTTCATTATGGCGGGACACATTATCAAGTTAGGCTGGCTCGGCTGCTTAATGAACGGTTTTTTAGACGCGGCCAGGCAACGCGCGGTGATCTTTTTATGCTCTGTGTATAACAGCTCATTAGCAGCACTAATTACATTAAGCCGAGGGCGGCAGCGGCGGCGATGGGCGTCTTTTGCAAACCGACGTCGAGACGCGCGCGGCGGCGGCCTCCAGCTTTCATACGCGCCAGCATTATTATTATTATTCGCAAGTACCAGCGAGAGAGCAGTGTGCAGGCTGGGACAACAGCACATTTCCAAAGCCTCCCAATTAAAACGAACGACCCCCGTCTTGAGCTCGCAGGCGCAAAAAATCGCCACGCAGATGGCTTCGGGACTTAGTGCAGCTGACCTCGTTTGCATAATTAGCCGCGGCAGGCTTAGGCGTCTAATTAATTTGTGTGCCCGCTAAGCATGGCTTTCCGCTGAACATCAGGTGCCGATGACCTCAAACTTTTTTAGAACGTGATGAGAGGTCAACAGCGATGTCATTTTAATTGTTCAATCATTGCAGATCATTTAGAACCGGAATTAAAAGAATGATTAAGAAACTTAACACCAAATTTGATGTCCTACATGGTTAAGGACATCATAATAAGTAACTGTTAATTTTGGTTTCTAATTTTTATATTATGAGCACAGGATTTTGGAACTTTAAAACTGTGCTTAAAACTTGTATCATGGCATAAGTGAACTTTCGTGGAAATATCAAAATACCTACAAAAATACGCTTCAATACACAAAAAAACGAATTTTTCGACTTTTCGGTTTTGCAAATATGGTCCAACCTAGCCATCAGAATTGCATAAACGGTACACCATTAGACTTATTTCGACCTCTCTTAACCAGCTGAAGGGTTTAGGATATAATTATTACAATATACCCCAAAATTGCGATTTTTGAACCTCCTTGAAAAAAGTCACGCTTCAATTTTTATTCTCTTTGCATTTCATTACTATATGTACGGTTTTCTACACTGTAATGCAGAGTTGGTTTTGGACAGTTCATGTTAAAAACATTTGGAGGAAACATGCTTAGTAGACCATTTTTGCTCTTAAAATTGTAGCGGTGGATTTGAATGGGGCGGAGTAACCCCAAACCCGTTCAGCTGATCATGGGAGGTCAAGACGAGTCTAACGATGTGCATTTTCTGCAATTCTGATGTTTTTAACCCAAAACTGAGAGATGGCAATTTTAGCAAAAAAGCACGAAAATGTCGAAAATTCGTGTTTTTTCGACTTTTGTAGTGGAATTACTAGAGAATATAAATAATTACTTACTCTGATGTTTTCACACAAGTTCAAACAATCATTTTACCAAATAACATTTGAGCACTTGATAGGTGACAATTCTCACTTTTGATTGAATATATTAATTTCAGAACTGAAGCTAATTCCAAGATCTCTCTGGTATATAATCCGAGAACAACCTTGGCAAATCCTCTCGTCGCCAACTGTCCTAGGTTAGCAAAGTTGCACGAGAAGGAGATTGTTCAAGACTAATGCGGCGATAAATGCCCTGCGGGAGGCGCTTATCCGATACACCCCGTCTCATCAAGCGGCGGTTAATAGTTGATAAAGCAGCCCTGTCGGCTGTCATCTGAATAATTCATACTCACCAATGACAGTGAGGTTTATTTTGAGGTTTCGTGTTGGTGAGTTCTTGAAGTCAACCCTGCACCTGTACAGGCCCTCGTCGTCCGTTGTCAGGGAGTCCACTTGCAGCACGGCTGGCGTAGTTTCTGTTTGGAAACGAGCACGTGGACCGAAGCCGTTTGGAGAAGACCAGAGTTTCGGGTTGTTGCTGCCTTTTCTGCCGCGCAAGTCATAGCTGAAACACAGTTCAAGAAAATTTGAATTTGGTGATAGCCCACAAAAATAATTTTCTGGATCTAGGCACGCAATCGACCATTTTTTCTGAGCTTTCAATTTTTAATTTTTATCATTTTAACACAACACTTCATATCATCTAAAACTGCCAAAACCATCCCAATCGGTTAAAAAGTCAGTGAAACCCGCATTTTTAGTTACTGTAAAAATTAGGTCCTATCTGTTCGAGAGGTTAGCATTCTAGTTGAGATTTCCTTGCCCAAAAAATTGTTTGAAGTTAGAAATACATTATTTTGCATTAAAAAATAATTTAATTCCAAATATTTAAACGTTGAATTCACCAGTTGCATAAACCCTAAGTGTTCGAAGCCGACAACAGATGGCGCCACCGTAGACTTTCGATTTTAAGGCTTTTCCGCTACGATTTCAGACTCAATCTAGCTACTGTACATTCTTCAATTAATTTGCTAATTTTTGACGTGCTGAAAACCAAAATCGGTTCAGCCAATCGCCGTAGAATCGTGAAAAACTATTTTTTGAAATAAAAAAATATTTTCCAACGTTTCTACGGCGAACAGCTGAACCGATTTTGGTTTTCAGCACGTCCAAAAAAAGCAAATATTTTAAAAAAAGCAAAATAGCTAGATTGAGTCTGAAATCGCAGCGAAAATGCCTTAAAACCGCTTTAAACAAAATTTTTACGAAAGTCTGTGGTTGCGCCATCTGTTGGCGACTTCAAACACTAAGGGTTTATGCAACTGGTCAATTCATTTAAAGAAGAATTCATCAATAAAAATGCTACAAGAATCGAGTTTTTATTTTTTATAACTAAATGCTTGTCTTTGGAACCTTCTGGACCTAGTAATTTTCTTTATTTAAAATACATTTTAATCATATTTAAATAGTGGAACTTTGTTTTCATAAAAAATCACAACCCTAATGGATAGCAATGAGGGCAATCATATTTAAAAAATATTTTTCCTTCTCTCTCTGAAAGCTACTCCAAGTCAACAGGTCACCACGGAGGGACATAAATACGCATGGATTACAAATTCCACGAAGCTTTGATATGAGAGCCTATTAATCATTTCCTGCAGTGTGCAGAGAAACACAGACTATAATTCCAAATTAACAAGACAAATCCTTGATAGAGATGTTCATTTAATTAGCGTTTGTTGCCCTTTACTTTGTTAACATAAACAGCTGAGCGGATGAAATTCCAACTAGGCTCTACTTTCGCCCGTCGTCGAGGAAACCCAGCGGCTCCACTAGAAATTCATAACATGCACGTATATACATGGCGAGCGTGGATGCGGCAAGAAGAGAGAAAGCTCGGCCTTCTTGTTTAGGTCCCGATCTAATTAGGGCCAGGCACCACTGTCCACCGGTCTCTCTCTCTCTCTCTCTCTCTCTCTCTCTCTCTCTCTCTCTCTCTCTCTCTCTCTCTCTCTCTCTCTCTTACTCTCTCGCAAGCTCAGGTGTTTGCATCGAGTAATTTCCCAAAATGTGGCTGAGCATTGCCGGCTCTGGACATGGTCACCGGGGAATGACAATCTGCGGTTTTCGGCCCACTCTGCCGGATTAATGAAGCGAGTGAGTCGTGCCGGGTAGACACAAGACTGCAAACACCGGACCTCTCAGCACGAAACGGCCGCCGACTAAGGCAGAAGCGGCTCTGTTGCTGTTGTGCAAAAGACAGAGAGCCAGCCAGCCAGCCAGCCGCCCCCGCCAGTCACCTTGGGGAAAAGTGGAAAATTTATGAAGCAGCGGCAGCAGCCCCTTTTTCGCGCGCGCCGGTGTCAAGTTTCTTTTCACGGCGGGAAATTGTGCTTGACGTTGTTTGCTCGCGAGAGGGTTATCAAACATTGCAGACGTTTTATGCAAATTTAGATAAGCAAGAGCTGCTCTCTGTGACACTCTTTTCTTTTGTCCTTTTCATTGGACGACAGTTTCTCTGTAGCGAATATAAAAATTATCATATTTTATTCTCCTTCATTTGTTTTTCCATGGTTGTTATAACTTTAATTAAACCAGTAAATAAAAAATAGGGCTTCTCGTTTAGTATTTATTAATTATTTGGAATACATTCCGGATTTCAAATTTGCGCGAATCATTGAATTTCAAGCAATGTTAAGTGCACGTCAAAACCAACTATTTTTATCTTGTACTCTGAAAGGTTCATACTTTGCCCCATTTTCGTAAAATCGAAGATTATAGTGATATTCATTTTAAGCGGAAAAAATTGTCCCCTCGATAACAATTAATTATAACTAAATGGGTATAAGACTTTTTACGAAAACGTTTGTTTTTGTAGACCATGAGTTAAATGAAAAAAAAAACATGTTTCAATCTAGAACCTAGAACAGTTGCAGTCCTTCCAGTAAAATGAAAATTTGTAGATTTTTCTCGTTTCTTCTTCTTCTAAGTTTCATCGTTAATCATGAAAACACCGAAAATAAAATAATCAAAAATTTTGCTTGCGACCACATTTCTTCCGAAATCTCAGATACATAAAAATCAACTGAATAGAACAATGAAAATTGTGAACAGCTAACTTGCTTGAAACTGAGTTTGTAATGTAAAAAACCCACCCGATTTAAAAAAAAAAATAATAAAAATAATGAACTAAAACATGCAGCCATAAAAATACGTAAAATCAACGATCCAAATAAAAACATTTTGTAATGATTTGCATGCGGAAAACATCCTTTATTTGACTTTAGGGCCTTGAAGAGAAGAGCAACAATCGCAGCTGCTCATCCTAGTGGAAGAACTGCCAATCAAAATTAAAAGCAGCTGCCCCTTTCCCAGAATTTGCATTCGACAGCAGTAAAACATAATTTTGCTTCAAATTATTTCACGGAAACTCCAGCTCAGGCGTAATGCGCTCCCCGGTCGCTATCGCTAATGCAACCCCCTTTTCCCGACCAGCCGGGGTTCTTTGGGTCTCTCTCATCAAACGCGAAGGGCTGCTGAGTGAACATCAGCCTGGCACTCTGCATTTTTCAGCTCATCAAGCGGCAACAAATTAAATTCTCCCTCATCGGCCGAGCAACTTTGATGAATCATTCATCACAAGCAACCCTTGTTCTACAAAAATAATCACTCCTGCCTTTGTCGGCGGGGAAGAAGAGCTGGCAAAAAGTGGCTGCGGATTTTTCGCCAGGCGCCGCCGCTGATGAATGAGCCTTTGTCCTAACGACAAGTGTAATGTGTGGCCCGCAGATAAGACAATTACGCGGCGGACACATGTTGTGTCGTGATGTATGGGCCATGCGTGACTCTCGCATCTCTTTGTGTTGGCGCGCGCGGCAAAAATGGAAACACCGTCGCCGCCGGCGTCGCCAACAACATGCGTGCTTTTTTGCCTGAATGGCCCGCGAAATCGATGCTCCACTTTTTATCGCACACTCACATGCTGCTCCGGCCGCTTCTGCTCGACGCCTTTTGTTTTCTCCATTCACAAAATGACAATAATGCCATGCTTCGCAGAATGGGCATGTCAGATAAGGAAATGGAGTGGGTATACATATGTATATCATCCGTCATCTTCCAATCGGTCTGTCTGGTTGGAACTTTCTTGTTGGCATGCTTCTTTGAGGGAATAGGGAACAGTTTTCATAGTGGACATTCAAGTACTTGAATAATCTGATCTGTATATGTCGTCTATGTTTGCAGGATACTTTTTAGTAGATATTACATTTAAATGATAACCAATTCGAATAATTCATTAAAAGTTACAAGATAAAGAGGAGAAATAGAAAAAGAATATTAAAGCAGAAAAGGGATGACTTTTCCTCTCGCTCATGCTGGCTGTCGCTGTGGCGCTGCCGTCTGGATCATACTGATCTTAGTCGGCGCTACGTCAACATGCCAATCAGAGCTGCTCCCTTCTCTAATTCTAATTCTTGTTCCCATTTTTGCTGGGTCCAGACCACTACGTAACGTTCCTGCCGATTTTCGGTAGTCGAATTTTTGAATAAGAGATTCTACTGCCTAAAATAATTTGACCTTCTATAGAATCGATTGGCAACGCCAAAAAAGAAAATTCCAAGTGTTCGCTGGAATACTTATATGTTAGAATTCAAACATTGCAAAAATTATTGTTTATTGGAGAATAAAAATATAGAACCAAGAAGAATCGATGTGCTGGTTTTCCATCAATGTCTTTTTTAATATCCTAATTGGTTACTCATAGGAATAAAAATCCCCAAAACATATTCGGAATCCAGGAGGAAAAGCAGCACAAAGATTCAATCTAACTACACAACTCATAATTAATACAATTTCTTCTTTTGCAACATCATTTTTCAATGCATGAACTAATGAAGCAGTAGGCGGCATTCTGTATGGCGAGTGTATAATATATTTCCAAGAAGAAGTAAAAGTGGCACAAGGAGCAAGGAAAAGCAGAGGTTGATCCAATAAGCCGGCGAGAGAACGTGAATAATGCACAGGAGCAGACAAATCTGAGGTGGAGTATGGAAAAAAACAGCCAGCGCATTTGTATTCCGCGATTTGCATGATCATTTTAATTTTTTACATCCAGCCGCGAGTTCTTCCGCTCTGCTAGAAAAAAAATATTTTACGCCTTTTATTGTGTGTGCAAGAAGAGGAGGCAGAGGCGCGATATGAATAATTCTACCGCTAGTGCGCTGCTGTTGCTGCGCTGTTTTATTTTATTTCGCAAGAATTGCTTTCGGCTTGATGAATTTCTAGGCACTCGCTCTCGTAGATGCAAATCTTTCACATACACACCTCCGCCGCGCAAGCCGAGAGGCGCCGTGGCTCCAGGCGCTGATTCAGTATGCAGATTGACACCGAGAGTTTAATATTGCTAGCTATCACGAATGCAAAAAATGGCAGCTGCCATGGGCCATGGGAGTTTTATCACTGACGACGCTGTCTATTTCCTCTTTTGTCAACAGTAAAATAATGCTCTTCGCCTGTAGCCGAGTAATGCAATATGAGAACAAACTGCGAATTACGAAGAGAAATAGAGAGAGAGAGAGAGAGAGAGAGAGAGAGAGAGAGAGAGAGAGAGAGAAATTTTCTGAAATGTGTCATTTTTTTGCAAAATCGTGTTGGAAATTTTACTATGGATATTGTTTTAGATTTTCATTTCTGGATTCTGTGCTGGGAGGCATTTTACTAATTCATGACTAACAAGATCTCTATAAGACATCGCAGCTATGGGCAACCAAAAACTATCCGGCATTTGTTCAAGAGACACGCTTGCCAGATTTTAATTACGTAATTCGTATCTTATCACTTCAGCGCGAAAGATTAAAATGTTTCCGCAAGTTACTTTTCTCCAAGCTGTTGGTTCGCATTGTTAAGCACATGCATTTTGTGCATTGCAATGTGAGAATCTGGGTTAATTGCGGGCTGTTTTGTGTCTACAATTGACTCTCTTCCATTGTACTGACGAGTCCATTCGAATTTTGGAGGATTGGAAAGCTTTTCGATTCGCTACTCGCAACTTTGCACCTTTCCAGTATGAATTTTATTGGACGACAAAAGACCCGGTTGCATGGGCGTAACACGAGTTGGTCCTTTTCTGGGCTGGGTTTTCTTTAATGAGGCTCATGTTATTCGTTCGCGATGTCATTGTGACACGAAGTTTTCGCGAGTTGTCCATCTTGAAAGATACAAAAAAAACGTACCCTAGTCCCAATAAATCAATTTTTTATATTAAGGAAATTGATTCAACCTTTTTTACAATGTATATTTTGTATGATAAATGGCCATGATTAATTTTCAAATGTAACATACCATATTATGGTATCACTAGTAAGAACATGAAAAATCGAAAAGGCTCTTTCTTTTTGATCAATATAAATGGAAGTAGAAAAACAACTTTGTAACACCACACAAAGCGTTGCATGATGCGGAAAATGCATTTTGTTCGGCGATGAGTGTATCGTATCGCTTGGAAGGGCCGCTCTGTCAAGCGTGCGGGCACGATGAGTTGCTCTCCAACGACACGTGTTGTGGCGGCACATCAAAATGCAATATGTCTGTTGCAGCCGATTTACGAAGGGGATGAAAGGATTTTGCACTCAAAATGAAAACCGCGCGCGCCGAGCACGAGAGAATTGCGATTGCGGACGGGTTGCACGCGACAAGCCGCGAGAGAGAGAGAGAGAGATAGAGAGAGAGAGAGAGAGAGAGAGAGAGAGAGAGAGAGAGAGACCCTGCCGAGGTTGAGTGAGAGAGTAATCTGCCGACGGGCGCATTTGCATCTCATTTGAATGTGCTACATTTGCTGCTGAGCAATGGGGAATTTGTGAGCTCGTGGAAGTAGGTAGATTGTAAGAATCTATTTTCATACGAGTTTTATTTAGCCTCGTATGAACAGAAAACTGCACTAGTCTCAAGTTTTCAGCTCCTTGCGTGTCGTGTCATGGTGCAAACCTGCACCTCAAAAACGAATTAAGTTTATAAGGAAATTGAGCGACGTGATCGCAAGGGGAATTATAGAAGAAAGGCCGTTTGCAAAATTGTTATGGTCCTAAAAAGGGAAATATATCTCGATTGAACTAGATTAAATTGCTAGATATGTTTAGTTTTTATTTACTCTGCATTAATGTTTTGAATTGTATCAAAATAAAATTTTGGAATCTATTATTTTGGCTGTAAATTTACTTTCCTAGATAAAAAGGGGCAAAAAAATTCAAACTGATTTGAATTGTTGATTGTAATTAGCTGTTGATCAATTTCTATAATTTGCGATAATTAAATTAGAACTGAGTAACAATTAATAAATTTCTGGATTTTCTAAACTTCTTGAAAAATAAATGGTCTGTCCTTGATTTCTCTTACTCTCGTCGCGATTCATCTAATGGGTGATGGGTACAAATCGTAACTCAAAATTACCTTCTTGCGGTATTATTTGTGATTTTAATTAAATGAGACAATGCTCGTCCCTTGATTAATTAGCATGCAAACTTTGTAAACAATTTTCTCAGAATTTAAACGGCAATCTGGGAAAATATTATACAGCTCTTTCGAATTTTTAAGATTCTATTTTTTGTAGATGTGAAATTAGTGCTCATAATTTTGCAGTACATACCTACTTAACCATGTTTTTAACATACATTTTGACTTAATGATTAAATATTCTTTTTTACTTAAAATACAAGTTTGAAAAGCTGCTGAAATTCGGGTGTGGCAGGATCACAAGAAGGAAGAGTGGATTTATGGTCAAAAATCGATAGCCATCACTGCAGGTCGTTAGCAATCTATCGCAAAGGCAGCTCATTATTGTTGCTCGCTGGCACCTGAGTCCCATCCCCTTTCTCGTTATAACTTGGCAGTTTGTTCTGCTTAAAGTGCACCTTGATGGTCTTTGATGTGAGGTATAAAAGGATACACAAGCGTTGCCGACGGTCTCGCTCCTAATTTATATTTATTGGCAGCGTGCGGTGTGTGTGTTCGCACGGCCAACCAACGTGCTCTTTTGTTTGCCCGTCATAAAGTCGATGGAAAAAGCTCTCGTTGTGCAGCCTGTTCTGGTGTGTTGCAATTTACCCTTCCGACAACCAGCGACTACCGTCCTTGCCAATAACCCTCCGATGACATGAAAAAAAAACGAATTGGCTGTTGCATTTTCAACTAGAGATCCACTCTCCGAAAATTTAATAACTGATATTGAACTTAATTCTGTAATAAGTTTAAGGAACCAATGATCCTTAGGAAACATTTTGTTCCAACTTCGCATGGTAAGGAAGTAGCTGCCTCGCGATTTTTTTGGGTACACCAGCTGATAATACAGTTAAAATGGCCGCAATTGCAATGTTGTAATATTATACATTTTTAAAATGTTTCTTTTAAAAGGTTATCCTTTAAAGCAGGTACAAGTACTGCATAATTTATTTTAGAAAAACTAATAACTTTCATACTGCATTCCTCAAGTTAGCAGGTTAGAAATAAGGAAGTTATTCTGCTTTGATGATATAATTAATAATTAAATTAAATCGTCGTTCAAAATATATTGTTTTTAGCAGAAAACAGCCAGAAATCCACTCTGTTCATTTGTAACGTTCATTAATTTGATTTTTTTTAAACAACGTGCAGTAATAATCACAAACACGCAAAGCCGTGGTGCAATATCGAGAGAACGGTAATTAAATCAGCTTAGGGTAGTATTTCGATTCCCAAGACGCGGGGTGCGGTCTAAGAGCAACAAACGCGCAGAGCCAATATTAGCAGAAGTCGCAAATACACACGTGCGCGTGTATATACAAAGTGATACTCTCCGTCGTTGTAGTGCGTACGAGGAGCAGCCGGCCGGAATGCCAAACGCACGTAGAGCACTTTGGAAAAGCCACAGAGGTCATTGGTAGGCATTGCGGTAATAGCGCAATAAAAGCAATAACTCGTGCCGTATTGTCTTCCGAGCTGGGCGATAGCAAACACGTTGTGGTGTATTTGCATAAGGCGCACTCAGACACTGAAAAATGTTCCTTTTCAGCCGGTGGATCGTGTTTATGAAAGGCCTCTGCGCTTTCTGCTTCAATTAGTCCGCTGCGAAAAGGCTGTGGGAAGTGCACCATGTGGCCGGCATCAATCATTTGATTATATTCAATCGTTCCGCGCGAGCACATTATCCACACTCCAACTGCTTTCCAGCAGCAGCAGCTTTTTTCCTCCCCAAGGGCGATATTTCATCGGAAATTAATTCGTCTCGTGCACCCAGGACCCGAAATGCCCGGAAGAAACCGAAACGCGTACAACTTTTTTCCTCCCTTACTCTAGAATTGAATAAATATATATATTATGTACTTCCCGTCAAGGCAGAAATATATTCTCTGTCCATTCTCTTCTTTCAGGGGGAATACTTGTTTTGATTGTGTACTTAAAATTTGTTTTCTGTTTCCGTTTGCGAGCAAGACCAAAAAAGAGAAAGTTTAATAGAATTTTATATTGTTTGATTATAAATTATAAATAAGATTTTGTTTAGAACGCAGGGAATAAGTTCAATTAAAAAACATGGATTTGTATAACCGTTCTTTTACAATATTTATCTAGATGACGTTGAATCTTTTGGAGAATATATTAAAAATTTACTGCTTGGCAGAGTTTTTACCTTGAATGAAATTTTAAGAACGACTGGGATTTTGTTCGGTAATTTCGACAAAATACACCTCTTTATATTGAGTTTTTTGCTGCAATGAAACATTTTAGCATCAATTAAGATGGTTTTTGAGTTTTTCACTCATTTTTCAAGCTTGTGTTGCCAAAAATACATTGCTTTAAAGGGTCGTGTTTTGCATTTCTTCACAATTTTTCAATAAAGAGGGCATTAAAATTAAAACGGTTTTACTGGCTAATTTCGTTTATTTCTTATTGATCACCGCCATTCTTGAGACATATTGTGCAAGGTATAGACCGAAAACGACGTGAGCAATGGTTTTCAGCTGCATAACTTAAATCGACCACCAGCAATCGATTGAAACTGTCAAAAATGAAATTCCAGTGATATTTTTTGGCTCCAAAACAAGTTTGAGAAACTTAAAACGTGTCACAAACGCCTTAAAATTGCATAAAATAGTCATTCGATTCCCAACTCTAATTTATTAATCACGAATTACAAATATTAATGCTTGACTAGTGCATTAGTATCTCTACTACGTGTAGTTAAGAATTATAACACTTTTGAGTTCCAGAAGCTAGAAAAGAATTCTGCACATTCATCTCAAAAGAATTGTGGAGCGAGCGACTGTCGTCCCTCAAAGAGAAGGCGTGGTGCTCGAGTATGGCGGAGTGCAATTGTGTAGCAGAAGCCGTGAAGCTGCGGAGCGAGCTAAAAAATTTAAGGGACGAGCTGCAAATGCTGGCCGAGTCGTCAAAGTTTCATCGGAGAGCGAGCATAAAGCGGCGCAGCATTAATTTTGTACGAGCGCATCAGGCAGAGAAACAATTAGAGGTGCAAAGGTGGGCCAGCGACGCCCAAAAGCAGCTCAAAGACACGGACACGGCTCCTTCAAGGCGATGAAAAATTTACATCAGACGACCCTCTTCTTCTCTTTATTTAAAGCACAATTCTTCGTACTCGGAATAATGCATTATCTTAATTAAAAAAGGCAAGAAACTTTTGCACCTTGGGAGCGGCGAAAATTTTCTCTCCTTGTGAAAAGAAGCGAAAGGGTCATGCCTGGGGGTATGCATTGGTAATTGTTCTCGATATTTCAGCCTGGAATAAAATTAAATATATAAAGTCGGAGTTCTGAAACACTTTTCCTTCGCCGAACTCCTAAATGGAACACTTTCAAGTAAGGTGTGTTCTAAAAAAACATTTTGAAAGGTATTTATCACTCTGAAAAATTCAATTAATGAATTTCCTTATATTTTGTAAGGGAATTTTTATTTCTAGATGCAAAATAAAAAGAATAAGCTATTTGGTTAACAATTATTATTGCTGGATTCTTGTTTAAAAGAGTTAAATATCTAATTATTTGCAATATAATCAAATTTTCACTGGTGAAAACGTATTTCTGAGGAAAAGCAGATTTTTTTAGTTTGAAAAGAAAATTTGGAAGTAAAAATATTTGACTGTCTAAATTAAATATGACTCAAAATTCATGTATGAGAAGCTTTCATTTCAGTAGAGGCAGTTTAATTTTGGTCCTCATGACTAACTCGTACCGCTGAGCTAAAAGTGTCCTCCGCAGGGCGTGCTCCTACAAGAGGACAAACAGCCGAGAGCACTGGGACGGTCTCAATCAGGTGAGTACCAATGCCAATTCAAATTCAAAGTTTGCCGTGCGTCGGGGGAACACAGACAGGGCCTGTAAATTACACCGCTTTGAAATGTTTGACACTGTTTGATCTGGAGCTGCTGATTGAGGCGCTCGGAACTAAAGATGGACGCTTTTGAGGCGGTTCATCAAAGAGCACAGAGATGAAGGAAGTTTATTTAGTGTAGTGCCAAGTTCGGGTCAAATACGTGAGCTTGAGTGAAAATTATCAATGAACTAAAGGATGTGAACTTTAGACGACTTGACAATTTTTTCTCAGCCTACAATCGTCATGGGACAATTAATGAAGCCCGAATTATGCCTAAAACGGCTAGAAATTAATGCATTGATAAGAGATATTATTTTTCAACTTTTAATGGAATATGGGTAAAGTTTTATAGCTTATTTTTTAGATATCTTTATAAGTTTGAAAATATTTCTCTAGTATTTAAAAAAAAATCAATATCACTTTTCATCAAATTTTTAGACCTGTTTTGTAATTTTCATTCTTTGGGTGAAATAATTTTACTAAACACGCCAAATGTTTACGATTTTTTGTGCTTTGCAACACGTGTCTCGTTTTCTTTTCAAATTTTTGGAGAGCAAACCCCCAATTTTATGGATCCCCGCGAGTTGCATACTCTTCCTGTGGCCGTTATCATAAAGAATTCAGTGAACGGTGCTTTCGATATAAAAAATTGCAATATTTCCAAAAAACTCAGTACATAGCGATTGACTAGTCGAAATCGTTTATTTGTCGTTTTAAGTGGAAATCAGACAATCTTTTTTGCTAATGGCACTTTGCAATATAAATAAAATGTTGAAACCGTTTACAAACCGATTATTCTCCTCAAAATTGATTTTAAATAGTTAATTCGTTGTATAAAATTGATGAAAATAATAAACAATTTAAAGCACATCCCTAACCATTTAGATTATTTAATTCGTGTGAATAATGCAAACCTCATGATGCCAAAATTGACTAGTAATCCATGTAAAACCGATTTCATTCCTTAAAAAAATTGGTCAAAATATTCAACTAAAATTCACAACTCTAGAGTTAGGACCGTTTTGAGTCTACTTAAGTAGAGCGTTTGGCATCAAACAACACTGCGGCCTGATTTAAAATCATCTGATTCACTTTACTGCTGCTTTTATGAGCTACAATCTAGGCCGCTTTCTTTCTCACTTTCTTTCGACAGACAAAACAAGAGAGCTCCAATTCGATAAAAGCTCTGACCCTTTTCTGCAGCAGCATGTTGCACAAAGCAAATGGAAATGATTGGGCTCGGGTCGGACTGTGTCAGTGATAAAGGAGCACGCTATTTAATTAAATACAGAGTGAGTGTATAATCGATAGTTGCCTGCGGCGGTGGCGGCTCCTCTCGCTTGGACGGACGGATGCTGTTCCGGCCAACACGGTCGTCCGACACGTTGCATACTCGAGAGAACGCCGCGTTTTGGTTGTTGTCGGCCAGCGCCCGCCGGGCACACTGCTCATCTTTTGAAGAGAAATTCAAATTGCATTTATGCCCGACTCACTTATCTTAATTAATCCGGAGAGCAGCACAAAGGCGCAATTTTCGCTGCTTCTTAAGTCCATTTCACGCCACGATTATTCCGGTCTGCCCTTTCAGCCATCGACATTGTCCTTTTTTCGCCACTCGCTGTGCGTGTTCAATTCTCTTTAATCTCGCGCCGTTTTAATTAAGAACTTCTCCGGCCGCCGGGAATTAACCGCTCGCTCCTCTAGCAGTCGCCAGCGTGCATCACCAATTAAACAGTTTCGCTTTTACTTCCCGAGAGAGTCGTTTTTTGTTCTGTTATATAATTTCGCTGAAAGAGTGTTGTCGTCAAGACCTTGGGTTTCTTCGCTCGCTTTTTACGGTTAACTAAAGCAAATTTTTCTACCAGTTTGAGAACATTGATTTGTTTCAGCTTTTCATAAAAAGAAAAATTGTTATTTACACTCCTTATTAAGGTTTTCCGATCAAAGTTTTAAAATAAAATAGTGATTTTTCTCTAAGAAAAAAAATATCGTATAATGTTTTAATTAAAATTGCTTGTTGTTTGTAATCTGCGAGCAAATATTGTCAGGTGAAAAGTGAGAAATAAAGAGATGCTTTAAATCATTAACTAAAACGAAACTTAAATGAAGTTCAAATTATTTATGAGGCAATTTATTTCAGAGGGAACATGGAAAATGTTTGAAATAACTCGCTACCATGAAAAATGGCCTAACTCTATCCTAATAGGGCAAGTTCATCAATTCATAATTTTAGATAAAAAAATAATAATTGCTGTTTTAATAAATAATTCAATTCTGAATTCTTAAATCATATAAGAGACTAGTTGCGTTAAAATCTAAATTGTCAAGTAGCTGGCGCTATCTGCTTGCGGCATTCGCAAGTAACTAATATGAAAAATAAAATTGATTCCCTTCCCAAGATTAAGCACAGTTTCGAGGAGTTTCAATCTAGAAACAGATCCAAAATATTGGTGTTTAAAAATTAATATAGACAACTAATTCAATCATTCTTACATTTATTAATTTTTAGACTCCTTTGACTCCCGAAACCAATAAATTTCCGTGTTTTTGCTTGTCGATAAGCATCTCTTGAAAATATAAGGAAGTATATAGCTGCTTTTTCATTTCAAGATGCCCTACTCTTTCTCAACTCTTGCCGGCGTAACTTTAATACGAAAATATTGTCTCTTGAGATTTCCTGAGCACGCGAATATTTTAATCCGTCAGGAAGACGAGGGGATAAAATCTTGAGGCAAAAGAAGAATTCTGCGGCAGCAGAGAGCGAGCGCGCACGGTTAATAATTCAGGTCTTCGTTTGAATAATCCCGGCCGCTCGATGTGCTGCTGCTGCTGCTTATGAGGTGTTTGCATCGCTCGTCGCGAAAACACTCATCCATAGCAGCCACCCACCCACCTGCCCGTGCAAACCAGGGCTGAGTGGATGTAAAGCTAAACACTTCAGCGCGTACAGCCGAGCGTCTAAGTGAGCTGATATCCCAATTTCCGCCTCGCGACGACGACGCCAAAGCTGCTTTTGTTTTGCGTTAGAGCCACTTCCTTGTTACATAAGCAAATTTCAGACTAAAATATTCCAAACGCTTCCAAAACTTGATTTCATTACAAAGGCAATATCTATGGCTGCGAAATTTAGATGTTCTCCTTGTATGGAAAAGTCAAAAGTTTTGGCATAAAATAATACAAATTTCCAAGCCAGTTTATGTAGCTTTACTAGTAGCCGCTTTTGACACAATTTGACCCTTGATATTAAAATTCGCTTGAAAAATTGTCATTTTCATTGGTTTCATGAAATGTTTAATTAGTGAGGATCCGTTGGAAGATTTTATTTAAATTTTCGAGACAGGAAAAATAAATTCCTTTTTTCTGATCTATCCATCTCCGGAATACTAAAATGGAACAAAAATACGATAATGAATTTCTAATTTCGTAATGTGTCTCAAAAAATAATTTGACAAGAATATTTTTTTTGCTCTTTTTATCCATGTCCGAGGACCGGGAAGAGCGCGCACTGCACTAGCACGAATGCTAAAACCCGGGTCCCAATAACACCGCGAACGGATAACATGGGCGCACCAGGCCGCACAGGGACCCAGCCCACTCAAGGGCCACTTGCCTCCGCACCGAGGACTGCATTGAAACGCTAGACATTCGTCTCGTGAAGCCAAATCACGCATGCTGGAAAGGCGCAAACCAGCAAGTGGCGAGTCGCCAGCCCGTTGAGCAATTTGAGCATATCGAGTCACTAAACTAACCACTTTTTGCCATCTCTGACATTGGGTAGCCAGTATTAGATCTCGGAACTGCTCAAATACCTCCCATTGCTTTGACACTCCTGAGAATGCCTTAACAATGCGAGCCGACGGGCTAGTTGCCGACCACATAATATTATTAGAAATTAATTTTAGATTTAATTATTTTAGTTCTTAAATAAGAAGAGATGAACTAATTTTTTTCTTATGAGAAAATTGAAAGAAGACAAAGTTTTTAAATTTCTCTCCAGTTGCAAGTTGACCTCGTCAGATACGGAGCAAGAACTGTTCTTTCCCTCTTGAATGCATCCCATATATTATCACTGCGAACAGCGTGATTTTACGATCGCCCTTTTATTGACTCGCCTTAAGGTGGGAAATTCCATTTCTCGTGGTGGTGAGGGCCGTAAAATCAGTTTTATTGCGAGCATGTTTATCTGATGATAACGAGTCGCGGATCTCGTTTACGGCGACACAAAGCAGCAGTCGCAGCAGGGATTAATATTTGCCGAGTGTGTGTGTGTGTTGTTACAAAAACAGCAAAAATGAGTACATAGTGATAATTATTTCACTTTATCAACGAAGAGCATCACAAGCGAGCACTGCGGTAGAATCCCCAGAGCTCTGGATGACAAAAATTTTTGAATGACAAACGAAACAGAGGATTTTCCAGCGTTTGTTAATTAGCGCGAGGATACACAGAAATTCAAGCGTATGTATACATTGTGTCAAGGTAATGAGCTGAGGAATAATCGATATTTTTTACAAAAAGCAGACTGGATGAGGAGCTACTGCTGTTCCACGCAAGTATTGCTCATAATATTATCTCATGGTTGAAAATGGAAATCACACTTTTCTGCAAATCGATTATTTACCGATCCTTTTCTTCAAAATCAGATAATAATTTGCTCTGTCAATGATTAGAAAATGTTCTTGCAGGAAGTGATTAAAAAAGTAAAAAAATACTCCCAGTGGCTCCTTGTTTGAGCAAAAATACGCATCAATCTTATATGCTGTCATTTATTTTTACGACGGAAAGAGTTACGGAAATTAGTCTGAACAAAGCCGTCTAGACGGAATGATTAAATTTGCTAAGGCGTAAACGAAAACTAGCCACGATTAAGATTGACGCGCAGATGATGAAAGAGCAAGGCTGCGAGAATTAATCAAGAGAATGGCAATAAAGTGCACTTAGCCAGAGGCATAAATATGTATTCGTGGCTCAGCTGACGCGAGAAAGAGAAAGAGAAAAAAGCTCTCGGTGCTTGAACGACACCCTCGTCCTCTTTTATTTTAATCAAAATGCATTATGGAAATTCGCAGCGATGGCTTGACGTGCCATCACTCTCCCCCGACGGCTGCTTGTTGCTGCTCGCATACACACGTCGCTGCGGAAAATGCTCCGCAGATTAATCATAACAACACATATACATACGCTGCGGTCCAAAAACATACGAAATGTTTTCCCTCTGGCTTGACCGATAATTCGCCTTTTTTAGACAAGGAAAACAATTCTTTTGCGTTTCCGTCAAAGTGGATTTTGCGGTGGAGGATTCCGCGGCCGGGTGATAAATTCAAGTATGGTGCGCTTTTATTGCACGCTAATGGTTTACCAATAATCCTGCTGCTGATTGAATATTTATTTGCCGAAGAGTCATTACTCGGCGCAGACTTGGAAATCTCCCCGTCGACCCGGCAATAAAATTACAAACTCGATTTGCCCTGATTGATTATTCAATTGTTACGTCGGCAGCTGCGTGCAAAAATTGACTGTGAATTAAACTGCCTCTCGCGGGCGAGCGAGCGAGCGCGCGCGTTTATTGCATTTTTATGTGCGGAAAGGACGCGCCCCATTTGTTTGTCGAGCGTGATTTTTCACGATTGCTGCACGCGTGAGTTTTTCACACAGCAGTAGCTCTTGGTCATTTGCACAACACCCTCTCAGCGCAAATTGAATTTCCTCCGGCAGCAAATTGCAAAACTGTGGTGGATTTGTGTTTATTTTGATGAACACGAGGCACAGCTCTAATCTGCAATGCAAGTGACATTTACAAACTGAAAAATCGATTGCATTCCTTTCAACGTGAATCAAGAATTTGCAAAATCACATACCTTGAATAATGTTTGCACTTTTCAGATTAAATTTTTTTTAAATTGGAAGAATTTAATTTCACGGCATATTTTGCCATTTAATTATCTTGATTGGGCAGCAGTTAGTAGCCTTCAGGAAGACGAAAGTTATATTTAACTTTCTAGATTTTTTTGTGGTATAAATAGCAGAATATCACTAGTATAAATAACTTGAAAAAGGATAGAATTCTGGCTCCTTTAAAGTATTGTTGAAGTGGTGGCATTGACAAGATTTCATCATTCATAAAAATTAATATTTTCAACGAGCATTAATTCAGAATTTAGCTCTGTACTGTGACATGAATTTTGTTATAAGCTAAAGCACTGCCATGCAAGCCAAGGCCTGCAGTATGAGATATTAAAAACAGAAACGTGTGATTTTATTATGATTTCACACTAACCTATGGGAAAAGCATTAATTACATATTTTATTGTATATTAAATTATCCCGTTTCTTTTTGTACTTTATGGCTCATTATTATTTCGCAAAATATGTGGATTTTTTCATTAAAAATGCACACGTGCATTTCCTTTTTATGAGTATTTTTATTTTGCAACTACGTGAGCAAACCATTGTTGTCAAAGAAACAGAACTCATAATTCAACAATATTGCATCGCTGGCACAATGAATACCTGCTCTTTACGTTGAAATTTCATATATTAATTTCGCTACCTAGCAACCATTCGTGGGAGGTGGTGCAAAACTGCGGCACAATATCTTTAAAGCCTTTTTGCAAACCATATTTCAAAAGCTTCGGGACGCATTTACTTCTCTATTCGTCTTGTCGTGCACATTAAATGCAGTTATTAGGAATATATCTAGCGCAGAGAAGCATTAGAGATCTGTCTGGCATAATAAGACGCAGAGCACTCACAAGCTGTTTTATATGCAATTTATCATGCTAGATCTACTAATGATGTGACAGTTCTTCTAGTCTCTCCACGTCTTTCAGATAAACATATTTTGTTTGAACGATGTACGATAAATTATACTGCGTCTTAATTATTGTCACACAAAAATTATAGAGGCATTGGATTCTGATGAAAGCAACGCTGTAATTCTATATCATATTTTGTCCAAAATATCTGCATATGAGATATTCAGACTCAAACTAAGAAATTAGGTAGCTGATTGTGAAGGAAGAGAGCACGCATCTAAACAGGTTATGAATTTCCAATATCGATCCGAGAGGCGAAAGTGCAAAATTTAGCCACAAAATGTTCAATTGAGACCACGCAATAATGAAGTTGAGTGGATGTTGACAGGATAAAGGCGTCCTCAGGGCCTCTTTGAAACCGAAAGTTGGCAAACTTAAATAAAGAAAGAAGGCGCGCAGGGGCCTATCTCGCCTTCGACACAGAGCAGAGAAGACGCGCCCTAGGCCAAAGAGGATCGAGTTGCCTGTATCGACTGCAGTAATTTGTAATCAAGTTACTTAGACCCTTTAATACCCCGCGTCAACTCAATAATCTATTTAGCTGCAGAAAAGTTTCAATTAAATGCTCGTTCGTACACACGTAGTGAGCGCAGGAGCGTGAAGAGATTTGCAAAGTTTGCCTTGCTTTTGCCGCTCGCTCGCTCGCTCGCGCGCCCTGAAGACGAGCGTTCAAAGAAGCTTGCTTCATCCGACCCATCAATAACCGGCACTGCTCTAACGCAATTTCATCTCGGCCGCTCTGGCATGGCAGCCCGCCGATTTATAAATTAATATTTCGCCGTCATTGTTTTCGCAACTTCTCTCTAGATGAAGTGCACTCAAAGTGGCAAAATCGGCTTTCCGCCTCTCCGAGTTTTGTAATATTTCTGACTTTTATTCGCTTACATGACGAGTCTAGTTACGCCAGGGCTGTGTTAAATCGAAAAATGTTTCTGCAAAACGGATTTCAAATTTATCAATTCAAAGGCCATTATGCTTTTGTGCATTCTGTACTTAAAACCGTTTCTTTTGATGTGCTTGATCCAAAAATCAGTTATAATGCCAATCGCAGGTGAAACGTAAAAATAATTATTATCTTTAATGACATATCTACGGCAATAAGCTGTGCTGATTTCTATTTTCGTATTTTCAGAACATATAAGAAATTATTTTTTGTGCAGAATTTTCACCAGTAGCATTGAATCTGAAATCGCAGTGGAATACTTCCTTAAAATCGTAAGTAACCAGTGGTATACCACTTTTTGGCGGCTTCGTGCGCATATAGTGAATTATATCGCTTTTAAATTGCTTACATCTATCCTCTTGATTGCATGAGGTAATGAAGTAAATTGAAAAAAAAAAATTATTTCTCTGAATTTAGACCATCAAAACCACTCAATCCATTTTACCTGTTTAACAGGCACTTAAATTTAGGATACATTTTCTAAACGGTTCAGATTGGTACTAGCATAAAATTCAGGCACCGTTGAACTCTCCTCGTTCAGCTCGGCAACATTTCACCAACCACGAATATGTGGGACAAAAATGAGTTTTTCTGGATAAAAATCAAATACCATATGAATATTTTTATCTCCTTCAAGGAGATTAAGTCTTTGGTTGTCGACCCCTCATCCTCCGTTCCTTATATTTTTTGCATTCCACAGTTGGATAGCAGAGAAGAGTATCATAATTTCTAAAAATGAGTTTGAATGTGAAGCAAAATTAAAGATAATTATTTGTAACTATTATATTATGTATTGTAACGCGCAAAATTTTAATTTATACAGGTGATAAAAGGGGGAAAGGTGGCTCCTACAGTATCAAACGTGATGTTTGAACTTACACTTATGAGCCTTGAGGAAAGCTTTCGAATAATTTTTTCACGTCCCTTAACAAACTTTGGCGATGTGAGAAGATGGTCCGTCAGCACAAGAGTTGCAAAAAATGAATTAAGCGTTTGAATGACACTTGGTCCGTGCTCGTGCAACGTGATTTTCGCGTTAATTGGCACGCAGCGCGCAGCCTAACCGTGTTTTCGCAGAGTTGTGGGAAATTCGCGCGTCAGCGGCACACCACTCACCTGTACAAAGGCTCTCCACCGTCGGCCGCTTTGAACCAGAGCACCATGTGCACAATGTCAGACTGCTTCGGAGGTTCTATATCACAGGGCAGCGCGCCCCGTCGGCCGAGCACCCCTTGCACGTTGGTCGTCGGAACTGAAACACAGAAACGCACATTTCAGCGAATTGCGAAGCTAATTTGGAACTCGGCATGAGCAGGAAACTCTTTGACAAAATCTAGCGAAATTGAATCAGTGCAGAGCTTGAAATTTATTAGTCGCTGAATCTCAAAGGCATACAGAGATTTTTGTTGGTCTGGAAGTTTGAATTTGATTCGTTGTTACAACATGCAAAAAGGCAAACTCGGATGGATTGGATTTGAAAAGTTATTTCTTTCCGCTGCGAAAGAGTGAGAGAGTCGAAAAGTTTTTCTAGAGAAAACACGTTGCGAAAGCCTTTGAAATGTATTCAGAACGAGAGGCATTTTAATTTTGCGCGGATGAATATTTAGCAGACAGAGTAGACTGGTAAAATAGGCAGATGGAATAATTTCGGGGCGTCGAGCGCATACGAAAAATTGTAAATCGGCGCCGAGTCTGTCTTTCTCTTTCCACCAGCAGCAAGCAGTGCACGATTCGGTTGTAGTGTATGTATAGCAGCGCGCAGGGTGCCATTAATTTGGGTTATAAATTATGCATTCACTAGCTGCTACGGCTGGCAAAGAGGAAATGAATAAAAAAGCCAGCCGGCCAACACCTCGAGCCGCGTGATGGAAAAATTCATAATGCTGCGCGCATGTGGCAATAAAAGTTGGAAGAGAGCAGCTAGTGCGCGCCATATGATGCCAATTCGCTGCTTTTTAATTAAACTGTCTATTGCGCCGATGAAATTCAATTCATCGTTGCCGCGAACGCCCAAAGTCAATTATACAGAGGAAAAATCTAGACGTGCAATGGCTTCAGACCCGGACTGATTCTACGGGTAAAGAGAATATTCGCGTTCCCTGTTGCCATTGACAGTAGTTCAAAGCGCTTGCAGTCGGCAGCTCGGAATAAACCATTTAAAAAGACTATTTAATTTGTAAAAGCATACGTAAATGACATCAATGAATTTTCATGTCACCGCAGTCCGTTCCTGAAGTCATTCAATATTGCAGCTGTTGCCTTATTCCATTTTTCCAGCGATAAAGTAGCGGCTCATTTATTCAGAACGATCTCCGTTCAATTAAAAAATTTCTAGAGTTTTATTTCAATTTTATGGTTCGTTTTAGTTTACTTTGAAGCAATTTTTTTGTAAAATAATATATTGATTTTTTTAGCTATATTTTGAGAGTGACAATTGTTCTTGTAAGTTAGAAAGACTTTTAATTTAAGTCAGACAAAAAATCAATAATTCTCCACAAAATTCAGCTAAATTTTAGAGTTTTATAAACATTTTGAACTTAATTATAAATCAAGCAAGTTTCTATCGCTTCGATCTTAGCTCAAAATTCATTTTTGATATTTTCAAGATTTCTGAATACAACTGAGATGGTTGCATTGAAAAAATACATTTGTTTGACAACTAGACGAATTCCAAAAAAATCCTGAAACTTAGATGAACGTTTATCCTTCTGAAAGTTTTCGTTTTATTAGGACTCCTTTTCTTAGATTAAAAGTGGTTGCATGGATGTTGGTTTTACCCATATAAAAAACGTGTTAAAAATTAATGAATTTTTTTGTTAAATAATGACTGCTCAAATTTATTAGAGGGACAATTTTGTCTAGATCAAATTTAATGTTATGATTTATTGTGATGAAATCGTAAGAACAATTTAGATTTCGTAGAACTATGCAAAAAATAAACATTTCGGTGAAAAGATAAATCACGAAATTATATAGTGGTTTTAAATTGCTTGAAATAACCGAAATAACAAAATTCGAGTTCATTTTGAAGAATATTTCGTAGCACTAACAGGTCATTTAGTATAAAAAATTACAAAGCTAAACGCAAAGTTCTAGACAAAGATATTTCACTCAGTCAAAAGCAGGGTTAAATTTAAAATATAAAAATGATAATACCACTTCTTCAAGGTGGCAATAATTCGAATTACAGGTGACGCGCGTATAAGGGTGTAGTTATATATATGTAGGAGCGTCAAGTTTCTTGTTTTTGTGCCGCATGCGTTGCGTGCACAATATCGGCGGGCGCGGCAACAGCACAGCATGCTGGCCGTCGTGACTGGAATGATGTTTGCCAAGTCCCCGTGTTGATCCCGGGGGCTTAGTGGGACACTCGCTCTCTCTCTCTCTCTCTCTCTCTCTCTCTCTCTCTCTCTCTCTCTCTCTCTCTCTCTCTCTCTCTCTCTCTCTCGCTGCTCGGCCTATTTCTCACCCCTTTCCCATCACCATAAACCTTGAGTCCAATTACCAGCGTGCGCGATCGCGCACACAATTCCAATCACGACCGATCGTCCGACGTTGCTGCCGCTTTTTATTTCTTAGCCCCGGTACTAACCCCGGGCTCGTTTCAATTGGGCTTAAAGGGAATAACGCCGAATTCTCTTTCCGGCACCACGCGCGACACAACTACTCCTTCTCCCTGCCCGGATAACAACCCGTCTCGCAACACTGATTTGGGCAAAAGGAAAATAACGTTGACCTTCGCTTGCCAGCACGGTCCCACATATAAATTTTTATCGCCGATCGACTGCCAGTAACGTATATATAAATTTGTTGGAATGCGATTGAGTCTGCACTGACTGGGGATGTTTCAGTGAATATAAATAAGTTTTTATCACTTCATGATCAACAATTTTTCACTGGCTGAAAAAATGGAAACAGAAATAAATAAAGTACATAATTTCAATTTATTTAACTCACTGATTTCAAATAACAAAGTTTTCTAATTCATATTTTAGTGATTCGCATGCTTAACCGCCTTATTCGACCCTCAGGTAAATCAGAAAGTCCAGGGCTACTATAAAATAAAATAAATTTTAATATCCTGAGCCCAATAATTTTTTTAAATAGGAAACCATTAAACACTTCGGCAAAGAAATACATTTTCCCGACAAACTCTAAACGAATTCATTCCTTTGCAATCATTCAAATATTTCTTGATGAGAATTTTTAACGGGGACTCTTATCCAGACCAGAGCTAATTCAATGTTCAAATGTGAAAGACGTGCCGTTTCGCATTCACACGCGTTTCATTTAGCCCAGCAGCGACCTATGAAAAGTGTCGTTCGCAAAAGCATCAAACGCGGACACGTCATAGCCAGCAGGTATGCAGAGCACAGGACGCGAAAAAACGAGTTCACATACAGAGGCCGTTTGATAACGCGAGCGAGGCGCGTGCGGTAAGTCTAAAAGCAAAAAGGGCCACAAAAACCGCCGCCACCGCCTCTGAGGTTAATGCTTTCCATATTTGCAAGCCGCCCCTGCAGGGAGCGCCGTGTGTGTGTGCGTGCTGGTAAAAACGCAAGTTGGAATAATTTAGCCACAGCACCCCGGAGGAACGATTCGAGGCCAAATGCCCGCTCGTCAGTGGCGTCGGTCGGATTACACATCTGATCTTCATCTGCCGCAGATCGCGATTTGCACAAATTAAGTCGCGGCCGTTCGAATTAAGCACCTGCCCGGAGCTTTCACCCACTCTAATGGGCTGAAAAGTAATTTCTGCTTGATAGTCTGCCCAATTGCCCCACGGAGAGGGAGAACGAGTTGCGGATGAAAATTAACACAATCCCTTTTACAGCCATCCTCTCTTCTTGGATGTTTCTTTTTGCAGAAATGCAAATTAAACAGCGGAGATTCGCTCAAAAATGCTGCCGCTATGGTGACATCAGCTGTAAATTTGCTCCAGGCTAACGTAATCACGCAAATGGCCGAGCGATTTTATGGCGATCACGAATTATTCTATTTTATTGGCGGGGCGAAGCGAATTTTCAGCGGTACTACGGTGCGTGTTTAACTTTCTATTAGTGCCTCTCCGAATTCCTAGCAGTAAAATTTCGAGTGCCCGGCGCGCACCAGACACTATAGAGAGCAGAGAGGATAATCAATTTCGATTCGATTGATATCAGTAAATTCCGGGAGCAGTAAAATGCAGAGCTCGGAGAGAAAAGCCAATATAATTTTACAGCAGTACAGAATGAGATCACTCAGCACAATGTGACTATTACCTAGAAGCAGAGGCGTTCTCCTGTTTTAGTATTGTCATATAATAGTTACTTTAAACTGATTGATTACATTTTTAAATTGAAGGACTTCGGGACAGTAACAGTTTATTTGTCAAGGATCTTTAGCATAAATGTCTGGTAATCCCAGATATATAGCTGTTTGAATTTTCAAAATTTTCAAAATCCTCGGGCATATGCTAAAATAATAAGTTTTTCTATTTAATTATCATGGCCATTCTTAAATGGAGTCTTAATGCATATAAAATATTCGATTTTATGCATAATTTTAATGCATAAAAAATCGGAGAGGGCGCAACTCACAGAAATTTTGAAATAGGGGCGTCGTTCCCCGGAAAATTATAAAAGGAAGCGCAGCACGTGTCGCAAAGTGCGGTAATAAAGATGCTGGAGTGTTCCAAAATTGGACTAAATTATCTGTAAATATTCCGACAGTAAATTAATTTGTTTAATACTTTTAGAATCATGGTATGCTCGTTTAGTTTATTCATTTTGTCTGAACTTATGATAATTTTCCGTACGCTCATTACATTTTTTTACCATCCGAAAAATTGGATTCTATCAAACTTGAACCTTTTCCACTTGTGCACATAATTATCCCTTTTAATTTTCAAGAATAATAGTTACTACAGATAAAATATTTTTCAAACTGTGATGGTAACGAGCATTAGTTTGGCAATCAGTCGCTAATTAGTGTGGTTTACACAGTCATGCCGGCAGAATGGCGTAAACATCATCGCCAGCGGCACATCACCGCCCGCGACCTCGTCTGCTGCCGGTCGGTTGGTGCAATAAACAATACATCAGATGATGCTTTGTGTGCCGGCTGTGATGTTATTAGCCGGAATGATGAGTGCTGTAGCAGAGGGCAAAGGAAACGCCAGCCAGTGAACTGCGGAGGCTAATTGAGCCGGTTCATTTAATCAAATGCAGCAGGCACACCAGTCGCCGCCAGATACAAAGATAGCAGAGAAGCAGAAAGGATTGAAGTCGTTCGTTGGTGCTCATCCAGTGAACAGCACACGGAGCAGAATGCAGTCCCTTATTAATAGGGTTGGGATTTTCAGACGGTTTTTAGATCCTTTAAAAGGGTCATTTAGTCAGTCTTGGAGCAAATTTAGACGGTATTAGACCATATTTCAGATAGTTTTTCTTACAAAAAAGAATTGGTTGTTGCCAATTAATTATTCTTTCGTTAAATAGGACTCTTATGTAAAATATGTAAAATACCAGCGTTAATTTGTATGAATTTCGAGAAGAGTGCCGATATCATCGTGGAAATCCGCGACAGATATTTAGTTAGTGAAGATTGTAAATTTACTTAAAAAAGTTTTTCACAAAATTTTAGAAGCAACCAAAGTGGTTTAAAATTAATGGTTAATTAAATTTTCCTATGTTACCAATTTACAAGTGCCATTTAAACCAAAATCATCTAAAAATATATTTCAGAAAGAAAATTTAGCAATGGTACTGAAGAGACAACGATTTCGAGCGTATTTTAAAGGTTTTGAGGTGAGTTCAAATGTGATTCAGACGATTTAAGTTTGTCTGAAATTTAAGTATTAAAATTGCTGTATTCACTAAATTTGTGCCAAATTTAAAATAGCACACACAAAAATAGTCGTTCCGTCTTAAATTCCCAACCCTATACACTTATTATCGTGTGCGGGCGTGCCATTCTGCTGCAGACACGAGCGGTGGCGGCGGGGATGTTGCTGCCACCACCGCCGCGCCACTCGAGCGGACCAACTTTTTAATTACAATTACGTCGTCTCGCCCTGTCGGCACACGCTCACAAAAGTTTTTTGAGATGCGCGAGTGATTAAAAATGGAAATTGCATTCGGGCGCGCGTAAAAAGCCAATCTCGCGCTACCTGCCGGGTCGGCATTCGAAATTAAAAAGCTGCTTGCACCTGTTTGTTTTTCCTTTGGACCCTCGTTCCCTTTCTTCTCGGCGTGAAAATATTGTGTACCTAATTAACATGTAAAGCTGCTGAAAGTAACAGCTTGTCCGCCGGCAGAGCAAAGTGCCGGCCGGATTCATAAAGCTTTCGGGTAGAGGATTTTTGCTCTTAACTACTTTTTCTGCCGACGAGCACCAGCGAATTCATCAAGTGGAATGTTAGTTTCATACTCGAGAAAAGTCTCACTTAAACACGCGCAGCGGCCAACTTTTATACACTTCTGCCGCAAACGCGCGCGTGTTTTGCATGGCCTAATAATTAATTCCATCACGGAGCACTTTATAAAAAGTTAAGAGGCTGGTTAAGCAGCGCTTTACGAGCTGCGAATTATGAATTGTGCTCCAGAGAAAAAACAGAAGGAGGATTTTCATACTTCTTGCGCTGTGTGTGTGGAACAATTACCTCTTCGGTCAATTTTAGAGACTAAAAATAAACAAGTTTTTAGCCATTAATCAGTCTCTGGATAATAAAATCTAGAATGCAACACATTAGAATTAGTTTTGAAAGTTGCTCCAATTTTTAGTTTGCAAAAACATACTATTTGCGTTTTATGCTATTTTCATTTTACCATTAAATTGTAAAAATAAATTTACTTGAACCGTCATAAAAATATTATAATGTGAAGCCACCAATGTCAAATTTTGAACGCCTCTGTTATTTATTATTTTTGGATAAAAGCATGTTGCAAACTTTCGAAATAATTTGAACAATTTTAATAAATCCACAAATAATCAGAAATTTCAAACAAAAAGAAAAAAGAAGATCACTTTCCTACAAGCATGAATATTCATAAAGGTTTAAAACTTTTGCCACATAAAATACCACTCTAGAAGGGATACACAAGGTATATATAGAAATTTTTGAATCCACATACTAGAGGCGAAGATTGATGAAGTACTGCTCGGTGAGACAGAAAGTAGCTGCCATTTCTTTCCCTTTGCCGTCGCGGTCCCTTCGGCCGGAGCGCTCTATGCCAGTGTTTTATTTTGTCAGTCTGCGCAGAGTGCAGGCAAAAAGCGGCATGATTTAGTGCGGCAGGTTAGCGAAATTCATGTTGATGTATTGCGGTACGTGCCTCGCGTCATTTCGCTCACTGCTCACATCAGCAGCAAGCAAGCGTGTATTGTTCTTTTGCACTCGCGCACGCACGTCTGTCCGTCTTTTCACTTTTCAGCATTCGCCGCACGACTCATTGCCTCGCCATTTATGCTCTCTTATTTCCAGCGTCTCGTCTCGCCTCGTTAGCAGGAACGCTGTCAATGTTGATTAACGCCGGACAGGTTCAATTTGCTTTGATAAAAAATCGCACTAAAAAGGCAGCCTCAAACTCGTTTCCTTCACGAGCAAATATACACAATGAGCCATTAGAAGCGTGACATTTTACTTTTTTGGACCTTTGCTCACTCAGCACAATCCGTGGGCTATGAGCTCACCGGGTTCTAATAACACCACCAAGCGCATAACATGGGACCCGAATGGCCGCAGAGGAGCCATCTTTTCGCCTCCCCGCATCCCGATCTTATATTGAAACGCCAGACATTTGTCCCTATATTATATACCAGCAAGTGGCGCCTCCCAGCCCGTTTAGCTTTTTGAGCTTTCGAGTCACCCAACTAAAATCACCTTTGCCACATCAGACATTGGACCTAAAATGGTTAAACATCTACAATTTTAATCATTTTTCTATTAAATAATTAATTTTTGTACAAATCCAGTCCTCGTAAAATGGTTATAGAAATATAGACGACAAGCCATTTTTTAATTTCTGTGTTTGCTGTTCATTGTAATCATCTACAGTGTTGGTAGCACAGCAATAGAAGTTAGGGCAAAATATTTACCATTTATCATTGGTGCTATTGCAAGGATTAAGTTCAATAAGTCTTGTGTACCACATTCAGTGGCAAAATATTTTGCATTCAACGCAAACCTCAGACTGGAAATTTCACCCCAGTTCCACCCACTCCCTTGGGGGTGCTTTCGTATCAGAATCTGGTGTCGCGCGCGCGACGACTGCACCTTCAAACGCTTATAAAGTGGGTCATATTTTATAAATTCAGCGCAAGCAGTGCAAGGTGCTGTAATAACCGTCGCGACTGGAAACGTAATGTGGGCAGGGGAAGAACTACTATTATGTATGAATGTGCTGCTCATTACGACGGGCAGAGCTGAGACTCAGGTGCCGCTGAATAAAGTTCTCTCTCAAAGATAATGATGTTGATCTATTCTCTTAAACGAGTGCATAATTTACGCTCGTAAATCCTCGCAGCCAAGATTACTGCTCACTCGGAAAACGCTTCTCCATTTTTTACGAGCTGAGAGCGTAATTAAACTTTGTTAATTTGTGCCTCGCGCGAGAGTGCTGCATTTCACATTTTCTACGCTCTCGTTGACGCACGGGGGATCTAGTTCTAGTTATTGAAACTAACACCGTTGATATTCTATCCCCTTTGCACTTGATCAACGGAAGTTAAACGTGAGTCGAAAATTACTTACTTTATTGAACTTTGTTTAACGGTATGCTGTTCTCAGGGGGGGAGTATTTTCATTGTGCTCCCTTTTCCAAATGTTTCAATTAATTACTTTTGTTCGCAATTTTTTGAAACAGTATAAAATTAAGTAAAATTGTTAAAGAATACGAAAATGCCAGATAACTAAATAAAATATTAGAATACTCACATTTTATTGACTTTATTTGGGGTTACCTGAATATATGTAAAGTAAAAAATCAAAATAAATTAATAAGATGTTTAGAGCTTAGCATTGTTATTCAAAATTTACCCGCAACAAGGCATAAACAACATCATTGAGAGAGAAAAAATTTTGAATCTCCAATGTTTCTTGCGCCTTGTTTGTTTTTTCATCTTTTTTAATTTATAATTTTTTGTCTAATCTTTATTGCTTTACAAGGTTTCCAAAGGCAACTTTAAATTATTAAGACATTTAAAATATCAGAGAAAAAACTGGACGACTCACGCTCATTTTTAATGTTTTGAGAACGAATGTCAATCAAACAAATAAGGTTGATTTTTTTTAAATTTTCCTTCTGCTCAACTAGACGTGGCGTTATGGTAATAATCGTTAACTATGTGAGCTCGTCGAATATTAATGTCGAAAGAAGGCAGCCTGAACTAACATGATCATGCGTTGATGCGTGCGTTTCACCGGCAAATGGAATCAAGGCGTGGAATAAACAAGCTCCACCAGCTTGACGCACAAATTAGAAATGGATATATACGTTTTTGAGTGAGCCACTGCTCGGCCCTGCAGGCAATAATTCGAGGGTGTTTCGGCTTCATTCATCATGTGCGCCCCATTGCTTTCTGGCCTGCCGGGATTTATTATATTGGCCTCAGCAAAGATCCGGCTCGATCGAGCCGCACCGCGCTGATAAACCTCCTCATATCTCTCACTTGATATATTCCATTTTTGAATATGCGTCTGTGTGTTTCCAGAGAGCCGAAGCATGCTGGCGGGCGGCCGCGGGTAAACAGACTGCGATGCGGCCGACCGAAAACTAATTTTAGCTGCTGGAATGATTTTTCCATTTAGGAAAGGGCCGGTTCAAAACTCGCTCGTTTCGTTAGTCCAAACGTGAAAAATGAGATGGAAATGCGTTTTCTCTGTCTCTCCTGCGCAAGCCTTTGCCAGAAACAGCCTCTGCTCCGCTCTGCTCGACCGAAATGAATTCGTTCTAAAACCACGTTGATTATAACGAAACCCTCATATCTAAACTGTGAATTTTAGATGGTCTACAGTTTTTAAATTTTAATCGCCACGTCCAATGAGCATGATTAAACAGTGTCAGCAACCAACAACGTCTTATTTTTTTAAATGGCTTAATTCTTTTAAAAATCAATAAATGAGCGTAAATTTTAGGAATGTCTGAGAAAACTTTCCAAAACAAAAAAATATTATTTAATTCTAGTTAATGATATCCGACCTTATATTGAAGATACATTCGAATTGTTTTATAAATAATACCTAGAGTCAGAATCTATTCTTAATTTCAGGATTTTGTAAAACAATGTTTTGAATTTGAATAAGTCATATATAATTTAGCGTGGATGAAGGTGAAGATGACTCAATTCAATTCGTTTTTATTTCTCCAAAAAAGTCATATTATTTTACAAACATTTCTCGACTCATGACTAGATGTGCAAAACTGACTATTGATTATTTTTTCCTGTTGCTGTGATGATTACCATTAAATGAACATGAATCATGCATTGCGACACATTTTGAAAACAAATTATTTCTGCAAAACCAGTGCATGAATGATTTAATCAGGAATTTGCATGAAAATCTCATTAAAACGTTAAATTTTACCTTTTCCCGGTGCTATGTTACACATGCCACGCTTCCTCTTTTCAAATTTTCCTGTGTGAACCACGCTTATATGACAGAACGCTTTGACCAAGTCAAAATTTTAAATGAATTTATTGAAACCTGATGATTTAACTATATGTGGTGTGGATGTAGAATATTCAAAGGCTATACGTTTATGATAGCGTTCGAAAATCGTTTAATCCGTCTGGTAAGTGCGTGAATGAAGCTAGCAAGAGGCCAACGCTAACACACGCACGTTCGTCTGATAAAGCGAAACAAAGGCGGCAAAACACGCATCAATCAAGCAACGATGAACCAATTCAATCCATTCGTCTCTGCTCGGCCGTGATTAATAAAAGCGAGCGTGGTGCGCGGGCGGTTCAATCAGCGATTCTGCAGTGCAAATCATTCCGACATTGATCCTCCTGTATATTTGAGCTGGCTTTTGTCTGCTCTGCCTGAGCCGTAAACTGCATTAGGCGAAACGGCAATTAATTCTATTACAGCTCTCGTCACTTGCTCTCAATCGCTTTTGCCGAGAAGTGATTTGTGGGTTTGTAATGGACTTAACGACACACTGCTTGAGAGAAGTTAAAAATTTGTATTTTTCCTCGAGTTTCAATTAATATTTTTTGTTACTCCACATTAAAGTATGTCTATATCTCCATAGTCCATGCATGTTGTGGAGGAAAATTACTTAAATTATTTAAATATTTATCCCTCACTGGATCTTAAAATTAAAGCAAGTTTGGAATAAAAAATCTGGTCCAGCTACACGGCTCTGCTGACAAAATTATTGGCATCCAGCCTGCGAGATGAAGCCCTCTTATTTACGGCATGGGTGCGCAAACTGGCACATTGGGCACGTGCATGCACGCGTTGCCCGGCTTTTGTTTCTGGTCGGTGGCGGCCGGATAAAGCCATTAGCGAAAGAGAGCCAGTATGACACTCGAGGGACACTTAATATGCAGTAAAGCACCATCAACCGGCTGCTCTACACACACTGCGCGCTACACAAAATGCACACACGTCCGCTACTGTGTACACGTATAAATGCGCCACTGAGAACGACTGATCCATTTGTGAATATCTGGTTGTCCATTTCCCATTTGCTGCCTAATTCATCCGGATCTGGGACAACTCCCTGGAATTTATCCACTTCCATTTCCCATGTCAACGAGAACTGATATTTTTGTGTCGGCTCAAGTATGTGGTTTCCATTTTCAAGTCGAAAAAAATAATAATATACTGAGCAATGAAGGACTTTCAGTACATATTCAGTTTATTTATTGATACAAGGCAATAATTGAAAATTATTTGAATTGCTGGATGCAATAAGTTTTGATTGATAAATATAATAATTTGTTCTACAATTTGCAATAATCAAAATAAGGACTTTGCTAAAGTAAAAATTCAATTTTTTCAAATTTTATAGTGCTTGACTACATTTTCTTTGCATATTTCGATTCCTCTCGTCAAGATTGTTTCAACAGTGTATGATGCCTTTTTGGGGAAATTCTTCGTTTTTCTTATTATAAATAAAATCAGTTATCGAGTAGGGAGACAGTCCTTACAATTTGAAAAGCATGTTAACTTTTCAGCCACTTTTCTAAAAAAATAAATAGTGCTATATGTACTTTGGTCAATTTTGGCTTCATCTTAATCCTAAGGGACGAGTTCATGCATCGGCAACAAGGATTTTCCAGGCTTTTGCAGAATCAACCCTCTTCAATTGTTGAATAAAAGATTTTCAGTCATTTGTTGTAAAAATTTAGAAGAATCAAACAGTTTTGGCGTTCTTTAATTAATTTTCCACCTCGTTTTTGATCATCTAGCAAACTTAGGTACTCCGAGGACGTACATTTGTCATTTCAGCCCATTCCACCTGTATGTGCAAATTCAATTTTCGGAAACAAGCTGGGTGAATGGTGGAACGCGACCGCAGCATAAGCCGCAGCGCTGTATTCAGAGCTCTCCGCACGCGATGAGTGTTGGCAAACTCAAACAGACTGATGCAGCAGAAATACACACATTCAACAGCACCGCCGCGTACAGACATTGAGGGTGCTCTCATAATACACGTTTAGCCTACAATACATATTCTCGATGCGCCTTTTTGCGCCCCAGCACCCCCGCAGTCAGCAGTAATTATTGTTACACGCGCGCGGCGCAAAATGGCCTCCGCACACAGCGTGTTTAAATAACAACAGCTGTTATTGGCTAATTAAGCAGTACACGGTCGTTGTCCACGTTGCGAAACGTACAAATTGGCGAGTCGGTCAACCACGCTCCGCTTGACGGCTACGGCCATTTTTCGCTGATTTATAGGAGTTGCGTGAATCGTGTGTCCGCGCGGGAACGGGAAAAATAGGCTGATTGGATTTTGTTCGGGAATACGACATATCAGAAAACTGTTTTGCGGGAGAAATAAATAAATTTATACTGGCCCAGGTCTATTTGCAATTTTTAATTTCCCTGGTTCCCTGTTAGATTCTAATTGAGTGTTTTTTGGAATTGCTGAATCATAATATCACATTTGAGAAAAACGTTTTATTTTATTGTACGAGTAAATAAATTGTAATACACTGTATTATTTATTATCTTGATTTATAATCTTTATAAATATTCTAAATAATTAAACTATTGGGTAGTTTCTAAAAAAATTACATACCGGATTAGTCGAAAGTTTTTCCTAGCAACGAATATTTGGTATGAAACTACTAAAAAGTCAACATTTTCGGCTGGGATATTAAGGCTAAAACGACAAGTCTTCTCATTCAGCATTCGTATTCTAGGAATTAACTGGTTTTCCTCGTGCCACTGACCTCTCCACCCATTCTCGAGTGCAAATGAGTTAAGCTTTTTTTGCAATTTCTGCGCGATTTGTTCGCCTTAACAAAGACCCTCATTTGAGTCGATCTGAGCAAATAGAATGTCTAAATCAAGAATCACTCTGGCGAAGCACAAACGTGAGCGTTGAGCAGCGAGAGGGAGAGAGATCCGTGGGTCGGCGAGCAGCCCATTATATGAAAACAAGAGGAGGTCGGATCGCTTGTGCATTAAAAAAGCCATTAAGTCATCCGAAGAGCGTTATTAAAACTGAAATTGCGCCGCTCTCCAACGCGCGCTCTCTTTTTACGCTCAATTTTTAATGTATTCCGTGTAGTACGAGCATACAAAGCGGCCATCATTATTCCAGCCAAGATCAACACGGCGGCTCGTCCAGAATAAAACAAGAGAGGCGACGACCGTGGTGCTCGCAATTTAATGAGATGTTCCGACGGCCGGCGAATTAATACGTGTATTTTTATTGTTGACGCGCCGGCCCTCGTCGAATGCAAAGAGACCGGTTTGTAATTCGCGCAGATGAATAATTCAGCTGTGCTGCGCGTGTATTCGGCATCGCCATTGTTTTTATCGGCTAGAACGAGAGACACCATCCATATTTTCTCTTTTGTTTTCACTTGGTTAATGCGGGATGATGCGCGAGAACATGCTAAATCGGCAAACAATGTGTGCACGCTGGCACGACTGTTGCGGTGTGCGAATCAAAACAAATCTGCTGGAATGAACCGCTTTTGTTCGTCGCCGCATGTTCATTCTTCTGAACTCTGGTTTATTCAGATTCGAGGGGCTCTATTCCAATCGACCTGATTTGAGCTTTTTTGTGTTAACGTTTTCAATCCAATGATTGATTCGAGGATCACTATTCGTATTGAAATGATGTAAAATTTTAGGGCTTCTAAAATTAATATTTACATACTCTGGGAAAATTCAGTAACTTGCCACTTTTCAATGCTATGTTTGTTTACACTCATAATCACTCATATTAACATTATTGTCAAAGTCAAAATCAAAAGCATGTGAGAAAGGGAAACATTTCAGGCAAATATCGTGGTTTTCAAATGCATGTTTAAAATCGCAAAATTTACTTTTTTTTGATGAAAACTATATAAAAATATATCTGATCTAGTCTTAACTGGTCCTATAAATCGTTGTTTAATCCCTGCATGTGGTACATGGTCAGGAAATAATCATGTAAGAGAAAACTTGCAACTATTTTCAAGAAAAATATATTTTTAAGCTGAATTGTTACGCATAACCCAATTTGCAAACTATATGAACTATTAATTAAATTTAAGCATATTCAGAGGAAAAGTTAAAAGTCAACTATAGATTTCAATTGATTGCGGTCCAATTTTAACTAACTTGATAAGATGTTTTACTCGGCAAAAAAAAGGGAAAAAACAGTCAAAGATTTATCCTCACGTGTATCAAACTGGTTTAATAGTTAAACAGCCTTTGTCCCTAATGAATCCTTCCCTGATCGAAAAGAGAAAAAAGAGGGCCAGCGTCTTCTCTCTCTCTCTCTCTCTCTCTCTCTCTCTCTCTCTCTCTCTCTCTCTCTCTCTCTCTCTCTCTCTCTCTCTCTCCATCATTTCCATCAGGCCACCTTCGCAGCGTGTTTTTGCCTCGTCTGGCCGAGCTGACCTTTTCGGTCGGCGTTGAATTACAGCTGGACAGCGGGAAGGAGGCAAAAAACGTGGAATTTCACAAACACGCCCGGCGAGTCTTCTGGCAGATAGGGGTGGCAATTTGGCTCATTGCGCGAGTCAAGTGTGCAGCGCAAAGCAGTGCAAAAAGCGGCTATTTTTTAGCAATAAAACACACGAGCGAGTCCATAAATTAATGACCGACATAAATTAACACGGCCGGCGAGGCGTGTGTCACGCGCATAAATGGTCATTAACTTTTGATGGTGAGTGATGAAAAGATGGGCCATTGTTGACCTTTCCATTTTTCAGCGCGCTTCAGAGGCAAGCCACCGCGCGTCGGCCAGCCTAATGACCAAACTTTGGGCTGGGCAGCACCAAATTGAGGCTATCAACCTGCTTGCTTGTTTTCTTCTCGCCGAGTCCGATTTTTTGCCTTGGCTCTTGCTCTCTGGCCAGCAGGGTCGCAAAAGTCAAATATAAAATGTACAAAGTTTGCCGCTCTTGTTCACACACAATCTTCCCCGGCTCTAGCTTCTGGCGGTGGCAATGCAGCCTGGCCCAAAGTTGATAGCGAGCACACATAGGTGTTGGACTTTTGGCCTCAAAGCTGCGACGCCAGACGGAAGTTGTGTGTTGGCCGGGAGTTGGAGCCTGATCGATTATTCATTCCGCTCCACTCACTTTTGTACAGCTAAAGTGTGTTCGTCAGTCACACTCGCGATTCCAACTTCGCTTCACTGCAGGCACATTTTGATTTCCAAAACTTTTCCCTTTTTCTAACCAATCACACTGAAAGCAGCGAATGATGGACATGTCTCACAAAGTGGCACAATGGCGTCAAAATTCTTGAATAAAAAATTTCACAAGCTGTGAGATTAAAGGAATGACATGATGTGTGATTGTTGTGATTTAAATGTTTGCAAAAAAAAAATGGTAGATTGTATATATAAGAGTTTTGGTGGGTCATATTGTTTCAGTGCTTGGATCTTAAAGTGGATCTTTACAGTAAAACAATAAAAAATATTTTCCATTACATGACAGCTTTTGCAAGTAGTTCATTGAAAAGATATTTCCGGAATTTGGCAACAATTAATGTCTAAAATTTGTAACATTTCGAGTTTAAATGTAATGCAATATATGGGTTATTGAGATTTGTAAAACCAAATGATGACTATAAATATGAATTATCGAAATATTCCCACTAAATGTTTGGCTCAGTCATCTTCTAAGTGCTATTTTTTAATATCTGTTTTAGGAGTGACTCTAATCAACTATGATTTCAAATTTGAAGTCACAAACATATGCCACGTCTTCTAGTTTTTTTATTTGGCAAAATACTTAATATTTAGAGCCTCATGGTAAATTCAGGGTAGGCCCCGAAAGTTCAACCTTACATTACAATATTTATAAGGTTCCATTTAGGTCCGTTAGTTTGTCGGAGTGATTTAGACACTGAAATTAAATTTATTAGTGGAATGCTTGTGCAGAATTTTACGAGCAACATTTTAGTCATGCAACTCGAAAAAGAAACAGAGGAGGCTAGATCACCCTGAAAAAACGGAATTTCGTAAGCAGATTTGAAATTAAATTTGACCTCCAACCTTTTTGTAATGTCAAACGTTATTCAGAGTCAGAAGTTAAGGTGAACGGTGGAAGTTTCAAGTTGATATCTCCCTTTCAACAAAAGTTACAGTCCATCTATTCAGATTGAATTTAAAAAAAAAAAATACCGGGTAACCGACCACTTTTTTCGACCTCCGACCTTAACTTCCATCATATCTCACTTTGTACTTCAGGAAAATTTGGTTTCAGTTTTAATCCCCTACGTCCAATTGCTCAACAATATCACGTTGAATAGCTAACAAAAAATATTTCCAGTAAAAGGTTAAAGTGATTTTCCAGAACAGTTCAGCATCAATCCACTTGCATTTAAGAACATTATATTTGTTAAGGTCATATTCCTTTATCAACTAATGTATAGAGATAATTTAAATAAATTTATCCTTATATATGTGAAATCAAAACATATATTAATCAAATTTAATAGTCCGCTTTTAATAGCTAGATTTGAACTTTCAACATAAAGATAAGGCAGAAAATTCCTTTACCGACCAAAGTGTCAGATTACGCGGTGCATCTTGCCTTGCACACGTCACTACGTCGTAGGACGTTGATTGACCCGCGCTAATTGAGTTCCAGGGAAGGCCAGACGCGCGCGGCTTCCCCGTCAAAATACTCAGTATATGGTATGGATACACACGCGGTAGATAGGATCAAGATGCGCTGAAGGTGACGTGCCGTTTGAGTGATGATGCGGCCAGGCGGGCATAAATCAAAACACGCACAAAAAGCAGAGCCGTCTGCTTCTCTCAGCGTGTGTGTCAATAATGCCGGGCTGCATTATGGCTAAAAGAAAGGCAATGAGCTATGCAAAAGATAGCCCGCATTTATTATTTGCGACTGTGCTTTTTCACCCACTGCGGTTGACATTTTGGCCAACAAATGGTTGAAAAATGGCGAGCTCTTTGCTTTTTTTCGCGTGCTCATCCGATGCTTTTTGCACGGGGCGTAATTGGACGCCATCAGCGGGTGTGCGGCTTGGGATTCTTTGCGAAGTAAATGGTGTGAATGGGGAATTTTATCCTCTGCGCGCCGCACCGCCCCCTGTAATTCTTTGTGTTTTTCCTCACCTTTTGTCAGGCCGCTTTGCACTGAATAGCCCGAAACACCACTAAATTGCCGGCTTCATTTTCAGCCTGCGGTGCATTTGCGACGAGCCACTAGGCTGCTCGCTGGAATTGTCGTCATTATGCGAATTTGCGAGTTATATTTAAATGCCGCAATTGTGCGCTCGACGAAGTGAGTTTAGAGCCTTTTGTGCTCACAGATTGCCTCATTTTTTTGCGTCACTTATATTATTGCAAAAGTAGTGGTGTGCGTTTTGATTGTAAATGGAATTCTTCGTGCATTTCAAAATCATTGTATTCTGTCGCCAACCATTATTTTTCCGCTCTCTTTACATGAAAAATTTATCACATTTTATGAGTAAACTGCAAGCATTTCTACATACACTAAAATTTGCAATATTTAATTATTCTTGAGAAATGTTTAATCAATTCCAATTTCTCTAGTCGCGATCTACGTCCAAAGATGCGCAAACTATATGAAGGAAAGTTTCTTCATGGCGAAAAAAAATCAAGTTTTTTTTCAATATGGAAACAGTGCTCACTGCTTGATTAGTATGCAAACTTTCAAGCCGATTTTCTCGCAAATTTATAATGGCAACTATGCAAAGTTTTAGCTCTTTCCCAATTTTAAGAGTTAATTCTAGGTAAAATTGAAAAGGATTTTCCAATATTTTTCTGTGCAGCTTTACATCTTAGATGCCTGGGACAAAATCAAATTTTGCTATTTCTATTCATTTTCATATTATGAAATTCCACCATCTGAAATTTGTAGATTTGTACCCAATTAAATACTACATATTTTGAAAACAATGAATTTTGATGTGAAAATTAAGTAGAAGAGTGACAGTGACACGAATAGCCTTGTCCTGTCTGGTGCTGAAAATGGATGAAAAGGGTTAAGAGAGACCGAAAGCAGGCATGAAAAACAAATATTGACTCCCATCCGCAGGCGGTAAGGGCCGGAGTCACTTGCAGTCCTCTGCCAGCACTTAGTCCCGCAGTAATAATCCAAATAGAAAAGAGCCGAGCTCATTTGGTCCAAAAATTTTCGCACCCTCCGCAGCGATAAATCTAATCCCCCTTTCACTTTCAAAGGGTTCATTCAGATTCGCGGCGGCAGCGGCCGAGGGTGAGAGACGTGCATTCAGGTCAGGGGTGTGTTTCAGCGAGGGGAGTTGTGTGTGTGTGTGTGTGTAGTGTACACTCGCCCCTGTGTTGCAACCCCAAGGGGGAAGTGACCGGCCAAATTGATTTCGCCCGTGAATTGAGCTATCAATTGACCACCCGAAGCGGCACTAATTTATAATTTATGCGCGGCAGCCGATACTCATTAAATGCCTGATTACTCGTCGACGCGGCGATTTCGATTTCTAGTTGGGCAAAAATTTTGCCGTCGAGTCGTAATTATTTACGGCCGGCGTTAATTTTTTACGACACAATTAGGCCGGTGCGTGAGCGGTGAGCGCTCAGCTCGCATTAAACCGCTCATGTCTCTTCAGCCGAGCCTATTGATCGGTGGACGGAGCCGGATAAAGCCCGTGTCCTCAGGCCCGGACTGCTTTGTTTCGGCAAAACGTGCGAACGTACTTGCTTTTTGCACGCAGACGTGCCCGATGTGAGCAGCGTGTCACTTTTTGCTTGCCCACACGGAAAACGCAGGATGGAGAGCTGCTCGGTTTCATGCGTTTCAAATGATTTTGTTGAATCGAGCTTCAACATATTTGCCGTGCCACTCATTCCAATATTATTTCGAATAACATTTTTATCCAGCATCCATTTATACTGGATTTTTGAATTTTAAAAGCATAAAAATGGAAGAAATAAAATTTTGTGATATTAACTTTTCAATTAATATTAAATCATTTTTTATTACTAAAAACAGATTTTTCTTTCAAAATTATCTATGCTCAAAGTTTTATTTTGATGACACAATATAAGTTTTAGTTTTAATGAATGGTTTTCTTTTGTTCAGACATGGCGGCGCAAACTGAAAATATTTTTAAGATAGTTCCATGTTAAATTTCTGCCCCTACCCATTCCAACATTGGTTATCTTAAAAATTTGTAAGAGGGTGCGGTCCGTGCCTGCGCGCCGTCGCTACGTGGCTGCCTAGGCGGCTGTGGCGGCTATAATCATGTATATTTGACCGCAGAGCAAGGGTGAAAATTCACAAATAAACCCCTGGCAGGTATGCCGGGTGGCCGGTCCGCCTGGCGGGCTTGGGTGTTAGGCCGGGAGATGTATATTTATGAGGCTGGCTGGCTGGCTATATAGCACACGGGGCGTAATATCGCGCGCAGCCCGGCCCGGCCTGCCCGCGCGGCTAGTGGGCAGATGGGGGCATTATACGGCATCTCCGCCCAGCCCCTTTGATATCAAAGACGAACTCACGCGCCGCTGGACATTCCAAAATATCAAGTGCGATGCCTGCTCGGCCACGGCCCAATTTCTTTCGCAACAAAGAGCTGGGCCCGTCCGCGCTAATGAGCTGTTTCATTATTTCCACGCCCGTCCTAACTTAGCCGGAGAGCCTTTAAGAGGCAACAAAATGCCTCGCGCGCCGCTTGTTTGGCCCGAAACTTGCCGCCGAGGGGAATTCGCTCTCGCAACTTCTTGCGATAGTTGGAAAGTGCGGCCGGCCGACTCGATGCGGATATAAGAAGGAATTTTGATGTTTTGTCTCCCAGGAATGAGCAGCAGAACACTGCCGGCCAGGCGATTCAACGAAGAAATTGCTTTTTAAAGATTCGCTCGCACCAAAAACGTCAGTCTACTTTTATTTTGGCTATGTGGCGCAAAACGGCTCCGTGGTTCACCAATGTTTAGAACGTGTCATATTATTATTAGATTAAAAGAAAAAAATATGAAGGGATGTATTTGCCGAAGAAAAATTTTCATTACAAAGAGAACTCTCTAAAGCCAAGGAAATCCTTAATAAAAACGGGAATAAATTTTCTTTACAAAATAAATTTTAAATTCTTTTAAATACAAATGTTAATTTTAATTTTAAATTAGACTAATTGCTTCCAAAGTTGGTCAAGTCAATCGCAGAAGAAAAGTATAATAAATCTTTGATTCCATTTCTACCACTAGTGACTTCAAGATTTTATTATTTTCAGCATGCAAAATTTATTATTGGTTGCCAAGAATGTAAAGTAACAAAATGGAATCAAGCCACGAGTATAATAAAAATGGGCAGCACTTAAAAATATAGTTCAGAATTCCATTCAAAGTGAAAAATCCTACCACACCTATTTTGACAAGTGTTATGACTTTGGTGAAGGTTATCAAGCAAACAATTTACAACTGCCGAAATCAAAGCGACAGCAGGCCCTAACCGCTTTTCACGCGTAAATTTTTTGAGGGGTCGAGAAAGCATGACCACCGCACCCATCGGCGGGCCTGACGCGACGCGGTATCAATTTTTAAGCTGACTGTGGGCAATCTTAATCCGACAGGGTAAGTGGAGGTGGTGTGTCTGTTTTATCAATGAATCTATCTCTGGCTGGTGACCCAGCCAGCTAAGCTGCTCTGTTCTCTTCTCGAGCAGCAAGATGCGAGATAGGACAGGCATGCATGCTCTGCCTTCATTCTTTCCGAGTAGAAAAAACGCGCGCCTTCCTGCTATGGGGGACGAATTGATTTCAGGCGCCGAGACCCTCTGAAATTTTTCTCTTCTTTATTGTGCTAGCACAGGCACTTTTTCTGCGTCGAGAGACCCGCGGGGGCACCCTTCTTAATTTTAATTGGGTGCATATTTTCAAGAGAGGAGGCACATACTCGACGTGATGATGGCGCGAGCATAATTCATGCTCCAAGCACCGGCGAAAAAGCTGGAACGCGGCGTCTAGACATGATTCGTTTTCTCCGCCATCTCTCTTTGTAAATCGTGCCGTGCTTTTGTTGATATGAAGGAAAAATCAATGTTTATCGCAGACGGGTCTGGATTTTAAGACAAACGACAGTCTAAACCATCTAAAAGGTTGTCATATTCGTTGGGAAAACTGTCTGGAATTCCCAACACCGTTTATGGCATTGGAATTCAAGGGAAAGCATAATATTTACTCAAAAATTGTGCAGAGCGACTTTATGCAGTAGTGATTTGGCAAAGCAGAATCCCGTGTTTATCTAAACAGAAAAAAATATCTGAATTTAACCGCTATTCCGTCTCAATCCAATTTGATACACGCCAAGACGATTCGTCCAAATATTTGTCTTGGCAGAGCTGCGTCGGGACAGAAAAAAATTCACCTGATCAGCCTAGATGGCCATGCGGAGAAGAAAAGCGGTCCAACTCGACGAGTAAGGAGAATAATGAATCTCGTCGTTGAATGAATGCGGATTCTGCGGGTTTTTACCGCGCAGAGTGCCGCAATAAGGTCAGAACAAAAAATAAGTTTGGAGAGGTGGGGTTGCTCTGGAGGAGAGGAGATTGATTCCGTTTGCAATTGGGAGGAAATAAGGACGAGTGAAGGAGTCTATTATGGTGCGTTCAAATGTTGAGGAAAACTTATTGCAATCGCACCACGGCTGGCTGGCTGGCTGGTTGCTTGCGAGAAGAATGAGTATATGGGGGAGCAGGCACGAGAGAACGGGGGCTGCTTTGTTGCGGCTAAACAAGAAGAAGTGAAAATAAAATATCGCCTGCTGCCTGGAGCGGCAGCGCCACGCGTGCCAGGCTTGATGAAGCCAGCCGAGTGTAGGAAAAGAAACAATGGAGAAAGTTATAGAGGGTTAAAAGATGGAGAACTCGGCGTTCCCCACGCGCTTGTAATGCGTGTTGCCCAACACTATGGCAAGCGTCGGAAAACAAACAGTCGCTCGCGATGATTACCGCAAAGTTACGAGCCTGTTACGCCGACAAGAGCTCGGCTATTATTTCCACTCGCAAACACCGCGCGCGCCATGCGTCTTTCTGCCGAGATGCTGCCTCAATCTGATTGCGCTGAGTGCGTGCAAATCACGCTCCCGAGACAAATTTGCACCCCTTCTCACCCCCCACTGGAGTTGCTCACCACCACCACCACACGAAGCCAGCAGCAAATAATTTAGACTCGGAGTGTTTTTTGCACTCCATCTTGCCGAGATGCAATTTGGCCAAAGTGGTGGGTCTTAGTGCTCGCTGCTGCCGCTGCTTTGGGGCCGAGAGATTCGTGACGAGGGACATGAGGCGGAACTTTGCCAGCAGCCGTGACTCACGTGGGACCGGTATTATTCATTTTGCAGTAAAAAACTGGTGCGAATGTAGCAAATACCTCTCCTATTAAACTCGCACAATTTTAATTAAATTTGGTTGAAATTAAATAAGATAAATTAAATACGCATTATGAAGTTAGAATAACTTAATTTATTGGGATCAAGTTTTAAGAAGGGGCGCGGTTCACGAAAATATATTTACCATCAATTTCTATTTTTAAGTCTAAGTTTATGCGATATTTGGTGAAAAAGTGAAATTTTTATCAAATTTTCTACAAAAACGTAAGATTCTTTTGGAATTAGTGTCATTAGAACAATATATACATACTATTTTGCGAAAAAAGGTTACAAATGCACAGCCCCTCTTATATTATTTAGCGCAATATCAGTGAGAGCAAATTATATCTTCATCAATATTAGGAAGTTCGGTGAGGTGTCGCAAGGCTAACTGAATGAAATTTCAGCATCAACAGCGACCTGTGTGTGTGGATAGCATATAAAATGAATTCGCAGCTGAGAGCCTACACAATAATGGATACAGCGATCTTGTTTGGACGCCGTGGCGTTATCACATCACACAAATTTGGTCAGCCACGAGCATACCGCACACAGCATCGCGTTCATTTACATTATTTACCAAATTCATGCCCCCGCCCACAGAAGAATAAACAGGGCACACACACGCTGTTTCACATGCTTGCTGGCGCAGATTGTTTACTGCAGCCTGCAGGAGCTGTTCCTCTCTCGTGCATCGCGCGCTGTATAAACAAATGTTGATTTTCCCAGTATAATGTTTGCCCGATGGTTTATGTGCACCAACACACTGCCGTTGCTGAATTCATTATCAGCCCGTCTCCAGCAATCTATGCCGCTGCTGCTGGGAAAATGACAGAATTTGCAGCAACTGTGCCCATTCCCTGAAATTTGGACCTAAATATCCAAGCAGATTAATTAGAACGAGCGAACACGATGATTTTAATTGATTTGATTAGTATTTATTAGTTTAAAGAAATAATAGTGCGATAGATATAACGTTGAAGAAAAAAACAGATGGTCGATATTCAGAATCACATTATTTGTTTACAATTGGTAATGGATGTAGAGAAGAAAAATCGCTGAAAATAGTCGATTTCTAAACGTTTAAAATTTTGTTTTCTTGTCTGCTGCCATTAGTGAATTTATTTTTCATTTAAATCGATAAAAACAATTTTCATGTGTTCTATATATATCATTGGAAAAATTGCTGATTTTTTATGAAAATATTGCGATTTTAACAATCGAAAACACGTTCACAGGATTCTCTGTGAACAAAAAGGAAGAGTCGTAAATCTCGTGAATTTTTTAATGGTGGGTGTATGGTTTTCGGTTAAATTAAAAAAGAGAGGAGTGCCCCTACGTGTCGCAAATCGTAAGATTTTTCGTTTTTACACGGTTTTTACTGAAATTTTCTGAAAAATCACAATCAAGTTATTGATTTACAGGATTTGCAGTAATAATCGATTGTTCCAAAATGCTTAGAAACTCATGATTCCGTGTATGGGCAGGAAAATCAGATCCGTGATTATTCTACCCAATCGGCATAGTAATTAAATGCAATCACACAATATAGTTTGCTTTCTGGGTAACTTTTACTTGTTGTGATTCCGATTGTGCAGCCCAAAAATGATTTTCCGTGGTCAAAGCATTTTTTTCATCGCGGAATCCCCTGCTTTTGTGAAGCTTAGTAGGTTGCAACTGCGCGAAAAGTGGATCAAATTTTAACGAGACAAAAAAGCGTGAATTATGAAAGGGTGCGGCGGCAACAGCCCGCTGAAAAAGTAAGCTGCTGGCTCTCTCGTGAATATTATTACTTTTATTGTTGAGCACCGGCCGGCTGGCCCGACAGCGCAGTCCGAGAGTGAAATATTAAAATAATTTCACGGACCACCGCCGGGTAATTAAAATAGTAATGAGCTCGCGAAACATTATTTTTACTGCAGACCCGCCGCCGCTGCCTCCCCGCGCGCGCAACGGTGCAAATTTAGCTTTTATGAGCTGCGAGAGAGAGAGAGAGAGAGAGAGAGAGAGAGAGAGAGAGAGAGAGAGAGAGAGAGAGAGAGAGAGAGAGAGAGAGAGGTGAAAATTTTATTAAGACGAAACACAGGATGGCATGGCAGCTAGGAGGCTCACCGCCCCGTCTCGTCGGTTCATAGTGTGTTTACTGTTGCCTTCATCATGAAAGTAATGATAATAAAAATAATAAAGGCAGCAGCAAGCCGCGTCAAACAACAGGGATGCGCAAAGAACGGGCGGGAGAGGACGAGGGATGAGTCGTGTGTATATGTGTAGTCTATGTATATTGAAAATTTAATTTAGCGCGCTTCCCTGGTGCTAAAATGAGCACCGTAAACCGTTTTCTCCCTTTTTTCAGACGCGTTTGCTGACTCGGCACACAGACCAGATGCAGGGTTACTTATTGAACTACTATTTCGATACAGGCTTGAAACAGCAAACACTATTATTTGATTTTTAATTTAATAAATTGATATATCCACTGAATTTAAACTGACGAAATAAAGAGATTCTTTGTTTTTAGCCTTCGTTTATTAAGTAAAATATTTTCATAATCATTTTTACCTATTAAAATTAAGCAATCAAGCTGACGATGAAGCGAACAACGTATTTTTACTCTGCATAGTGCAATAATCAAAAGAGGACACTGCTTTAGAAAAACATAAAATTTTGCGAATATTCATTCCAAAATTTATTTTGCTTGAGTATGTTTTCGTGTAACAAATTTCGGGGAAACTCTTTGTGATAAAATAAAATCAGACATCATGCAGGAAGACAGTGCTAAAAAATGTAAAGTGAAGATTCTGGGTTAATTTTGATTGAACTCCATCCCCAAAATTTGCAACCTCTGCTCAGCATCCTCGCGATAATTTGTATGAAACAAAGAGCTCGGTGTCGAATTGAGTTAGGGTGTGCACACGTGACGCTTCCGCACGCATTTTCCCTGCGGTCAGCAGCGTGTCTGATTTCATTTGGGGCGTGCTGGACACACGGCTGCATTTGTAGCTGATTAAAATTCTTGTCAGCCAGGCTGATCAGAAGGCGGGATGGATGGAGCCGTCAGGTCCAGCGGAGAGAGAGTGTATCTTGCGGCGATATTCGACACCATCAGACACGTCATATTACAAGCTGAGCTGAGAGCTGCCGGGCCGTTTATTGGACCTCTTATCACTGTCAAGGTGTATTTTACCCTCCTCAACGGGGACGGCGAGCGAATGCGAGTGTTTGCGGGATAGAGAGAGAGTGTGAGAGAGAGAGAGAGAGAGAGAGAGAGAGCCGTTTTATCTGGTTTGCATTTTCCATCAATCCGTCGGCGTCGCCCGCTCCCTTCTACCGCCGCGTTTCCGCCCCGTGAGCCGAGATGAGGCAAAAACGACGGCGACGCATCTTAAAAACTGGGGCAGACTGAAACGCCGTGCTCCTCTAGACTTTGCATCTTATAAAATTTGATTATGGTTTAATTTAGATTTTCATAATGCAGCATAACTATTTCATCTTGAGAGTACTTAATGTGGATAATGGAGTTTGATGCATTTGGTTTTTGTAACACTTCATGAAATATAGTAGAGTTTTTTATAATATTTTACATATTTATTAAAAAAGGATGTTTTAAACCAGGTCATTTCTCTCTGAATTGACGTGCTCCTTCAATTTAAAAATAAATTTTATTTACAAGAGAAAATAAAGTACTGTTTTTTTCTGGATAAAGATTATTCCATACTCTTACTTCCAGGAATTCCGTATATTAATTCCGACGTCATTGTGTGAGCGTTTTTCACTCCCCTTGGAATTGCAAACGAAGCGTGCATTTACCTCTTTCGCGCCGGTGGGAAAATGGCGAATATACCGTTCAGAAAACGCAGCTGGTTTGATACGAAATGAGCTCTCGTTCAGCACACGATAAAAAATAAGCATTTTTTTCTATGCCTGCGTGCGTTGTAGAATACATTTCAATAACACAAGCCAACTATAGAAAGCCTGCTGAACAAAGCATAAATCCATGGCAACGCGCAGCATTTCCATGAAAATTTTTGCAATTAGAGCAGCAAAACGAGAACACACCTTTTTCCGTCTCGTTCGTTTGAAAAGGAGCAATTCGGAAAAATTTGCTTTCGAGCAAGCGAACGAAAGCAACAGTTCGGTTCTCTCTTCTCTCGTCGTCAGTCAAGAGAGACATGCGATATTTGCTCAGGAGGAAGTGCGCGGCCGAGCTCTGACTGGCGCGCGGTTGAGCTTTGATTTTGCGAGCCGAGCCTATTTGAAATGCATGAGATTGTAATGAGATTACATCTTTGCTTTTTAGTTTGCTCACCAAAGGCAAATATTAAAATAAAATGCGAGAGAGAGAGAGAGAGAGAGAGAGAGAGAGAGAGAGAGAGAGAGAGAGAGAGAGAGAGAGAGAGAGAGAGAGCGAGAGGCGGCGGCGGCGGCAGATTCCTGCACAGAGGGTTGAGTGAAAAAACGCGAGTGTTGGATGATACGTACGCAGCCTTTGATGTCGACGGCATTATTTTCCTTTGCAAACGCGCACGCACTCGAACTTGTTTATGCGATGCTTTTTGGCGCGCGTATCGCACTTTGGCAAAAGCTCAGCCAACAGCGACTGCCTGAAATTACTCAGTCCAACGCGATTGGAAAATAAATGCTGGATGATTTGTGCTATTGCGCCAGGGCCGTGAAACAAGCAACAATTTAGTTTCAACACATTTCTGATTAATAACACTTGTTATATTAATGTTATCTACTCCAAACTTTTATGTCAAAAGTCACTCACAGTACGTTTTAAAACATTATTATTTTTGCAAATTTTTAAACTACGCACAAACAGTGGGTGGCGTTATTTAAACATGATCATCGGTAATCATTAATTCGGTGAGCCGCACTCTGCCCTATTTTGCTACTTGTCCGTAGCGGAAAACGAACTCCTCTTTCTTGCTTGGAACTTTCAATTAGCCACGCACGACGTGTGTGCCGGGCTCAGCAAGAAATTTTCTTTGAAGTGCTCATTTCTTGCCACATTTGTTATCTCGTTGCGCAGTCAGCCTTTGACAAAGTGCGTTAATGCCGCATTAAAAATTCATATGCGACGAGACATCTTGCTTGCTGCTGCCGCTGCTGCTGCTGCCGTCGCTTTTTGTTTACTCTACGAGAATTCGCAAGAACAAAGGTCTTTGTGAGCAACACTCAGAATTTCCCTCTTTCTCTCGCGGCTAATTGAAAAATCGATGCCGTGCGCGGGACAACTTCGTCGGCCACGAGGAGTGGAGTTTTCGACTGGCGCGCGATGCCATATTCGCTTTTGTTTGCCTCGAGTTGGCAGGCAGAAGATAGAGCGAGTTAAACTTGCGTGCTGCCTCCGAGGAATGCTCAAAAATCTCATCAGCTTTATGGTGCAGCAGCGTACGTTGATTCGACTAGAGCGACACACGCGCCAGAAGTCAAAAGAAGGAGAGGAAATAGTGCAAAACTGTTGCGCGAATTCCAATGCAAAAAAAATATCAAAACTATTTTCCGATGAAAATCTACTTGTAATCACAAGTGTTCATGGTAATGGAACACTTGGTAATGGTAATGGTATTTATTTTTCAACCACACTAAGCGTAAATCAGAGAGAAACTTCATTTTTTGTGTTAGATTAAACTGGATTGCTACGGGGTGGCAATTTAAATTAATTAGAATTTTGACTACAATTTTTAGTTGAAAATTTTTTTGACTTTGTTTATCTAAAAATAAATTTGTAATTAACTGTTAGTTGTACACCGATGGTGTCCAATAAAATGAATAATAATAATTATCTAAAAATATGCAGTGTGTACTCAAAATTATTTGACAATACAGTTAAGTTTCGCACTTTTTTTTTCGAAAATTTCAACTATCTTTTTTCTTGATTTTAATTCCTCTCGTCGCGATCTTTCAAACGGTGTGTGAATTCTAGTGTAAATTTCCCATCTGATGAAATCAATCCTGATTTTCAATAGGGACACAGTGTTAAATTCAGCGCTTGATTTGCAAGCAAACTTTTTAGCCGATTTTTTCGCAAATTTAAACGGCAACCAGGTACAATTTTAGCTCTCTCCAAATTTTTAGAGAGTATCATATGTAAAGGTAAATATATTATTATCCAGAATTTTGCGGAGCAAACTAACCCGTGTTTAAGATTAAGTAAAAGCTATGCATAGTTGAACATTAACTATCTTGGATCTTATCCATTTATTTTTTCATTTTAAACCATGCAAAGTATCTTAAAACTAATCAATACCAAAAGAGAAAGGTTCGAGTGCGACAAAATCTGCAACTTGGAGATTATTTTCGGCACACGCAATTTTTTATTTTTCAGCCCACGAGCGTGTCCCGCCGAGCATGAAAAGTGGTGCGTGCTGGAATATTCAAATTTCGTTGCTTAAAATATACGTGCATGGAAGATGAAATTTCCAATTACACAATTGAGTGCTCCAGCGTGCTTTTTAGTAAGCCGGTTAGCTATTAAATTCGGTGCTGCATGCGTGTAAAAATGATATATTCTGTGTCGCGGGCTGGCGTTTTCCCAGCATCCACCGCCACCGCCGCCGTTTCAATCTAGCGAAATTCAAGCGACACACATAGTTGAAGCAGCAGAATGTAATAGAGTTTGTCATCTGCAGTGTAAAACTTTGCAAACTGTGACGGAGCACCGCGGGCGAGAGCAACATGCAATTGACTGTCACGCCACCCAAGGTGCTTTGCAAGCCTCAAAACAATAATGCGGAAAACTTCCTGTCGCAGTTTTCCATTTCACTTTGCACTTTTACATCGCTGGGGGATGAGCTGTCAATTTTTCTTCTTTATTTTGGCTATTTATATTTTTTCGGGTTGCATAATTGCTTCTACACATCATTTTTTTAAACAACATTATTGGAAAATGTCCTATTCTCTGTCTATGGGAGCGCAAATAATTCCCTGGAAGCATTCCACAGTACCCTTGCCAAATACTTGCAAGGTTCGCTTTCACACCAAATTTTTGTTGGTTTCCTTAGTAATATTTAATTCGTAATTATTTCTTATACTTATTCGTTTGTTTTAATCAATGTGAAAGCTAAACTGAGGATATAGCTGGAGAAGTGTACAACTTGGTCAAAGAAAGACAGCGAATGATGATAGAGACGGAAAGACGCATGAAGCATCTTTGGCAGACACGAGAAAATTCATTGGGCTACTAAGAAAGAAAGATAGCAACACACGAGTTCCTTGAGCGTAAATGCAAGACTGCATATACAACCCCACACTTTAAAAGACTATATGATTACTAAAAAGGCTCAAAGAGCGAAGAAGGAGACCAGACCCATTTTGATTCCTCATGCAAACAGGAAAAAAGCAAATAAAAACTACTTTTTTAAAGTTCTGATGGCAATGCTATCTGAAACTAGAATTTTAAATATAAATTAATGTCATATTTCGCCTTTACGAACGTATTTGAGTCCCAAAATTTAAGATTTTAACGTCCATAACTCGAAAACCATGAATAACGGAATATTTTCATCTAAATTTCAAACTCATTTATACGGAAGTAAAAAAATATTTCGGGTTAATATGTTCACTCTGCTTGTCAGAGAATAAAATTACATACAGCCACATATAGTTAAAAACCATTATTTCTCCTTTTCTTAAAATGTGTTTTAATGTCAGCTTGACTTGTATTTTTAATTGTTAAAAAAGCGCAGTGCAACAGACATTTGAAACTTTCTAAGATACATAGAATCCATATTTAATCTCCGCTGTTCTTGATATTTTTGAAAAAGCAAATAATTCCGAGATTTCATTTGCGTTTGCTCTGTCGTAGATTGAATCCAGCTCCTCGGTGAAATTAGACTGAAATGCCTTAATTAATCAGCACAAGCTTTGTGCCCGAAGCACATTTTGCAAGGTTGACGTGCACGTCAAAAGGATGTGTAACACTAATTATGTTTGCAAGTCGGCATGAAAAGCAGCTCTGCTCGAACGTGTTTCGCAGCGAACTACAAGATATTTTGAATCTGAACTCACAGAGGAGAAGCCGCTTTGTTCGTCTCTCGACTCTGCGAGTAACTTTTTTAATAAATTGTCGAAAAAGGACAAAAGGTGGGGAGAGAGAGAGAAAGAGAGAGAGAGACTCTCGGAAATTGCTCGAGCGGAGAGGGAGGCTGGCCAAAAAAGGAGCCAGGATGAAAAACGAGCCGAGATCTGTACACTTTAATGGAGAGCGCATAATAGAGATGAGGTGAGTGTGTGTGTGTATTGTGCATACACGCTGGTGAAATATGAGATGATCTTATAAATCATGCCGCCTGCCATAATGGTCTACTTTACAACAGAGCGACCCGGCCGTATCTTAATACATCATGCCTCGCGCTGGCAGCCGCCGGCGTGTAATGAGTCTCGCTGCTCAAATAATACCAACGACGAGAGTCATTTTTACGACTTTAATTTGCACAGCCCTTTTCGCAAACTAACTCTCGGCTCCAATTTTGCCCGACTGGAGAAAAGCGAGCAAGACCATTTAATCTGCGCGCGCGCGTGTGTGTGTGTGTGTGTGTGAGCTCCAGAGATATGTCACAAACGCCTCCTCTCAGCTGCAGGAAATATTTAATTGAAAGGAAGTCGCAGGCTTATTAGGGGAAACAGCCGCCGAGACGACGACGTTCTACGTTGTATGTCTTTGTAATTGAGCAGGAATAAAGCAGCGACGTCTGCCGTTGCGGCTTCTGTAATAATTACGCGACTCCAGTAGTTTTGATTGGAGAGACATTCGCAGGCTCTTGTTTCTCAGACTGCGATTTTCTATTTTTCGTTCGAGCTTATTTCAGACTTGGTGCTCCTTGAATAGACACTCGGTAATGGTTGCTGTGAAACGTGAGTATTGGAAACCGAGACGAGATAAAAAAAATTGAGTTCAAGATATATAATATTATTGAATTATTTCTTTATTTAGTATTAATAGCATGACATGTATAATATCAAATGAAAAGTTATAATTATAAGGCTGTGAACTTAAAGATGGACAATTTTCTCTAAGCTTCCAAACTTCATTCAATTCGAAGCTTTTTAAATCACAATGAACATCCTCGGAAATCATTATTATGAAAATATTTTACTTTCCTTTACAAATTTTCAAACTTTTACAGTTTTAATAAAAAATATAATTTATTTTCTCTCTAAATTAATGTTAATTTCAAATTTTCCGGTTTTCAATGTGATAAAATAACTCTGTTGAAAGAAACAATTCGATTTTGGGGAAACCGTCAGTTCTGCAGGCGGAAATTTCGTCTCGATGAACACAAAGTGCAGCTGTTGCCGGCAATCTTCGCGAATCCGAGGTAGGCAATTTGCCGGAGCGCCGTACCACGCGGGTTGCATAATCGAGTGTGTGCCGATTCGGCTTACCGGTCGCGTGTGACACACGAGCAGTGTCATTATTATCTCTCGGAAAAGCATTACTCCAGAGCAGACGACGATGAGAGGCTCAGTCGCAGACAAAGCCTGAGCGAGTCTCTAGATTTTATGGTTATGATAACGGGTGGCTGTAAAAAATTCAGCAAAATCTGCAAATGTCTGCCTCGGGAGGGAGGTAAAATATTTTTACTGCTGCCATTCGGGCCCGCCGGGCGGCCGGGAAAGGATCTTGCAAAAACTTTCCGCAGGTGAGGCGTAATCTTGGATTTATGCGGGCGGGGGTGGCTGCGTGCACGCCTCCGGGGGCGGCTGGCGAAATGGATTTGAAAAGGAGCGGCCGGCCGGCAGCAGTGCAGATATGCGGCCATCTCTTTCTTAATCCCTTGCCCGTTTGGCCATTTGCAGTGCCGGGCCGCCCGGTGCAAAAAGACACTTTATCGTGAATGCTGTCTGGCGGTGGCGCTGCGCGGGACACATTTGCACTGTTAAAAGAGAGAAGAATTTATAGTCCGCAATAAATCTTGGCCAGGCAGCAGCAGCCAGCATAAGCACACACACACACACACCTATAGAACTAGGCAGGCAGGGGCGCGCCAGTCCACTTCGATTTGCTCGTTTCATTGGTTTTTACATTGATCCGGGCATAAAAAGCCGGCGGGCGAGGCGCAAACCCCCGCTTTCGCATTTTACTCACTCTGCTCTTATATACCTGTGTGCACTCGCACAGCCCAAACGCCGCTTTTCGATTTGGGCAAAGGGCCTGGCAAATTTCCTTTATTGCTCAGGGCTGAATAATTCATCAGGCCAGCAGGGCAAATTGTCGTTGGCAAAAGATAGCGTTTTACGACGCACGGGCCAGGGCATTATGACAGATTTTCTACCGAATCACAAAGTAAAATGGCTTTTATAAAGGTCGCCTCCACATTTTCAAGTTTACGACCTAAAACCTCTTTTTAACGAATGGATGCTTATTCTTTATCATTCTAAGGAGCATGAAAAAATCAGTACAACCAGTGGTCAATTGCATCAATTGCTTGTTGAATTCCAAAACGATATTTTCTAAACATTATGATAAACAATCTATTTTGAAGAAAATAACCGAATTCTAAGCGTCAAAACTTTATATTTATTTTTACAAATGCTTTAAGTGACAATCAACCAAACAATGGGTAAATAATATTTAGTGAGAAAAATAATTAATAGAGATTTAATCGAAATCAGGACTAATCTAGAATGAAAATCTAGATTTTATAGAAGAAAATCTATAAAATCTAGATTTTCTTAAATTTTTAGTGCCACGCATTTGTTATAATATGTTATCACGTCTCTTTTTTTCTTTTCGTCGCATTACAGCCAGCGAACTTTTAGCTTTGTGAGGGAAATTCTTCTCCCACGTAGTAAATTACGATTTTCAGTCGGTAAACAGAGCTTGCTGCTGGAAAAGCACAGACAATTTAGAACTGGTTTGAAAAACTGCAAAAATTTTAGTCACTATATATTTTAACTTACGTCAGATCTTGTTCACAAACGAATTTTGTCTGCCTGACACAAATATCGGCCATTCTTGTCGCCTTTTCATTAGAGTAATGGCCCAGCCGGGTTTAGAAAGGCGCGAATAATTACCGCCAAGCGAAACACCCTCGTTTTCATTGCGGTGGAAAGTGTCGGCCATCTTTGACAGATCGTAATCACTCGCGGGAGAAAATGAATCCAGCACGCGGCGAAATAACGAAGAGCAGAGGAGAGAAAAGCGGCGCTGGTCCAACCAAGCGACTCATTAGCGGGTGGAAAGCGTAATTGCAATCGCCGCAATTCCGCGCGTCCGAGGGCGGAATTTAATGACGTGATCCGCCACTGACTGCTCCCCGCACATCCAGCGCATATAGCACTACCTTTTCGGCTCGGTTCGCCTCGCCTCGCCGCCAAATTATTTGACACGATGATGAATGCTTTGTTTCAGCATGAGTAAAGAGGTGGCTTGATGAACTAATGGAGTGATTAGGGGCTTTGCCCAGCCGCCTATATGCACTCCCAACATGCGCCAAAGTTAGCGATCCGCCGACCTCGCTCGCTAATTAATGGACCAATTTAATTACGCGCGAAACTGCCCCCGCAATTTCTACGCCTTTTTTTCGCACAGCCGCGACCGATTGAATTTGAAAAGTGACTTCCGGGGCCGCGTAAAAAGACCTGTCAACTACTTGATATAAAAATAAATAAAACCAAATCGGGAATGTAAAGATTTTACGGAAATACCCAATCTTCTGTAACTTATATATAGCATATATATTCGATTGAGAAATATCTGCGGCTGAAAATAAAAATAAATAAGTCAACAACAATCCCTGAAGCCAGTGTGCATGATATTATTTTGCTAGAAAAAATAACACTTTTGGCATACAAGAGACACGCAGATTAGTTCTTTGATGTCAAATCATCAAAAAACCTTCAAGAACAATATTTTAAATCTAGTTTTATTTTTTAAATTTTAACTCGGGAATTTACCCTTTTTGTCATATTTTTTTCATTACTATATTTCAACCAACTAAGCAAACTCTATTCAACTTGCCAAATTTTTCAAAGCAGACGCCAATTTTTACGTGACGGGTTGTCCGTCGGATCAAATTAAAGATGATAATTACAATTGCAATTTCTGCAATATATCCTGTTCCGTGGCAAATTCACTACTTTTCACGACCCCAGCGGGCTGTGTCGCTTTTTTCGACGGGTGGTGCGCACTGTTGTGCTCGGTGACAAAGTGATTTGACAGCAGCGGCGACACGCACACACGTACACTCTGCCGCAACTGTTTTTCGCTCTTTTTCAGCAGCGCTAATTGATTGCGCGGCCGATATATTTTGCCCTTTTCCGCCTGTTGGTCCGCGCACAGTGAAAAACGATTTGAATCGCGTTAATTAATTTTTTATTTCGGAATTTCCACGGCTGGACACACGGCAACGCAGCGACGCGAAAATTTACTCTCTCGTTTTTGCCTGTATGCTCGTCGCACACGTGACAAATTCGTTTCGCTTTTGCCACGTGCATTAGTGAGGCGTGTTTGATGAAACTTTGATGTGTGTGCTCCCGTTTGGATCTCTATATAATATGTGTGAAAGGTCGGTAGCATTTCGAGTGGAATTGCAAATCATTCTGTTGTGTAAAACGGACAAATCGAATCGGTTGCAAAATGAAAATTCATCCCTGGCTTTTTATTCAAAAATTAGAAAATTTGTTGCATGTGAATGGTTATAAAATCGATCCGAGTTAGTTAAATCATCAGTTCAATCGAATTAATAATTTTATTTCAATCTTAATTTTCTGGAAGAGTTCCTGGATTTTTTTTAATTTGCCTACGCAAATTGCAAATAGCTTATTATTGGTTCAAGATGATATTTTAACAATTTTTCAGCTGACAGCTAAGTCATAGAGCTAAATTTTAGTCATTTAAAACTAACAAAATTCAAAATTGATTAATTTTTCGGAATATAATAAACAATACAAGCAAATGTTAATCAACAAGAAAAAATAGAAAACTAATTAGTTTTCAGAATACGTTTAGTTTTTTTCTTTCATTAAAAATTGAGCCACCGATCAAATTGTTTAACAAAATGATGGATTTAACAAACAGATGGATTTAAAAAATTTCATTATCTTCTGTTCCGGATCGATGAAATCATCAATATTTATTAATCATGAAAGAAAGCCCACAGGAATTATATGGTTTCACATGAAAAACGTGTCCGTCTGTAAATAGAAAGAAAGGCTTGTTATTTCGCTTTTAAATCTGCTCATAACTTATTTATTTTCCAATTCCCTGCATTTCCGGATATTTTACTCGACAGAAAGTAAAGTTGTGGTGTGCACTGTGAATCCGCGGAGCAAAGTGGGGCAAACAATGTCTTGTTGCTCCTCTTTTGTCTTCAGTAACTCTTTACACGGCAGGCTAGCCGAGGAGAATGGCAGCCAACACGTGATGGAGTTGAAGTTGAAACACTCGCGCTGAACTATTTTTCCGCAAAACTTGGCATCGAATCGATTACTCGCGGGCTTAGGTACCGTAATGGCAGAGTAACTTTTGTGCCGCCAATATGCTTGCTTTGCATGAATCGCGTCCTTCCCGATAGATAGACACTGATACTGGGATTGCATGTGCTGCTGGGAGCCCAGTCATGACTTATCGCTCTTATCTCGAGGAATGATACTTTAAAAGTTTGATGAGTAACTTGCCGTTCGCGCGAGCGCGAGCAAGCTAAAAGCCCTCTCAAACTTTTGCACTGTTATCAGCGAATTTAAATTTCCGACCTCCTTCAAGAAGCAACCCTCGGTTGATTTCTGCAAAATTCGCGCCCTAATTTTCCCTCCAAGCTCTTCTGATCGTCAAGTTCGTATAGTTAAGTGTATTGAATGATGGTTGGCGGTGGAACTCAAGAGGATTTACGATTTCTACTTATCGTTGCGCCGTTTAGCTGGTGAAGAACGAGCGTGGATTGTTTGACTCACCTGGAACATACACAATTTGAATAATTAGTGGTTTAATAAAGACATGTAAAGGAAAATACCGGACTGTTTAACAATTTCAAAATCCACCAAGAGGCCAGACATTGTTGCCAATTTGTAGAACGAAATTCTCGCTACTTGCTGGTTTGCACCTTTCCAGCATGCGTGATTTGGCTTCACGGGACGAATGTCTAGCGTTTCAATGCAGTCCTCGGTGCGGAGGCAAGTGGTCCCTGAGTGGGCTGGGTCCCTGTGCGGCCCGGTGCGCCCATGTTATCCGTTCGCGGTGTTATTGGGACCCGGGTTTCAGCATTCGTGCTAGTGCAGTGCGCGCCCTTCCCGGTCCTCCGGTCCTCGGACAGGGATAAAAAGAGCAAAAAAAAAATTCTTAAAATGTTCTAAAAAAAAATCATTTGAAACTTAGACTACAGTATTTGCAAAAGCTAGTCAAGCGACAAGGTAGGTCAGCCAGCAGCGAGCGTTTGCGCTAGCTGCCACTGTGTCGATGCATCAAAAGCCAAAAATCAGAGATTCGCTCCCTTCTCTGATAGGTCGCCGGCGTTTTAGTGACACATTTTGCAAGGTTAACACCAAAAACAGCAAAAAAAAAACTGTTTTTACGTTTCTGCTAACCTTCAACACGTCGTGTTGAATTTTCCACCGAATAATTCAACTTTGAGAAACTTATTAGTAGTATACAAAATTAAATGTCAATGCTGCTTTAAACACAATCAAAAATTATTTACAGTTAATTTATCACAGGCATTTCATCTCAGTAATTTCCATAGGAGCCGTTTATTTCGACACAAAGCTTGATTAATTAAAGGTCAAATTTCTCCGATCCTGCTGATTAATCAATGCTTACGAAAATAGGACTCCACTTTGTGCCATCTAAAAGAGTCCGTGATTTCCAGCCTGAACAAGCGAAATGCCGACGGTCAAGAGAGGACGGTGACGCACGACAGCATAAATTCCAGCCAACAAACGAATCAAACCTTTGACACATCGGCGGTAAAAAGATCGTGTGTGCATTGATCCCGATGGGGATGGAATGCGGGCGCGCGACAAAGGGGCGACGCTGGCTGCCCGGGCTCGGCAGCAAATGGTGTTTCTGCGGCCGTAATTAGTGGCTCGTGAAATTCAATCGCGATTTTCAATCGACAACGGCGAACAATGGTGCTTTTAAGTGGTTTGACTTGGACTATGGGCATGTCGGGGGCGACGAGGGACGAGGGCGGAGGCAGACACCGCGAGCCAGCGCCATTCACCCCCTGAGAGTGGCCAATTATACTCTCTCTCTCTCTCTCTCTCTCTCTCTCTCTCTCTCGCTGCAGCCACTTGGTCAGTCGATATATGCAAATTCGCAAATAGGGCGAATATGGAGCAATAATAATGGCAATCAGAAATACACTCACTCGCTGGGCTTAATTACACACCGTTTTAATTGCAGCTGCAGTTGTAATTGCACCGCCGCTCGCAATTAATTTCTCCCAGCCTCGCAAATGCTGCTGAAAAGCTCCACCATCCATCCCAGCGCAGGGTTTGAAATTTGAGACGGGTCGATTATTTTTCTGTACCGTTTTTTTTTTATTTTGGCATGAAATAAGGACGAAATATGCAGTTTAAGATTTTTGAGCACCACTTCAAATGGTCTCTTAAACCATCTAGTGCGTTGCGGTTGAACTCAGCTCATATCCTAAATACGCTTTAAATAAATTTGTCTAGCGCAACACGTTTTTCTTGCGAAAATAAAAATTTTATATGTTTTTTTATATGATTTAGTGGTCGCATGTAGGCACCTGAAAAATATTAAGATATATAAAAGTTGGTAAATGTTTAATTTTAAAAAGTAAATAATCGGCAATTCTCTCAGGAAATCAACCTGAAAGGTGGGTAAAACCATCTAATGAATGGCTCCAAAATCGATTCAATATCCAACCTTACTCTGCAGGTTCCGCAACATTTCTTTTCCTTTCCATGCTAGACGTATTTTTGGATTTCAGACAAATTTGTCCTTCAATTAAAGAAAATACCTGCTAATTTGATTTAAAGTTTCCTTTCTTAGGCATAATACACCGTGTTGCAATTCAAATCACAGAGCACTTGACATTCACAAGCCGCGGAGACGCGCTTGCTCGCTTGCTTGCTTGCACACGTGATCCGTTTTTGAATGGCAAGCGAAGAAGCAGCAGCGAATTCATAAAGCTCGTTAGCCGAGCCGCCCACCGACCCACCCACCCATCCAGCAAGTGAGCGAGTCGCAACAAGCGGGCGGCAGAGGCGGCGGCGAGGCTCGGTATCGATTCGAAATCCATGCACCGCATAATTGAATCCACCGCAATTGAATCGGACGCGACTCTAATTGAACGGCCGGAACGGAAAAGGCAGGCTTTTTGTTCCGTTTTTGCAATTAAAAAGAATTGGTTCGAATGACGCTGCCCCTGGGGCGTTGCAGCTTATGCAGCCGGCTCTCTCACTCTTGGCACGGATCTTTTACGCCGATGGACGGTTGGACGGACCAACGGACGGATGGACGGAAGAGTGGACGCTGCCAACCATGAAATGGCAGAGTAAACACACAAATGCACGACAGTGAGTGCAGCGGAGCAGCCCACATGTGTATTAATACACTTCTCACAGTGCCGACCTCTTTTAACTGCTGGTTCCAGGGCACTGCCAGCACCGAGCAAAGAAGCTTCATGAATATTGTGCAAAAATAACCGCAGTACCTCGGCCCTGTTTGAACAGCTCTCGGCCGGGAGGGAATGTGAGCACGGATTTTCCGGCTCTTTCAGCGCAGAAATGTCACACAAGCGTTCTTCACGCATTCATTTTGCTCGCCGAGTGTTTCTTATTAAAATTTGAGCCTGCCCAACAGAGCGAGAAAATCACTCGAAATTTCCGCAGGCTTTGCTCTCTGCAGGAAGGGACCCCACCGATTTGAAATAATAAATGATAGGGTTGGGAATTTTAGGCAGGGTTTTTAACAAAAAAGACCACTATTTTTTACGGTTTTGGAGCGACATTAAACCTTTTTATGCCTGAGTTTCTGAGAATCTTTAAATTATATTTCAAAGTTAAAGCTTTTAAAAAGAATTGGAAGGGCCAATTCGGACGGTTTAACTACTGCTTTTCGGTTATTTTCTACAAAAAAATAATCAGTCAGAAATCTGCAACTGACTTAATGGATCAACTGGGTAAAAAATTGTTTAAAACATTTTCCCATACAAATAATTACTGGGAAAACTAAGCTTTTAGGCCACTATTTCTCATAACAAGATAAACAAAATTGAAAAGGCTCGATCAAACATCAAGATAACTTTAATTTGAAGCCTAATTTCTTCAGAATTTCAAATGTGAAAATTAGGTCGGCTAACAATTTAAACTGTACCTAATTGATAAGAATTAAAAACTGTTTATATTTAAATCAACTAGTTCAAAGAGTAGCTATTCTTTTCAAGTTAATATCATTTCAATGAAAAATACTTGAATAACTGTTTTTAGGGCTCAAACTTCTTAAAATGGCGAAATTCATGCTCAACTATAAGGTGTCTAAAATTTACTCAGACACTCAGAACAAAATAGTCAATCCAATTCAAATCCCAACTCTATATTCACAGCTCAGAAACAATTTAATTTTAAACGAGACAATTCGGTCGCTTTCAGAAGAGTAAATGAATTCCGTTTTCCAGGAAGGGTGCGCTGGCAGGGGATGCAAAGCGAACATCGACAGGTACATCGGCAGCTGGTAGGTAATATAGAGCGGGCCCGCTGGGCGTTTTCCAATCCAATTCAAGCCACTGACAAATGTGAGTTATTATTTTGGTGCGGGAGCGCGATAAAAAGGCCGCCCTGCAATCTGTATTTGAGACGCGCGGCCGATCAAGTCTGAATTATTTATGTCCGCTATAAAAACATACAGCAGGCCCCCTTTCCCTTTATTTCCACCGATATTACATGTTAAGGTAGAGAACGAGAGACACTTTTAGGGCGAAGCCAGCAGCCAGCACTGAAGACGTCTCCAAACGGGTGCGTTCTCCGAAATAAATTCGATCCTTGTAGGTTCTCCACTTAAGGCTGGTTTTATGTTCAAAAGGTATTATATGGAACAAGAGCTAGTTTCATAAATTTTCCCGGAAATTTTTCAATTTTTCTCTATAAATTAATTTCTTTAAAGAAACATGCACTGCACTAATTAAATCTTTTTTTAACAAAGTAACAGTTTTTACAATTTTAACCTTCGAATTTGCTTCAGAATAAAGGATGGAGATTTAGGATTGCAAATTATTTTGTTAAACGCCAGGGTTTTTTGACTAGGTTGCATCACACGTTTCTAGATGCGTACAAATATCTTTTTGGCATTATTTTATTATTGATTGTAATCGTCTGGTGAAATTGTCCTGGAGACTGATCCTAGCGATAACCTTGAACTTGGCACCGCCGAGCATGCATTGTAGAGACAGGGGGTGGATTATGCGTTGCGTTGCCGAATTGTTCTTTGAGGCCACGCTCACGGGCGTCTCTAGAATCCCGTAGGTTATTGTTTAGAAGTTCAAATACTGCTGAATATATACTGCGCGGCCAAAACAGCGAGCTGTACACTACGGAAACGTGGGATTCAATTATTCTTCTAAGAATTTCACCATTAGTCCCCGTCCCCAACAGGGTCAGTGAATAGCCATTTCATAATTTAAAAATTTTCCTAGTTTTCTAACATTTCTCTCCTCTTTGGATCAAACTACACCAAAAGCTTGCCAAGCATCGACTCATCCTCCAACGGAGAGATGCCGTATATAGCCGTGAAAATAAGTTAGAGCCCTGTCAAGGGACGGTCCCGCCGCCGCTCAGCACCCAAGCCTGGATTCGCTCCAAACGCAGCAAATAAACCATAATCCGACACGCAGAGGAAATGGTCGGTCGGACGGTGGAAAAAGAGCCGCACACCATTCGTGGCCAAGCCAACGCGCGAGCTGAGCTGACGTGTTTTTGTCCCTCGTGGCAGTTTATCATTAAAAAATTTGGCACCCGGGAAATTCGGCATGTCTGTCGTCCATTCATCGACACGCATATTGGATGAGAGGGATAAATAAATATTATCGCTCGGCCGCAGTCCACTAATTTGTCTGCTGACGACCGAGAGCGATTTACGACCTGATCGGCGATAACCGTAAATTTTCAACACCAAGAACAGCCCTCTGGTGTTGTATTTAATGCTTTTTCCATTTCATATCTCGCACGTTCCAATTTCGCCGATTCTCGTCCCTCGTATAGAGAGTGTCGAATCCGTTCCATTTGTTCCAATTAGATATTAAATTCTACATTGGAATCGCTCTGTATGCATGTGTATTTTATCTCCAGTAAATTTACGTAATATTATTTGAACGCTGCCGGTTTGAGCAAAGATGGCAAACAAAATTGCAATTGAATGTTTAAATTTGTCGACCAAATCAGAATCCACGATTTGAATGACTCAAAACAGACTATAGAAATATTCTAATTTCATCAATTAGCGTCATGACATTAATATGGTTAAATTGTAATTTGTTCATATAAGTATTTACATATACACTAAAATCCAATTACGTTAAAGAAACAGAGAAAATAACTCGAACAAGAACCCTTCAGAATAAATCAATTATTTTTATTTATATTCATACACGTTTTGCATTATTGAAAAGGAAGAGGATGCACGGCAATAAAAAAAATACAATAAAGCTCACAGAGCTGATGATCAATTATTATTAGTTCTGGAACTGTATATATACTGTATATCCTCTAGCCTTCTCCTAGGGCTCAATAAGCAATTTAAATGAAGTGCATCAAACAAAAAATCATAAAAAACGCACCATCCCTTTGATTTCGATTTGCAACCTTCGGCATTTGCATTGAACTCAAATTAATCTGCTAAATGAATCCAATCGGGAAACATATCAGCCCTAATCTATGTACATAACATTAAATCGATCAAACGCAAAAACAACACCCGTGTCAGTATTTATTCTATTGGAATTAGTCGCGACGCTCGCCAGGCAAACACATAATTTATTATTTGCCCGCGTACGCCACGTGCCAACTAATTTGTGCCGAATGTATATATTTATGGTTGCGGCTCGCCGTTCGTGTTGTGTGTTTTCGGTCTGTGTGTTTTTGCATAATTCATACATTGGCCGCGACCGACATTCGCACAGCCGCAGAGGGCGTTTTTATTTTTCGCCTGCTGCTGGAGTGGCCCCCACTCATAAATTGTACGAATGCCGACCGGCCTTTTATCTGCCTTGTTTGCCGTTTGCATAGATAATAACTTTTCCTAATAAATTTCAACAAGTGTTTGCATTTTTCCGCCACCGTGGTTTTGTTGGCGCTCTGATTTTTTTTCAATGTAAAAAGGGTATAAGGTTAATTTGTTTGCTTTCTATATCAGAAATTATGATTTAATATCCTGAGATCAATTTGAAAAAATAACAGACTGTAAAAAATTAGCCTAGCTGGCACTTTTTTGATAATTCGCTAAGAATTTACCAGAAAAAATGCAAAAATTTCTCATTAGATGGAGAATCACGTACTTTTTTCGAAAAAAAAATGATGTGAATGGAAAAACTTGCATTTCAGGGACGTGTCTAAAACTGGTTCCATTCTCTCGTTCCTCAAATTTTATAAAATTAAATTACGCACAATTTCAACCCTTAGCAAGGATCACCCAAAATTCCTCTCACTTCTTGTTTGCAAACCTCGTCGATTTTCTTTGTGCATTCGCTCGAAAGCTTTTCGCGCTGAATGAGCAATCAAAACTTTTTGCACGCTGAATTTGTTTGCCAAAAAAGTTGTCCAGGAAGCATGTCACCCTCTTGAACACGGAATCGGGATCTCCTTGTTCGTTAAAAGGAAGAAAAACCCGCATGTGTCAGCCGCTTTCGCTTTAAAAGCGCTCTCGCAGGTGAAGAAAGACGGAGGTAGAGGGAAAACGTCTAAAGTTATGCGGCACACACACTTTGACTGGCAAGCAAGTCTCCCGAGTCAACGACGCAGGAACAGAGAGCAGAGCTCGGCAGCCTTAACAAAGGCGAATAAAGTAGCTTAATTTGATTTAGTTCATACATATTAAATATATTGCGCAATACGGACTCAGAAGCAGCAAAAATCCAGGATTGGATGGCGGAATGTAGTTGATTTTTTCAAGCTCGGCGCAAAATCAAAGTCATTCCTTGCTTTATGCGCAGGCAGTTTTAATATATTTCAAAGTTATGTCTCTACTTCCATGGAATGTGTAGAACTCTGCGGAGAATTCATAACAGCAATTAATATTTTGCAAAATCAGCACATTAATTTATTTCCACGTGCTACTATCACGAAAATAATTCGTGATTAGGTTTAATTTCAATTGAATTCTAACCATTTTAAATTAATGAAAAGAATATAATTTTTAAGAAAATATTTTTCTGATTATTGACTTTTTCAGGGATGTTCTGAAGGTTCTGCCTTCACACGCCAGAAAAGCGAGTTTGTGCCATGAAATTGGGCTGCATTTGACAGCCAAATTAGAAGGTATCAATAAATTGATGACTTCTTTAACGAGAAATGTCCAAATTTTTCTTCCATGAATGCCATGAATGAATCCTCGAGTGCGACACCTTCAATGCTTTAATCAACTAGATTAAGCAAAAAATTATTACTTTTGCATATCCTATAAGCATTTGATTCCTACTCGTCAACTGTCTCTTTAAAAAGATCAGAATTTTATAAATCGAAAAAATCATATTTTAAAAATGCGACCACTCGAGGTTGTTTTAATTATAATGAACACGAAAAAATAATGTCAACAGAAATGAGTTTTATCTTCAAAACTTATACATTCATCTGCTGGAAACGAAAGAATGAATGAGGAAATAATTTTCCGCAATATTTATTTCTGTCAGGGTGTGTGCGTAAATTTTTCTTATCCTAAAACAAACGCAAAACTTTCCAAAGTATGTTTTATCCAGGGTTAAAGGAAAAAAGCAACCACAGCGTGTGACTAAAATCCCAGAGCCTGGCGGCATCCTTTCCCTTTCGTGGGTGTGCGCGCACAATTTAAGTTTTGCCACCGCCGCCGACACCGCGCCACTCGTCCGCTCTCACTCTTTCTCTCTCGTCGTCGTCGTCTTCGTCGGCGGCGTCGTTTTGCTTGCAGGGCGGATGTAATAGAGAATCTGTCACCGGGAAAGTGTTTCTCCACCCTTAGCCATAATAACGCACCCGTCACTCATGATTTGCTGCTTTGCGCGCAGAATTCGCGTGTCTCCTGCAGCGCTCTCGCTTTATGTACGACGTGCTTTTTTGTCTCTCAATTTGCAGCCAACCCGTTCGCCATACCAAATGACGATGATACGCGCGCGAGAGAGAGAGAGAGAAAGGGAAAAAGAGCAGGCAGCCGCTCCCCGCCGAGATGAGCGGAATAAAAGTGCCACTCGCCAAATTGACGGAAATAACTCGAACTCGCTGAGGTGTTGTCAAAACAATTGCCTCGTCGTCGCGACACGCGATTTGCATGCGAGAGAGAGAGAGAGAGAGAGAGAGAGAGAGAGAGAGAGAGAGAGAGAGAGAGAGAGAGAGAGAGAGAGAGAGAGAGGCGGAAAGTAGCTCGCGCGTGTTTTTTTCTTTTCCGAGCGCACCCCAATCCCACGCGGTGGCGATTTTTCATCCCGACACCTTTTCCGACCCCGCTGCCAGAGCGAAAAACACCCTTGTTTCGTTCTTTTATTTCCTGTAGAGTTTCTGATAGGTACAGTTAAAGGAGACTTTAGCTGTCTCCATCAAAGACTCGCCCTATTTTAATTCTTTTTCAATATACCCCCAAATACATTGCATCCCCGTGACTTTTATTTGCTACTTTCAACCAAAAATGTTTATTTTTATACCACCATGTGATCAATAATTCCACAGATATTGGGTCTAAAAATGAGCCGCAAATTAAATTGCGATTTGTATTTATTTGTAAATTTGAATGTCTCCAGTAATTTGCAGAAAAATAGCTTAGCTCCTGATTATGTGAAGTAAAAGAAAATAACTATTTCGTCCACACAATATACTCAGTTGGACGATGGGAAAATTGCGTTAATCCAATGTGTAAAAATCCGGGTGTATAATGCACGCGGAGGATAAAGGAGCCGCGTGCATGTGCTTCCACTCGCCACTTTATTTATTTTTCCGCACTTCTGAGTTATTTATCCGGCTGGATGGGCGTGCATTTAAAAATACAACTCGCGTGTGTGAGTGTGTATGTAGAAAAGAGAGGCAGAGAGTAAAACACATGTACATTCTATACGAATTCACTCGCTGCGCAGACAGACGCTCACAAATATAAAAGCGCACGGCGGCAGAGGAAAGTTGGGCCTGGAAAAAAATAACACACGAAAAAGCTGGCTGACTGCTGGTCCGTCGACTGTTTTGAGGGCGCATTCAATGGAATGAATGTGCGCCCGCGAGCAAGCAGCTCTCTATTTTTTGCCCTATTGAGACTCATGCTGCTGGTGTTATAATAAAATGCTCTCCGCGAGTGCATGAGTGAATACACACACACATGAAGTCACACCATCAACAAATAAACAAACGGCCAGATGAAAGAAACAAACCACCAACAGCAGTCGCCAGTGGAGCGGACTCTGCTCGGCACGATCAAGGGGAAAATGAGGTGTCTTGAATGCCTGCCTCTTGCTTTCGAGAGCTCATTTTTCTTTCTTTGGTTGTTCCGAAGAAATGCTCATTTTTATCGCTATTTCTGTCTCGCCGTCTCGAATATCCATTACTTCAGAAGCTCGATTTTCATTCACCTTGCATTCTTATTTTAATCTTAACTGATCAACACAGCAATCAATAAATATGTATTTTTGGGAGGGGTTAATACATTGCTCTATTTGTGGCCCTTTAATAGTTTGGTTTTACTTTTTTAAGATTTCCTTTGAAGGTCATATATATTTATTTATATAATTATGTATTGCAAGACATTGTTAAAAGTTAAAATGTTCTTGAAAATAATCACTGTAAAATTGTGAGTCTACAGTGAGCCAGGTTTTTTCAATCAAAAGACATTTTTTGAGAAATATGAGACAAAGTTGGATGGCTTTTAGCAATTAAAACTCATGTTTTTGGAATGTAAAGGTTACATACCTTTTATTTTTAGACATATCCATAGTTTTCAATCTTTGGCATATTTTTATAAAAATTTAGATGATTGAATGGAAAGGTTCCCATTGTTTTAAGGGTTTAAGGCTTATATGGTTTATTGCAACAATTAAATGAATCCTGAAACTCTTGAGAACAAAATTGTCTCAAAATTTGAATGCATGTTAGTTCTAAAAACTCAGTGTCGTCTAGGTTGAACAAATGTTTTTTTTAACAAAATTTACATATTAGGTGGGGTAAAAAATCATGTCTTTAAAATAATGAGCATTCATCAGTTCAACGAATAATATACCCAGTTCAAATGTTTAAAGATGCACTTATATCTCGGTTTAAGAATAGTTGCAGATCGATTTGTGATGCAAATATTTATAAGAAAACAAATATTTACGAAACGTTTGGCAAAATCAGATGAAAATACACATTTTTGTCTTGGTTTAGGTTGGTTTTGGCGTGCTCTTCAATTTCTTGAAATTCCATTGCTCGTGCTTATTTCGAATCCATTTCTCATCTCATAACAAGTTGCATAAAATTGTTAAAAAATAATAATAAACGTGCAGCCGCAATTGATAACACCGCGGTGAAATGGAAATGGCTATGGAGACATTCCCTGCAGACTTGTGCCGCCTTTCATTAAAAGTTGTCAACAACAATTGGATAAGTTGGACGGATTATTCATCGGTAAGTGGCGGTGAAACTTTGTAATTGGCATAGATTTTTCAGCGTCCGCGTCGAAAACGTTTTGCTGGCAGCATGGGGAGGTGTGAAATTTATGTCCATTGTGATTGAGCGCAAGCACTTGCTACGGCGACGTTAGCAAGGATTTGTTGTCTTTCGGTAATTTATTTCGCAGGTGACAGGCTAAGCACACAATTTATTAAAAAAGAGCGGTGCGAGCTGCACCTGCCTTGTTTGTTGTCGGCGGCGTGCTGAAATAAAATAGAAAAAAGCAGGGGGAAATTCACTTTCTGCTTGAACCACACCGCACTCGACTGACTGCGCCGCTCTCTCCGACTCTATCCATGCATGTGCTTTATTTTCCCATAAAATTGATAGTATTATTCAGATGGGAAATAAAAAAAGCGAACAGATGCTGCACGCCAGTGATCGCTCGCTGGTTAAAAGCGTTCCGGATCCAAAATTTTGCGAGTAGAGTTTTTGTTTATTTATTCTTCAGCCTGACTTCTCTCATTTGTGGAACATAAATAAAAGCACGGAACTTAATTAAGTAATTCGTATATTTCACTGAAATTTATAAACATGGTAGTTAATAAAAAAGTGAAAAATGCACATAATGTAGAAGCCTAGAAGTCGCTAAAACGTCGGCAAATCATAAAATAATGCACGACCTATGCTAAAACACATTCACCCACACGTTAAAATTATTGCTAGAGACTAGAGATGATTATTGGGTTTAGACAGGACAACCGATGAAAAAACGCTTTAAGAGCGGATGCCCTGCAAAGTATGAAAAAATTTACTGTTACCTCTATGCTCTGAAAATTAGGAAAAGCTTAAATTTATCAGGTTACCGTTCAAATTTCAGAGAAAATCCGCTGCAAAGTTTGCTTGCTAATCAAGCGGAAAAGTTTCATTGTATATAATCATGATTCATTATTTTGCCAGAAGGTGAATTTACTTCATGATATACACACACCATTGGATAGATCGGGACGAGAAGAATCAAAATCAAGTAAAAAACATTGACTAACCATTTCATTTTCCGTAATATTTGGCAAAATCTAAAATTGAAATTTACTCTGTCTTGATTTATTTATTGCCCACTGTTGGCATTATTATTCAATAGTAACTATTTGACGAATTTATCAAAATATATGCTTGATAGGCTTTACATGAAAATGTCGTTGCTTACTAAAGGATTGTCGTTACGTTCATTTTTAAGTGGCACTTGACTCAAGAAAAGACACTTAACATAAATATTAACCTGATTGGAAAAGCTTCAATACAAAAGCTGCAAATGTTTTTTTGAGTCAAGTCGTCCCGCATTGAAAGCTGTCAATTACAAAAATGTATGCACGCTCTCTCTCTCTCTCTCTGCTCCCTCTCTTCATGGAATTCCAATTAAGTGGGAATCTTCTAAATTTAGCTTTCTGGAAATTGACGTGAAATGACTGTCTAGCACCGAGAAAATTTTCTGCAAATCCTTCAACACAAATGCTTGTGTTGATCAAATGAAAGGGCACGCACTGCTCTCGGTTTTTCCTTTGCAGCACTTGACCTGAAAGGGTGAATTAGATCGAGAAGAGCCAATTATAGCTCAAAGAGCGTGCGATGCGTGGGCGATGCAGATTTTTTTTACCCCTTTTCCATTTTCAATCCTTTGATAAACTCTACAAGCCAATTATTTAGCAACTCGTTTGAAGACAAAACTTGTAATTTTTCAGTCCTACTTCCCACTGTATATATGAATGAGTCTGCATAGACGAACATAAGCGAAAACTGCATCTTAGAGGAGAAATTTTAAGTTTAGAAAATAACATTAACTTTAATAATAATATTATTATTGCAAGCATTACGTTGGGCTGCGCAGCAATATAGCTGACTGAGATAAAAGTTGTGTAGCAAAATTTAAATAATCATTACACAGTCAAATAATAATTAAGAGGCAAATCATTAGGACTCTAACTAGTTGGTTGAAATGTTGTTGCAAAATTTGAAAATTAGGAAAATTAGTATCATTGAAGGAAAAGACGATGCTCATCTAAAGTGAACGATGATTGATCAACCCAGGAGCAGCTCCATTTTCAAGGATTCTTATAGTCTGTTGAACATTGAAGGTGATCGTGAAGGCTGCAATGCTTGGTACGTGATTTACAGGTATCAATGACTAGTGTAGCTATTATCGCAAAACATTATTAGTTTCTTTGTGTCAAAAGAAACGAAATCAGAACAATCCACTTTATTTTTGTCTGATCTTATATACTTCTTTCAAAACAATTTTTGCAGAGGTCTCAGCAGCGTAATTTTAGGCGGCAGCTGGCTGAACCTGCTTCAACCGAGTCTGACCCAGCAGCGGCGGCTAAGCGTTTTTTCCGGCGACTGGCCGGTTGACAAAAATAATTAAAGTGAAGTTTGATAGTGCCAATTTTTTTATTTGGCACTCTTTGATGTTTCGACGGCTGGAACAGCTTGGCCCAATTCCGGATTCCGGCGGCGGGTGCTGACCACGTGACCCAAAATTTACTGGTCCTTAAACAACAAATCTTTCCTGCTATTTGATCCAATTAATAGCCTTTCCTGATCAAACCGACGGTGCATGTATGTAAGAAATAAAATAATCTTGTGCGAGTGTGCTTGTAGGGATACGGAGTAGACAGAAGCTCGCTACCGTTTAGATCGATTCACGACTTTCTTTGGCTTCCAATCTTATCGGGGTAATAATTTTCGACAGGCTGGAAAGCAGTGGCAGACACGGCGGAGATCCTCGTTTGATAGTGGCTCGACGGCTGCTTTGAGCTTCTCTCTCTCTCTCTCTCTCTCTCTCTCTCTCTCTCTCTCTCTCTCTCTCTCTCTCTCTCTCTCTCTCTCTCTCTCTCTCTCTCTCTCTCTTCCTCGTTTTCGAACAAAATCAATGCCTGGCGTCTCGTTTTGCAGCAGCAGGCCCTTTCCAATTTGAAATTAGAGCTTCGCCGGCGGTGGGGCGGCGAATCAAATGGCACACATAATATGGCAAAAATATTTGACATTGGCTGCCAAGTCGCTGGTAGCTAGCTTTTCCAGGAGCGCGCTTGATTAATTTTCCTGCCCGTCGGCTGTGAATATTGTTATTTTCGTTTCTCATCTCTTTTTGCGTCTCATCCGACCGCTTTCTTGTTATTTCCCTCCGAACAGAAAATAAAATCGGCGCCTGCCTCCCGGCTGTTTTTCAGCATACATCTTTATTTGGTTTGCATTGTCTTCGGGAGATTCATTCCGATGGTAACAATGCCAGTACTGAAAGATAATTAGCATTTTCAGGACACATGATTCACAAAACCAGACAACATGAAACTTATTTTGTCCAGACACATATGAAAAAGCGTATAATGATTATCACTTTACAATACCAAAACCAGATGGAAAGCACTTTCCAAATGAGTACACTGCGTCCTTAAAATTATTTTGAAACCATATCTATATTTTAAAATGTTTAAAATCAATAATGTTATTCATGAATGTAAACTAAGGTTTCCATTACTGGATTCTGTATTCAAGGAATTAAATTTCTGAAAAATTTGCGCTAAAATTTAACTTCAAAAGCTGACGAGCGTAGTATTTTTTACTACAAACTAGCCAAAAATAATTTTTTGGGTATGGAAATCTCAAATAAAGTTCAAGCCTGATTCGTACACATTTGATGGTTCCTTGGCGATTGAAGTGCCCAGTCAAAAACAGTCGATAACGTCCAAATTTCACAGCCTTACAACAGTGGTTGCTACATTAAATCCACCTTTTGTTGGCTGCGAGCCAATCTCATCCCGCATATCTATTGCGCATCAATATTTCACAGAGAAAAATTGAAAACGCCGTCCACTATAAATAGCGGCTGCGATGTTAATATTGAAGCCCAAGACATTTTCTGGCGGTTTGGGCCGTTCTTCTCGCGCAATAACGGCTCGAATAAACATACATTGTGTATGTATATATTTATAGCTTTGTGGTAATGGGCACCTCGAGATTTGGCCGCAGCACACACTCTCATTTTTTCGGCCGAGCAATATCAGCGCGCGAATAGAAGCGTAATAAAATCCACATCCGAGAGAGCTGCGGGTACTTACATATCTTGGCTAAACATTTATGGCCTTCCTCTTACACTTTCTCATAATTTACATATATGGGCCGAGCTAAATAATAAATCTCGCCTTCAGGGGCTTCCTCCCTCGCCCGCCGGCTTTCCTTTCGGGAAACGATCGTCCGACGGTGGAAAAATTATTTCGAGCGCCGAGCTTACATACACACACGTATGTTACGGCTGAGTTACTGCATCCCGCCAGTACAAATTATTGCGGCTGCTGATCTGCTCACACAAAACACACGGGGAGAAAAATCGCGCTCGCAACTTGGGCTGGAAGGGTTCCAAAAACGGACAAAAATGCCGAAGCGCGTCGAGTGCCAGACGGGCATCAATATAAATCAAAAGTTTTAAAACTATTAAAACAAGCCCGCCCGCTACGGCATGCTCTGCCATTTCGGCGCCGAAAAAAGTTTTAAATCCGCTGGATATTTATAATCGGATTAATGGCGCGGAGAATATGCCGGAGACAGAAGGAACAGCCGAGGAAACTATGCGAAATTCCGTCTTGCATGGATTATTAGGTCGGATTTGCAGCTGAGCGATGGCATTTTTCATACTTCGCTTTTTATTCAAGCGCCACTCACTCTCACTCACTCTCTCTCCCTGGCCCACCGCGTGAAATTATTTTCGACAAAGTTTCGCGCCGCTGTGCAGAGACGAGCACAATTCCGACAGGCTGTCGTTAAGCCGCCATATTTTTCAGCTTAAATTCGCATTAATGTTTTCCTTCTTTTCGTCATCTAGCAACTTTGTAGAATGCGCTTGGATTAGTTGTATAGTTTTATCTTGAGAAAATATTTCAAGCCTATAATATGGAGTGCCTGAAAGAGGATTAAATCAATAATGTGAAATTCTTAATCTCCTTGGGCGATTTCAGAATGCAGTTAAGACATTTTGAGTGGTTATGTAAAATTTTGAAAAAAAAAACACGTTTACCAGATTCTCTGTGAACAGCAACCTCTGGAAAAGGGCTTATCTTACGTTTCTCACGTGAGTTTTGAAATGGGGGCGTGGCTCCCAGGAAATTATTTAAGAAAAGTACTGATTAGCAGGAAAATAATAGTCAAATTTGAAATTTTTACCGAGATTTTGAGGTAAAGTCCTGAATCAATTATCGATTTTCTGGATTTTCAGGAATAAAATTAGTCAATTTTCATAATGTATCGAACTTATTAAAACTAATCATTTGATCACATTCGATGACCCAAACATCGCATAGCAGCCACAGAAATAAATATTCAGTAGACCGTCTAAAATTCACAGACCAACACGCAGCAGAATTTAATATTTGTAATAAAATAAGCATTGCTTGTCAGTATAGCACGCGTGAATCGAGTAAACTGTCAATATTTGTTATATTTCTGCACCATCTCCATTTGGCTATGTCGCTGTTTTCAAGCAGCACCCAATTAACCAGCCCAAAATAAATTTTGTGCTTATTGCTCTCGCTAGATTTGCTTTTCGAGGGGCTGCTGTCCTAATGGGGCAGGGTTATTTGCTTAGCTGAATAAAAAGCGAATAAACAAGACAAATTGATTGTATGGCGCAGGGAGAAAAGTCGTCAAACAAGCTGTTTTCACGCTGGGTGCGCCGAGGGAGATTCGCGAGTAGAAATTGATGGTCTGCTCGCATGCACAGGAAGGAAATCAGCGTAGAAATGGCAAAACACGTGAAAAATCGGCCCTACTCCATCACTGCCCCCGCGCTGGCCAACCGATCGATCCACGCTTTTCGCGAAAACGCTATTTGCGTATACTCTCTAGAGCAAAAATAAACATGAATGGCTCTCTTGCACAAAGGTAGTGCGTCTCAAATAATGAAAAGATGGAAAAATAACTCCTACCAGGCAAGGAGGCAGGCATATATTCAATTAGAAAAAGCGCAGCACCAGCAGCACCGAGAGGGATCCATATACTTTCTTCTTGCGAGCACTTAGCTAAGTGGTTTCTTTTCCATCGGCGCGCGCGGCCCGGTTTGTTGATATTGCATGAAAATGAAAATCTATATGCCCCGTTGAATACACACACTGCATAGAACGAACGACTCTGCTTTAATATATGTGCCTGGCTGATAGCTGGAGAGCTAGCTGCTCCCATGCAAAACACACACATGTGAGAGAGATGCTATCAACATATGCATGGGCGGAGCCCTTTCGCTTTTTCCCCAGCCACGCGGCAGCTGATAAATCCAATTCGGCGTAATTGGAATATTGCATTAAAGCCTCAGAAGTCGATTTCTGGCTGATGACGTCGCTTATTCGCGGGTAATATGCGGCAGGAAATCGCCAGATTGCGTTTTTCTTTGTCCAGTTAAGTGTATTAACCTTTAACTCAGGTATAAACGGCAAAGAAATCAAACTGGCTATTTTTCCAGTATTGACCTAGTCCAGAGATTTTCCGTGAAATAAACTTTCACTTTTCAGTTTTGGTCCTATGAACAAAGAGAAAACAAAATTTTTGTTCTATCTTTTACACAGATAAAATTGTATGAAAATTTGCTATAGGAACATTAACTATTAATTGCGGATAACGAGTTACGGGCGTTGACCAATTGGGTTAAGGGTACGAGTTAGGCTTTAAATTCAAATTTAAATTGGCTTTAAATAGACACCTTTTAATGCTCAAAAAATTTAAAAAGTAGCTCTTTTATGTTTGGAATGAGCCAAGTCAATAAGCTTAGAAATGCTCTTTATAAAGGGTTGAATGTATCTGGTGCCTGTGAAAGTGCATCTGCAGGAAAAGTCCGTTTTTCCAATCTCATTCGTGGAAACGGAAAACCTTTTACGGTGAAAATGGCGCCGCCTTAATAAAAGATAACTGCTGACCCCGAGCGTGGTCGGTCTCCAGCAGCAGCTGCAGGTCTCGAAAGGTCAAGTTGGCATTTCGTTTAACCAGCGGTAATGCCTCTTTTCAATTTAGTCCAACATTAACCTGGTCTCGTTCCGCGGCGGCGAGAATACGGAGAAGCGAGGAACTCCCGCCCGGTATATAAGGCTTTTTGCGAAACGTATTATTTTCCGCTGTGAGCGGTGAAAATGCTCCTTCGGGACGTATGTCGTTTCCATGAATTAATTCAAAATTAAAAGCTGTTTGCATTATTCAGAAGGGACCGATTCAAACCAGTTGAATGTATCTTTAGCCTAATTAGTTTATTTTGATTTGAATACAACGTTCCAAACACAAATTCGGAGAGAATGCAGCGCAAATATTTAAATCAAGTATGGATATTGAGGCCATATCGACTATTTTAGGTACGTATTTATTTCATTCAGGCAAAAAATGAGCATAATCATGCAATTTAAAGATTTTTTATCTTAAATTAAAATCGTCTTGAACCACTTTTAAAACCATGATATTAAAATGCTAAGACCGTTCATAAATCACCTTTCAACTCACCTCAAAACCAAAAATGCGATGGAATATTTTTTGCGAATTACTTTTTTTCTACTAAATTATTAATTTTTAAGATGATTTTTATTAATATTTTTTTTTCATTTTGCTTTTTTCTTATCAAAAGCCTGGCTAAGAATCTCATCCCTGTTATGTTGTTATTTAAGCACAAAATAATATCGACCGAAGTAACGTGTGAAAAGAAAAAAACGTGCAATTTGAGCATGTATAATGTTAACCTTCCTTATTGGAGTGCCTTTCACATCAAAAGGCCTTTAATTTCCTCCCACCTGCGAAATTTGACTCCAATGGCAAACATTTTTTAGGAAAATCAAACCATTTGTCAGCAGATCGGCAGGTGCGGAGAAGCGTCTATTTTCGCAATCAGCGTGAGAGCTATTTGCAGAACAAATTCGGTCGATGGAAGGCGAAACAGCTCGAGAGTAGGCATTAATTTATCATTCGAATCCAAAGGAGGGGGCGTGCGTAATACATTCAAATCGAGACGCCGATAGAAATCTACCCCGGCGCGGTCCAAATTCGTACACGATGCAAATGAAACAGCCACTCATAAATTATGTTGCTAATGCTGCTGCGGCCGGGCTTATTTTTCACTTTCGCCCTTTATCGACGCATGTAAATAACTCGCGGCACGGATAAGACGAATAAATCTGCGAACTCGGCGTGGCCGGCACTCTCAGCGACTCGATTAATCAAAATCGATCGGCATGAGCGGCTCGGAGCGCAGAGCGGAGAATGCATTTCTTGGGCTAAATCACTGGCAATAACCGAGCCAATCACTCCCTCGGCCCTAATAGATTTTAAAGAACGCCCGCTGCCGGCCAAAGGCTTCCCGCGCGCGCACTGCAGAGCTTTTTAATAGTGTGTGCACCGGTTGGAATAGGTCCCTCGAGGGAATAATTGAACGTCTATTTATTTTAACGATGCTGCAGCAGTCTTCGCTACCAGATTGAAAAAAGACGTCATATAGAACGAGCTATCTGGCCGCATTGCCGGCCCTTTGAAGCATATCAATCAACCACCATTTTGCGCCTTTATCCGTCACGATACTGTTCAATGACTACTTACAAACCGGTTGTGCCTATAGTCAAGTTAATAGAACTAAGAAGTAAAATCTAAATAAATCTCTTAATGTACTAAATTATTTGGACAACTAAAACATTTTTCAGTGTAAAGCAAATAGACTACGTCGTGTTTGTTCGTTTAAGTGGTATTTTAGAGATACATTGGTTGATTATTGATTATATAACTCTTCTGTATGTTTCACAAAATTTATCAAGGTTTTTTCTGTGTGGTTAAGAGCGCCCATTTGACACTCCCTATAATGAAAACTCAGAAAAAAATATATTAAATCATCAAAATTATTTTAATTTATATTTGTATCAGCAGCCACAAAAAAGAATAGATCAACAAATCTTCAGCACGTGTACGACATGCAATTCGGCGTATATGAGGCTGTGAGCAGACCTCAATTTACGAGACACTAAAATGAATTATCTGGAGCGTTTTACATAAATTAAAAGCGTGTTTAGCACATGAGCTCGAGCGATTCCATCAGTAAAAACGAGAGAGACGATACAGCTGGCGGGCAGGGGCGTAAATCCTGCCTTAAATTTCCACCCTGACGCGTGCACACAGACAAGCTTGGAAGCACTCTGGATCACGCAACTCGTCGGCGGCGGTGGCGGTTGTCAAAGTTTCGAGAGCAGGAATCGCGCCAAGCCGATGTCTGATTTCATTATGAGGAAATTTGCAGAGCTCAAGTACCCGCCAAGAAGCTTATTTAATAGGTCAATCAGGCTGTTTCGATGCAGGCAATGCAAATTTCCATTATCTCGCCTCTTAAGAGCGTTTCAGATTAGTGCACCACGATGAAAATGCACTCTTCGCGGTGCAAACTGTACTGAGAAGAGTGTTCTCCACGCAGGTTCTCGTGTCCTGGCAACATTGGCGGTTGCTGCTGCTGAAATGGCGCAATTTATACACCCTTTTTAATGCTCTCATTACGCATACAAGTGGCGTGACTGCCACGAATTTTGTTGTGAGTGTGTGTGCGCGCGGAAAAACAGCTTATTAGGCCGCAAGAGAAATTGCTAGCCCCGTGTGGCTTTATAATTCAGACAAATTAGCTTTGCACGCATTCACCGCTGCTTTTTCGCCAGAAAACTTTCCTTTTTGCGGTCCGAAAAATAGATAGCACTTCCCCTCTTCTGTGTTCGCGGCCGCAATTTAAATAATGGCAGTTCACATTTGAATATTTAGAGGATTATTTCTGTATACACATGCAAGGAAGAGATTACCGCGCCGCGCGACTGGAAATATTAGCGGCACACAGAGGAAAAAAGCGCCGTTCTTTTCCGCCTTGGTAATGGCAGCCAGATTTATTGCCCGGCTTGTTTGTGTTGGAGCTGATTTTCCACTTCGCGATGGAAAATTGATTTCCTGGCCTTAGCAAACGCTTTTTGCCATGTCCGTGGGAAACGTCGCACGTGTTTTCGCGCACCGCATTTTAATTAAAGCGCTCAGCATTATTCAGCTGAGTCAACAATTTTGTATTCAACAAAAACTGATGTCGGTGGCGTAATGTAACACCCATATTTTAACTTCTTGTTCGTTGATGGGCCGCCCTCTGCTAATAAATGAGAAACCTTAACACACAATTTAGCAAAAATTGATTCTGATGGAAGGGATTTGCACAAACACTCGTTTGTGTGGGTTGTTCGCAAGTTAAATTGATTTTTCGTTAGGAATAACGTATTAAACGATTTAAAAAAGGAAAATATTGATTTTTTTTAAAAAAAAACATGATATGAAATATCAAAAATGTTAAATTTTAAAATGCTCAGAATTGGAATTATATAAAGAAAGGTTTTTAAGTTTTCATCACATTTCAGAGGTTGCAATTCTTGAATATCGTTTGAGCTTTTTTAACTCAAATATTTATGACGTATTGGGCGACTTTCGATATTTTCATCTATAATAAATCTTTATTGGTCTCAAACTTTCCGTAGTTCATTAGGAGTCAGAAACTTATTTAAAATGGCTCAACAGGATCAAAAACTGTTTTTGAGAAGCAACACACATTTTTGGGGAAAATTAATTTTTTAGATCAGCAAATTACTTCCACCGGATGGCAGTTTTAAATTAAAATATCAGTCTAGGTAGAAATCAACCGAAAATAGCCAGTTTCAATTATTTTGCATCAGTTGATGTTCCGCTAAAGCGCCCAAAACAAACTAAAATCATTCCATTTAATTTACCCGCATAATATGTTTTTTACTGTTTTAAAACCAGCGACAATGGCCAGCACTCAGACCAGAAATAGATATGGCATTACGAGCAACACAATCAACTGCCAGTCTAATGAAGCAGAGAGACACAAACGCACCCTCACACTCGACTACACGGCCAATTAGCATGCGAATGTGACAGCAGCACGGCACAAGATTCATCGATGCCGACCGATATGACATTATTTGCTACACAATCTGACATAGACATTGTTTGGCGCGTCTAATTAGAGCCTAATTGGCATTCCCTGTGCCGGTCGAGAAACGTTCTCGTGCAAACCGCGGTGCATTTGCGTAATGATGCTGCTGCGGTCAAGGAGGTGATTGAGTTTTGCGCATCATCGTGGCCACCTGCGTTGTCAAGTAATGCGCGGGCACACTTGTTAAAATGCAAATCAAAGTGGAGACGCGAGAGTAATTTGTAAACATTTCAATATGTTGATACTTGTTAGCGGATGCAAACGAGACGATCGGCACTTGATCCGGTTTATTTCAGCGCTGTCATGCGAATCAGTCGATATCTCCCGCTGCTCTGCTGATTGCTGCGCAGCGATTGGACAAAGTGGATTAAATTCTGATCGCGAGTGCACAGTAGCGTGACAATCAAACCTGTTTGAAGAGTGGTTGTTATTTTTAATTAGCACTCTTAGCACTATTAAAAGATTTTTATGTGCCATTACCTTTACATGTGACTTTAAATAAATTTGAAGGCATATATATTACATTTGACCAATGGTAAAAAATTCTAATAAAGAAATAAAAAGCAGTTTTTCAGATTTATTCGTCTTTTGAGGGTTTATGGTTTTATTTCAATGTCCGCAATATGATGATTTGAATGATTTTAAATGTTTGAAACTCATTTTGACAAAAGACACTTTATTAAGGCTGAATAACCATTTACAGAGAGAAAGATGGTGTAAATAAAACCTCATTCTTACAGAATTTTATTTATTTATTTATTGATAATTTAAGTTGATAAGTTTATTATTACTGCAAAATTAAAAACTTCCCTTTTTCACTTAAAAATTTAATTCTTTGTCAAGAGATAAATTTACCTCATAATTTGCACACCGTTGGCAATATCGCGACAAAATCAATATATCAAGCGAAAAAATCGTTGACAGAGTGTTTAAACTAATTTTTCAATAAGTTTGGCAAATTTTATTTTTAACTGTTACGACTCCGTACCAATTTGATTTTAGCACATTTGTTGAGCTATTTATTGAAACAAAATTTTCAATTGATATAAATTGTTGTTCTCTAATCATGCTAACTGAAAATATTGGGTGCTCTGGATTTGTTTAGTGATTAATGTACAGGAACGGTCAGTCCATGTTTATACATTCTTGAAATTGGTGCATTCCCTATTGACAGGTGCGTTTATTAGACAGTTCCAAAGGGCGAGAAAATTTTAAGCAATAATTTATTGAAGAATTATTTGCTCGAGGAATGCATAAATGTTGAAGAAATAACCGGACTTGTCCTCATTGTGTATTCAAAACAATCGAATATATTTCATCTCAACCAGGTTTTGGCCACCACCGTAGCACTTTATTTTGAACTTAAACGACAAGAATAATTGTATAATTGCATCACTTGTGATTAAGCTGAAAGACAGATAAATGAATACATATTAAGAAATAGTTTTAACATACTTTGAAAAATACTGTATACTAATGACAGGAAATGGTATTACCCTGCTGATATTTTGTGAATTTGCAAAATGCTTTGCAAGAACACATCAAGTATTTAACTTTGGACCTATTAAGAACAAATGTCCTTATGAACTACGCCTTGCAGTTTGCAATTTAAGCACCAATGCAAACTACACTTATTTTGGAAATTTCTGCCGCTCCATGCACTGGAGCGAGTGAACAGCTCTGAAAGTTTAATGCGACCACCCCGTTAAGCTCTGTGGGCAGCGGATAATTGAAACTCCATTATTAACAAGTTGGAAGCGCGGCTGGTGGGCGGGCCGGAATTGATATTATAAAAGTCGGCCAACGGTCAAAGGAGCGAATCGAAGAGTCGTTTTGCTTTATTACCCTGCAGCAGAAGTAAAGGTTCGGTGGCTGATTAAAAAAGTAAGCCAGGTCTTATTTGCCTGGTATCATCTGGCGAATAAATGAGAATCATGAGCTGCCTTCTCCAGCCGGGTGTTCATTAAAACAGAGGCTCGTAAAACGGCGGCTACTAATATGCACGGCGGCAGGCACGGCCGGCGCGCAATTACAATTTGAGCGCTTGTACTTAGAACTTATGTGTACGTAAGCGCACTCTCAGGCTCAATGGCTAATGCGGCTCTCCGACTCGGTTTATAGGTATGTGCGGCTGCAAAGTGCAAACCGACTTCTCACCAATTCGCAGAGAGCAGCTGCCTTGTGTGTATCTGTACATATCCATTCTGGCGTGCGCGCTGCATTGCCGACGTCGTTGAGGATTAATTTACGGCGTGAGGCGCGGCGGTTACGCAAACCGCACGCCACCAATCAATTGCACATATTGCGAATGGATGTGGAAATGGTGTGAGTCTCTTGGAGCGCAGCTTTGCAAAAACTTGAGGGAGAAGAAAAATTCAGGTCACGGAGTTTGCATATAAGTTGGAATTAAACAAAATATAAATTGATCCCAGGATAAAATTATACTTCAGTTACTTAGGGAAATGGATACTTCCGAAAACTTTATAAAAAAATATGTTAAAATAAGTTACTACAGCTTATCTGGGTTATCTGAGTAAATAAAATTTGATTGGTTTCCCCCAAAATTGACATTAAAATGCTCAGATTTGGAAGAGCAATATTATGTACAATTGCTGCTCTAGATTACCACACTGCAAGTCAGGGGTGAGAAAATCGCACCCCTGACTTGCAGTGCATGTAGTTGTAGTCGGGAGAGTCCTAAGAAATTGCACAAATCAGAGGATTTTTTTTCTGATTTCAAATGATATTGCAAGAGATTTTTCGACTAGAAGACATTATCTGAGGGCAACTAAATGCCACACAGCGCAATTTGCTTCACATTTTTAAAAACATGCCTCCTTAAAGATACCTTTTTTCTGCCACATGAATTGATGAGCTCTCTCCTAATTTTTAGAGAATATTTTAAGTTAAAGTTAGGAATATTTTGTCACATTTTTTTAGTATAGATCCAAATTACTAGATATTAAACTGTCAGAAAAATTTGGAACAGCCAGATGGATTAATCCGATTAAAACACATATTTGTGACCTGGGCTTGATACAAAATAGAGAGATTATTTCGTTTGGAGCTGAAAGCGATGTGAATTCTGCATATCTTTCATTGAAAACGCAAATTTGTTAACACAGCTGTTATTAAAATCCCATTTTCAGGGACGTTATCTATCTCGACTGTTTGCGGCTGGCGGTCGACGTTGCACACGACAAGCCAATTTCAGCAACAACGGGGCGAAGAATTACTATCTTTAAAGGCACTGAAAAGCAATATAACACCCATAATTCACGGGCGCAATCAACGCCATCTTGACAGGTGAATAATCTGCGTCGCAGCGTCGGCTGTCACTCTGAATTTTATCAAAAAGAAAATTCACCGGGAATGGCAAAGTGCGCTTTCAAATGCACACAGATAAGCAGGAAATGCAAATTCGGTGACTTGTTCCATATTCCCGCGGTGTTGAATTCGACTGATTTTCCGAATTATACGTTTTATAGCTGTAATAAAAGCGGAAAGTGGCGTTTATTGCGCTATCTCGCCGTGCTTTCAATACCGGATTGTAAAAATGATCAGCTTTGCCCGATAGCGACATTGAAAAAGCACAAACTGCGTCTCTTGCGGTGCTCCCGTATGTATTGGCGTACATACACTATGGCTTTGTTGTTATTGTTTTAACTTATCTGCAAAGCGTTCGCCCACGGGGTTATTTCTGGCATCAACAACCGGCAGCGGCGCAGCAGCGGCACCGCCGAACCATAACTAATCGGAATTCCACTCACCTGAAACAATCACAGAGAATTATTGCAACTGTCATGACACGCGGGCTTTGGCGCAATTGTAGAATTACAACGTCACAATAAGCGCGCCAAGATGTAATTCCAAACCATCATGGCTGCAAATAGAAATAATAACGCCGACGTGGTTAGCCTGTGCGCGCTGTCATAAAAATAAACTAATACACGGCAATAAAAGTGAAATATTCATACGTATTATCGCCCATAAAGCACGAGCCATATAATACCGAATCGATATCGCGCGATGGCTTTAAAATAAAATTAAAAACACGTACAGCAGCTGCCGCGGTCGAGAGTTAATGGGCCTCAGTTGAGAGTCATCCCTGTCTCTGTATTTAGTCACAGGAGTCACAGGGAGAAAATAAAATAAAAAATGGGAAACGCACCGCATTAACTCACATTAGAGAAATTCTCACCCCACGTTCAAAGGTAATTTCTAGAAACTCGGATTTATTGGGGTAGCCACGCCGACATGCAATGGCCCAACGACTTTTTTATGCTCCTGAATGGAGCGAATACTGGAATATTGTCTACTTTAGGATTTGATATGATAGGATAATTCAAAGCGGCTATTTCTTAAAACCTTTATGGCTCTAGGAAAGGTAATTTCTTTAGTTTTTATTGGGTGATCTTGAGCTTCTTTATTGCTCAATTATGAGAGAAGGGTGAAAAGGCGCACAATCAGATTGTGCGGTCGCCGTAACCCTAGAAAGGATATTGGATAAACTCTTGAATCGCGTACTATTCGTGGTTCTTTTAACAAGTTTTCCAAAATCCTTTTATTAAATTATTTGCAAATGCCACATTATATATTGCTGTAAGTCCTAGCAAACGCTATTATTTAGAAAAATGCTTTTTTTAGAAAACGAAATCCCCAGCGAGCATGACTGAAATTTTTTAAAAGAAATAAATTTTTGGTTAAATTTTCTCCATAAAAAACACATTATTTCTGTCTTATGTTCAATTATATAACATAATAAGATATTTTGGAAAAGGTATGTCTAAACTGAAAAACGACTTAACTTTCCTACTGGCGCATTGCGATGACTACATCCGTTTAATCGGTTTTCCGCAAGCTTTGTTGCCTTTTACTCATCGATTTATTTTTTACTTTGACTTGTACTGTATTACGTATTATGACCAGATGAGAGTAAACGAGTAATAATAATAATCAATTTGCCTAAATTGCGAAGTGTCAAATCACTCTCTTAAAAAAGTCTAAAAATATTCAACTGTTTTGCGAAATATTCTTCTAAAATTTACATCGATACTCAAATCTAATAAATAAACAATCCGTGCAGTCCGTTCTCTCTGGGGGTAAACATTGTATAAATTGCAAAAAGCCATGATTTTGTGATACACACGCGCAAATCAAATCGTTATTAGGACAAAAATTTCATTTAGCCACACAAAATTGAGCTGTATTGTAGTCAAAAATATTTTGGGAGGGAAAAACAAATGTGAGCTCGACACTCGCGGGCATTGTTGGTCGGTTGTATCGGTGTGCGCCATTCCAGCAGTTATTTAAAGCGGGCGGCAGCGTGAATTGTGGAGCTCTCGTGACACACGGCGATAATTTGGCAAGCCACTGCCTGTATGTGCTATCATTCTCCGGGTTGAGTTGTGAGTGTGTGTTTCTCCGATAGGGCCGCTGGTCGAATGATTTACATCCACCGGTGGCTTTCATTATCCGGCTTAATTTATTGATGAGCTGTCCCGTTGCTCCGATTTATTTGGAACAATCCAGCCCAGCAGCCTATTGCGCCCAGGGAGCAGTTGGAAATAAGGAAAAATCGGCCGGCGCGTCGCTGCCAACCAGCACAGTAGCCGCGAATCCGTCTCGATTACTCTCCTGAGGTGAAATTTATCTCGCTAAGTGCTCGCAGATATGGCTCTCGCAAGCTGGAAGTATGCGTTATGCGCAACGCCGCTGGCGAATTATCTTTTGCCAGACGATGAGGACAATGCGTTGTTACGGTTTCCACCAGCGATTGGTTGAGCAGATTTTGATTTCAAATTGTTTATAATGTAACAGTTGTGTCAAAAATCAGGCTGGAAGAGCCTAGATAATGTAAATGAATGTTACGCGCGCAGGTCAAAGCTATGTCATTTCGTCCTTGAGACCAGCCGGATCAATGTAGAATTAAGACATCAACAGTAAAATAGTGCAAAAATATGATAAAATACACTAAATGAGGCATCAAATAAAATTTAGAAGGGGTTTTACCTAAAATGTGCCTATTCGTTTCATTTCGCAGAAAAAATATGGATCATATTTTAACTGTCCAGTTCAAAGACAGTTAGTTGCACGTAAAATTATCAACTAGCCAATTTGACACCATTTTCCAAATCCACTAACTAACAGTTTTTCTGTGCCAATAAGTATTGACGCCCTTTTTCAAATAGAGATTATTGAAGATAAATATATATTGCTTTGACAACTGTGTAGCTTCGAAGAATAGCATAAAATAAAAACAATCATAATTCAATTCCCTGTCACACAAATAAAAATAAAACACCCGGTAGCCAATAATGCAAAAAGCAATTTTCATCTACGTTTTTCCCGGTTTGTCAGATACAAAACAATCCGTGAGATAACAAAGAATGGCTGCAGGACTCACTCCCGACGTTGAAGCAGATTAATGAAACAAATACAAAAAGCGCGTGTGTCCAAGTTCAGTTGGCGATTTCGCCAGCGCTGACCCTCCTCTCCTAGCTGTGGCAAATAGCGCCTGCCGACGCCCGGCCGGCGTGTTGTAGCAAAAGCAGAGCACTTTTTTTAATTACAGTCAACCTGCTCCGTCGCTGGAAAGACACAAGAGTGAAGTGTAAATGCTAATAAAAGGCTCGGCACGCCGGCTGGCTGGTAATTTTTATTAACGCCAATCCGCCGGACATTTTCCAGCTTGCTGCTGCTGCTTTTTAATATAAAAGCCGGTAGCGGCTCCCTCCGGAGCGAAGGAGACCGCGCCGCCGCTCGTGAAAATGATTAAATTTTCGCCATTCGGTCCGATGTTTCACCAACGCTGCTGCGCCTTTTTAATTAATTGCCCCCTGATTGAACGTTTTGCCCGATCGATGAAATCCGTAGCAGTGAAAGAGCGAGCGCAGCTCGGCTCAGATGCGGTTTCATTGACGGACATGATGTTTGCCCTGCGCATTTTTACCCTCCATTGAGCGAAATGTCGATAATTTCCTGTTTGAAAAAACAGTGTGAGGAAAACGCTAAAATTATTTTAAACTGCGCGTTTCCAAACTAATGCGGACTTAAAAAAGAGAAATTCGCTTATTAGGTGGAGTGAATTGTCATTCATGAAGGCAATTCATTTAATGGATACAGCAATTGAAACTGGGATTTGTTTTGCAGCGGGGGTTTGAAAATAATCTATTGGAATAGCCAGCAGCGTGAAACTTCCTAATGAAACATTCAAATCACGATATGCTCCATTATCCGTTTGATTTGTCCATGGCCGGGTTTTCGATAAATAAATCCAGCATTTTGATATCTTGGAGTAATTTATGTAATTTTTTGAAAATAAATATCAAATCAACGAAAAAGTGCAGGTCAGAATCTCAGCTTCAATGTCAGCGAAAGAGAGTGAAAACGACAAGGCTAGCCAGCCTGCAACCAGCCCATTGTCACTTCCACTGGCTGGCCCAGTGTCGCTGTTGTCTCGATCTTATGCCAGCGCTACATCAAAGATCCAATCAGAGAACCTCTCCTTTGGTCGCCAGCGTTCTTCTTTTGCTTAGTTCACACTTAAAACTACAACATTAACGGATTTTAGGTTTCTGCCAATTTTCCGGCATGTAATTGTGTTGGACTTTCGACAAACATTAGTGAAAAAATTTCTGGAGCAATTTTTTGGTACTTAAATAATTTAGTAAGCTTTTAGGCTTCGCATATAGTACAAAAAGACTGTCAGATTTAAATTGGAATGGTTTTGTTTACTTTTGGATATTTGTTCAAAGGAATTTGTTTAATAATACCAATCGAAATATAGTGGGATATTTATATTAGGTATGTAAATTTTGTCATAAATTTCTCTAGAGAGTTTTTCATCAGTTATTTGTCCTCGAATCCCTCTATAGTCAAACCATAAGAAAAATATCTTGTATCAAAGAATTTCCAGTAGCAGATCAGGGATGAAGCCACGATAATCCAAGGCTATTCGCGTCCAACAAAAACATAATACAAGTCTCCCCTCTGGCATCAAAGCCAAACAAAGTTTGTCGTGAAATAGCGTTAATATTGATCAAGGCACCCCAAAGAAGCATAAAGCAGCTCAGCCTCCAACCACTAGTTAGCTAATCAGTCGTGCCGAACAAAGTCTCACCAAATTAAAGACCTGTTAAGCCCGACCACCAGCCACATTCCGAGAAGCCCTCGCTCTCGGCGTATGAGTGTATGTCGCAAAGCAGGCCAATCAAGTAAAACAAGCCCGAGTTCACCCCCCGACAACAGACAGCTAATTATCCAATCTTCACCCCTGGCAGTGAATAATCGGCCGGGCCGCAGCGTGCAGAACAAAGAGGGTGCGAATTGTGCCTATACATCAGCCTTACGAGACGGCCAAGGCGAAAACATCTTACCCCCTAGGTACGCACTATATATGCGGGGGAAGACGGAGCACAACTATTATGCCTATTAGGCAGATTGCCGGGGACGTGAAAAACGAGACCGTTAAGCTGCGCGGTTAAATTATTGCTGAGGTCATCATTGCAGTTTACGAACCTTTGCGCTCGTCAAACTAAAGGTAAAGGAAAACCGGCTCGAGAAAGGGGTGAGCAATTCATTAAGTCAACCTTTGAGGAAGTTATGCTCCTACTAATTTGTATCTCGGATCGCGATGAAGGAGCTTCCATTTGCTGTACTATATGATGCATTGTAATGAAAATAAATACAATCTAGCCTCTGAGCGTGACCAAATATATTTACTTTTGAAACTCTGCACAGCACATCCTGTGGGCTATGAGCTGAACCGGTCCCAATAAAAACGGCAAGCGGATAACACGGGGCCCGAATGGCCGCAGATGAACTTGGGACAATCGTGTCGCCATCTTTTCGCCATCCCGCACTGCCAGACATCCACTGCGAAAATCAGTCCCATAAATTTATAACAACGGGCTGGTTTTTAATTTAAGATGAATATCACGAACACAAATTAGTAACCAAATGTTTAAGCTAGATTCTTATTCCTTCAGAAGAAAATGTTAAACATAAACAATTCGGAACCTCAGCGAAAACTATTTGCCCGAAATTTCCTAGGCAATCATCCCTCACCATTTCCAGGGCTCATGATTTTCCACGTACCCCGATTGAGCGGCGAAGTTGCCTGCGCGGCGACCGCAATAAAAATGGGCACGTGACGCGCGTGCACCCCTCGCCGACTCGCGGCGGGTGCAGCGCATGGGTTGGGTGCGCGTCATATGTGGCCAGCTGTCACCTTAAAGCAGGCCTTTGTGTTGCTCAAACGCCGAGGCAGCGAGCGGGTCAAGAGATCCTTCTGCGCGGCTCGTGTCCAATAATAAATCCAAGAGGACCCTCCTCTCTCTCTCTCCGCAGGCGAAAATTAAACATGTCTCGCCGGCGCAAAATAAGCAAACACACTCGTCAGTCTCGCCCTCGTGTGAAAATAAAGAAAGCATTATTCGCTGACGTTGCTTATTTGGTCAGAGATCGATTTATTGTCCACGCAGGAATCCGACAATCTAACTGCATGCCTTTTGATATCGTGACTCACACCCTTGACGCAGTTTCATGCAATTCTGCTCTGAGGAATTTTAACTGCTCTTCTTGCATACATTACTTTAGAATTCAACTAGCATTCAGAGTACAGAGATGCGAGAGAAACCTTTTTCAATCTCCACATTTATTCAGTATTAATGTGGACGCTCTTTTAAATTTGACAGATTTCCTCATCAAATTTTTAGAGCATTAGAGCAAAATTATAGCAAAATTCACGTAATTCAAGAAATTGTACTATCGATTGTGAAATTTGGATATTTCGATATTGAAAATCCAGCCAATTAAATCAATTGTTTTCTAGTGCTCAGCTGGTTGAACAGTCTTGGTATTGCATTATAAGTTTGAGCGAAATATACTTTTCATCATTGGTATTCTACTATACAGTAATACATACAATTAAAATATAAATGGGATTAGAAAAAATTCGTCTCACGCATTTTAAATAATTTGGCTAAGCAACCACCTAGTTGCGCTGAAAAATTTCCACAGCCTTTTGAACTATGTCTAAAATATCGATTTTTACGAGTGAGCAACACTCGTTGCCGCTGCGCCACGATTTATAACTTACGCTAGAAAAACAGAGGGCTGCATCACCACGACGTTGGCTATAGCGTGTGATGTTTTCTTTATTTTTCGCGCATAAAGCTGAGCCGCTCTTCTCTGCGCTATGCACACTTTTTCACGCCGCATTATTATAAACGAAAGCAGGCGGCGAGCGCAAAATACAAAGCGCTCATTAGACGCCTTTACGAGGCAATCATCTTTTTTATTATAACCGTTCCTCAAAAATACATAAACATCCGGACTCTTTTTGTTCCGCGTTAAAATTCGTAAAGCTTGCTTCTCACGTGTGCTCCGGCTCTAATGAAGGCCGAAAGCAAATCTAGTTTGCGAAGGAAAAAATTCAGCGAAATGCAAATTGAATGAGGACAATTTCGGAAAGAGAAACAATCCAACTTTCGCAGGGGTTAATTAAATTTCCAAGAGTGTTGCTGCTCACTGCGTGCAAAGAAAGTTTCGAGCGCTCTGCTGCAACTTGTTTAGGACGAGTTATCTTACATTTCCACAAATTAATCGTGGCTGCTTCAAGTTGCGGTGTACTCGAGCTCAAGCCGTGACGATATTTTTAGACTCCAATTCTCAGCATCAAGTTCCAAGTTTGTATAATTAAAGAATAAATATTTATTGAACTGTTTTTACTATTAAATTAGATAAAATATGTTCAAACATTTGAACTGGCTTTAACAAGTAGTCGTCAAATAATCATTTGAAAAATTTAAGCGACTATTTAAGTGATGATTAAATATAGCTACAATTATAAATCAAAGAGAGTATGAGTTTTCCTGAATATTTACGATATTTACACACAGTTTGACCATATTTAGTGTCTGATATAGATTTACTTGATTAATTCCAATGTTTTTAGTTTGTTTAAACCAGAAAAATTAAAATTTAAGTTTATTGCAAGTATTTAAACATTATTTTGACTTTTTAAAACGTTTCAAATTAAAAGCATTACATATTTATAATTTTCCTACATGAAAACAAACCTAATAGAGAGTGCAAGATTGTATTTAGTCTCATTCCATCGTAATAATTCAGGAATGCAACAGCGCAAGGGATCCTTTTAACCCCTAATGGATCACGTCTGTCTCTGTGGAGGCCGAAGATTTGGGAGTCTTGTGCCCAGCGGCATGGTGCTTTCACACCCGCCCAGCTCGTTCTAAGGACACCCGGCGAAACTCGATTATATTGATCACCTGCCAGAGCCAGAATTGGCAGCAGAAAGCGAGTTAAATAATTGGACCCTCGCTGAGGCGAATGTTTTGTACAATTTGAATTTGAAATTGTGCAAATGAGAGCGGGCGTATAGGCGACACAGACCTTCGAGATTTTACCGAAACGCGCTGCTATGGTGGAAAAAGTCTCGCACGAACGATTGATTTTCGACCAATCCGGAAGGCGCGCGAGTGCACAATAGCCTCTCGCTTGTCAATCCGTCAAGAACGGCACCCGTTTCGCACCCTTAACATTTCCTTTTCTCCAACTTCCTTGCGCGTGAGAGCTGAATGGGATGTTAATTACTTTTTCACGAGTGGATTTGTGCTGCCTGCGAGGGAATAATTTTTTAAGTAAACAGCTTCGCGAGGACAGCTTATGTCAATATACAAGCCAAAAAAGATATGGGGTACGAGGGAAATAGAGTTTTTGTGGATGCTTGTACGTACTTTGACGTAATTGTGCCCACGAAAATGGCTTGCTGCATTTTGATTCTATTGGCAGCTCACTCTCAACGACTTTTTTACCAATATTTATGATTTATTTTGCATATCAAATCAATTTAATTAATTTTTTCCTTTTCAATAGCAAAGAGAATTAAACAAACAATAGAATCACTGAAATTTAAAGCATGAACTCTTAAGTTCAAAGCTATAATTTCAAATTTAAAAAAAGAGCTGGAAATCTTTTAACAATGATCAATATCATATCTTTAATGAACCGTTTTTAAAAAGCGTTGGAAATTTTAGATCGTCTTAATTTTTCTTGTTTCGTGAAAATGTATCACTAAAATTCAACAATGAGCCATCTTAAAGCTATTTTTAGAAGCTTAACCCACTTGCAAGCCCCTGAAAAGGGATGATATTTTTAAAAATATTGCACGCGTGAAATGAAATAAAAAACAAAGCCTAAAACAATCTAAATTTTGTATTAAACGCGTTCATGGAGCCCAGAACTGCCATTTTTCGCCAATAATACCGTCTTAAGTTCCCAATCTTAATTAAGACCAAAATAGAAATGTTTGGGAAAAGAAATAATTTATAATCATCTCACACCTCAAATCTTTTTTTGGTTCTGCAAGTCACCGAAATTGCGATTTACACTACACGCCAACAGCCTTGATGTTGCTACAAATTCCAGAATCTCGTCGTTCACACGACGTGTCCCTTTGTAATCCTGACGCGATCGCATCTTGACACGAAAAATCCGCAACGGAGACGCGCACCCAACGCCAAAATCCAAAGTAAACAAATCACGCGCGACGCGAAGTGGCGTCAGGCGCTTGTTTCGCGCCGAGCACAGAGCAAAAATGTGCGTGTGTGCATCATTTATTCAGCAAGCACGTACGGCCCGAGCACTCTCTACACAGTCTCTTTCCAAAGTTTGCACACACACTCAAAGAGCAGCTTCTTCCTCTGCTCCTTTGTGCACTGGTGCTTGAGTATTTTATGCTTTGCACCCAGTGGCGCGTGGTACACGATAAGAAGGGGATTATTTCTCGCACAGCAGTAGCAGCGGTGGCGGCAGCAAAAAGAATGGCCCGCCACAAAGCATTACGAAAAAATCCGCGGACGGAAGGAGCGAGATGTGCAACGGCAAGCGAGCAAAGGAAAGGCCGATTCCACGCCGGCAGACAGTGAACGCAAAAACAAATAAACACGCATCACACATATGTACAATCCGATCGGAGCCGTGTGCGTGCAAAAAATAAGCATGGAATGCAAGCAGGCGGTGGGGCTGATAAAGATCAAGAAAAGGAAAATCACGTGTCGCAAAGTTTTATTTTCTTTATTACATATATACGTGCAATTTTTATCGACGAAAGAAATGAATGCACAAATCCTTTTGTTCATTATTCAAAACATTTATATTTTCTATGTATTAAAACCGCTCAAATATCTGATGTTCGTGGAAGTTCTATTTAGTGTTTCAAGAATTGAAATTCTGATAAATTTGAGATTTTAGCTTCCAAACATAAAAAACACGAGCATTGGAAAAATTTCCTAAGGCAAACTTAAACCTAATTTCAGAATAATAATTTTCAAGCAACACGAAGATGATAAACTTGTTTTTTCCATATTCCTTATGTTCCTTAACTCAAAAGGGTGCGAGCATTTGAATAAAAATGAAAATATGCTGGATGGCTGAAATGCGTGGGCAAAATCGAACTGCCTGTCGCACCTTCCCAGCATGCGCGCGGTTCACCTAAAGCGGTTCGATCGGTTTCAATAAAGTCCTCGGTGCGAAGGTAAGTGGCCCGGGTGAGTCTGAACGCTCATATCCTCCCTTGAAAGGCATTGTTGATCCTCAATGTTTCGGTAGAAAATTTGCTCTCTGCGGTGGAAAAGATGCCAAATATATCAAAGAAGATGAAAGATTTCGGTATGGAAACAATCAACTTGGAAGAACCAATCTTGACTGTCTCTTGGGAATCAGAATGGGCATTAAACCTGCTAAATAATATAGAACATTTCTTGGAAATTTCTTCTGCTGGCGGGCGCTATATTTCTTTCTCTTGAACACACCCTCATCAACTGTCACGAGGGCGAATTGTCTTGATTTCAGTCAAAATTGCAGGTCGGCTTTGTCACAACTGCTGATTCTGTCGGCTGCGAAACGTAAAAAGGAGTGAGAAATCGCTGACTTGCGCGTGTTATCATTATTTTGACACAGGTCTGGCGGCGCGGGCGATGATCGACGCTTTTCACACACAACAGCACGCCCGCTGAAATAACAAGTAGCTCTCCTCTCGTAGAGAGGGTCGTCGATTCTAACAGAGCACTGAGTTGAGTAGATATTTACGCGGTGTGACACCTCCCAATTTACTCGGCGCAGAATTCGATGATACCAACGGCCAGGGAAATGCGCGTGACAGCGGCAGAATGGCTCCCTTTCGCTTTCCCTGCAGCTCATGTGTGATGGAAATGTTCGGATTATGCGGCACATATATAGTTGGGTGTCGCGCGTCGATTCGCACGCAATATCAGCCTGCTCCTGCGACTTCCATATCGTTCGAGCGCACTCGGCCTCAACAATAACTGCTTGGCCTGATGCGCGAAAGCCTCGCTGACGCTCGTCGAAATTGCTCCTCCAAGCAGGCTGATGCACACACACGCTGTTTCGCTTGTACTTGAGAACGCAGCATCCGGCCAAATAAGATTTACGCACAGAATTAGAACTTCGCTCCAGATTCAAAGTCCCACATAATGGCTAAAATGATTCCTCGTAATCAAAATATATTAAATCAATTCATGGGTCGCTGAACTTTATCTTCTTCAGAGAGACGCCTGGCAAAAAATTTAATCTTTGTCTCAAGATTCCTCTTGTCGCAATCTACCCAACAAAGTACAAATTATGAGGTACATTTCATCTCTACTGGAATATAAACCCTGATTTCCAATTGGGAGACATAGTGCTCGCCATTTGATAAGAATAATAATAACTTTTGAGCTACTATCCTCGCAAATTTCTACTGCAACGTGGGAAAATTTAAACTCTGTCCCAATTTTAGAGTTTATTTAAAGTAAAGGGGGTAAAAGTAAAAATTATTTTCCAGTATTTTTCTGTAGAGCTATATACTTTAAGAATGAGTGTATCCTTTTTCAGAAGATATGTTCCCAAATTATATTAATTTCCGGGAGCTGTAAATATTTTACAAGCTTCTAAAAACTAGTTTTTTAATTAAAATCTATTTTGTCATCCCCTAAGTCGATTCAAGATGATAAAAAATTACAGTTAATGACGATTTTTGCCATTTCGGGATTTTAGATAGATAGAATGTGTGACTAACAAAATTAAAATTGGGTGATTTGTGATTAGGTAGTATTTGTATTTTTAATTTAATAAAAATATAATCTAACTAAACTCTCAAACCATATTATCATGTTTAAAGAATAAGTTATAATATGTGGAAGTGCAAGAGCAATCTTATTTTTAATAACTTTGAGCAATTTTAGCTCTCTCAGAACATATTTAGCACCTATTTCCCATTATTAATATTATATTTCTTTGCTTCCAACTCAAGTAAAAGGGCTGCGTGGGCCGCGCTTTTTTCACGGTATGAACTTCTCGGAATAAAATTCTTTGATCAAAAATACCCGAGCTGACAATATCTCTCTCACGCTCGAGCAAGGGAGAAATTAAAATTTCTCACGCACGTCGTGTCGCACCCGCCGCGCTGGCAGCAACAATTTCCTCTACGAATATTTTAAGTGAAATAAACACATCGAGCAAAAAGCGGGTGTGTGTGTGTGTGCTGCGAGAGGAATTATTAATGCTCCGCTTGAAAGTTTTGACAGATATGAGTTATATTTTATATTTGCCTTGTGATAATTTATAAAACGGCGCATTCCGCTATGCCACACGCGAAAATGAGTTGGCAACTGACGTGTTCCCGTCTAAATTTTGCCTGCAGAAGAGCGAAAGAGAGGATGAGAAGATGTTACTTTCTCGTAAATGTTTGAAGCGTGTGATATGGAAATCATACAGGGTGCGCTAAACATCAGATATACACATAGAAGGTTAAATTTTACAAGAAGGAGAAATAGGTTGAGCAGATATTTAATTCGCAGTTAACGTATTCGCTCCATCACTTTTCAAATTTAAATTATAGCACTACGGAATTTCATTACATAGAACAAATCGATTCCTGCTGACGGTCGAATTAAATGGGCAGCCGAATCACTCGGTCGAAAGTTCAAAACGAGGTGCTCAAAGGTGGTTGAAAAATCCGTTACTTTGGTCGGCGACCAATCAGCTATAGTCGTTCCCTAATATACTATTGTGGTACGCGAATATTTTGGTGCCCCATACAAATAAATTTGCGATCGCAAGTCGGTGGCGGTCCCGGTGGCCGCAAGTTCTTCTGTCGGTGGTACCCCGCCGTGCGCGACTTTCGCTGTGGCGCTGCTGTCTGGATCTTAGGCCAACTCAACGTCAAACAGCCAATCAAGAAAGCCATTTTCTTCTTTGATTAGTCGGCAACGTTCTTCTATTTCTTTTTGTTAGGTACAAACCAACAACCGCTGCGTTTTTGTAGATTTTTGGCTCGTTCACTTGAATTTTCGACCGACCTATCCTAATTCGACCCTCATCAATCGATTGGCATTGTCAAAAATTAAATTCAAGTGCTCATTTAAAGTCCAATGACAAGAACATAGAATATAATAACAAACTATGTATTGCATGCATTGCTTCTTTGTATAAAAAAACGATTTATTTTTGAGTCATTGATTTTCATATTTAAAGAAATTTCTGGACGTTGACAATACCTGCGGTGCTAATGATGCGGACGTAACATTTTTCAAAGAAAGATTTTTCCATTGAACACTCACAAGAAGCCCAACCATTTCATTTGCGATCGTTTGTGGTCGTATCCTCTGCTTTGCCAACAGCGCGGCAGCTAGTTTTATCCCTTTATTTCCTCCCTCGGTGCTTTTGCTTTGTGCGAGAATCAATGGGCAGGCGAGCCTCTTGGCGATCGAGTAGAAAGAGAGGCATTATGTATAGTGCGCGCAGAGAGAAATGAAATGTAGCGAAATAAGTTGGCCTTTTTCTTGCTTTGAACAAAAAGAGAATGTGCCCGGACGCATGTGGACCCCATTATTTGCAATATAAAAATATTTATGTGCCTTGGGATATGTAACGACGCTTTATTCGCCCGTTTGCCACACTAATCTTTTTATAGGCCAATAATTTCGCCTTTCCCTCTATTTGTGCCCGCAGATTTTATTGCAAAAATCGCGTCTGATCCAATGGCTGCCTGAAATTTCGGAACATCTGGAATTCCACATCGGTGGAATTCAATGTGGTTGCGAGTGATGGCCCTGTAAATGGTTCCACGTACGATAGAATGCCACATGTTGCAACCATGGAAATTCATCCCAATATTATAATTTAACTGCTCTCATTTTTAATCTTAAGAGTCCCCTTTTTACATTTTTTTCGTCTTACGTAAGAGTGTCTTCTGATGCGCGTTGCTTGTCACAAATGATTTCATGGTTCAAAAGAAACTTTCTAGGGCTTTCAGATGAAATATTAAAATGAAAACTTCATTTCCTCATCCTTCATCTTCTATGTGAAAGCTCATCAAATTACAAGTTTGAATGCTGCCTTTTTAACTTTGACGCGGAAAACCGCATGTATAATGCAGTTATATGGTTATACGTAATAAAACGCGGAAAATCCTAGAAAGCTTTCTCGTTTAATGATGTAATAATTTTGTGCGCAAAGATATCGTTCCATAGAGAGTACACATTTGAAGCCACTCATCTCTTTGGAGGGGAAAAAAAACTTCGCATGTGCACAAGTGGAAAAGGAATGCATGAAGTTTTTTTCAGCTGAGACCAAATTATGAAGCTCCTCGAATGTGGCGGAAAGGAAGCAACTCAAGCATTACAATATTGAGTCAGCCCTCTCTCCATTTTTAATACAAAATTCCTACGGCGGAAAAATAATGTTTTTTTCCGGGTAAGAACTCGGAAACTCGGAGGCGCTTTTTGCCCGCCCAGCAGGAGCAGGTCCAAAAGCAATGAGAGAGACAAGCGAGGGAAAATTAAACATGAGGCCACTGCCACACACTCGCAGGCGACAAATTCTACAAACAGAATAGTCCTGTTGACATTGCTCGAACGTGCAGCGCCGAAATTTCATTCACGGGACCGCTTTTCCGAAAACCAGGGCATAACAAAATGGCTAAAACACAGTTAACTTTTTCTGAAATAGCCTGAATTTTCACAACAGTTTTTATAACAATCAAACATTTTTCTTTGATTAGAAATTCCATAAAATATTTTCGTTTCGCCATATCTTTAACATTTGGTATTTCTTGTAGACTTAAGAGACGCTTTACACCAATTCAAAAAGTTTGTAGTTTAAATCTTTCTACTTTGCACCAGGCACAAGAACAAAAATCCTACTTGTTAGCATTAGCGATCAACTCGCTGAAACTCGTATGATTAAAATAGGAGGAAAATTTGCTACTAATTCAATCAACTCATCACACTACAGCCCATGCTACTCAACATTTAATTTAATTTTGCAAAAGCTTGTGAAAATTTCGTAGAATACATTCACAATTTAAGCTTTAATTACATTCACTGAGACGTATTTTCATTTATAACCACATAATTTTCTCTTGTAATTATAGGTTTATGCTTTCATTTTGAGCTGTACTGTCTAAAATTAAATATATTTTACGTTTTTGAAAAATCTTAGTCTGTATTTAATCATTCAATTTAAACTTCCTCGTGCTTTTAGGGAAGCGACGTGGACAAAATTTAAAAGTATTGTTTAAAAATTACAACAGACTTATAAAAATTTTTACAAAACTGTCCCTGCCACAAATCCAAAGTCGGGTACACTTTGGATGCGTAAAATTTTGTTCATGCCTGGGAAAGTGTAATAAGCAGGCCGAAAAAGAGGAAAAAACGAGTGTAGCCATAGTGAAGGGCGAAATATTTCGTTGCCAAAGAAAAAAACGGTTGAAGGGTGAAAATAAACATAATACATGAGCCAGTGGAGGAATGACGGAAGCTAAAGTGCGAGAGAGAGAGAGAGAGAGAGAGAGAGAGAGAGAGAGAGAGAGAGAGAGAGAGAGAGAGAGAGAGAGTACAAAGCTGGTGCTGAATGAATGGAATGGAGGAGGCTGTCCAAAGAGGAGAGAAACAAATTTTGCGAGAATGCAAACAAGACACTCTCGGCAGCCTCTTGGTCGCGTGTAAATTTTTAATGACCAGTCCGACGCGCATGGCATGCTTCATGCAAATGCTTCTCGCTCCTCACTAATTCGAATATGCATAAATTTGAAATTATTTGCTCTGGTGCACAAGGCGCGGAGAGCAACAAACAAGGCTACACACGCTCCAGATAATAAATTTGCAAGTTGCACTACCCACATCAGCACCGTCCAAAGTCCAAAGCAAATAAACAGAGTTGCATTCTCCCCGTACTAAAATTGCAGATTTTCCCACTTGCCGGTGAAATAAATGCATAGTGGACAACCATCAAATATTTAAAACAGCAGCCGCTGCTTTTAATATAATAAGATTACTCTTGGCCTAGGAAATTTCCGGTTTCACACAATTATGTGACTCGCTACTTGCTGGTTTGCACCTTTACAGCATGCGTGAATGAATTTCACGGGACGAATTTCATATAGCGTTCCAATAAAGAACCCCGGTGCGGATGCATCAACATGAGCTGGTCCTTTTCTTCCAATGAGTATTTTAGTCACTATTGACCACCCTTTTGTCAAACCCTGTGAAATTTTAAAATGTATATAAATATTTTCCCCATAGTTAAAATACATATAACTTCTCATTCCCGACTTTTCCCAGCCAACCTTGTCAAGTTAAAAGAGCAGCCGCTTTTCTTCCCCAGCATTTTTGTCACAATTCAAAACGGAGCAAGCGTGCTGGGTGCCGGGCTGGCTCGTCCCGTTTATTAACAAAGGCGAAGGAGATTTCCCAGGCAGCGCCAGCGTGTGGCTCTAATCAGGCGCTGTGCCACGCCCCCAGCTGCGACAGGAAATGAAAAACACAACTTTGAGCCAAATCTGCGATAGGGGAGCGCACGTCGCAGTCCATTATTTATTTTATTGCGAAAGGAAGGTGTGCGTGGGCGGCTTGCTTTTTATATGCCAGTCTTTCTCTACACACTTGTACAAGACATAACGCGCGCAGTGTGATAACATACACACACACACGCTTGACTTTGGAAGGCGAAAACACGCCAAGTTTCGTGCGCGCGGCGCAGGTGAATGATTTCATTTATTTTGTGTTTGTGTGGGAGAAGCAGCGCTCAGCTCTTTTTAAATGAGACACCCGGCCGAACCAACTGCTGAAAGACTTTTGCATTTCCCCTTCTGCGCATCAAGAGGGTTTTGCGCCCCCAGGGAAAAATTAAAACTGCTTCAAGGTTTTACGTCATCCATTCATCCCTTTGCTTTTTCTGTTTTATTTCATTCATATTCTTGTGCATATTTTTTAAATACAAAAAATAATTTAACTCGTGGTCCTCAGAGGAAAAATCAAAAAGTTTAACGTGCAATATAATAATGAGATTTTCATAATATACCGAATTTAAATATTTTAAATAAAATAATTAAAAGGAAAAGTGCTTTGAGATACAATCTTTCCTACTAGAAAAAGTGAGTTAAATTCTAACCTAATATTTGCTTTATGGACAGGTATTTCCGCCGAAATATAAAATAAATAGATTTTGACTTTGTAGGTGCGGTCTGCTCAGGAAATTAATGATTTTTTTTTAAAAAAAAGTGATGCTTATAATTTTAATTGCAATTTTGAGGGAAATATATTGAAATCTAAAACATTCCTATTTTTATTGAGCTTCAATAAGTTTGTCTGATTTTGTGAATGGTTTCAGGACCACCTTGAAGGGGGTCCCAGGCACCCTCACAAATAATGGTGGCGTATAGAATAAAACCTCAGCCAGCCGTGCTCGCGTCTCAGCCCCATTCAGGTCGTTTATTGTTTCGAATACATAGGTATCGCAGCATGCAGATTGAGGCTCGCGATAGTGCGCACAGTTTTATGATGCCCCTCGATTAAATAAGGAAATGCTAATGGCTGGACTGCGCGGTTTTTGTTCAGCTCTAGCCTCGAGGCGACGTGTCTCATCATTAAAGTGGCCTTTTTTGGCAAATCATTAACAGTGCGGTCAATCTGAACAACAAATTGGTCGCGTCAAAGCATAAAGGACACAAAGAGAACAAAAATTGTTTCGTTAGAAAGAGCAATTTGTCGAGATGAGTTTCCTCGGTTGTCGGAGAGAGGACTGAGACAAATTAATCCCAGCAGCGCCGGGCGCGACTCTTTTCGCAATTAATGAGCTTTTCTCGGAAATATTCGGAAAGAGAGAAGCCAGCGACCGCACCGCAAGCGCTCTTGGTCACACTCACATACTTTAATTTGGCCTAATTGTGACTAAACTGACGTCATGCTTTCATTAGAATGCATTTCTTTCTGCTTTTTTCCCTAATGACCGCGTGTCCTGCGTAGAAGATTGCTCGGCCAGCGAACGAACAAAATCCTTTTTAGACACAGGGACGTGAAAAACACAATAGTAAGGGGACAAAGGTTGCATAAAATATATTGAAAATAAGAATGAATTAGGATTGCCCTGTACAAACAAAGTAAAATTAAAATGCCAAGCTTAATGTGTTTTCGGATGAAATTAAAATTTACTGTATAAGGGGGGAGAATATTGGGAATTAGTACCCTTCCTTTAAATAATGGATAAGTCTGTTAAAATTTGATATTTTTAGTCACCTATGCAAAGACGAATTTTCGACCGTTTGTATTCGTTAAGAAAGTCTTTTAAAACTTAGAACTCATTTCGTTCTAATAAAAATATTATAATTCTCGAAGAGTTTTTCTTTGCTGTTTTTCACAACCCTTTGTGGCCAGTCTTTTTTAGACGCAAATGCGGCTTGGAATAAGTTTGTCCTTGTAGCGGGCTACTGATATACAGCTAAAGGTGATTTCGTTCTCTCTGGTAGGCGGGAGTAATGCGAGTCGCTAGTGCTCTCTGTAATTACGCAGCATGACGGATTGCTTTTGGCCAGAGTTCATTAAAGCCAAGCCGCATTTGAGCACGCACCAAAGTCCTTCAGTGACGCACACATACCGCCGGATTATCTTTTCGCTAAAAATAATAATTCGGAATAAAGCTGAAAGAGTCTTGCCTTCTCTTTAAACCGTGGTAATTAATTTGGCACCTAACAATAAGACGGTTATTGCCTTAATTTTATCGTATTGGCAAATTCAATAAATATATATCCAAATGGGTTTCAGAGACAAGGAAAGAGACGCAAATAAATTAATTTCCTAGAATGCAATTGAAAACATCACGACACATCGGAAAACAAAGAAAGCTGTGCTAATTAATCGGATCTCGGGCACTTCTAGAAACTCGAATCGTCAAACCAATTAAATGCTAAAGGGACCGACTAATTGCACACTTCTCTGCACCTGTAGAATCAAGGGAGGGAGCTCGGGGACGCTAATAAATTCCTGATTAATTCACCGTAAGCACCAATCGGCCCGTGTAATACCCTTGTAGGCTAGCACTCCACACGTATGCGTTTGATTGTGCGTAACAGCATAATCACAGTGCAAGACACACATTGCGTACGTCACTGGCCGTGCTGCATTGTGGGTTGCAATTCATCTGACTGGGCCAAAAAAGCTATATTGCGAAATTGTACATATAGAAGATAAAATTATTTGATTAAAAACACATTAACATGATTCTTTTTCATAAAAACAAAAGCAATTTGAGTATTGCTTGTTGCATTTAAAATACCAGGTGGTCTTCTAATTAAGATTGCAGAAATATTTAAACATTTAATTTCATTAAAGCTGGCAACCAATCAGAGCAGGGAGCTGTTCTCTGATTGACGCTTTGAGGAAGCACTGGTGTAAGATAGAGACAGCAGCCAACGGAAGCAAGTCAAGCGACAGGCAGGTCAGCCGGCAGTTACACTATTGTCGTTTGCGCTGGCTGGCGCTGTGTCGCTGCCGTCACTACGTCAAGAAGCCTATAAAAAACTGATCGTCCCTTCTCTGATTGATCGGCAGCGTTTTCTTGAGACTTGAGACACTTTTTGCAAGGTTCAGACCAAAAATAACATAGGAACGTTTTAACGTTTCCGCCGATTTTCGGCACATCATCTAGTCGAATTGTCACTGAGAGATTGACCACCCTGTACACTTAACTAAGATTGCGTGTCTCTGCGCCGTTTGTCGCGGTGACATAGCAAAGGACGGCCTGCAAAAAGTAAAAGTTCTCTAACCAGACGAACAGATTTTTCATCCGTGCCGAGGATTTGGGCGCTGAGAGAATGAATGCGGCGGCGAAGGCGTTTTACTCGCAACGCGCTCGAAGGCGTTTTACTCGCAACGCGCTCGCTCGCGCACTTCCTTCTCCTTTTTTTCTTTAATCTGCTTAGCACTGTCAACATTGACTCTGCCGAATGAGAAATGGCGGCGTGCGGCCCCTCAGCCTCTCTCGTCGTGTGTTTTAATGCGGCTTTTCGCTTTCCTCCGTTGAAATGCGGCAATTTGGACCCCTCTGCCGGTGCAGTTATGCACATTCGGGCCACATTTTTATTATTTGCAACACGTGTGGCTCAAAGACGCTGGATGAATATTGCATGCATTATGTATCCGGAGAATTGAAGACGATTGCAACTAAAAGTACGCCTTGCTGGGCCAAAGTTTTACTGGCTACAAATGCTACAATTTATTTATCATTCATCGTAAAACGCTACTACCTAAAAAAAACGAATAAAATCGCTGGCCTAATGTTGGCTCCTTCGCAGGCGGCGTTAAGTGTGTATCGTCAAAATTGCAAATTGCCAGCCAGGCTGCTTCATTTCCTTTCCCGACATGAGCTCCTTCATTATCAAAAAATACACAGTCTCCATTTCCTCTCTATCTGCAGCCAGGGGAGTATCTTATTACAAGGCTTATCATTATCGAGCCTTGCACCGTCATCCGATCTGAAATTTTTCCAGCGAGGCTCACAGAGAGAGCCTGACGCGCTCATTACCAACGAAATTACCTCCATTCTAGGAAACGGTCAGGCCACCGTTTTCCGTTTCCATTGTAATGATAGATTCTCCGCGGCGGTGGCGGCAGCTCTCTTTATCTTAACTGCGATCATGCTTTATATATGTGCCGTGTCGTATAATTCCAGCGATTTGGCCCAGCTAGCTGAGTAGCACATGCGTATGTGCTCTGCTCGCACGTACGCATACTTATTCCGCTCGGCAGGCCGACCGGCCAGGTATAAATGAATGAGTGCTTGCTTCTCGTAAAGTACCGTCCTTCCATGTCCTAGCGCACTAACTCAGTCACGTGAATACCTAATAGCGGACGACCCTCCCTGCCTATCCAACCCTCCGTTCGCCCGACCTGTTTGTGCAGATAGATACGTATGTATATGACAGCGCGAGCAAGGTGTGTGCTGTTTGTAGGGCGGGCTGCAGCAGCCGCCACCGCTTATACAAATGAACGCCGTGTCTTTTGCCCTCCTCCTCTGACTGCCAGTGTATTATCTTGTCCGAGCAGCTACTTCGTAATTAGTTTTAGATAGCACCGGGGGCCTGTCGCTTTCACGTTCGCCCTCTGCCGTGAGCAGTACGTCTTGCGGCAGCCTACCTCACTATTCGCTGCCCTTGATGGGACCAATTTATTTTTCCTCCCACCCACTATCAGAATTATTGTCAATAGCTCGTTTGTTTCCTTAGCATCCAATCGGCATAATTTCTGTTTTATACCCGAAAATTTTAAATTAATCTGATTTTGGCTCTGGACACTTAAGGACTCTCAAACTTCGTGAGTTTTGAGGTCAGTTTTGCTGCACTTTTGAAATTATCCCTCCTGTATTCAGAGAGCAGCTGACATTATATCTATTTTTGTACTCCAGCGATTCTTTTCAGTGCGTGTGGCCAGAATTTAAATCTCACCTCTCATTTCCATTATTTTTTCTTTTAGAAACTAGAATGAAAGTTGGAGTTGACCTAAAATAAACCTTCTGAAATATTAAACTTTTGGTATCAATATTTGAAAATCTAATTAAATATATATGAAAAAATTACGTCCATTCGATGCTTCAAATGTTACTAATTAAGCTTCCGATTTCTGAGAAAATAATTTCATTGGAAAGTTTTGCCGTTGAAACTTTAATGTCGATTTTTCCAGTCAGGAGATAAGATGCTACTGAATCTCCCCTTCAACGAGATGAGAACCTCAAGAAGCAATTTGTACACGCTTCTAATGCGCAGCAAATGAACGTTATGGCGTAATCGTAACCGTTTCCATCCATTTACAAGCATCACAATCCGCGCTCATCTAAAGTTCTAAGGCAGCGTTCTTTAGCTTTCTGCGACATGATAAAATGGCCCTTGAATAGAAACCAGCTGCTCTAATGAGAAATTTTATCACACGTGAGTTGAGAATCTCCCTCCTATATCCTCTCTATATTATGCCTTTTGATGGCCGTTAATACCAGCAGAGAAAAAGAAAAGACCGCGCTCAAGTAATAATTTCATTTAGGCCGCGAGATGTGATTTTGTATTGCAGGCGTGTGGGAGCTCGATTTATGGCCAGGTCATTCCCGGCAGGTCAAGCGTTGCATGTTGACCACCGCTGCGGCCGAGAATTATTATTTGAAGGGCTGGTGAGGGAGACGGACGTTTTCAAATGGCCTCTCTGTTCGTCCGAGTGAAAATAAATGTTCTCCTGCCGCACTCAACGCGATTGAGGGGGCGGGTCTAACGACCAATCCATCAAACACCAACTAGCGATAAAATATATATTTAACAGGCGTAAAGTTTAAAATTTTGTTAGGTTGAAATTACATGGCAAATTTTAGCCGCTCTGACTCTTTCCTATCCAATCAAGCTCGAAAACGAAAATGGGGAGTGTTTTGAACCAGAAATAGAGTGCAATTTGAGAGAGAAAAGAGTTCGAAAATAATCCATTAATTTAGATTATCTTCCTTATGCTTGGATTTTCCGTCTAAAATCTGCAAGTAAAGAGGGAGAAAGAGCACAAAGGAAGAACGATCATATTCTGCGCACACATTACATCATTATTCCTCTGGGGCTGAGCCAATGATAAGCCCAATAGACACAGCAGAGGCCAGAAATTGAATTCCACTTTCCCAATTTTCCACCACTTCTTCGCTAACGTTTGCTTTTCGCTCGCTCGCACCAGCATGTGTGTGTATTTTTTCTCAATTGCCTACGCCAGCTCGTCTCTCTTAGGATTTGAAAACGGCTTATGTGGCAGTTTAGCAGTTACATGTAAATAAAGTGGCGTTGCGGATAAAAATAGAAGGAACGGGCTGCAGCAGAAAACGCCTATTTTGACGGAGCGTAAATAGACTAGACCTCTAATCCAATCAATTTGGACCAATCGAAAGGGTGCAAAATAGGCCGCACGGAAACCAACTTAAGAGCGAAAATTGGCTCATCGAGATGTAAGATTAAATAACCGATGGATAAAATTTGAATAAAAAAACATGATTTAATATTCAATAGTCAATCTTGGAACCAATTTAAAAGGTTTTAGTCGTTTTTTCCATATCAGGTTAAATTTCTGACCAGAAAATCACATTTCATGTTTTTACTTATTAATTTTATTAAAAATGACGCTACGCTGAAAAATTAATCAGATTTCAAATTTGATTTGGAAACCATTACAATATAAAATTAGTTAAAAATTGACGCTGCAGGGTTTTAGTGGCTCTCCGATTGCGGCGTTTGGTTGGCTTGTGCTTTGAATGTGGGTGAAAGGATAGCAAACATACCAGAGGTTCTCGGATATGGTTGAGTCAGTACATTAACGGTTGGTCGTGTGGATACATACGTCGGTCGGTCAGTAATTAGGCGTTTTATCTTGGAATGATGCGAGCTGCGGGCGAGAGGGTAAACACCTGGATATTTTTCTGCTGCCGATTTGGGTTGATAAATATTTGCTTGGACCGCTAGATGAGGCCGAGTGTTTAATCAGTATAAAGTTCACGGTCAGCAACAGTGCCGAAACAGATAAATCATACGATGAATGTTTAGGTGCTCGGCTTAATTAGTATGATCTGTAAATAATGCTGCAAATAAATTTGCTGCAACGCTCACACATCTTGCGAAATGTTTGTTGTTGCTTTTCAAACTGTTTGAATGCTGGAAAAACATCCAAACTGACACCCGTGTTTCGCATTCGGCCGCAGAGTTTGTCACGATAAGCCTTTCACCTGGCGCAAAATAAAAGAGCGGCTTTGAAAGGAGCTAGTAGCCGGGCGAGCACTGACCACCAGCCTGTCAGCGGCCTTTTTTCGATGCTTTCGCCTCGCAAAGCCCTCGGCAAACGCACCTGCAATTGAGCGACGCCGATCAAAAACAAAAAGGCCAGTCGGCAAAAAGGTCGACTCGCCAGTCGAGTGCGGCCGGAACTCACACACGCACACACGAGAGGCGTTGATAGAAAAGATGATTTACGATATTTCAATCTGCATTAGCCTCAAGGGTGGCGCTGCGTTGCCGAAGCGGGTCCGGCGGCGCGAAAGAGGTGAGCCACAGTCAGATTGATGGCCTGTGAGTTGTTTGAGCGGAAAAATCGATCGGCCGGCGAAAAAACGAGCTCTCTCTCTCCACTCTGCACAGACCGGCGTGTTTTTCCAACTGCGACAAATTCCACGGCACACACACCCGGCCGTTTGTTTGCTTTACTTTTCGGGGTCCTGCGGTGGAATCACGATTTTAATGAATACACGTACTCACTCGCTTGGCTGCATTAGCCTCTTTTTTGCATCTGTCCAATCGATCTGGTATTTGAGTTATGCAACACGCGGTGCACTGCCGCTAAGCGTGTTGCATAACTCTTTTTGCAGCGGGTTTGGCAAAACATCATCGGAAATAGATTCAAAAACTTAAATTAATCCTATATAACTTTATCATTCATCCTACTCAATTATTTGTGCTCAATAAATTCACATTGCAAACAACGTGATGAAATAATTAAAGGAATCTTAATGTCGTACAACACGTGATAGCGCTTGTTGCGCATCGTAAATTATATTCTAATTTTAGCACTAACAAACGTAATATCTAGAGTTGGGGTAGAGCGAGGAACGAGGTTGTCACGGACACTTTTGATCCTTTATCCCGCAGGAAAAAGTAAAGCGGTTCTCTCCTATAGTCCTAATGCAAGCGAGATGCACATCAAGCGTCGCGTGGGTAAAATATTAAGCCCATCTCGTGCGCTTCAAAGAGTCGAGCAAATTCAATTTTAGTCCACGTCCTTCTCGCTTCTTTCCTGTGCACATCTAAAATATGTGTGACGTCGTCCAAGCACAGAGCAGCCCGAGGGATACAAACTCAATAAAATGCCCCGCATTACTTCCAGCATCACTTTTGCCAGCTGCGAGATCAGAGCATTTGAGCTGTGACAAAAAGCACAGTTAATCAAAGAAGACTGTCTCATTATATGCGAGTTTGAATGTGAAAAAATTTCAGAGACAGGAAAACTACTAGATATTATGGATTTTGTTTGCTCTTTATTCCTGTCCTCTCGGACCGGGAGGGGCGCGCACTGCACTAGCACGAATGTTGAAACCCGGGTCCCAATAACACTGCGAACGGATAACATGGGCGCACCACGCCGCACAGGGACCCAGCCCACTCAAGGGCCACTTGCCTCCGCACCGAGGACTGCATTGAAACGCTAGACATTCGTCCCGTGAAGCCAAATCACACATGCTGGAAAGGTGCAAACCAGCAAGTAGCGAGTCGGCGGCGGTGCGCCTCCCAGCCCGTTGAGCAATTTGAGCATTTCGAGTCACTAAACTAACCACTTTATTTTGCCATCTCTGACATTGGGTAGCCAGTATTAGATCTCCGAACTGCTCAAATACCTCCCATTGCTTTGACACTCCTGAGAATGCCTTAACAATGCGAGCCAACGGGCTGGTCAAATTATTTAAGAAATTTTTAATTCTTGCTTAGTCTCATTTGGATTGTTGTAAATGACATCCAACTGGCAACACGCTTTAAGTTAAAGTACACAATATTATCAGCTTTAGCTTTCCTTGAAGTTGACCTGTACGTTTAAAATTTTTGATAAAATCGGCTGCGAATTTTGCGTACTAATCAAGCGGTGAACACTGTCTCCTTAGGGAAATCATTTCTTTTCCAGGAGAAAGATTTACCTCATGATTCGCAAAACGTTGAAGAGATCGCGAGAGGAATCAAAATCAAGTGAAAAAAATAAAGACAATTTTCAAGCAAATTTTCCTGCTACCTTCATGCAAATTAGTAGATGAGCACGTTCACGTACACAAGTTAGGCACCGCAAATAATGTCTTATCATTCAATTCAGGCCTTTTATTTAATGGCCGAAGGCGGGGCTTTCCAAACTTTTTATCAGAGCTCGAGTGCGCGCGGCACGAGGTGAAGTAAATTTATCTATTTGGTTGGCTCGGGCAGCAGAAATCGACCTGTGCCCTTTTTCCCGCGCTCTCGCTGCTCCAATGCGGCAAAGAACACTCGAATAACAGGGCTAATTACACGCCAACCTGCGCTGCCAGGCCCTAATTCACTCGCTTTCTTTGCCTCCACCGCGAAATTAGCATAATATTGCAATACAATTAACCAGCGAACCGGCGGACGGGGCCCCAGTGCTTTTAAACGCACACAACTCACTTTGCATTTTTTATATTCATGAGGGATCCATCCATTCTTTGTTACCTCGCTTTTTTCGCTGGTAATGCACGGCTCCCGTGTTGCTCTCCTGCATAATTAATTGTCCACTTTAGGCGGCCCAGTTGGCGCCCGCGAGCACCATCCGATCGTCTGCAAAATTTGTCGTCTTCGCGTATAATCAGTCAAAGGCTTTGATGTTGACGCCGCGCACGCAGCCTCCCGGGGGTGAAACGAAGCGCCTACATAATCTAACTTGCTAAGCCACACCGTAATGCGATTTCCCTTGCTCAAGCTCAGCACCGACGAACGTCAAACAGCCAATTACAATTTCGCAATCGTTTCCTGCTGGGAATCATCGCTTTTCTGCGGCCGCATGTTCACTTATCTTAATTATCCAGTGCAGTCGACGCGTTTCAAACTTACCTGGAACAAACAGAAAAAGATTTTGTTAGCATAACGGCATGTTTGTTCAAGAAAAGATTAAAGGTATAAAAAGTATGGAACGTTGTTTGATCAGGCATAATGACAATGGTTACTCCAATCTCAAAACCTTCCATTTTTCAGCAGATATACATTGTTAGAACGTATAACAAGACATTGCAACTCCAGTCTATTCATCTGGAAAAAACACGTAGCAAATTACTAAAGATGATTGACATTTTTAAATTATTGAAACTAGCTGGAGACTCTCCACATTTAATATTTTAAATCATTAAATCGAACTTGTCATGTTTTTCAGGTTTATTCTTGCATTTTTAACTTATATATCGTTAAGAGTGTTGTCTACACCGATGAAAATACCTTCTCGAAATTCACTGAGCGAGTTCTGCTAATGAGCAAGAAAATTACGAGCCGCCGAAAATCACGAGTAGGATTGTTTCGAGGCACCTACTCATTTGAAAAACAATCGATGTGCGCAGCTCGAGTGATTTCTGCTTGGCTGCTCGCAGCGAACGGAGAAAGAGAACAGGGACCGCGCTATATTGAAAAGTTTGTCACCCAGCTGTGCGTAACCACAATCCCATTCATTTGGCATGAGCAGTTTCGCGAAATGGGAGGCAGCCAGCCTGGAGTGCGGAGGAGGATGGAGGGTAGGTGGGTGCTGCGTAATGAGCGGTATTATGTCCCTCTCTCTCTCTCTCTCTCTCTCTCTCTCTCTCTCTCTCTCTCTCTCTCTCTCTCTCTCTCGCTTTCTCGTTCTCTCTCGCACTAGCAAACCAGCCAGCCGCAGCCGCACCCAAAACCCTCTGCTGCTCTGATTTTCACGCAGCCAAACTGAACGCAGGGAGCGTGCATTTGATAACGCACATTATGCACGAGAGAGGGCTTAATTATTTCGAGGGCTCTCCACATCATTTGCCGGCCCAGAGTTGCGCACCCAATCCATTAGCGGCAGCTCTTTTTTGACGTTTTCATTGAGCAAATGTTTGTTATGTTCCATAAAAACGGCAAAAAACTGACCATTCGCCGCCACTTTGCGAGGATTGAACGAACATTTGCAACAAAATTGATGAAATCATTTCAAATTAGTTAGATGGCTTCACTGCATCCTCTATAAAGATAAATTTTTTGCCCTCGATAGTGAAGCGGATTTTATGAGGAAATAAAAAGTCGATCCTAAATGGCTGAAAGGTAAACTATTTTTTAGTACTTTTTATTGAAACAGTTTGTATTAGTTTACTATGAATGAACAAATATATTGATTCATTTTGAACAATTTTTCGAAATTTTCAATAATAAAAAACTGTTCTTAAAATTTACTTATACAGTAGAATTTTGACTGTAGCCGGGTCCTTTTAATTCATATGAAACGTAATCTAGATAAACTTGAGCAAAATTTGAATGGCCGTAAAACATTTTAAACTCATTTTTGAAGAAAATCCACTTGTGACCAACTCAATCGAATTTTTACGTCAAGTAGATTTAAAAAAAAAGTTAAGACAGTTGAATTGTGTAATTTCGATTCATCACTGACGACTTCAGGCAATAATACAAAGAATCCTGATATTTCGCAGAAACGAAAAATTATTTAAAATTAGAAAATTTTATTAAAAAATAAACACTCTCCTCCTATTTTTTTTTTTTTTATTATTTAAAATGGCATGTCTAGCAATTATAAAATAATGAGCTTCTTTTGATAATGAGGTATATACTCGATTCAATTTATAATAGGGACAATTTTATCCTGATCAAGATCAATTAAAAATGTGATGAAAAATTGAAAAAAAATATTTGCGAACAATCGGGCAAAAATTAGGATATTGCAAGGAAAAATTTGTTGAAAGTTGGTTATGGAGAACTTGGCTGGCTGCAAATACAAAAAACTGAACGCTGTAGCACTACCGATCCCATTTTAGGAAACATCTGAAATGTAGTTGGATTCGTTTCACAAACGTACATGCCAGTTTTTCTGCCCGCCAGGGAGAAATTAATGGAGGTGCCGGCTACAACAAGTTGCCCGGGAACAAAAAGCAAAGCTGAAAATCCTGTGTGCGGAGCGCAAATTGCCGGCGATCATCTTCAGTGCCTGAGCGGAGCTGCAAATTTTCGCGGCAACAAGAGAGGGCGAAGTTTGCTCTGCGTTCGAGAACAAAAAGCAGCGGAGAACGACGCACGCATACAACACTCAGGCGTCAAATTATAGCGGACGCGAAACGCGGCGGCTTGGAGCTAAGTGCGGCGGAGAAACTAAAGTTGGCGGCAAGTAAGCGAGCGGACCGGCCGGAGTTGCTTTCATAAATTATTGTGTAATGCGCGTCGGTGTGATATTTTACGACATGCTGCCTGCCTCTTTCTATATACTATTACGCGCGAGCACACGCTTCGGTTCCGAAGTGCAGTATTAAGGCCTTATGAGGACGTGCATAACTTTCGCACGTGCTGTAAATTCAATGTGTATCGTCCATTATTAATGGGCAAAAATTTATGCTTCCAACCATGGCCTCCGCGTGAGGGATGTGAAAAACTGTCTATTAATTTCTTTTCTGATCAGATTAATAAATTTTCGAGCTGTCGGCAATAATTCCCAGCTAATTTTAGTCCTGAAATTAACTACTGGAAACTCTGTCTGTGTATTTTAAAAACTTAATTGAATTTTTTCCGTAGAGAGAAAATTTTAAATTTGATTTGGCAGAGTAATTAATTGTATTGAAAGATAAAATTTACAGAGAGGATAAAATTTATTCGGCTATTTAAGTGATTTTTCCTCTTCCCACGTACATTTAGCTGTTTTTCAAAGCGAAGCGTTCAAAGTCGCTTCATTTAACAGTTGCTATTAATAGAGAAAATAAAATTGTGGCTTATTTGCTAAAACACGATTCAATCATTGAACAATTTTCACATTTTAATTTGTCAAAAGAGTCATAAGTGAGGATTATATTTACAACATTTGTGGCAAACAAATTTATTTGTCTTTTTTCACTTTCCCCTCGTTTCATCGAAAATAAATTTGATTTTTGAATTTATCTTTTTAATCATGAACAAATTTCTATGCTGGGAGTTAGTTTTTGCATTATTCAAACAGAGATTGAAACTCCTACACGGCCATTTCAGCTGCTGAATTATTTGCAGGACTTGAAGATTATGACTAATGGAGGCACCATTAAGCCTCGGTTATTGCCGCGTGGACAATGCTGGCAAAAATGGCCAGATAAATAAATCCGTTTGCGTGGCGCGCACTCTGTAAATAGGAAAGAGACGCAGACTGCACTTCACACAAACACAGAGGGCTGCAAATGTGCCCGGTGCTAAATTGAGCGCGAATAATGCGCACGCGGCTGGTGTTTAACGCAATAAAAGCGGGGCCCGCGAGTTATGTCAAAACATTTCACAAACAGGCCTTTCCTCACAGTTAAGGCCACGCGCACAAAGGCGCCGACTCGTTGAAATATTTAATATCGATCTATAACGCTGCATGAAACGGTGAATTTGCGCTGGCTGCTGGCCGATACACCTGAATCCATAAGGTATGCGATGACACACAACAGACGAGCCTAATGCGCGCAGCAAGGGGGTGTGAAAAAATTACTGCAGAGGAACGAACACCCACTGCGAACAAGCGCATCCAATAAAATTGAATCATTGATGTTTAAACACTTGCCTGGAATTAATTTTGGCTACAGAATTGTTGCGGCTACAGAAGTTGTTCAAATTTTTAGTTCTATTAACAATTTCATTCAAAATTTACAGCCCCTGACGATATT